>NC_091632.1:61516635-62141635 GCF_027580195.1 Bos mutus
GGCAGAAAGTGAAGAGGAACTAAAAAGCCTCTTGATGAAAGTGAAAGAGGACTCAACATTCAGAAAACGAAGATCATGGCACCTGGTCCCATCACTTCATGGGAAATAGATGGGGAAACAGTGAAAACAGTGTCAGACTTAATTTTGGGGGGCTCCAAAATCACTGCAGATGGTGACTGCAGCCATGAAATTAAAAGACACTTACTCCTTGGAAGGAAAGTTATGACCAACCTAGACAGCATATTGAAAAGCAGAGACATTACTTAGCCAACAAAGGTCTGTCTAGTCAAGGCTATGGTTTTTCCTGTGGTCATGTATGGATGTGAGAGTTGGACTGTGAAGAAAGCTGAGCGCCGAAGAATTGATGCTTTTGAACTGTGGTGTTGGAGAAGACTCTTGCAAGTCCCTTGGACTGCAAGGAGATCCAACCAGTCCATCCTAAAGCAGATCAGTCCTGGGTGTTCATTGGAAGGACTGATGCTGAGACTGAAACTCCAATACTTTGGCTACCTCATGCGAAGAATTGACTTGTTGGAAAAGACCCTGATGCTGGGAGGGATTGGTGGCAGGAGGAAAAGGGGACGACAGAGGATGAGAAGGCTGGATGGCATCACTGACTCGATGCACATGAGTTTGGGTGAACTCTGGGAGTTGGTGATGGACAGGGAGGCCTGGCATGCTGCAATTTATGGGGTTGCAAAGTCGGACAAGACTGAGTGACTGAACTGAACTGATGCAGTGTATAGCCATAGAAAGTAATATGCATTGAGCATCAGGTGAATGGCCTGAAAAACACATTCATCAAATATCACCGATAACAACTATTCCTAAGAGTGGAGCAACTGCAGAAATTTCTGGGAAGAAGCAAATTAGAATTTTTGTTTCAACACTTTTCTGTATAACAAACCACTCCAAATTTTAGCAGCTTATGAAAAATGATTTTTTCCACAATTCTGTCGGTTGGTTGGGATATCATTTTGCTAATTTCTTCTAAATGGTGTCCTGAAGCTGCATTCAACTGGAAAGCCTGCTGTGTTGGCCAATGCTAATGGTTTTGACTGGGTTCTCCTCTGTGTGATCTCAGTCCTCCATCAGGCCCCCTGCTGTCCTTACATAGAGGTCTCAGAATAGCATCCCAAGAGGGCAAATGTAGAAACTGCAACGTCTCCTATGGCTCAGACTGCAAAACTCACACAATATCATTTCCACTTCAGAATTCTAGTCCAGATTTTAAGGATGTGGAGAAAAGTGGCAAAGTAAATTGTGAAGAGACATGCATACTGGGATAAGAATCAGTGGCCATTAAAAAATCTATCAGAGCTTAATTTTGTAAATATGTGTATATAAATTTGCCTTGTGACTACACTGACAATCTCTTTAAGGCAGGTAAGATGTCTTATTAACTATTTGCAGTGACTAATATAGAGATTAATGTAGAGTCTAGGACAGGGCAAGGCCTCAGTAAAGGTTTACAAATTATAAGCAGAAAAATTATTATATATATGCATAATATAGTGTAATAATAAATACAGCTTTGCTGACTTCCACTTCTGGTATAAGAAAGTAACAAATTAGAAGTGATCTTCCCAACTTAAACAAATAAGTGGAAATACACAAGAAATAATCATTTTCAGGCAGTAGGCAGTACATATAGTGATCTCTGGGGGAAGGGAAACAAATGGGTGAGCCCTACAGGTGCTCCAGAATATTGTGTCTAAGGAGCTTCCAAGATGTGATTCAAGGAGGGAAAAGTCAAACAGAGCCTGGTGGTGCCCTGAGTTGAAAAGACAAGCTTTCAAGTTAGAGGAGGCCAAAGTAGCTAGAATTCACAGAGAAGAATACCAAAGAAAGGGAAAATACTGTTTAGAAAAAGAGAATCCCGAATACCTGCAGATTCCGCTTGAGTCTTTGACTGAGGATTGGTTTACAAAAAATTTCAAGGAAAAGCTCGAGGCCAGGGAAAGAACAGGCAAAATAATACCCAGAGCGCACACAAAAGTAGGACTAGATAGTGTACCAGCTAGAGTGGAAAAACTTCCCTATGGGATAAACTGTGTTCCCTCCAATATCTACATGCTTAAGTCCTAACCCCAGTACCACAAGTGTGACTGCATTTGCAACATAACAATGAAAAGGCAGAGGTTACCAGGTTGGAAAATGAGCAAACAGATGTTAAAAAAACCAACAACAACAACAAAAAAGAAAGCAGGACTACTTGCTAACTGCAAGAGATGAAATTAAATATAAAGACACAGATAGGTTAAATGAAAAATAACAGAAAATGATCCATCATTCTAGCATTAAAGAAAATGGGAGTCTCTATATTAATACCAGACAAAGCAAATTTCTGATAAGAAATATTATAAGAAATAAAGATGGTTATTTTATTGTAAGAAAGCAGTCACTTTATCAAGAATACATATCAATCCTAAAGGTTCATGTAGCTAGTGACAGATTCAAAATGCATGAAGTGGAAACTCAGAGAAATGAAAAAAAGAAATTAAAAAATTCACAAATAGATAATTTAACACCTTTCTCAATAAATGATAGAATTAAAAAAAATGAGTGAGGATATGGAAGACAAACAACATTATCAAACAACTTTACCTAAGTGACATTTGTAAAACAGTATCTAACATCAGCAAAATACTTTCTTTTCAAGAGCACCCAGCACATTTATCACCATCAATCACATTCTAAGTCATAAGGTAAGTCTCAGTAAATTTAAAAATATTCAAATCTAATAAAGTATGTTCTCTGACTGTAATGGAATATAATTAAATATGAGCAATAGAAAGATCTTTGCAAAGTCTCCCCATATTTATAAACTAAACAATGTACTTTTAAATAACCCACAGGTCAAATGAGGAATCAACAGAAAATTAGTAAGTGTTTTGAATGGAATAAAAATGAAAACAAGACATATCAAAATTTGTGAGGGAACAACTAAAATAATAAATGAAAATGCATAGCTTTAAATGCTTATATTAGAAAAGATGTCTTAAATTGATGATCCTAATGTCCACTAAAGGACAGGGAAAAGAAGAATAAATACAAAAATAATAATAATAAACAGAAATCAGTGAAGTAGAAAACAGAAAAATAATATTAAATTAAATCAAATCTGGTTCTTTGGGATGATAAACAAATCTGACAAACCTTTGGGGAAAGCGTGAGAAAATATAAAGTACCAATACTAGAAACAGACAAATACCTACATCACTATAGATCCTACAAGATAATAAGAGCATATTCACTGGAAAATAAGAAAGTAATTTTAAAATGCAAATTCTCCCTAAATAATGACTAGATACAACATAATCACAATCAAAATTCCAGCAACCACTGTGTACAAACTGACAAGCTGATTCTAAAATGTGTACAGAAATTTAAAGGGCCTAGAATAAATCAAAAGTTTTGAAACAAAAGGAACAAAGTTGGAATACTTATACCACCTATTTTAAGACTAAGTATAAATATAGAGTAATGAAGACAGCATGATATTTGCATCAACTAATAGATAAAATAGAGTTCAGAATATACATACAATTGGTCTATTGGCACACCATTATAAAAATTAAGTCAAAATGAGTTAAAGAACTAGATGTAAAAGCCCAGACTATAAATTTTCCAGAAGAAAACAAGTGAGAAAATCCAGGATGACCTTAGATTTGGCTAAGATTTATAAAATAAGCATAAAAGACATCTATAATGATACTTATCTATAACATAATTTATAACGTATAGTAAGTCAGACTTCCTAAAAATTAAAAACTATACTTCTTCAAAAGACACTATGAAGAAAATATCAAGTAAGCTATAGACTGGGAGACAAGATTTACAAATCGTATATCCAATAAAAGACTGATATCTAGACTATATAAAGAATTCATAATTCAATAATAAAAATGCAAAGCCCCAATTTTATGGGCAAAAGATTTGAACAGATATAACACTAAGGAAGATATATGAATGGCTAATAAACATATGAAAAGGCAAATTAAAATCACAAAGAGACACCACTACACATCCACTAAAATAACTTTAAATTTTTTTTTTTAATAACTTAAAAATTTTTTTAAATTCACCATACCAAGTGTTAGCAAGTATGTGGTGGAACTGAAACTTTCATGCACTTAACAGGAATTTAGGAAATACAAAATTGTACTATCACTTTGGAAAATATTTTGGTCGTTTCTTAAACAGTTAAACACTCATTACCCAGACATTCTACTCCTAGGCATTTATCTAAAAGAAATAAAAACAGATATCCACACAAAGACTTGTACATAAATGTTCATATTAGCCCAAACTGGAAACAACCAAAATATCTATCAACCACTGAATGGATAAATATATTGGTACATCCATACAATAGAGTATTTCTCTGCCATAAAAGTGAAGTAACTCTTGATATACAGAACAGCATAGATGGATATATCTTAAAATAATCAAGTTAAGTTGAATAAATGCAGTTATAAAAGAATGCATGCTATATGATTCCATTTAAATAAAATTCTAGAAAATGCCAACACTTAATACTGACAGAAAGCTCTGCTAACTATGGGGACCCTAGGGAGGGAGGTATGAATTACAATGCACTCTGGGAGTCATGAATATGTTTCTTATCTTAATTATGGCAATGGTTTCATGGGAATATTCATATGTCAAACTCATTGAGTTATACACTCAATATGAAGTTTATTGTATACCAATTACTACTGAATAAAAATTCAAAATTTAATAATATTAATACCTAATAATTATACAGAGCCTATTATGAGTTAGATCAGCATTTATCAATCTTCTAAAATCTCAGCATCCTTTTATGTTCTTAAAATTTATTAAGTATCCCCGAAGATCTTTTGTTTGTGTGAGTTTTGTCTCTCAATATTTACCATATTAGAAATGAAAGCTGAAAATTTTGAAAAACATTTAAACATAATATAAAAATAATAATTAACTTTTCTGTGAAGGATTATAGTATCTACTGCATAGATTTGTGCAAATAAAATACAACAGAGTGCCTAGGACTTGAGAAGGCTCAATAGGTGGTAGCTCAGTTGAGTTCAGTCGCTCAGTTGTGTCCGACTCTTTGAGACCCCATGAATCACAACACGCCAGGCCTCCCTGTCTATCACCAACTCCCGGAGTTCACTCAGACTCACGTCCATCGAGTCAGTGATGCCATCCAGCCATCTCATCCTCTGTCGTCACCTTCTCCTCCTGCCCCCAATCCCTCCCAGTATCAGAGTCTTTTCCAATGAGTCAACTCTTCGCATGAGGTGGCCAAAGTACTGGAGTAGCTATCAATATGTAAATCCATATTATAAATAATTCAGAAAGGTATTATATCTTACTCTTCTGTATAATCAAAAGTAATGTTAATTATATAGTAGCTACCTGTCTATGTGTGACTAAAAGAAACACATAGCATAGAATCCAAATCCTATTATATGTATCGACTTAGAAACAGCCTTAAATATAGATGGACCACCATAAATGACCCCCAAACAAAATTTTTGCGTTTATAAGAACAGAGTATATAACTTTTTTCAAAGGCATTATGAGTCAATGGAAAATTGACAAATTATTCAATAATAGTATACAAAAGAAATAGCCCATAAGGCAGAAAAAAGTCAATATGAAAACTCAATATTTGTACTAGTCATTTCTACATATGTGGTCTTTTTATGTTTCTTCTGTATCCACAATCTTCAAAAGCTAATATGTGCCATTTTAAAGACTAGAACAACAACAAAACCTCATTAAAAAATGGTTGACAAGACAGCTGTTTTTCATAGCCGTGTGATCTGAGGATCACCAAACAAAGAGATGGGTGCCCAGGTCTCAGTGGAGATGACCCAGGGAGTGTGCTATTTTCAGAACAATCTCCAGGGACCAAAGGGTTCAGGGCAATGGATCAAAGTGGGAGAAAATTTACTCAAGGATGCATGACATGTGTTCTCGGGTGAGAAGTCAGAATTTTAAAGGAGCTGAATTTATAATGAAATCATAAGATAAGTCAGATCTTAAAGTCAAGGAATTAAAACAAAGAAGATGGAATATGGTAGGTTCTATAGCAGAGGCAGGTATCATTTCAGAAAGAGGTCACTCTTCGTGCCCCCAAAGGCAAACTCACCCGAGTGGTCCACTTTTCCATAGACTGAAATGACATACATGATGGCTGCTACTGGTGGTGGTGGTGGTGTGTCTGAAGGAAGGACAGAGATTTACACCCTGACGACATGGAAGAAGTAAAACAGAGATGTGCTTGCTGGTTTTATGTGTGTTCCCACCTTACCCCTAGTACTCTTAAACTGATTTTTCTTCTTTTTAGAGTAGAGCATATTAAGGGATTAGATCCAGAAAATAAAGGGCTCTTTTACCTAAGAGGCCATATGGGAGTTGGAGCACAGGTGGCAGAATTTGTTCCAAGACCCAGGTGACAAATTTCAACTCAGAAGCGATGAAAGGGAAACTCTCTCCACCCCCACTGCACCTCCACACACAGACCACAGCATGGTTTTGGCTGTGAGAGCACATACTTTTACACAACCTGGCTCCCTAACCAGAAGTTTTTCCACTCCCCTCTTCATCTAGCTCACACTCTAGACTCAGTGCAATTGTCACATCCCAGCCAAATGAGTGATGGAGAAGGAAATGACAACCCACTCCAGTGTTCTTGCCTGGAGAATCCCAAGGACAGGAGAACCTCGTGGGCTGCCGTCTATGGGGTCACACAGAGTCAGACACGACTGAAGTGACTTAGCAGTATGCCATGCCATGCAGTTTGTGTGTGTGTGTTAGTCGCTCAGTCATGTCCAAATCTTTGCGAGCCCATGTAGCCCACGAGGCCCTTCTGTCCATGGAATTCTCCAGGCAGGAAAACTGGAGTGGATTGCCATTCCCTTCTCCAGGGGATCTTCCTGACCCAGGGATCAAACCCAGGTCTCTCATGTTGCAGGCAGATTCTTTACCGTCTGAGCCACCGGGGAAGCCATGCTGTTTACCTTCAAAGAATTTGCCTCACTTATGATTAACATTTCTTTAGGATGACCTGATTAATGTCACCCTCCTCTGCAGATTACAAATTCCATTGTATTCCTTGTGCCTAGGACACTGCCTAGAATACAAAAAAACCTGCAACAAAAATGAAAAATAAAGAATTTTCCGTGAATGGCTGAAAGTAAAAAGAACCGCCTTGTGTGCGGGTTAACAATTCCTTCATGGAAGCCACCGGGAGCAGCAATAGTGCAGATGGGCATCCTCCAGGAGCCAAAAGGCAGCAAGTGACAAGGCACCCCAAGAGAAAGAGAAGATGGAACTTTGGAGGCTTCCTGGACCCAACAGAAAAATTACCAAGTGACAGAAAGTACATCCAGATAGCAACTCACCCGCTCTGCATGAACACACAACCCAAGGTCTCTGTTAGCCAAGTCTCCTGTTCTCATAATGAAATGAATCTTGCCTATTGTGTGAAATGGAAATCAGACTTCTCATTGAGTGGATTCCACTGTCTTCTTTTATTCTTAGTCCTTTACTTTACTCCCTTACTTTGTCGCCCAGTGTCCCCAGACTTTTTTTCCCTTACACAACATCCTCAGTTCTGGGGCATCTCATTCTGTCTTATGAAGGAATAGAATTTCTCAGGACCTTTGCACTGTATAGTCAGAGGCTCCAGGGACTAAGCCCAGAAATCCCATAAGGTAGTCAAATTAGGAGTACTTGCTAATTAGTTCTGCATCTGCTTATCCCTCAGGAACCATGCTCCTCACATATACATATTTGTATGACACTCTATAGATACTATTGGAGAAATCTTACCTTTTTGATTTTTGGTCCTTGAAAGAGGGGAAAAAAAGAGAAAGAAGAAGGATGGGAAGAAGAAATAGTGAAATAGGCTAAATTAAGTTTCATCTTGGCCAATGTCCAAGTCACTAAGGGTGATTATGATGGTGATGATGATAATCACGATGAGGAAGAGGTAGGTGAAGGAAAGGAGGTGGATGACAATGACAACAAGTATCAATCTGCAAAGCTCACCATAGTGTTATTCTAGGCTGCTTACCAGGTACTGCAAGCAAAGTCTGAGTAAGAGGGTTATTATCATGACAAATCTCTGATGAAAACATTGAAACTGTCTCTTGAAAAAACTACTAAAGGGACTTCCTAGTCATTCTTGGGCAACCTCCCATGTTCCGATTTCTAGAATGCTCATGCAGTCCTGTGGCCTGGAGCAAAACTGTCTTAAAGATACCTTTTCTAGGTTGACTTCTATATCCTCTTCTATAACTGGGGGCTGAACTTTTGGAAAACCACCTGTAAAATTCAGTTCATTTAGACAAGACTGTGAGTTCCTACTACCCAGAAAAAGGTTAAAACTGAGGCTGAATGTGTTGACGTCTGTGGGTGTTTTTACCCTCTTGTAAGCCAAGCTTCATCCTACACTTAGTAAACCTGGTCACTGGTCACCTTTTAAGCCCTTCCACTAAAAATAAAAGATTCAGCCTGGCAGAGGCAGCCTAACTAGCTTAACTAATACTTTCTTCTTACATAATCACTGATGTTTAAAACCCTGTGGACAAATAACAGGAATTGAAAGATATATGGGAAAAGCCCACAAAGGCAATGGAATCCATATCATAACTCAGGTCAGTGCTGGGCTCCTTGAAAATAAAACAGCTTTTCAGAATACAGGAAATTGGCTATTTACCCTCCAAATTTATTTTGTTTTTATTGACCTGGATACAAAGCCAAAACAAGCAACCACCTCAATTTTTAACTTTTGTCTACATTGTACCAATTTTAGGTACTCTGCCTAATGCGCCAGTATCAATGGAGAAAAATAGTCATAAGAGGAAAAATGAAAACACATTAAAACAAGAAAATATCTCTTTGTAAGCAATCTCTTTACTTAGTAGAAGCCACAACTTTATGGCTTTTTCAGCAGAGACAGCAGCGTATTTTTTAATTCTCTTATTCCTTTGGGGCATTAAAACCACACTATAAAGCAGTCGGCTGTCGATCGGTCACGGAAAGCTTAGTGAATGATGATATAAAAGACAAGAATATGATCTATAGCCAGTTTTAAACCATAGACTAATTTTTAATTCTCCAAACTCCTCATAACAAAAAGAGCTTTCTGAAAAACAAGGGAAGAGTTAACATCTTAGAAAGAAGAGGGAATACTTTGTTTTGGCTTCCAGCTCCCAATCTCGTCCAAGCTGAATATTGCATACAAATCTGTATTTGTGAGACACCCTCAACTACCAGTTAATCAAAGCCCTGGAAATTCAAGGAAACCTGTGTTTATGGAAATCTGGCATTTCTGTAAAGTTTTGAATGAGAGCTAAATAGAGCAGTTCATCTCATTTTGAAACTAATGATTCCTGCCAAGTGGTTTTCCAAAGCTGGGTCTTCTGGCTCAGTCAGCATTTAGGAATTCATTTATGAGTTGGGTTAGTCGGAGACTCTGGAATTCAAATTTATGTCTGCAGCTCACTACTTTTCTCCTGATAGGGCTCTGAAAAGAGATTGTAATCAATTTACCAAACCCAGACTTCAGGAAATTTTCATATCCCTAAAAGAAGTTCTGGTTTGGAGCTTTGTCCACTTTCTGAATCAGCCCCCTCCCCTTTCCCTCTGTGCTAAGAGCTCTTGCTATGGAGCATGTTCCATTGTCTACGGTACCTCCTCGGAGCTCATCCTCCGCTGAGAACAGCCTCACTGTGTGCTCCGGAATTCATCTCCCTTAACAAACTCACCAGTGTTTTATTAAACGGCAGAATATATGTGTGGTCTGACACCTCAAACAGTTTCTGTTCTATCCTTCTGTTTCTTGATGGGAGTTGCCAAAGCTCTGATAATTATTCATCCAATTTGTTTCATAGATTTATCTGCCCCAAAATGTTCCAGGAAATTAGAATGTGGGTCTGGGGTATGTGTGTGTGTGTGTGTGTGTGTGACCTCAGTCTTACAAACCTGCACTCTCCTCTTTCGAAAGGCAAGGAGCAAGCATTGAGCAGCCTTTCAATGTAACTGTAAATTTACTACTTTTTTAAAAAAAGTTCCCTTTGAAGAAGTCATCAAATAAATTAGCAAAGCTGGAAATGCGCCCCCAGTTTGTGTTGGCTTTGAATTTTAGGGAGTTACTTAATAAACAAAAGTCAATGAATTCAAACAATCACAAAGTAATTTCAATGATTAATCAAGTGTTAAAACTAGTTTAACCTCTCCCGTTTTACAAACTCTATATCACCCTGACTAAACTAATAGAGGAATAAGACACCCATCTGGAAATCTCATCTGAAATATTAGATTGGGAATCTAAAATTCAGCCAAATAGTGTGGCTTGTAGGGATATCCTGTCGGATAATAAATTGCATTAATCTTACTTAAATTTTCCATCTAAATCATGTCCTGAGGCCATATTACTCTGAGGAAACTATGCCTTACTTTAAATGCATTGTGCTACTGAAAGCGATATTAAAGGAAGGGGGGTGGGGTGGAGAACTTTTTTTTTCTCCTGACTGGTTTTTCCAACTTTAGGAAAAAAAAAAATTCATGTGAAACCTTCTGGCTCTTCTGGAAGAACCAATGCCAGCTTTAACCCAGCACTGGCTCTCAACAGCTACCAATAGGAACCAGTGTCAGTCACGGGGCACTTTCAGGAACTCCTCCAATTGATCTGTTTCTTTCCTGTCTGTGAACTCTGAGCCGTGGTGGCTTATGACAAAGTTGGTCTGGGGGGCAGGTCAGGGCGGGGGAGCGGGTGGGTTGTGACAGGAAGCTTCAGAGAGATACTACACCTCTTTTTTATTTTCACATATTCAGAACTGCAGCTGGCATCTTTCCTGATGAGTCCGCTGTGGCCTCCTATTCTTTTCGTTGTTCAATAACAAACATTTAAATCTGCTCAAATTTTTCAACTATTAAAATAAAATTGCCAAGTGGGGAAAAAAATATCATTCTGGATTTCCTAGAGCTGCCGAAAAGGGATTCTGTTGGCCCTGAAGCCCCTCCCGGCTCTGTGCCTCCATCTACCAAATACTACGCACTGTAAATATTAAGTGAAGTTAAAGTGTTAGAATAACGTTGACTCAAAGTTAAACCCACAAACCCTCAGAAATGCTGAGTCATCTCTGCTGGTCTTGAGTGTCTGCTCCGTTAGCATTCGTGGTAAGGGGGGGATTCTTGGGCAGAGCTCCACTATTTCCCCACGCTCCAAAAACACCGCTGAGCAGAGAACATGGATGGAGAGCCATGTCCAGAACATTGCAGTCCACCAGGAGCACAGTGCTCCGGGTCCCTCCTGTCCACCTCCAGAGTGATCCTCACAGCCCTCCTCTGGGGCAGACATCACAGGTAATGATGACCTGCAGATGACGAAGCAGAAGTTGCGTGAGGTTCCCTTACTTGGTTGTGGTGACGGAACCTCCAGGACAGGATGGAGCCAGAACTAGCCATAAAACTCCAGTTCTCTGTCAGTGCAACTACTGGTGGCTGGAATGAAGCTGATTCACTTCCAGTCTTCTTTTATACTAGATTCCACCGAGGATCCTCCACCTGTCAAAGCCCAGGGGAGTTGGAGGCAGCACCATGAACTCAGCCATCAAAGCAGAAATCTCCCAGTGATCCTAGATTCCTCTCTCCATCCCTTTGTGACCTAACAATTCCAGCACCCTCAGACCTTCAAATGAAAATTCTTTCCTGTATGTGTCACTCCTTTCCAATCTCACTGCCATCGCCCTAGTCAAGTGCTCAGAACCTCTGACTCAAATAGTCTCTTAACTGTTAACATTCAGCACCCTCACCCACCCTTCCACACACTTATCAGAGGGATGATTCTAAAGCCCCATCACTCCAGCGCCCATGTTCAAACACCTCACAAGCTCTCATCACTCAAAACTAAGCTCCTGCGACGGAAACACAGCCCTAGCCTGTGGTCCCAGATGTATCTCCCATCACCCACCCAACCTCAACTCAAAGTTGATGATCCAGCAGTTCAAACTCAATAAGCAGCCTCAGCAAATATCATGAGTGTTTCGCGTGTGGGGACTTTTCCTGCAACTACCCTTTCCACCTAACAGAATCTTTCCCAACCTTTCCACTCCTCTACCACACACGTACTTCTTTGTTGGAATTAGTCCTATGGCTCTTCTAATATTCACCTGTGCTCTGTCACAGCGACACCTCCTCCTCAATTCTTCTCAAAGTCAACTTGGGTGCTCCCCCTCTGTGCTTCCCTGGTGCCCTGGGAACAGCTTTAGTGCAGCACTTAGCACAGCATTTGAAATAAGCCATTCACAGCTCATCTCTGACCAGACTAAGATCCTCCAGGGCAGATCATTTCTTACTCACCTTTGTCCTCCAACAGCAAGTCCGGTGCCCTGCTGATAGCAAACACATGATAAATATTTGCTGAATGGAGCCCAGATTCTGCTTCTGTTTTAGCGTCTTACCTAAAACTCTTTAGTGATTCAGATTGTAGTGACTTTTTTTTTCCTGAGGGAATTTTAGTTGGCCCACTTATCTAACAGTTTCATTTCCCTTCCATATCCCATAGCTCATGACTCCTTCCTCCTAACTTCTCAAATGACCTACCCCAGGCAAACTAGAACATTCTCCCAGCTCCTTTTTGTTGACCATAACCTATTTCCACTAGTCCAAGGCTGGTCTCCCTCCAAGCTTTCCCCGCTAATCTTGCCTAACTCGCTCCATCCCCACACAGCAACCATCCTGGTCATCCTTGAGCTCAGCTGTTAGCTCTGTGCTTGTTTTTGGACTCCTGCCACTTGAGGGGTCGAGCACTTCCTCAGCTCGTCCAGTTCTCTGAGGGCGGTGTGCTCTGTTAGGGTAGGAACCTCCATTCAGCTGGGTCTCCTCAGGAAGCACACTCTGGAGGCACAGGTTCACCCCACAATGATCAAGGCTGACTAGTCCAGAAAACTCTGCTGTTTTAAGTCACTGAAAACTCCTGGGTCTAGTGTGTTCCGTGTGAATGGTTTAGTGTAGAGATCTTACAGACCACCAACATAGAAGAAGCCATCTGCTCAGCTATCACATGGCCCTGCCAGGGGAGGATTACTCAGAGTCTACTGTCCATTACTCTGTTTCAACAAGCTACTCTCATAACATTCTTTGAGGTCAGATGCGCCCACTGAAATGAATAATGGCATAGTTTATGATAAAGGGTGAACTGAAAAAAAAGTGGTGTCATTATTGCTGTAAGTACCCACAGAAGATGTTTATGATCACACACGGACACAGCCGCAAGCACACAACTCATTGCTAATAAACTCATTTATTTCCACATAAAGTTGCGCAATGTTGTGCAATCCAGCAGAGGGCTGAGAAATGTCAGCAATTCAGACCGAGACGATTTGTCAACAAAACCAATCCATTTCACCAGTTTCAGCAAACCATTGCTGCAAGAACTGACTTTTTTTTTTTTTCATAACAGAAAATGGTTACACACAACCTTAAATAGAAAGGACAGATGCTCACAACTCCACATAACAAGTTGAGGTAATATTCAAGGGAGACGTGGAGGTTGTAAGATGGGGAAGGAGGATGCCATTTTGTTGTCTGAGGTATCCAGACCATCATTTTTTCTGGTAATAAAGGGAAAAAAAAATAAAAGAAAAACTAAATAGATTTTTTTAAAAAACTGATTTTATCTCTTATTACATTACTGTTTTTCTTAAATCTAAAAATTCTTTAACGTCCTATGCGCAATTTTTGTGATCTTACCATACATCAGACAGTATATTAGATATTCAGCACAAAACAGTAAATAAAGCTGAGCTCACAGAAGATTGAGGGAAGGAAACACAGACACACATCATGATAATACAAGATGACTGGTTATGATAGAGATATGTCACTGGAAATTATAAGCTTTGAGAAGAGGTATTTTTGGTTTGCCTCTGGCAGATATTTCATTCAAGCCACAGCCTCTCTGCCTAATTTATTTTTCTTATGATAGTCCTTATAGATTTTGAAAGTAAATACCTTAAACTATTTGAGGGGTATATTATTGCCATGACTCAAAGAGAAACAAGGTCATTCAGAGGAAAGACACTATGAAATAAAGCCAGAAAAATTCGGGAAATGAGAACACCCTAAGGACTGTCATTTCACTTGTGGTGATGAGAATTCAAGAATTAGTAGAGGGACTTCCCTGGCGGTCCAGTGGTTAAGACTTCTCCTTCCAATGCAGGGGGTGCAGGTCCAACCCCTGGTTGGGGAGCTGGGATCCCACATGCCTCTCAGCCAGAAAAACAAATCATAGAAAAGAGGCAATTCAATAATGACTTTAAAATGGCCCAAATCTAAAAAAGTAAAAGAATAAATACAAAAGCCATGTCAGGCCTGACTGGAGCAAGGTATGTGAGAAGAAATAAAAGCAGCTTTTTTATTTGACTCTCTTCCTTCCCCTACATTCAACTGTACTTTTTTCTTTTCAGTTAATTCATGAACCCTGCAATAACTAAGTGACCTCGGGGATCCTCATGAGGAAAATTTGGCATTCTCTATCCTTTTTCATTGAAGAGTCAAGGTCAGAAGGTGTAGGAGTCAGTATGACATGGACCCTGGAAGTAGAGACCCAGCAAAGACCACAGTTAACTAAAACTGTGAGAAAAAGGAGTGAGTTGTTCCAAGAAAAGGAGAAGCATGAAAAATACACTTGAAGACCAAAATTATCAAAATCTAAAAGACTTTACAAAGCTGGAATTAAGTCCATTAAAAGCAGAGCTCCTGTGTGGAAATTAAAGTTGCTAAGTCAGAAGGAGGCAATCTAAGAAGACTCCAGAAAGCCAGCCAAAGGGATTTCAGCTGGAAGATTTTTGCCCCCAGTTCTAGTAAAAATCAGTCTGTAGTGCTGATCCGACTGGCTGAGGACATAATCAAATCTGGACATTCATATTTTTGAAAACTGGGTTGTGATCAAATGTAGTATTTTCTACTACAAGCCTATGTGTGTGTTAGTCACTCAGTCATATCCCACTCTTTGCGACCCTAAGAGGTATAGCCCACCAGGCTCCTCCATCCATGGGATTTTCCAGGCAAGAATACTGAAGTGGGTTGCCATTTCCTTCTCCAGGGGATCTTCCTGACCCTGACAACAAGCCTAAGTAGAAACATTTATTCATATTCAATATTTTCTAATGAGAAAGTGAAAGTCAACTCAGTTGTGTCTGACTCTTAACCACCCTGTGGACTGTATAGTCTATGGAACTCTCCAGGCCAGAATACTGGAGTTGGTAGCTGTTCCCTTCTCCAGGGGATCTTCCCAACACAGGGATAAAACCCAGGTCTCTTGCATTGCAGGCAGATTCTTTACCAGCTGAGCCACCAGGGAAGCCCAAGAATCCTGGAATGGGTAGCCTATCCCTTCTCCAGCAGGTCTTCCCGACCCAGGAATCAAACCAAGGTCTCCTGCATTGCAGGTGGATTCTTTATCAGCTGGGCTACCAGGGAAGCCCAATAAATGAGAAAGAGGATATCTAAGATCCAAGAAGGCTCTTCAAGGTGCAAAGATGATTTTCCCAATATCACTGCTTCTTTCAGACATTCGAAGGACCTTGTGTGCCAGATCTTTTTAGGATATTCTGTCACAGTCAGTAATTTTTCCTTCCCAAACTGCCCAGCACCCTCTGTTACACTTTGTATTGCACCAGTGTCCTATCCAGAATGACGCAGTAACAGAGTCTTAATGGAGAGAATCTAGGAGGTTAAATTCTTTTCTGCTCCCATCTCTGCCATTGACCACATTGCCTAGAAAATTCATCATCTCTCAGAATTAGCCTCTTTTGCAAAACGAAAGGGTTAAGCTGGTGATCATTCAAGTCTCTTCCAGATCTAAAATGAATGGTGCCACAGAGGATTGAACTCATTCTTCCGGGCCCTAGATGATATTGCAGAAGTTACATTTTAATAAATCCTGCTATCAACATGTTTACTTGTCATGTATCTCATGCACATAAAATCAGAGTGCAGACAGTGCCCTCAACAAATTTGGTCTTTTAAACTTCCCAGATGTTTAGATTCCAGATAAACAGTAGTAGGTTGCTTGAAAATGACAGCAGAGAGGCATCACTTGAGGGGAAGAAGCTGAGCTTACTAAACCACAGGCTGGGGAGAGAGCGAGCCCTCTTCAAATGCCTTGGGCCAGACAGCCCCAGCCCAGACAGCCAGACTGTGTCTGCCAAAGCTCCCTGTGCATGTCCAAAGGTGATCAGGGCTGGATACCACCTAGAGGAGGTAGATAAGCTCAAGATACATGATCTGCTTTCCTGCCAAGAGCAATTTGCTTGACAGGGCTCCTGCTTATAAAATACGAATGCATTCTTTTCAGTATTAAAAGTTTTGGTCTTTGTAAATAAACTGCATCTGCAGTGGGAAAGGGCGAAGAAAAAATGAATAATTTGATTTTTAAAAGGACTAGGCAGGTGGTGAACATAATTCAGAAATTTCCCAGTTGAAGGAAATGAAAATCAGTTATAGTTTTCAGATTCAGATCCTGGTGTGTCCCTGTGAAAGGAATATTGATTTCTATAGGGATCAAAACAATTCAACTTTCCCTGGCCATCCAGTGGTTAAAACTCCACACTGCTAACGCAGGAAGTGTGGTGTTTGATCCTTGGGGAACTAAGATCCCACGTACTGCCCAGTATGGCCAAAAAAGAAAAATTAAAAAGGGTTAAAACAATGTTCTAAAAGGTATTGATAATCCTACTCTTTCTTGATCTTCATAACAACCCTACAAGGTAAGAAGCAGTGTATTATTCCCATTTTACAGATGAGAGAATATGTTTTAAAAATCTTCAGGGACTTGGTTAAGCCTTTACAGCTAATAAATAAGTGAGATTTGATCCAAGTTCAAATTGTTGATTCCCTTTCAGAGTCCTCTGTGGCCCCTTCTATACCTTAACTTTTGGTTTTCCTTTTGTATTGACTTGTAAGGTAAAGAATTTAGCTGTCATTTATGTTAAAGTAATATGCTACTATGACAAATCTTCCCAAATTAATATATAAGCTCAACACACTAATAATCAAAATTCCAACAGAAAGTTTCTTCTAATGTATTTCTTAATCAATTTTCAAGGCATCACCTGCATTGGCAGGCAGATTCTTTGCCACTGCACCACCTGGGCTTCAATTTGTTAAATATTCTCCTTAAATTATGTTTATACACTGAAAGATTCAACAAAGACTCAAGTATTAAAAGATTAAAATCACAAAAATCAAAAGAAAAATAGGTAAACATTTATCCATTCTGAATGGAGAAGAACTTGCCAAGCTTAAACTCAACAGAAGAAATGAAAAAAGGGAAATATAAAGATGATTTTAACAAGTACTTTAATTTCCATATTATCACAAAAGCATGATAATCGGTATAAAAAGGGTAATCTGGGGAAAGTATTTGCAGCAAGTATGAGACAAATTATATACTCTCACTAGATAAAGAATTTTAAAACTCTAAGAAGTCATTATATAGGCAAACGACATGAGTAGATACTTCATGGAAAAGTAAGTGCAAAAGACCTGAATGAAAAATAAGTCTAACCTTAGCTTTTTCTGACATTTAGCTGAATTTTTCCATTTTCACCTGGTACTATTATAGGCGTGTGTGCGTGCGTGTGTGTCTCCAAGGTATCTGACACATAGTCAGATATGGTCGGGGTAGGCTTACCTCTTTGCAACTCTGTGTTCGGTGACATTACACCAAGAGCTTGAAATCAGCCACAGAGGAAGGTATGCAGGCAGGAAATCACAAATGCTGTGTATCTAGGCCTTCTGTTCTAAAGAGTAAGCTTACAGCACGCCACTGCTTATTGGGCACTTAAAAATATCTGTTCTATGAAAAACAACTAATTAGTAAGCCGAATATGTTTTCTATTGTCATTAATAATAGATCCCTTAGAGGAAAAAAGGCAAACATCAGAGAAAAACTATCACATTTACTAGAACTTTCAAAATAAGCTGTTTGATGTAAAAATTTTGAATTCTCTGAGGCAAAATTGGGGAACTATTAGAATCTAGGACTCCCCAGTTGGTGTTAGTGGTAAAGAATCCACCTGCCAATACAGGAGACACAAGAGATGAAGGTTTAATCCCTGAGTCAGGAAGATCCCTTGGAGTAGGAAGTGGCAACCCATTCCAGTATTTTTGCCTGGAAAATCCCATGAACAGAGACGCCTGGAGGGCTATAGTCCATGGGGTCACAAAAGATTCGGACACGACTGATCAACTGAGCACATTAGAATCTAATTTCTTGATATTTTATTGAAATGAGTGGACAAAACCATGTTCCTTTCATATTCAGTTATTCAGGAAAGCAAGCCTAAAATATTTATGGGTTCAAACCAATGGTTTATATGATGGAAAAAGTATACCACCTCTCTCAACACATATCTAAGATTGTATAAAGAAAGATTTCTTTTCATGGGGAGTAAGTAAATAACTACAACTATTTATCACCTTTCCTAGGTTGTAAGATTTCAAAAATTTGATCTTAGAGAATGTTAGGAGAAATATAAATGTTTTTGTCAAAGAAAGAAAAACTGGCTACCACATGATAGTTCCTCAATTCCCAGATGATCTGATGGTCCATCCCAGGGCAATAACTAACAAGTTTCAATCCTTGGCAGTCATAATTAGCCAGCAGGCTATGTGCGTATGTGCTGTGTCGCATCAGTCATGTCCAACTCTCTGCAACCCTATGGACTGTAGCCCGCCAGGCTCCTCTGGCCATGGGATTCTCCAGGCAAGAATACTGGAGTGGGTTGCCATGCCCTCCTCCAGGGGATTTTCCCCACCCAGGTACTGAAACCACATTGCTTATGTCTCCTGCATTGGCGGGTGTGTTCTTTGCCACTAATGCCACCTGGGAAGCTCCATGATAACTATTACTACCTTAATTTTTATATGAAGATAACTAAAATTCAGGAGAGTTTAATAATTTGTTTCATATCACATAACCAATAATTGTTGAAGGGCTGATTCATCCCTAGTACTACCTGACTTCAGCAATGCAGCTGACAACCTGTAGGGTGTCTGTAAGAAATGAATAAGGCCAGGATTGAGAAAGCAATTTAAAAATTATGAATGGCCCCATAAACATTTCCAATCATCAAACATGCTTTATTAATTACACCGGAAAACACTGTGTCCACAACACTGGTTGTCCTCTCTAATCTACTCAAATCAGCCCCAGTCATCAGTAAGCTTATTATTTGAATAAAAAATAAGTCACAGAATCTAGCTTTTTCTGACCTCAACCACAATCAAACGCTAAAATTTATTGTTCATCCAAATGCCTGGAAGGGTCTGCTCTGTGTTTAAATAAGCATTTATGGAGTGTTCACTGAACCCCAGAGTGATTTCTAAATGCTTCTGACTCTCTTTGAGATCACTCAGCTCTAGTCAAATGGAATTGCAAGCAGGATTAATAATTTGAGTCCATATGGTTCAGGCTCCCCAGCACACTAGTGAGTTTTAATTTAATTGTAGCATCTTAGTATTGAAACTACTTCATCTCCTAAAAGTCTGTATGTTAGACATTTTACTTTGCGAAATCTTGAAAACAAAGGACAGACTTACCATAAACTGAGCACCTTCTTGCTAAGAACACAGAATGGAAACGAGGATAGTCTCTTTAATAAGTGGCAACAGGAAAACTGACCTTCATACGTGAAGAATGAAATTGGGCCCTTACCTCACAATGTATACAAAAATCAAGTCAAAATGTGCTAAAAAACTGAACTGTAAGACCTGCAACTGTAAAATGGCTAGAAGAAAATATAAGGAAAAAGTTTCTTGATATGGGTCTGGGCAAGGATTTTTTGGCTTGGACCCTCAAAGCACAGGCAGTAAAAATAAACTAACAGGACTAAATCAAGCTTATAAGCTTCATCACAGCAAAGCAAACAACAGTGAAGAGAAAAGCTAGAGAATGAGAGAAAATCTTTTTGAAACATATATTTGATAAGGATTTAATATCCAAAATATATAAGAAACTGGACAGCTCAATAGCAAGAAAACAAATAATCTGGTTTTAAAATTGACAAAGAACTTGAGTAAACATTTCTCAAACGAAGACATACAAATGGCCAACTAGTACACAAGTTGCTCAGCTTCACTAACCATCAAGCAAATGCAAATCAAAACCACAATGAGATACTGCCTCACACCTGTTAGGATGGCCATCAGCCAAAAAAAATTTTTTTTAAGTATTGGTAAAGATATGGAGAAAAGGGAATCTTTGTATACTGTTGGTGGGAATGTTAATTGTATAGCCATTATGAAAAACAGTATGGAGTTTCCAAAAATTTTTTTTTAAATAGGACTACCATATAATCTAATACTCTCACTTCTGGATATATATTGAAAGGAAGTGAAATCAGGATTTTTTTAAAAATCTTTTTATTTTGTTTTGGAATATAGCCGATTAACAGAGATGTGATAGTTTCAGGTGGACAGCAAAGGGACTCAGCCATACTTACACATGTATCCATCCTCCTCCAGACTGAAGCCAAAGTATTTGTAAGAGGAAGCATATTTCTCAAACAGTTCCTAAAACTGTCTCCCTGGTTGACTGTCCCACTGCGCAGAGGCTCCTGAGGTCGCTTCTTATTAAGGCAATCAAACAAGAGTTTATCTCCTGTGACCAGCATGTCTGTCTTTGTGGAGCTAGAGAGGGGAGGGAGGGAAAAGAAGAGAGAGAGATTTTCTGCCATATTGGGCAACACTGAGATCTCCAACTTTAACTGGACTGTTACTTATTGCTTTGATAGCAACTGAAATGGAGAGAAAGACTGCAGCTGGGTTTGAAGTCCCATGTGGAATCTAATGTGACTGCCATGGGAAGAGTTGTGCTTGAACTTGCAAAATGGGAAAATGTAATATAGCCATCATTAAAGGAAATAATAAACATGGGCTGTGCCAAAGCATCAAATTTGTGTACAAAACTGCAGCCCAATAAAACCTACAGAGGGTAACATCTATTTACTCTCACTCCTTTAGCCACAATAGTTTAATGGCTTCAATCACTTTTGATGGAGTTACAGGCCTAATAAATGTCACATTCCAAAGTTTGGAAACCTGAAAGCTACTCTGAGTCTCTGCAATTAATACGACAGTAATACCCACAAATCAATGGCTCAAAGTTCAAGTGATCTTATAAACCAATCCAATTGTAGTCCCTTGAGCCAATGATATCACTTGTTAGTCTTGTCTAATAAATCACTTGGTCAAATTGAATCTCTACATGAACAATATTATTTAGCACCTCATACATTCTGATCTCTCTTTAGGGAGATTCATTAATTAGACATTGTCATGTCTGCAAAATCAGGCTTATCCTTACTATCCTCATTAATCATGTAAAGAAACAAAAGAGCAAAGACTTCTTTTGCTGTAATGCTTGAGACAGAAAATGGTTTACATCCTGTGGATCATGCACTGTGCTTGGCTCTATTGAAGCTAAAGATCTCTGATTTCTATGCCAGCTTTTTGTTCTTTTAAAAATATTTTTCATGCTGAAAAAGGAATGATAAACCATTGGGAATGAGAGTTTAGCAAAGTGAATGATACATGATGCAGTAAAGGGTATCGATGCTGGAAAACTGAAACATTCCCATTAGATGTGACAGCCACTGGTGGATTGGATAGGAATCAACAAGAGAGAGGGCAGATACAGCAGATCAAACAATAAATTGAGATGAAAGAGAAGATAGTGGATAGAGCTTACTGTTCTAGAAGTATGGCTGTGAAAAAAAAAAAAATGGAGGGTTGATTGACTGTACTAGTCACCCATGCTCAAAACCTAGTTATCCTTAATACTTCATCTCCCTCGCTGCTTATGTCACCAACTTGCTGAAATTTTTCCAAATCAGTTGCTCTAAAATAAACTTCTTTCAACTTCACTGCTGTATCTTAATTCAGATCATTACTAATTTCACGCCTAGGTACTCTGAAAACTTCCTAACTTTTGGCCCAGCATTCCACATCCTCTGCTATCTGCATCCTTCCTACCTCATCAGATTCATCTACCTTGATGCCTCCTTTGGGTCTTCTGCTCCAGCCAAGCTCTCCACCAAAATTGGCCTGTATTTTCTCACATCTTTGTCTTTGCTTTGGCCCCAGTCACCACCTGTCAAATGCTTCACCATCCTTCAAGATCCATTTCAAGTATCATCTTCCCCATGAAGCTGCCCTGTCCTTTCCGGCCAGAGATGATCTTTCCAGTCTCTGGCTTCCTTAAACTAACAAGTCACTCATCATTCATCTTTTGTTACCTCATCAAGGACTGTGCCTTATACTTAGCTCTTATAAACACCTGGACCAGAACAGTACTGTTAGTATTATATAAAAAGGTACCGGCCACAAGATTTTTAGAATGATGTTTCTTAGTTTACATTACAGAGACAGCTAAAACCGTGAATTCTATTTTTTGGCCATGTTACCATTTTGTGCATAGTCCCTGATGGCAAAATTATGATGTCTCAAAGAAGAAATAACCACTTTCCAAAGACAACAGAAAGAATAGAATCCTGGAAGCAAATGGTTTCATCACTGCAATGCACCATAATAGCAAGTTGAGTTGGAAAACCAGTTAGGTTGTAAATGGCAGTTATCATTTGAAGCAGTAATATTATTGGGTCGCACCTTTCTGTTAATGAAACATTATTCAGGGAACTGTGTGTAAGGTTCTTAACAACTAGAGATAATGAATTTTCATCATTTAATTCTCTCAAATTTTCTCAGTTTAACAAATTTGGATTCATTGTATACCATTGCCCAGCATTATACAGATGTCACATTTCGTCTACTTTTAAAAATTTTTCCAAGGAATATATTGCAGCCCATAATGTGAGGAACAAATCCTAGTTCCAGGAGGCTTAGCCTTAGATTCGGAGGTTTCTAACTCACAGCTGTGAGACATGACTCTCCCTAACTCACAGCTGTGTCATCATCCTCTTTGTTCCTCCCTCTCCTTATCCATTTATTAGGATGTGGAGAAAAAAGACAATTCAATTTGTTGAACATGAATCATGTATGCATAAGAATAGATGTATCGATACTGTATTTGGAAGCAAATTGCTTCCAATAATCACAGTATGTCTCAATTAACTCAACAAAAATAAGGACATTTTGAAATGGTATATTCCAGGAAAGAATAATGAAATAAATTTAAAATAAATAAAAGAGGAATTCTTGATCTTCAAAACCTACCATTTAGTTGGACAAAATTTTATCGTGTGTGTGTGTGAAGTTGAAATTAACTTCAAGACCACAAGCTAATTCTTTTTAACACTTATAAAACAATGAGTTGCCCCCAAACACAGCTAATAACCTGGGAAGCTTTAAAATATATATATAACTTGAAGCACATTTTACCACAAATATTCTGATATGTCAGAAGTCAAGATGGTGGCTATCTTTTTTGCTATTAACTTTCTATTCTATGATCTGGGTGCCAGACATATCAGAATATTTGTGGTAAAATGTGTTTCAAGTCATGACTTGTGCACATTTCTACATGTACATTATACTTCAATGAAATGTTTTTTGTTAAAATTGTGGCTTCCTTAGTCCCATCAATGGAAGGGAGCCAGGAACGTGCATTTCTTAATATCGTCCCAGGCGATTCTAATGATTCAACATGCTGGGGTCACTTTCTGCCCCACCCCCAAGGGCCTGGCAAAATGATGTGTGTTCAACAACTTCTTTTGAGTGAATAAGTGACAGGGTCCTTCAGCAGAGGTAGAGGAGGGAGTGACATAATAAGAGCAATGTCTTAGAGTCTTATTCCATCAGCCCAAGGTCTGAGTTGAAACTGGGGAAGATTGGAGATAGAGAGACAAAGGACTAAGCCTTTTTATAATACAGGTGTGAGATGACAAGAGCTGAAATTAAGCTAGTGACTATGGAAATAGGGAAGAATGGCTGGTTGGAGAGATGTTGCGGGCACATAATAAATTCCAGAGGATACACTGGCAGATGCCAAAAGACAAGGTTTCCCAGAATTAAATCCCCATGCTCATAAACTCTGGTATGTTCCTTATTCCACAGGGTGTATGTGTGTGTTTTCTGTGTGCCTAGAGCTTCACCCCGAAGGATTAAAGCCTAATCTCCTCACAAACAGACATATACCACATAATCACAAAACTGTCCCTGTTAACTGAGAACTGCTGAAGATGTTCTTTTAACTTCCTAAGTTGCACAGTTCTTAGGTAGAGTCCAAGATACAAACCAGTCAATTCTGACATCACTATTCCAAGATGAGCTAAATTGTCTCATTTCAATCAGGAGTTCATAAAGTCAAAAGGAATGGACCTTAATATACTCTTTTCTGAAAAATTGATGTAGACAGGCGCTATGAAGTCTTCCCCACACACCTCATCCCTAACATACAGAATATATCTCATACCATTCTGGGGGCCTCTCCCCAGAAGTGAGGACACTGTGCCAAGACAGGCAGTGGTTTACTGAAGGGAATAGACGTTTGAGAAGAGGATGAGACCACTAGACATATTTCCACTAGTAACCTGAGCCAAATTTTCCAACGAGACCTCCAGAGGAAGGCAGCTGGCTGGGTATTCCCCACCATGCCACCTACAATAACCTTAGTAGGGGTTTTTTTTCCCCATAAATGGATGTGTTCATTGGCTCTAGTTCATGTTTCTTGAAGGAAAATGGTACTGCTCAAGTAATGGAAATGATTCTTTACTCAGTTCAAAGAATACAAAGATATAATAGTGGATCAGAATCCAACTTAAGAGAAATAGTTTTCAGAAAGCAAATGGAGTCCAGGCATTCTTGATAAATAATGAGAAGCGGAGCCCACAGAACCATTTCCTGAACTTTGATAAAAAGTAATATTTATCATTACCATCATGTAAATTAAAATGCAGAAATTACTACTCTCTCTTGTCCTTTTACAAACTGTACAGATAATATTTACGGCCCAAATCTGCCAAACGAAATATATTTAATCCTTAAAGATAAAGGCTTATAGGTATAAATGCTTTATAACTTGTGTTTATGCATGAATGTGTGTGTGTGTGTATGATTGTTTGTTTAGCAAACTAGCTGCCTTGGACCAAATACAAATTCTCTGTTCCCCTGACTTTGGACCTTGACATACCACTTGCTTTGGCCAATGGAATATGAGCAGCTATGTTGTGAGTAGATCCCTTAAATGTCTTCGTAGGGCTTAGTTTTTTGTGTTCCAGTCATCTTTCATGAGAAGAATCTGCTTTGAATAAATATCACATCTTCAATGATCCAAAGCCTAGGATCAATGCACAAGGAGAAATCCTGAACTCAATCTGCAGCCTGAAATCAAGAAACACAAGGATGCAGGGAGCAGAATGGAAAGGGGCTTAAACAGCTATTATTTGTGTCTCAGAGAGATATGAAAAGATATGTGTGTATATATATATATATATATATATATATATATATATATATATATAGCCTGGCTTCTATAGCACATGAACCATGAACTTCCAAATGTTCAAGCTGGATTTAGAAAAGGCAGAGGAACCAGAGATCAAATTGCCAACATCCATTGGATCACAGAAAAATCAAGACAGTTCCAGAAAAACATCTACTTCTGGTTTATTGACTATGCCAAAGCTTTTTACTGTGTAGATCAGAACAAACTGTGGAAAATTCTTAAAGAGATGGGAATACCAGACCACCTGACTTGCCTCCTGAGAAATCTGTATGCAGGTCAAGAAGCAACAGTTAGAACTGGACATGGAACAACAGACTGGTTCCAAATAGGAAAAGGAGTATGTCAAGGCTGTATATTGTCACCCTGCTTATTTAACTTCTATGCAGAGTACACCATGCAAAATTCTGAGCTGTATGAAGCACAAGCTGGAATCAAGATTGCCAGGAGAAATATCAATAACCTCAGATATGCAGATGACACCACCCTTATGGCAGAAAAAGAAGAACTAAAGAGCCTCTTGATGAAAGTCAAAGAGAAGAGTGAAAAAGTTGGCTTAAAACTCAACATTCAGAAAACTAAGATCATTGCATCTGGTCCCATCACTTCATGGCAAATAGATGGGGAAACAGTGAGAGACTTCATTTTGGGGGGCTCCAAAATCACTGCAGATGGTGACTGCAGCCACGAAATTAAAAGACACTTGTTCCTTGGAAGGAAAGTTATGACTAATCTAGACAGCATATTAAAAAGCAGAGACATTGCTTTGCCAACAAAGGTCCATCTATTCAAAGCTATGATTTTTCCAGTAGTCATGGATGTGAGAGTTGGACTATAAAGAAAGCTGAGCGCCAAAGAATTGATGCTTTTAAACTGTGGTGTTGGAGAAAACTCTTGAGAGTCCCTTGGACTGCAAGGAGATCTAACCAGTCAGTTCTAAAGGAAATCAGTCCTGAGTATTCATTGGAAGGATTGATGCTGAAGCTGAAACTCCAATACTTTGGCCACCTGATGGGAAGAACTGACTTATTTGAAAAGACCCTGATGCTGGGAAAGATTGAAGGTTGGAGGAGAAGAGGACGACAGAGGATGAGATGGTTTAATGGCATCACCGACTCGATGGACATGGGTTTGAGTAAGCTCTGGGAGTTAGTGATGGACAGGGAAGCCTGGTGTGCTGCATGCAATCCATGGGGTCACAAAGAGTCGGACACAACTGAGTGACTGAACTGAACTGAACTGATATATATAGAAACCAGCAGAAACAAAAGAACATGCAATAGAGGAGTAGGCTAGTAAAGGAATTTGTGTGGAAAGGGGTTGTACTATCAGGAAGGGAGCACTAACCTAGCATTGCTTGGCATGATGGTTCACTTTACTTATCAGTCTGACCAGACTATAGTGGCCAATTGCTTGTCCAGACATCAGTCTAAATGCTGCTGTGAAGTTTTTCTAGGTGTGATTAACATTTAAATCAGTAAACACTGACTAAAGAGATTACCCTCCATAACTTGAGTGAGCCCCATCCAACAATCGAAGGCATCGAAAGAAAAGACTGAGGTCTTCAGAAAAAGAGGGGGTTCTGCTTCCAGGCAGCCTTCACATTCACGACTAAAGCATCAATGCATGTCCACTTGCCAGCTTGTTTTGCAGCTGTCAGATTTGGCAGCCCCAACATGAATCAATTCTTTCAAATAAATATATATAATTACTATAACTTATTTATGTAAATGGATAGTTTATATATAAATATATATCCAATAGGATATACGTATGTATGTATATATATATGTATTTTCATGTCCATGCTCAGTCGTTTCAGTCATATCCAACTCTTTGTGACCCCATGGACTGTAGCCTACCAGGCTCCTCTCTCCATAGAATTCTCCAGGCACAAATACTGGAGTGGATTTCCATGCCCTCCTCCAGGAGATCTTACCAACCCGGGGATCAAACCCGTGTCTCTTATGTCTCCCACGTTGGCAGGCAGATTCTTTACCACTAGCGCCTTCTGAGAAGCCCATGCATATGTGTGTGTGTACATGTATGTTTATACACACAGTTTGTTCTGTTTCTTTTGAGTTAATATTCCTGGCATTTTATTAACATCAGACTTAAAAAGAGACACCTGAACTCTTGCCATCAGTACCATACTATGTATGAAAAGCTGGAAAGTTTATTATGCAGGCTCCAAAGACCCTGATGTTTATCATCAAAACTCAAGAATGCCAAATTTAGAAAGGGTCAAAGAAACAGTGCCTGTGGCAACCCTGAACATGACTGCTTCCACGATTCCTCAGAGGTCAGCTTCGCTACCAGGACAGGTCCAATTTCACAAACTTTACCTCGTGTGACCAAGAATTAATTTCAAAAATCTCTCCTTCCAGGAAATTTAATTTTTTCTGTGCTTTTTTAACCCACAAGAATGTGGGCTTGTTTATCCTCTAACCTCAAGATTTTCTGCCTTTCTACCATTTCCACCTTTAAAAAAGGATACTTGTTTTGAGTACCACCATTTAAAAAAAAAAAAAAAAAGCTATGGACCACTGGTGATGATTTGAGAGTAGCATTTAGATCTCAGTTCTAACTTCAATGACCAATTTTCTGTCCTTAACCCCCCTTTTACCACCAATCATTCTTGTCTGTTCTTCCTTTGGGAAACAGTTCCAGAACCATCATGGGAGACTTTCCTGCTATCATTAGCCCTAGGGCATCTTTTTCCTTCTCAAACCTATGAGAAAGAGTCATTTTCACATTAGGTAGAGTACTCCTTGTATAATTACTTATCTATTCCCACCACCCCCGGGTTTATTTATTTATTTATTTTTAATTTTATTTTATTTTTAAACTTTACATAATTGTATTAGTTTTGCCAAATATCAAAATGAATCCGTCACAGGTATACATGTGTTCCCCATCCTGAACCCGCCTCCCTCCTCCCTCCCCATACCATCCCTCTGGGTCGTCCCAGTGCACTAGCCCCAAGCATCCAGTATCGTGCATCGAACCTGGACTGGCATCTCGTTTCATACATGATATTTTACATGTTTCAATGCCATTCTCCCAGATCTTCCCACCCTCTCCCTCTCCCACAGAGTCCATAAGACTGTTCTATACATCAGTGTCTCTTTTCTATTTTTAAACTGGATTGGTTTTTTAATTGGCCAATTATTTTAAACTGTTAATTTTTCACTGGAAAATACAAAAACAACAGAGAAGTAGAACTTATCCAAAACTTTCCCGCTTTTTAAAATGATACCAAATACAAATTAAAAGTTTCCTTCAAGAGATATCTTTGTAAATGATTTCATGTATATGGTTTATTTCCTATAATTCTCACGATTTTGCATGAAGCTTTTATCATATCCTGGACCTTCCAACTCATCTCTATGGTTTTGAGGAAGGAGGCAATGTTATATACACCACTCTGCCCCACTTCATTTTACAGTGACCTAAATATATATTAGTTGCTCAATTAAAAGAAAAGAAGAACACCTCCCTATTGAATGAAAACAATGACTGTTTTTTAGTTCAGACACTTTTCCCTCACTTCAGGTCTAATCTTTCAATATTTGGACTGAGGTTCATGGGCAGATTATTGTAGACAGGCTAGTTGTATTGTTAGTCAAACAATTCTTTCTCATAAACAACAGGTTTCCATTACTGGCCCAACTACATGCCATGTCTTAAGTTCAGGAGATGCCATGAAGATCATCACTTCGGTGTCATGAGGAGCACTATTGGCATATTCTTCATGGAATTCTCAAATTAAATAAAAGCCAAAGTATATGACAGAAAGACATCCATATTCTCGTTTTCCTCCACATCTGAGCAGTTGTATGCTTGGCCTTGGGAACTGTTAGCTGCCTTTCTCCGTTGACAGAGCAGTAACAGCAGTGATCCTCGCCTTCCTAGGAAACTTCTCATCAAGCCCCGGATGCTTGGGATGGATCCAGGAGGCATGTTGAGAAGCTAATGGCACAGGGTAAATGTCAAAGCAAACATAATTTGAAAGATATTAACTGAGACTAATGGAAAGCTTTCCAAGAACTTGAACATGACCGAATCATAAAGCAACCACCAGATGTTTAAAATTACTATTCAGCCTATTCTCCTCCTACCCGCTTCATGAAAGGGAAGTAAAGGATACTGTCTGCAAGTCCGACTGCTGAGGGCTTATACAGGGAAAAATGAGAACTGTCTTTACTATTGGGACCCAAACATGGCAAGTTAGTGCAAACATGGTGAAGAGATATTAAGATCTTAAACCGAAGGCTGAAAACATAATTTTCTTCCAGACTCAAAGCACAGCTAATTTAGGGAAAAGTAGGTACTGCTTCCCACACTGTGAGATTTGGGGGAGCACTAAGCAAGAACTTGCCATCAAGTATCTCCTTTAGCTTCCTGCCCCAGTTCCAGACATCTTTCTATTAGGCTCTGTATTTCTGAGACTTTGGAGTCCTAAGAATATCTTTGCTCTGATGGTCCCATCATACCACCTCCTCTTTCATAGCTTTCCTCATGGTGTTAAAGGCAGGCATCTGTCACAAGAAGATGGCAAGTTGTGAGGAGAAAGGAGAGGAAAGAGGGAGATACAGCTAGTAGGGGTGGGCAATATAAGACCTTTAGAATGGAACTGAGAAGCGACTCAGGTACTGGGCTTTCCTGGGTTGTCAGCTTCACTCTCAAGATATTATTCGAGAAATTATAACAAAGGCTTACAAGATTGCAATTACTTGAGGGCATGAACAATGTCTTATTTCTTATTCATGTTTCTCCTCAATCAAGGTGTGTGGAGGAATGAGTACTGTTAGTTGCAATGTGATTTTGAATACTAGGGAGAGAAATTTCAGCAAAATTTGGCTTTTGCAAACTTATGGTTACCAAAAGGGAAAGGGATGTGTGGAGGGATAAACTAGAAGTATGGGACTAACATATACAAAATAGTATACATAACATCAACAAAGACTTACTTTATAACATAAGGAACTGTATTAAATATCTTGTAATAACTTATAATGGAAAATAACCTGAAAAAATATATGTGCACATTACTGATCCACTTTGCTGTACTCCTGAAACTAATGTGCTATTGTAAATCAGCTATGCTTCGATAAGTAACTTCAGTTTTGGTATTCCCACCCCAAATCTAGCCTTGCGCAATGACTTTGACTTTGAGAAGCCCCGCTAGAATCATTCTCTTCTTTACCCAGCTCTTCCTGGCTGCATTATCTGCTAACTGCATAGAGAACTCTATCTCTTTGCTTCACTAGATGTGAATTCTTTGAGGGCAAGGGCGCCTCAGACTGGCCTTTTAGATGCCCCGTGCCCGATGCACAGTGGACTTTCAATAACTGTTTGTAGACAATGTGGCCCGCACCCACACTCCAAGAATTCTTGAGTCTATACCAACAACTTCATGATTGGCCTCCCCTGGTGGTGAGAGTTACATGCTTTTCAGAATCTTCTGGGTTTTTTTTTAATTTAATTTTATTATTTTGGTTGCACTGGATCTTCACTGCAGCTCACGGGTTCTTCCTTGTGGTATGTGGGCTTAGTTGCCCCATGACATGTGGGATCTTATTTCCCCAGCCAGGGATTGGACCCAAGTCTCCTGCTTTGAAAGGTGGATTCTTAATCACTGGAGCTCCAGGGAAATCTCAGAAATCTCCTGTTTATACCAACAGTTGTGTGACAAGCTCCAGGTTGACATAGCTATGGTCTTCATAATGAAAAAAGCTTCTGTTCTGCAGAACCTCACAAAACCCCAAGGCTTTTGTTATTTAGTTCCAGAAATAGCTGCAGTTGTGGTATAAAGTGCTGGAGAATCCAAGGACCACTTCTGTTCATGACCTTAGTGGCCGTACATACAGCTTCCACCTCCTCTCTCTCCAGCAATACAGCCTACTTGGCTCCTTCAAGAAAATCCTGTGTTGGTTTTTTTTTTTCAAATACAGTTGGAGGTGAGGATAAGTGAGGAAATATAGGACCCCTAACATGAAATCTTGGATTCCTATCCAAAATATCGCTTCCAGTTGTCCAAATATACCATAGCTATCAGGTTGCAGATAACAATTTCTGGTTTCATATATGGTCACTGGTTAATGCGGAGCCAGATACTAAACAAGTCAGTACTTCTGACTACTTTACCAAATTGATATTCCCTCTGGAAGCAAAAATTAATATGGCAAATTAAGAAGAGCATGACTTTGTAGCCATGTGAGTTTCATTTTACCTCTAGTTCTTTTATGTACTAGTTGTGTGGTCTGGGACAAATTTGACCATTTCTCAATCTCAGTTTCCTCATCTGTAAAATATGAACAACAAAATTATCTACTTAATCTGAGCAGATTAGAGATGGAAGTATCTCACACTTACTAGACACTTATTAAATAATAACCACTGCTGCTGCTGCTGCTAAGTCACTTCAGTTGTGTTCGACTCTGTGCGACCCCATGGATGGCAGCCCATGAGGCTCCCCCATCCCTGGGATTCTCCAGGCAAGAACACTGGAGTGGGTTGCCATTTCCTTCTCCAAATAATCATTATACGTCATTTAATCTAACATATTGTTCTTTGTGAGATGCACCTTTGTTTTACATACCCAAAAGAAAGAAAAAAATGCTGCCAGTTAAACAATGTCAAATTGTTTTCTTATCACTTCTAACTCCTATCTCATACTCATGGAAGAGTGCTTTTAGACTAATCTGGTTGTTTTTTTTTTCTATCATAAAAATGAGTGTGTACCTATGAAAAGAAAACTACATGCAAAATGAAATGTTAAGGTATCCTTGAAAATTATTTGCATCAGTTCTTGGATAACCCCCAGTTTTCAAAGATGATAAATTATGAAAATAATGTATTTTATAATTAATGCAATAAAGAGCTGTTTCATAGCTACACAATAGGGCATAGTGTTGCTTTGCAATTCCCAGCTCCGCTACTAACCATAGTGCCTTTGGCAAAGCATCGACACTTTCAAGGCCCAGGATTGTTGCAGGATTGTATAAAATGATATTTATGCCAAACTTAGCCCCGCGTCTGGCACAGAGTAGAATTTAATAAGTTTTCCTTCCTGCCAATGGCAAACAATGAATCGAGTCAGAAAGGGTAACAACAAAACGTATAACAATTGCTATCTGTATGAGCAATTTCACCTTCATTATCTCATTTAATACCCCCAACAGTCCTGCAAAGTATCCAGCCAAGAAAACATCATACCCCTTTTCCAGATGAGTAAGTAGAGGCTCAGAGAGATTAGGTCATTTGTCAAAAGTCACATAGCTAATTAGAAACTGAGCAAGGACTCAAACCCTTGTCCTCTAACCACCTATTTCAGGATTTTTCTGTAATACTTGGCTACCTTTTTTATTAGTAATATTTTTATTTTTTGCTTCACTGGCTCTTCATTGCAGCAGGCGGTTTTCTCTCTAGTTGTGGCATGAGGGCTTAGTTGCTCTGAGGCATGTGGAATCTTAGTTTCCCAACCACGGATCAAACCCTTGTCCCCTGCATTGGACGGCAGATTCTTAACCACTGGACCTCCAGGGAAGTCCCCTTGACTACCTTTGTATTTACACAAAAGGTTTTCACATCCTTAAGAATAAAAACATCTCTCTGACTTTTGAACCTTTGAAGTGTCTGTAGAATAAAGAGTCTGGCCAATTTGAATTCAAATCCCTATTTTACCCCCATTTTACAGATGAGAGAACTGAAGCACAAGAGCTCAAAGGAACTTATCTGAGCTCACAAGGCCAACAAATAATGAATCTAGATTGTGAAGTGCTTGACTCTGTACTCTATGCCATTCGGCATCACTGCCTTTCCCACCTAAGAGAAAAATCATACCTATTTTTCAGAGTGGCCAGAATTTAAAGTCATGTAGGTAAAGCACATAGTTCAGTGGCCAGCATATAATGGGGACCCAGTAAATAGCAACTATTATCACTGTAGTTAATAACAATAGTAATAGATATTATCAGCCCTGATGCTGCTTCCTATGGGCCACAGATGTCCACCAGTCCCGTTCCTGGCCAGTCCCGCAGGGGAACAGTAGGCCCACACATCCTCATGTGGAGCAGGGTTCCCAATTTTGGTACCAGAGGCCAGTTTTGTGGAAGACAATTTTGCCATGGACCATGGGTGATTCTTATAAGGAGTGCAAAACCTAGATCCCTCCCACATGCAGTGCATAGTAGGTTCATGCTCCAATGAGAATCTAATGCCACCTCTGATCTGACAGGAGGCGGATCTCAGGCAGTAATACAAGAGATGGGGAGCGCCTGTAAATTCAAATGAGATTTTGCTCCACTCACTTCCTTGCCCACTGCCCCCACTGTTCTAATAGAAGGGGACTGGTACTTGTCTGTGGTCCAAGGGTTTGGGAATCCCTGACACAGAGGACTACACTTCTTGGGCTTTCCCAAGTTGTCTTATCTCTTCTCTGGCTATAGGCATAGACTGAAAGTTACATATAGAAGAACAGTCAAAATATGTCTTTAGCATTCAATAACTATTGATGAATTTTGCATTTCCATCAAGAATTAATTTTTATCATCAGCAAAAGTCTCCTGCTGAGAGCAGAGTTGTAGTATTACTCACAGTAAAGTACACTGGTGAATTCAGCTTTCCTGCAGGAAACGCAAGACTTGTGACAAAGTTCTTGTGAAATCCAAACAAGGTTTCTCGATCATGACTGCGTTGGCTTGTAACCAAGGGAAGACCCATCAGCTCAACAATCTTTAGAACCGACATGTAAACAGAAGGGCAATCTGCAAATTTGCTAATGGTTCCTCTTTGCCTTGACCTAAATCTAGATTCTAAGAAAACAAAAACAAAAGTGAAAACCTATCTACCTGAGATTTCAAAGTAGCAAATTGTCCCCATTCCCTCATACAGAATAAGTTTTTACTGGGTAAATTATCACTCAAAATATTCATGTGCAGGTACAAATTAAAATGAGTTTTAAATTAAAATGTTTTAGAACAGCTGTGATGTTTTCTCTCTTTACTTGCGGGATCTACAGAAGCATTCTAAGAGTCTGAAATTTGATCTAAAATGTTCTGGGTACATGTAGAAGTAGCTTTTCCTGGAAGAAATCTTAAATCTTTCAGCACTTTTTTGAATGAGATCTGTAGCCCCCAAACCATTGAGAATTAGTGATATACAAGGAAACTTGACACTGAAAAACTATTCACAATTGGTTGTTAAAAAATAACAACAAAAAGTTAGACTATTTTTGTGTGGCATGCTGCTTTTGTTCAAACTAAATTGTTCTTAAAGGAAAATATTAGATATCTATTAAAATATTAGCATATCTGGATATCAGGTTTATAAGTGATTTTTTCTAATTTTATTCTTGTGCTTTTGTATGTTTGCATTTTTTTTAAGTGAACATGAGTTAGTTTTGAATCTGGAAGGGGCTGATAAACGCTATTTTCCAACAAATTTCAAAAAGCAGTTATAAACCTTGGTCGGAATCATTACTTCCCAAGTTCTTTGCAAATCTGTCTCTGTTGGTATTGTGTGACCTCGGTAATAAGAATCTATATCCCAGTCCATGGACTCATCAGAGGGTCATTTCTGGGTTGCAAAACCCTGATGAATAAATGTAAGACCCAGTTCAACTTTGAATGGAGAAGGGAATTATTTAATAAAGGGGACAAGCAACTTTGAAAAGAAGAGGAAGGAAATAGAAGAAAAGCTGTGCAACCCAGAGAGAGTTAAGCTACTTGTTAAGTCTATGAGCAAGCACTGCATTTCCGAAAGACAGCAGCCACTTTCAGGACGGTTCATACTGCCGTTAAGAAAATCAGGTTTACAACAAATGCATTATTAATGTTTTGTTTTGGTGGCAGAACTAAGGAACCCATTCAAATGCTAGAAGGCAAATACATTCCTCAAGGATACTCTGGGAAACTGTGCAGAGCTTGGCTAACCATGATCCTGTCGATGTGCAGGGTTTGGAAAGTGGGAGTCTTGGGGGACTGGGGATGCAAGATTGTCAGATGGAGCTTTTAAAAGTCAGGATGCCTCGTTACTTTATCAGCCTTACAATTCTTTTTCTTAGTAAAAGTATGCCCCAGAGTTCTTTGTTGTTTAGATGAAATTCAAATTTAGCTAGGCATCCTGTATTTTATCTGGCAAACCTAATCCACATAGAACACGGGAGCAGCAATCTATGAGCATATTTTCGCACCTAAGAGGGACGATGGACATATGAAAGAAAGAATGGGTAGTGGTAGTGGAATTGTGGGGCTGATGCATTCTTTAAGGAGCCAGAAAGGCTTCTAGAAATCAGGTGAAGCGCTGGACTGTATAGAAACTCTTGCTCCCATGGAAGAAAATTAGATCTTTCTAATGCTGTTCTTCTGGTGGTTAAACCAATATTACCCCAAAAGCAGAAGGTAGAGAAACCCAGGAAAGTCCCAGGGTACGTGGTGTGCAAGCAGACAGCAAAGAGAACGTGCTAAATGGCAAAGGGTAAACCTCAGAAGTATTGAAATCGGGGCTCGAAGGGAGCGTTGGTTGGTTTTGCTTAGCTTTTCTTACAGCCAAGATTTCAGCACTTCATCCGAATAGCTTGCACCTTGGAAAATTGTTTTCCAGGAAAAAAAAAACACATTGAAAAATAAATAATGCTTTCAAAAAGCATAAGAGAACAGAGACACATGTTGATGCCTGGATCTATGTGACACCGAATGAATAAAAAGTGAGGAAATACCATCCTCCAGATGTTTCATCTCAGTAATAACAAAGAACACTTGCTTTGCACACAGACGTGCGGCACATTAAGGCAGTCTCAATATCCTTTTCAAGGATATTGAAAAGCTTTGATTGAGAAATCAGAAAAATGTCCTTTTACATAGACTACAAATAACCACCGAAATATATTTTCATCCATTTATTTTTAGCTTATCTTAAAAACAGAACTAGCAGTGAAATAACTAGCTCTGTGTTTCGCTAAACAAAAACACTGAAATGACTTCTTAATGTTTCTGCTTTGCATCCAGTACATCCCCTGCCTTTGTTCTCTGAACATCTGATTGAGGAAGTCTTGAGCTTCCCAGAAACAAAAGGTTTGAACCCCACTGACACCAGCTTGTCCCCTCACCCCCACCCTCCCTAGTGAGTGCCCTGTACTAGAAAGTTGGAGTCTGATGGAATGTAACAGCTAAAGTTTGATGCAGGAAGCAGACCGCTGTATGCGATTCAAAACAAAGAGTCTATTAAAGGGATTAGACCAGACATGATTGTGGGAGCTGGTGAAGAATTCTCTGGGAGACTTCTACTTCCAGTAGTGGCCCTGAAGTTGCTGTAGGTCAGCACAGACAGCAATAGGCTGGACATGAAGCAAGGAGACAAATATGGCCTGGAAGCCATATTTGCTTCACACAGCCTCCAAACCTGGCAACACAGATAAGCTACAGAAGCAGCAGACACCCTGAGCCACAAAGCTCAAACACAAAGCTCAGGACTCAAAGAACCTGAAGGAAGAGGAGACCCACTGCGAACTAGAAATGCTGCAGACCCAACCACTGTCCCACACCGCCAAGATCAACCAGCAGATCAGCAGTGTCGTGTATGACCCTACGCCCACCCTCTGAACATGATGGCTGATGCTTCACTTCCACTTTCCAAATCTCCTGCAAATGACTCTTGTGTCCAACTCCACTCTAGGGCGAACAGCTTCTAACTGCATAAAAGCTCCCCAGGAATGATTTCCTGTTCTGCCACTATCTAACTGGGTGAATTTATTGGGCAGAGTATACCATCTCCCTAAACCTCTGTTTCTTCACCTGTAAGGATAACATTTATTACATCATTCAAAAAGCAAACATGCCAAGAGCCCATGTATACAAGTAAATGCAAGTTCCTCTTCTCAGTCTGCTATTTTCTCGTTGCTTACATTCTCTTCATTGAAATGCTGCTTGGACTTAAACTGGTGGTGAAAAAGAATCTAGCACAGAGAAAGAGCTCAATCTACGTTACTTACCCTGTGACGAGTTCATTTTTAGAGTAACCAGAGCCTCGGTGCCTCTGATGAGTCGGCCTTCCTTTGAGTTCCCTACACATGAACTTGGAGAACTACCATTAGGGAAAGCCAACTCATCAGTGGATTCCTAATAGCACTGACAGTCCATTCTCGGCTTTTTAAAGGAGTGCCCACCTCTGCTTTTGTACTACGAGCAACCTAGAAAGCCTTGGCTCTCTTCTTTTAGAGTCACAGAAAAGAATCTGCTAGGGAAAAGAGAAAGAGAGTGAAATCTTCCAGGCAGAAAGGTTTGGGTGTGAAAAGAAGGTACCCACTTTCCAAAAGGCTGCTGTGGTGTTGTTATTGACACTGCCACAGTCACTGTCACGGTGGATAGTTAATAGAAAACAAAACAGTCTCCAGCCAGGGCTGGGAGAGCTCAGAGTAGAACTTCAGGGAGAGCATAACAAACACCACACTCCTACCATGGGCCTCACTGGAAGCCGTGTTAGTACCAGAATTTCCAACTGGGCAACGACCACGTCTGCCTCCTTTCTGCTTTTTCTACAACTGCTGGTGGCAAGGTGTTGGTTGGAGGCTGTAGGTGACTTCTCTACAGTGGTTTGCAATATTTGGTAACTCAAAGCTTAGCTATCTGCTCTGCATGGAACAGCTGTGATTAATAATCTGTAGTCAAAGTAGGTCCCCAACTAGGCAGTACTGGGAACACAGAAGGGCTTTCTGAATAACAAGTCTGATGCTAACCTGATGCTCAGATGAACTTCAACATAAGCAGTCATACACAAGTCTGGACTATCAGGGACTGATTGTTGAGAAACACCATGTTTAAAAATATGTCTCTGTCACTTACCAGCTACAATACCCCTCTAACTTCATTTAACTGGTTACAAAAAGAAAGGTCTGGTCTTGCTCTTAACAGTCTCTGATTTTATCATTTGAGTAGTCACATTCAAATTACCCCCTCCTTCCCTCTCACATGTTGTCACCTCCACAAAGGAGCACTAGTTTCTGATCTATAGTCATATCTACAAATTCAGATCTCTATGGGAGATAATTATACTCTGGAAATGATACAACATTTAGATGTCAAAAAAAGTCATCATTCTTCGAAATAGGTGGCTGCTAACTTTCTTAAGAACTCATTTTTACAAACTCAAGTTAAAACAAATGAACACATGTTCCTCTTTTTGCTTCCTCTTTTGAGCAATTTTATGATTGAAAAAAAGACACTTTACCACAATGGAAAATACCTCATTTTTCCATTAAAATGTACACTTTTTAAAAAACAGCTATCAATCCACTTCCTTGTCCATTGGGTTAAAAGGAGCTGCTCCTAAGAAACCAAGCAAGGTTTCAACAAGAAGGTGGTAAAGGAGATGCTTGGCAAGCGTGTTCACCATCCAACACTCAGACGACCATGGCAATGTCAACAGTAGCACAAACGCAGTCAGCTGGAAAGTGAGAACAAATCATGTTATCCACTGACAGTGCGGTCTCCTCTGTGCCGAATAAGGCCAGGACAATTTCCCCACAACTGGAGGCACTGGTCCATTCAGGCCATTTCATAACCGGTGGGGTGTTCTTGGTTCATAAACTCCAGATGGAGTGTTGTTTATTATTGCATCTCCAGTGCTATCAAGGTATCAATGTATCTGGATATGAATAACCTATCCTTTCATGGTAAGCTAGAATTTTAATGATGCAATCATAAATATGATCTTTATCTGGCAGTACATGACTTGTTTTTAATTCTGTCAAGAGGGAGAAACTGAGAAGTCCACAATCTAGTTAAGAAACAAAGATGAGGGCACAGTCCTAACGGAAGAGTGATGGATGAATCAAAAGGCAGTTCAGTCAGTGCTCAGCTGACACTAGATGGGAAAGATGAAACTGGGATGACGGGTGAGGTGAAGGACCGATGGTTGGTTGAACTTCAAACTTTTTGTATTACCCCATCAGTTTCCATCTCTCTAGTGGAATACAGACGTCTGCGTGTATCTATTCCAAAGACAAAGAATTCAATCAAATATATTGATGTTGAACATAATCCAGACAAGTAGTCTGAAAAATTGATTAAATACTTTGCTCTTCAATGTGATTTTTTTTTCTTTTTAGTTAGGAGTCATAATATCATCAGAGGAAGAATGAGGAAGCTATGGATAGTTCAGGATTTGGCTCCAAACACTAATTTTCACTCTTACAAGTTAAGATTGTATTATTGACAATAGGATTCTCCCTTTTACTTATCTTTCTAGAAGGTTTGTACATCTTCACAGAGACTGTAGCTAATTGCACCCCTACAGTTAGCTCAGGGTTTGAACATGTTCTCCATGTATGGTGTGTTGTTCATAGACGACAGATGGGTTTTTCCTGTTCTTAGTGGTTTATCTTTGAAAAGTATGCTCAGTCATTCAGTTGTGTCTGACTCTCTGCAGTCCCACGGACTATAGTCCTCCAGTCTCCTCTGTCCATGGAATTTTCCAAGCAAGAATCCTGGAGAAGGTTGCCATTTCCTACTCCAGGGGATCTTCCTGACCCAGGGATCAAAACTGCAACTGGTGCATCTCCTTTATTGGCAGATGGATTCTTTACCACTAGCAGCACCTGGCAAGCCCCAAAAGTATGTGTGCTTGTGCTCAGTCATGTCCAACTCTTTGTGACCCATGGACTGTAACCCACCAGGCTCTTCTGTCCGTGAAATTTCCCAGGCAGGAGTACTGGAGTGGGTTGACATTTCCTACTCCAGGGGATCTTCCTGACCTAAAGACTGAACCAGCATCTCCTGAATTGGCAAGCAGATTCTTAACCACTGCACCACCTGGGAAGCCCAAAAAGTATATGGTGGATAAAATACAGTAATCTCTTAACGGTCTGTTCTAAATGGACAAAAAAAGATGTTCATGAGGTTCAGGTAATTTAAATTAAGAGGTATCAGAAAATATTACCAGTATCTTCCAATTCTCTCCTTCCCTCCTTCTCTCTCTCTCTCCCTCTCTCTCTCTCTCTCACACACACACACACGCACACACACTATAAAGGTCTAGGCAGTGGCAGTGTTTCACAGGAAAAATTAATTAAATCCCATTGACTTCTCTTGGGGAATATGCTAGCAATAACGTCTACCTAAGACGATAAACACTTAAGATGAAGAAAAGGAGCAAACAGTTGGGATAATTTTTATACTGGATTATAATTTAAATCCTAAGTAACTGGATTTGGCTGAAATTCTTTCTTTTTTGGTGTATGTGTGTGTTTTTTTTTTCAAATAAACTTTATACAAAAATAGAAATACAGTAGAATCTTGTTATTGCAAAAATTTGGCACAGCTACCACTGAAATCACATCGCTTGAAACATAACAACCACATACAGTAAAAATGAAATTCCTCTCAGTGTGCCCATAAAGAGGGTGTTAGCCCTGCTGCTCAGACTCCACACTATAAAAGGGTTCCAGCATATTTTGTGAACCCACATTAAACCTGGTAATTCTTATCTTGCCATTAGTGTTGTGTGTTAAAACCCATGTCCAAGTAAATTGCTGTGTGGTATATGAAATGTATTAAAAGTACATGAGGTAAAGTTGTTTTTATTACATTATACTTTAACGTCGGATCATTAGTGTACCATTTTCTCATCCCTATTATGGTGATTATTTTACTCTTTATTCTTCAATAGGTTTGCCCTTGATTGCGAAGGGGGCGGGGGTAAGCAAAGGTGTGCCGGCAGTTTTTTGCAATCTATCAAAGGAGTGATAGAAAAAAATAAGGTTGAGATTTGTTCAGCCTCCACACACTGTACCTACTGGGGCCAAGACTTGTCAATGCCACCCGGTTGCTGGCTTTGTGCCTCATCCATTGCAGTACTCACAATCCAATAACAAGGCTCCAGCCACGGATGTACCAGCGTCCCCTGTGGATCGTTAGGCTAACAGGCGACGCAGCTGAGCCAGACTTCTCTGCGGCTCGGGGTGGTCGGAGTTTCCAAGGAGAGAGGGCGTTCACTGCTCGCCCCTGGTTATATGGCTCCACAGCCCCTCAATGTCTCCTGGCAGGAGCCGAATTCCTTCCACTGAGCACCGTATCAGTTCACCTCCGCCAGGCGCAAAGGCCTATGTCTGAGAACGTGTTAGGAACCCGCAGATTTTCCAAGCCTGTGTTTAAAGCATTTGTGAACGTAACGAGTGGGATGGCTTACATTTTTCCTTTCAGGTGTGTGCCCGGTCTAAGGTGATGGGCAGGGCCGCCCCAGGAGCCAGAGGCGAGTGGGGATCAGGCACTCATCGGTCCCCCTGGAGGCCTGTTGGCTGAGGCTTCTGAAATGGCAACGTGTCTCCTCCTTGGTGTGAGTGCCCTGGTGAGCTGACTTCCAAGAACTGTTACAGTTAGAAGTGGAAGAGCAACACAGTTGAGGATGAGGAGAGGAAAGAGGAGAAAAGAAGTCATTTCCACTTCATGTAACTAGGGTTTAAAGGAAGTTTAAGTCAGACGCTTCCAAGACCAGATGCCAGACAGAAAGTAGGCCCTTTTGGAAGCTAATAGAATCCAAACAGTGGGCTTCTTCAAGGGAAAAGTTAGGTCTTTCATAGGTCCTACATGGGATCAAGAGAGTCAAACAATTCAGTGGGAAAATAAAGCTAATTTGCTGGAGTCAGTGCTCTGAAGAGATGAACAAAAGGTATGGCTGTTGGAACATTTTTTAACAGCTTAGGATGATGCCACTGGCCTATAAAGCGTCTTTAGAGGAAAGAGGATCCTGCCAGAGGTGACTGGATCAAGTCCAGGAATCACAAGACCAAGAGGACACTGGGACACAACCATATATAAAACCCACAGAGCACGTGCTGATGCCTTTCTTGGGAGTGAACTAGAAAACCTCATTTCCCTTATTGAAAATAGCCTTTTCAAGTTTTATTTCTCCAAAATGAAATCTTACTTCCTTCCAATCTGCTCCTCTCCTCAGATCAGCAAAACTTGACCTAGCATTGAAGAACACCAGAACAATTTTTCCAGGAACAAAAAAAAAAAAAAAGATTTATATAAAAGATAGTTCTTTCAAATTCAGCGTGGATAATCCTACATCATTCATTTATTCATTTGGCAATTAATCACTACATGCCAAGCAATGAACTCAGTGCAGGACTTGGGTGCCATTAATGGGCCTTCTCTTTTGCTATTTGAGACCTTCATATTAAATCAGGTCTGTGTCATTTCTCTGTATACTTTGTTTTCAAGAACATTATTCTTTGTGATTACAAAAAAGTATATACGTTCTGTGTAAGTCAAAAGTCATAGAGATACATAAAGAAAAAGCCAATCCCATCTCCCTAAGGTAATTCAGGTTAATAATTGATGTACAATAATTTGGTGTATATCCTTCTATTCTTTTCTGTATGCTTATATAAGCATATATTCATATATAGAGAAGCTATATTTAGGGCAATGAGTTAATTCCATAAACATTACTCTGTAGGTTGGTTTTTTGCTTTTTAGCTTTTTCCCGTAACAGAACGTTATGAACCCATTGAAAATACTGGCTTCTCAAACTTGGTAAAAACTAATTGAATGTCAGAAAGCTTTAAATTCTTCATAGTTGCTTATAGATGGATAGAAACATACTACAATAAGGTGAGGTGACACCAGTAATTCTCTTCCTTCAAAATACTTCTTCTGGCTCCCAGAGCTCTTCATAAGTACACACATTCCTGAAGATTGTTGAAAAAATTGCTAATGGCCTCTTGAAATTGGGATCATAGTAAACCATCACCATTATTCACAGGCATCAAACTGGAAAAACTCAAGCCTTGAAATGACACGGGAAAGATTTGTGAGTACTGACGGTGAACAGAACTGGCCAGTGAGGATACGAGATGATGCGGGTGCCAGCATCTGAAAGAGAGAGGTAAAGGAGAAAGGATGTTAAAACTTCTAGAAGGCATCCCTTTCTATTAACTTATTCCATTTTTTTAAGTAGGCATTATTTTATTTTTTGAAAACAAGTAACTTTGAATCGGGGCTGTCTTTTAGGTTACAATATTACATAAATATTAATTTGCCTAAATCCAGTCATTGTATTGTGGTTATTGAGAAAAGCTTTGTTCTTAGGAAATATATGTTGAATTATATGTTTAGGGAGAGGGCAGTGTAATTGCAACTTACTCTCCAATGGTTCTGAAAGAAAAGGAAGGGAGGAAGGGAAGAGGGAAGGAGAAAAAAAAATAAAGAGAAGGGTTTCTATAATGTAGACTTATTTTTTATTTGCTTCAATGCTTGATCTAAATTAAGTACCTTCATTATCACCATCAGAGGAAATATTAATATTTACCAGTAATTTTGCTGACGATGTTCATTCTTTCTTCCTGATATTCCAAGAATTCTTCTTCTAACATTTCTTATCCATTTAAAGACATTCGTTAAGCCATCCTTTTCAAATTCTTAGTTTGTTTTTGTCTAAGAATGCCTTGATTTCTCTTTGATTTCTGAAGGATACTTTCACTGGATATTGGATTCTGGGTTGACAGTTCTTTTCTTTCAGCACTTGAAAAATGTTGTTCACTTCCTTCTAATCTCTGTAATTTCTGGTGAGATATTTGGTGCAATTCTAATTGTGTGTGTGTGTGTGCGCGCTTTTTTCCTCCATTGGTAGGGTATTATTTCTATCTTGCTACTTGCAAGATTTATTTTTTGTCTTTAGTGTTCAAGTTTGACTGTGATATGTTTTGATATGAATGTCTTTGGATTTATCATCTTTAGTATTCATTCAGCTTCTTGAATTCATAGGTTTATACAGTAATACCTTTTGTTAAATTAGAGATGTTTCTAACCATATTTCTTTGAGAATTTTTTAAACCTCTCTTTCTTTCTTCTCTCCTGCAAGGTCTCTGATGATACAAATGTGAAATCTTTTGTTGTTCTCCTAGGTCTCTGAGGCTCTATTCCCTTTTTTCCGTTATTCTTTTCTCTTTTTGTTCCAATTGGGCTTATTTCTATTGTGCTTTCTTCCAGTTAGTGTATTCTTTTCTCTACCTCTTTCATGATGCTCTTTAGCTCCTCCATTGAGTTTTTATTATTTTTATTTTTTGGTTAGTGTATTTTCAGTTCTAAAATTTCCATTTAGTTCTTAAATTTTAAAAATGTTAATGAGACTTCTTATTTTTGTCAATGATTTCTATTTTTATTTGTAATTTTTGCAAATTTTGTAATGTTTGTAATTGCTCATTGAAGCATTTTTATGAAAGTTGCTTTAAAATCCTTGTCAGATCATTCTAATATCACCATTAGCTTGGTGTTGGCATCTATTGATTCTCTTTTTCCTTTTAGCTTTGAGTATTCAGTTCAAGATCTTTCTCATTCTTAGTATAATGAGTGATTTTTGTTCAAAACAGAGAGTTTGGGTATTCTTTTATGAGGCTTGTTCTTATTTAAACCTATTTTGGTTAACATCTTATGATACAGTTCTGGCAGGAAAAGAGTGACACCAATTTTATTACCACCAAGCAAAAGTAGATCTCCAAGTTCCCACTCAAGAAGCTTTGACATACTGGGGGAAGGTCTGGGGAGAAAGCCCCTTGCTACTGCTGAACAAAGGTAGGAGTTACTCCTGCCCACAGATACCAGAAGGAGGTGACCATATGTTGTGATGGAAGTCCTGACTCACCAGGCCTCCTCTGATACTACCCAATCAGCTAGTGTAAGTAGAAATCTAGACTCTCCCAAGTGGTATCTACTGACACCTCAGGTGGGGAGTTTGGGGGATTGGAAAGAGTCTCATTATCACCCTGTGGGGATGAGAGTCCTAGATCCATACTCAGATTTCTCTAGCAACACACTGGTGTAGATGGGTTGTGGTACCTCATTATAGCTTCTGAAGGGTAGAAATCTAGGTTTTCCATTTAGCCCTTGCTGGTGTGGGTGGAGTTGGAGTCACACTTATTTTCTGTGGTCACTTGGAGTAGAGCAATTATTATCAAAGTTTCCTGTCTTTCTGGACTGCTTCTTTCCTGGTCCTTTGACTAGAGAGACTAGGCTTTTGGGTGGTGCATTTCTGTATGCTCCTATTATCATTTCCAGGTTGCTGGCTTTATTTGTTTCAAGTTTGAGATATATGAAGGGGGAAAAAAAAAAGAACACGAGAATTCATCACTGCACCATTCCTTGAGTTCCAAGGTCCCTAGACATCTGCCTTCTGCTCTTCACCTTCAGAGTTTTCTTATGCTTGTGTTTTCCTGGTGGCTTCCCTGGTGGCTCAGTTGGTAAAGAATCTACCTGCAATGCAGGAGACCCAGGTCCGATTCCTGGATCAGGAAGATCCCTGGAGAAGGAAATGGCAACCCACACTAGTTTTATTGCCTGGAGAATTCCAGGGACAGAGGAGCCCCGAGGGCTACAGTCCATGTCGCAAAGAGTCAGACACAACTGAGAGACTGATGCTTTCACAACACTTTCTTGTTTGTGTTATGGATACATAGTTCAGAGTTTTTAATTGTACTTAACAGGAGGAATAAGGAAAAGTATATTTATTCCATTTTCTCTCAAACAGAAATTCATATTAGGTGGAGGGATTTTCTAAAATATTAATATTAAGTAAATAAGATTTATCCATAGTGGAAAAACCACTTAAATTCTGAGTGTTTTAAGCTATGTCTAAATGATATCAAGGGCTTCCTTGGTGGCTCAGATGGTAAAGAATCTGCCTGCAATGTGGGAGACCTGGGTTTGATCCCTGAGTTGGGAGGATCCTCTGGAGGAGGGCATGGCAACCCACTCCAGTATTCCTGCCTGGAGAATCCCATGGACAGAGAAGGCTGGCAGACTATAGTCCGTGGGGTCGCAAAGAGTAAGACATGACTAAGCAACTAAGCAGACAGATAAATGATCTCAAAATAAGCAGTCAGTTCTAAAAGTTTAGCTTATCATACTTAATAATATAAAGAAATATTCACAACATATTCTTGTGTGAAAAAGTAGGTTACAAGATAGAATGTAAATCACGATTCCAAGGACACAAATGTTGATACTTACGCATATACATTCATAAAGATAAACAGATATATTAGTAGATGAACAGATAGATGGGTAGGTAAGTAGATAGATGGGAGAAGTGTACCTAAAGAGTTGAATGAGTGAGTAGGCTTTGAGAGTTATGGATTTTTTTTTAATTTTCATCTTTCTACATTTTTAAAACCATGTAAATTAATAAGTATTATTTTTGAAATCAAATTATATTTTTTATATCCATAATTCAAATACTTTATCTACATAATCCTTAGGTTGCATTATCAGCTAGCTAAAAAAAGTTTCAGCATCCATAGAGAAGCATTTATTTATGATATTCTTAGAGCTCTTCTTGTATTACACATCTTTGTGAATTTAAAATAGCAAACATGGTTTGACACAAAATTTAAATACAAAGATCAACTACTTTCCTGTTTTCAATGATAACCAAATAAGAGAATTCATTTTAAAAATCTGATTCGCAGTATCAACTAAAGGTATGAAATACTTAGTAACAAATGTAACAAGAAATGTGTGAGACTTAAAGAAAACCATAAAATTTACTAAAGTGAGCACAAAAGACCTAAATTAATGAAGTACATATCATGTTGCTATTGATGCAACCTCAGTGGGTTAAAGATGCCTACTTTCTCCATACTAGTCAATAAATTCTATATAATTCTCATTATAAAATCTCTAGAATTTTTGGTGGAGATATAGCTCTTATGTTAATTCTATTTTTTTCTAAAAAAAAAAGTTTAATGAATATAGGCAACACCATTTTTTTTACAAAGAATTATGAGGGACTGCTTAGTTTACCATCAATCAAAAGGTACCCTAAAGATACTATAAAACTGATTTAACTAATCATCTTAAAATATGCAAATAATTGAGTAAGACAAACATTCTAGAAGACAAAAATATAGTAATTTAATATATTATAAAAATTAAGTCAGGGGAAAAATGTAGATTAGTAAGTATTGGGATGATCTAAGAAAAACAGACTCTTTCACCCTGCCCACTTTAGACTTATAAGTAGGCTCCATGAATGTAAGTGCTAAACAAATACAAATTTTATTATTTTACAAGAAAATATCAAGATAATTTTATGTTCTTGGGTTAAGAAAGGCTTTTTTAAGATTGCCTAAAACTCAGTAGTTATAAAGGCAATAATTGGGTTTAACTTCATAAATATTTAAAATTTCTATATGTTGAAAAACTCCAAAGGAAAGCTGAAAAAAATTTTAAAAAGAAAGAAAAAAGGAACTAGGAGGAAGTATTTTAATACATGTAACAAACTAAATGTAATATTCATAGAATAAGAAAATCCCCTATACTGGGGAAATAAGCAAACTCCCCAATAGAAAAACTAACAAGGCAAAGTCATAGAAGAAATATATGTGAATAATTACACTATGAAAAGATTATTAGTCTCCCTAGCAATAAAATAAATGTATGTTGAAAAAATGAGGTACCATTATTCACTTATCAGACTGGAAAAAAATTTTAAAACAGTCACAGTTTGTGAGAACACCTTGAAATGGACATTTTTAGACACTGTTGTTTGTAGTGAGTGTAAATAATTACAGGTTTTTTAGAGGGAAATCTTTTAGAATTTATTAAAAGTTCAAATGCTACTCAGCAATCCCACTTAAACCCATTTTACAGAAATACCAGAATACATTTGCAAAGATTTATCTTCAAGGATGTTAATTGCAACTCTATGGATAACAATAGCAACAACCAAAAAATGCTAACAATTAGCATCTACCTATAATGACAAAATGGCCAGAGGGATGGTATGGGGAGGGAGGAGGGAGGAGGGTTCAGGATTCTTTACTCTCTGAGCCAGTAGGGAGGTCCATACTAATCACTTTGCTGCAGCTAAGTCGCTTCAGTCATGTCTGACTCTGTGCAACCCCATAGATGGCAGCCAACCAGGCTCCCCCGTCCCTGGGATTCTCCAGGCAAGAACACTGGAGTGGGTTGCCATTTGCTTCTCCAATGCAAAAAAGTGAAAAGTGAAAAGTGAAAGTCAAGTCACTCAGTCGTGTCCGACTCTTCGCGACCCCATGGACTGCAGCCTACCAGGCTCCTCCGCCCATGGGATTTTCCAGGCATGAGTACTGGAGTGGGGTGTCATTTTGTTAACAAAGTACATTCACCAATCAAAAAAAAAAATTAAAAAAAAAAAAACATTCAACTGCATACTGTAAACTCCAAGTGTAAATAAATTACATTCTCCAATCAAAAGTGAAAAAAACAAACAACATCCAACTACAGGCTGCCTGCAACAGATTCACTTCAGCTTTAAAGACACACATAGGTTCAAAGTGAAAGAATAGAAAAAGATATTCCATGCAAGTGGAAACCAAAAGAGAGTAAGGGTATCTATGCTTAGGTAAAATAGGCTTTAACTCAAAAACTACAAGAGACAAAAAAGGTCATTATATAGTGATAAAGCAGTCAATTCATCAAGAATATAAAACAATTGTAAATATATATGTATATGATTTCAGAGCACCTAAGCAAGAGAGTTCCAGTAAAACATCTATTTCTGCTTTCTTGACTATGACAAAGCCTTTGACTGTGTGGATCACAATAAACTGTGGAAAACTCTGAAGGAGATGGGAATAGCAGACCACCTGACCTGCCTCTTGAGAAACCTATATGTAGGTCAGGAAGCATCAGTTAGAACTGGACATGGCACAACAGACTGGTTTCAAATAGGAAAAGGAGTACGTCAAGGCTGTATATTGTCACCCTGCTTATTTAACTTCTATGCAGAGTACATCATGAGAAATGCTGGACTGGAAGAAGCACAAGCTGAAATCAAGATTGCCAGGAGAAATATCAATAACCTCAGATATGCAGATGACACCACCCTTATGGCAGAAAGTGAAGAGGAACTAAAAAGCCTCTTGATGAAAGTGAAAGAGGAGAGTGAAAACGTTGGCTTAAAGCTCAACATTCAGAAAACTAAGATCATGGCATCTGGTCCCATCACTTCATGGGAAATAGATGGGGAAACAGTGGAAACAGTGTCAGACTTTATTTTTCTGGGCTCCAAAATCACTGCAGATGGTGACCACAGCCATGAAATTAAAAGACGCTTACTCCTTGGAAGGAAAGTTATGACCAACCTAGATAGCATATTCAAAAGCAGAGACATTACTTTGCCAACAAAGGTTCGTCTAGTCAAGGCTATGGTTTTTCCAGTAGTCATGTATGGATGTGAGAGTTGGACTGTGAAGAAGGCTGAGCACTGAAGAATTGATGCTTTTGAACTGTGGTGTTGGAGAAGACTCTTGAGAGTCCCTTGGCCTGCAAGGAGATCCAACCAGTCCATTCTAAAGGAGATCAGTCCTGGGTGTTCTTTGGACGGAATGATGCTAAAGCTGAAACTCCAGTACTTTGGCCACCTCATGCGAAGAGTTGACTCATTGGAAAAGACTCTGATGCTGGGAGGGATTGGGGAAAGGAGGAGAAGGGGACGACAGAGGATGAGATGGCTGGATGGCATCAGTGACTCAATGGACGTGAGTCTCAGTGAACTCTAGGAGTCGGTGACGGACAGTGAGGCCTGGCGTGCTGCAATTCATGGGGTCACAAACAGTTGGACACAACTGAGCAACTGAACTGAACTGAACCGACTGAAGTATATTAAAGAAATACTAACAAATATGAAGGAAGAAGTAGACAATACAATAATAGTAGGGAACTTCAATACCCCACTTTCAACAATGAGTAGATCATATACACAAAATCAATAAGTAAACAGTGGACTTGGACTATACTTTAGACCAAATGTCTAACAGACACATACAGAGCACTCCATACAACAACCACAGAATACACATCTTTCTCAAATACACTTGAACATTCTCCAGAATAGGTCATATATTAGGTCACAATCAAGCCTTAGAAAATCTGAGAAAGTTGAAATAATTCCAAGTATCTTTCCCAAACACAATGACATAAAACTAGAAATAAATAATAGGAGAAAGCTAGAACATTTATGAATAGATGGAAATTAAACAAACATGGTCCTGAACAACCAATGGGTCAAAGAAAATATAAAAAGGGAATTTTTTAAATCTCTAAACAAAAGTGGAAACACAACATATCAAAGCTTGTGGGAAAAGCAGTTCTAAGAGGGATGTTTGTAGTGATAAATGCCCTCATTTAGGGGAAAAAAAAATTTCAAATAACTTTTCACATCAAGGAACTAGAAAAGTAAGAATAAATTAAGCCCAAAATTAGCAGAAGGAAAGATATAACAAAGATCAGAGCAGAAATAAATGAAATAGAGACCAGAAAAACAGTAGAAAATATCAGTAAAATTAAGAACTTTTTTTTTAATTAAATTGACAATCCTTTAGCTAACAAACATAGATAAAGACTAACAAAGATAAAAAAGAGAAGACTCAGATAAATAAAACCAAAAATGAAGAGGAGACATTACCTCTGATACCACAGAAATACAAAGGATCACAAGAAGCTGCTATGAACAATTATAAACCAACAAATCAAATAACCTAGAAAAAATGAATAAGTTCCTAGAAACACACAACGTATCAAGACTGAATCATAAAGAAATAAAAAAATTTAAACAGACTTATTATGAGTAAGGAGATTGAATTAATGAACAAAACCCTCCCAACAAAGAAAAGCTCTGGACCGGCTGATTTCACTCTTTATATCTACCAAGCATTTAAAGAAGAATTAAGGTCAGTCCTTCTAAAACACTTCAAAAATACTAAGTACAAAAGAATACACCCAAACTCATTTTACAAGGCCAGTATAATCCTAATACCACACTTAAATAAGGACACTAAAAGAAAAAGAAAAATACAGGCTAGTATCCTTGGTGAATATAGAAGTAAAAATTATCAACAAAAGACTGCTGCTGCTGCTGCTAAGTCGTTTCAGTTGTGTCCGACTCTGTGCAACCCCATAGACGGCAGTCCATCAGGCTCCCCTGTCCCTGGGATTCTCCAGGCAAGAACACTGGAGTGGGTTGCCATTTCCTTCTCCAATGCATGAAAGTGAAAAGTGAAAGTGAAGTCACTCAGTCGTGTCTGATTCTTAGCGACCCCATGGACTGCAGCCCACCAGGCTCCTCCATCCATGGGATTTTCCAGGCAAGAGTACTGGAGCGGGTTGCCATTGCCTTCTCTGCAACAGAAGACTAGCAAACTAAATTCAACAGAACCTTGAAAGGATCACACACCATGACAAAATAGGATTTATCCCTAGAATGCAAGAATGGTACACCATATACAAATCAATGTGATACATCATGTTAATAGAATGAAGGATAAAAATCTTATGATGATCTCAAAAGGATACATAAAAATCATTTGTCAAAATTTGACAAAAATCGATATCCTTTTGTGATGAAACATTTTCAATACTTGGTTTATGGAAGGAATGTATCTCAACATAATAAAGTTCATATGTGACAACCCCACAACTAACATCATACTCGATGGTAAAAGGTTGAAAGCTTTACCTCTAAGATCAGGAACAAGACTAGTGTGCTGCTTATTCAACATAGTACTGGAAGTCCTAGCCAGAGCAATTGAGCAAGAAAAAGAAATAGGAAGCATGCTAATCAGAAATCAGTTCAGTTCAGTCACTCAGTCATGTCCGACTCTTTGAGACCCCATGGACTGCAGCATGCCAGGCCTCCCTGTCTATCACCAACTCCCGGAGTTTACTCAAACCCATGTCCATTGAGTCAGTGATGCCATCCAACCATCTCATCCTCTGTCGTCCCCTTCTCCTCCAACCTTCAATCTTTCCCAGCATCAGGGTCTTTTCAAATAAGTCAGTTCTGCCCATCAGGTGGCCAAAGTATTGGAGTTTCAGCTTTAGCATCAATCCTTCCAATGAATACTCAGGACTGATTTCCTTTAGAATTGACTGGTTGGATCTCTTTGCAGTCCAAGGGACTCTCAAGAGTTTTCTCCAACACCACAGTTCAAAAGCATCAATTCTTCGGCGCTCAGCTTTCTTTTTTTTTTTTTGGAAAAGATTTGTAATTATTGTTATTTGCCAAATATAACACAGCATATCTAAAAATTCCAAGAGTTAGCTCAACACAATTAAGCACTAAAAAAAAACCCAATAATGTGGCTGATTACAAAGTTAACATATAAAATTCAATACTGACATGCTGTAAAAAAATCAACCCTTAGAAGACATATGAGAAAAAGACTATAGTTATAATAGCAACAAAGAAAAAAAATGTAAGCATTAACTAGAAATATGCAAGTGCTCTGTGAAAGATTGTAAATGCTACTGAAAATTAAAAAAATTTTTTTTGAATTTAAATGTATTTAAATTGGAGGCTATTACTTTACAATATTGTATTGGTTTTGTCATACATCAACATGAATCCACCATGGGTGTACACATGTTCCCCATCCTGAACCCCCCTCTCTGTACAATCCCTCTGGGTCATCCCAGTACACCAGCCCCAAGCTTCCTGTATCCTGCATCAAATCTGGACAGCTTTCTTTATAGTCCAACTCTCACATCCATACATGACTACTGGAAAGACCATAGCCTTGACTAGACAGACCTTTGTTGATAAAGTAATGTCTCTGCTTTTGAATATGCTATCTAGGTTGGTCATAACTTTCCTTCCAAGGAATAAGTGTCTTTTAATTTCATGGCTGCAGTCACCATCTGCAGTGATTTTGGAGCCCCCCCCAAAATAAAGTCTGTCACTGTTTCCACTATTTCCCCATCTATTTCCCATGAAGTGATGGGACCAGATGCCATGATCTTAGTTTTCTGAATGTTGAGCTTTAAGCCAACGTTTTCACTCTCCTCTTTCACTTTCATCAAGAGGCTCTTTAGTTCTTCTCTTTCTGCCATAGGGGTGGTGTCCTCTGCATATCTGAGGTTATTAATATTTCTCCCAGCAATCTTGATTCCAGCTTGTGCTTCATCCAGCCCAGCATTCCTCATGAGTGAAGAAGTATAATTATCTCTGTTTACAGATGATATGATCTTATTCAGAGACAATTTTAATTATTCCATTCAAAAACTATTTCTGTGAAGAATGCCATTCAAATTTTGATAGGGATTGCTTTTAATCTATAGGTAACTCTGGGTAGCATGAACATTTTAACACTATTTATTCTTCTGATCCATGAACATGAGATAGCTTTCATTCATTGTGCTTTCTTCAGTTTCTTTCATCAAAGTCTTATTGCTTTCAGTGTACAGATCTTTCACCTCCTTGACTAAATTTTTTCTTTAAGTATTTTTTTTATGTTATTGTAAATGATGTTGTTTTCTTTTTTTGAGATACTTTGTTAGTGTTTGGAAAGCAACTGATTCTGTATGTGGATTTCCTATACTCCAGTCTTAAATTTTTTGATTACTATATTATTTGTTGCTTTAATTATAATTACTTTCATTTAAATTTAAGTTAATTACGCTAACAACTTTCAGTATTTGACATTTATTTTTAAATTTAGAATTTAAATGTGTGGCAATAGAATTAATCTGATCATATCGCTACAATATATTCTCAAGAAATTTTTAAAAAGTGCATAAAATCTGACTGTATTATACCAAATAGCCAGTTTTTATCGTAATTTATTTTTTTAAAGTTTAGTATAGTATTCATTTTGTCTTAAATTTTATATTTTAATACCATGTTTGAAAAGGACCCAACTCCAGTTTCCTACATATAACTAATTATTAATTCTTAGAACAGAGATTAGTTCTTTACCCTTAACAGTTCAAAATGCTATTTTTGGTGCTATGTTAAACACCAGGGGATCCATGAGCCTCAGTCCACAGAAAACTACATGAGCCTGTGTGTGCCTCTCTCAGAAGCCAGGATAAAATTCTCCAGATTGCACTTTTCCCTGGCCCCTGACACTTCAGTCACTCAGCAGAAGACTTTCTGATGCCATGTGCTTCAGAAAAGGGGCCTGCCAACCCCAACAAGGCAGGGAAGATCACAGAAGTGCTCACATTCTTGATGGGGCCTGTGGATTTAACAGCCTCTTTATAGAGGATGTTTTATTTTTGATCCTATATCCCAGAAATCTGATTTTTTTGGAATAGAAAATATGAATGTGGGTGGGCCTACTCATTTCATACTTACTCTTTCCCCTCCCTGCCCCCCACTACCTCCCCTCACTCTACCCGCCTTGTCTACTGCTCTCCATTCTTTTTCTCCAATCATTTTCTTCTCTTTGTGGGCCTTTCCCTCCCCCTATTCCCCTTAGAGCCTTTCTTTCTGACTCTTTCTCTTTTTATTCCCATAAATGGTTTCCTCTATCGTAGCCCCAGCAACTGATGGAATCACTTCGTGGCAACTCTAATTCAAGCATCACGATGACCAAAATAAACAAGAAGCAGAATAGTCTTCCTAATTTTTCAAACATCTTAAGGATCAAAGGAGGCCAACTCTGGTAAAAATTCATCTGTTATCTTTTAATGAGTGCTTTTCAGCTCCTCCAAGTTCTCACCAAAAACAAGCACAACAAATCTACAGTCTTTCTGACAACTAAGTTGAGTCTTGGAATACAGTTTCAGCAGTCTCTACACTTTCAATCTCTTCCTCCCTCTGCTTTCCAACTTGGCCAAAATTATACAGTAAAATTCTGTTTTCAAAGATTTTATTCTGGTCCCTACCATCTAGAAACTGAAAGCAAGGAATTTAATCCCTAATTCCAGAAATAAATTTCATCCCTAATTCCAGTATGCCTTCTGCTTCTCCTTAGTTTTCATGTAAGGCCAAATGTAGGTTCTGCAGAATAGAAGGCTATGGAACCATACCTGCTGTGAAAATGTAGGCAAATTGGTCCCCTTCTTTGTGCCTTATTTTCATTATAGATAGTTATCACCACCATCCGCAGTTATTACTTCTCTCTACCCCCAATTACATGCTAGAATTTTCCTTTTCTGCCTCCTTTGAAGCTAGACATAGGCATATGACTAACTTTGTCTGATGAAATGTTAGTAGAAATGCCATGCATCACTTCCAAAGAAAAAGAAGCAGTTCACCAGATTGCCTTTTTCTTCTCCGGAGATCACAGAAATGTATTTGAAGTTGGGATCTCTGTCAGCCTGTGTCCCTGTAAGATTTCAATGAGTCTAGCCTCCTCTGCCACTCCATGTAGAATTTAACCCATGGCAGCATGGACATTTTAAACCATTGAGATTGGAGGGCTGTTTGCTACATATTATAACCTGACTCATCCCTTCTGATACATTCCTTGTCTAAAAAAGTGAGGATGATGATAATAATACCCAGCAACACCCAGTGCTTCTCTGAAGATCAAATGAGATGACTCACTCAACATTGTAGGCATTCTAAGTGCCCAGTGACGTTGGTTATTAGTACTTTGATGAGACTCTTAGGCAAACTGAATAGGTTATAATAAAAAGATCAATGGCCTTCTCTTATAGCTAAATTTGAACAGTAGCAATAGAGGTGTAAGGAAACATCACTTAGAATCACTCACTGGAAAATATCCCTACCTTCCCTAACCCTACCCACTCACTAGTAACCAATTATCATTTCATGCACACTCTAGCCTGCCTATGCAACTCAGTCCCATACAGAAATATCAATATCTTCCTCCACTTCTTTACTTTCTTGGGATGTTTTCCCGAACCAATCCTGACTCATGCAGATTATCTCATATTATACAGCAAACCACTCTTTAAAATGCATATGTCCATAGTATGCACTGTATGCATATCTGCTTAGGTTTACCAAAAGTATATTTATTCACAAGTTATGAACCATGTCATCTGTTTCTCTGATGCAGTTTCTCAGTTTTTATTTTGCAGTTTTCATATTTCTCTGACATACTCTCTAAATTATCCAGTATGAATCCTTAACCCCTCCATCTCGGAACTTATAGTAGAGACCTTGCATTTAGTAGATGCTCTATTAATGTGTTCCACTGACTAACCTATGCTAAGACCTACAGAACCAGGTAAAACCAATGAGGACCTACTATGGATTGATCATGAAGGTGATGGCAAGTTCTCTTTCACCTAAATTAGGATTTCTTGGAATTTGAACATGTTATATTATCCAAAGGAGTGAGTGTATACATTTGCAAAACATTGCTCCAAGAGCCCTAAATGTTTGTCATTTTGCTCATCTAATTACAGTAACTTAGAAGGTACATGAGAATCTTGGCTACCCAAAGTGTCCATGGGTCCATCTGAGTTCACCAAGGAGCAGAGGAATCATAACACACTTCCACACCACAGTCACCTCTCCCTGCAAGAATCTGTCATGTAGACAGGCCCCTGCAGGTATTTCTTGCCAAATAATAATAACTTTGAGCTTTCTGAGAGCAGGAAAAAGTAGCTATGGGACAAGGCATGACTCAGTAACTTCCCATAAATCATTTGTTTGTCTGTTTGTTTGAGTCAGCAAACCAGCTCTCAACAACCCACTGCAGAGTAGATCAGGAACAGAACAGACAACAGGAATCCAGTAATAAATGCCGAGCTTGATTTCAGTCTTAGACTTCTCCTTTAAACAGGCAACGTATTTTGTTTGTGTTTGACAGCTCAGTGGTGGCTAAGCATGTGGGGCATAGAGTCTCTTTCACTTCCACATTGCCTGGTTTCCCAGAAACTACACTTAGAACACCAAACCACAACAAAGAGATGCCCATTTAGCAAACTGATCCCCTTTATCACCTCAGGAGCTTCTGTATTTTCAAAATGGTTGGCAAGACCTGCAAGAAAAGAAAAGAATTCAGACCTTGAGCTTTCATCCTGGAGATGGTCCCCTCTTGGACATGCATGCTCATGGGGGCTGCAAATAAACTGGAGAAATAAGAGCTATAGACAGCCTCAGCCTCAGCCTCACTTGAGTCCATCCTTCATCATGTGCCCTCATAAATAAAGTTCTTATAGGAGAGCCACTTCCTCCCTTCTTTGGTGAGGCCCCTTCGCCAAATAACTTCCACACTTCCTTTTTCAGTTAGTGAAGAGAATTGATCATGTGTAGAACCCCCTTCAAGTGATCAAGTGAATGAACTCTATATGCGTTCTGTTATTGAAAGAAGTACAGACAGAAAGATAGACATGCTTTCACATTGTCCACATAAAATTGAAACTTATGTCAGTTAAACTTCATTTATCCCTGTAAGTAAACCTACATAACTAATAAGTAAAAATTTCCTATTTTAAGTGAAAATGGTATACAGTAATAAAAAAATACTGTACAATATTAACATCTATCAGATCTCTAATTAGATTTCACCTTCTTAGATACTTCTCAGTCACTGTCTAAAATAATGTCCTCCTTCCCATTCCTTTCTGTGCCCTGAAACTACTATTTTACAAAATTTATCAGTAACTGAAATATTCTCTCTATTGGTTTATTTGTTTATTACTTTCTCCATCCCTGGACTTTGAGCTCCATAGGCAGGAATTTTGCCTGGAACAGTCCCTAGTATGTAATAGTATTAGTCCAGTATTAGTCACTCAGTCGTGTCTGACTCTGTGCAACCCCGTGGACTATAGCCTACCAGGCTCCTCTGTCCATGGAATTTCCCAGGCAAGAATACTGAAGTGGGTTGCCATTTCCTTCTGCAGGGCATCTTGCCAACCCAGGGACTGAACCCAGGTCTCCTGTATTGCAAGTACTCTTTACCATCTGAGTCACCAGGGAAGAACATACGTGTTGTGTAAATGTTAGCAGTTTTAGATAGAGAATGAGAGGTGCTTACATACGCATAGAAAATTCAAAATTGTAAGGAGAAAACTATTAACATGTTTAGCTTTAGGGGACTAGCCTAAGAAATCTGAAAATAAGATGACCGTCACTTTTCATTTTACACCTTTTTGTATCATTCAGATTTTTACCATGAAGACATATTTTTTCCATAGATGCCAGTCCAGGTTCAATGCACGATACTGGATGCTTGGAGCTAGTGCACTGGGATGACCCAGAGGGACGGTATGGGGAGGGAGGAGGGAGGAGGGTTCAGGATGGGGAACACATGTATACCTGTGGTGGATTCATTTTGATATTTGGCAAAACTAATACAATTATGTAAAGTTTAAAAATAAAATTAAATTAAAAAAAAAAAAAAAGAGAGAGAAAAAAAAAAAATAAAAAAAGTAAAAAAACATTTAAAAATGAAAATATATGATGACACAAAAATTTTACATGGCAAAAAAATACCATACACAAAATCAAAAGACAAATAATGGATTAGGAGAAAAACTAATTTTAGCACAGAGACACGATGTAACTCCTAATATACATGAAGCGCCTAAAAATTAATTGGAGAAAAATAAGTTTAATGGAAAAAAATGGTAAAGAACATGAACAGGCAATTCAGAGAAATGAATTTCCAAAAGTGAGGATATATTCAACTTCACAAATGGTTAGGGAAATGTAAACTAAGATAATACCATTTTTTTAATTCATCAGTTTGACAAAAATTAAAAACAGTCAATATTAATGAGGATGCAAGGAAATGAACTCTACCATATATTGCTGGGTACAAGGGTGGAGGAGAGGAGTGTAAATTGCCACAACCATTTTGGAAAGTAATTGTGTGGTAACTATCAAAGTTTAAAATATACATGTCCTGGCGCTTCTCTAGTGGTCCAAAGGCTACCAATGCAGGAGGCCCAGGTTTTGTCCCTGATTGGGGAACTAGATCTGACATGCTGCAGCTAAGACCCAGCACAGCCAAATAAATAAACATTTTTTTAATGCTAATGATAGCCTAGGTTTTAATGACAAAAACAAATAAAAAACTAAAATATCATCAGTAGAGAACTGGTTGAACAAATTTCATCTGTTTCCACAATGGAAAATGTTAAGATATTAAAAAAGGAATGTAGTCTTTATTGGCTATAGAACTGTCTATGATATTATATGAGAAAGGAAGTTATCAAGTAATGTAATTAATAATTCTACTTTTTTAGAAACATATACTATTTTCTTCAAAAACTTTATACATATTCAGTGTATATATACATATATACAGATCTTCCTCAACTTACAGTGGGGTTACTCATGATAAACCTAAGTTGAAAATATCCTTAGTCAAACATGCATTTAATACACCTAACCTATCATGCTTTATAGTTTAGCCTAGCCTGACTTAAATGTGCTCAAAACACTTACATTAGCCTACAGTTAGACAAAATCATCTAACACAAAGTCTACTTTATAATAAGATATTTCATATCTTGTAATTTATTGAATACTATAGTAGAAGTGAAAACAGAATGGTCGTATGGGTACACGATGGCTGTCAGTGTATTGCTTGTTCACCTTTGTGGTCACGTGGCTGACTGGGAGCTGTGGTTTGAGACAGCTGTCCAGATCACCAAAGAGTATCATATGCCATACCACTAGCCATAGAAAAAATGAAAATTAAAAATTCAAAGTACAGTTTCTTCAGAATATGTATATGGCTTTCACACCATCATAAAGTTAAAAAATCATAAATTGCAAGTTGAGGATACACATACAAACGCTGAGAGACATATGTTTATATGTCTGCATTAGTCTAAAGAAAAATGGAAAATAATATACTAGATGCTCTTAACATTGAGACATCAGACTAACAGGTTTTAGTTGGAAAGAGTAAAGAAAAAAAAAATTCTTTTTTAACCTCCTGGAGTGATTTAACCTATTAAAATGAGTAAAATTCATTTCCTTATTGAAAAAACAAAGGAAAACCCAAAATCACTTACAAAGGAAATAAGCTTTCCTATTAAATGCAAAATCCTTAAATCTAACTCCATGTTTCCAGTTTCCTTGGATCAAGAAAAGCCAGCCCTATTATGGACATGGCTGTTTCTTAAGAAGAAAGATTTGTGTTGTCCAAGATTAACCCATTCCTATTCACACTGAATAATCCTGCTGTTACACTCTGACGGGCTAAGCTCTGACCTTCACATCCACTCAACAGACCCCTGGAGGCAGCAGCAGGGCCCCACACCAAACCCAGAGCCAAAAGGAGATGTCATTACATATTGGCCTTCTTAGGTTACCCCCAGTTCCTGGCTCACACTGGATGCATACCCTTCTTTAAACCCCAAGCAGATGGTAGACCTCTCCTGTGAACACTAGGTCTTCTGGATATGATGTTCCAAGTCCAAAAATCTAAGTTGAGTCAAGGACATCAATCCAGAACTGCATCTGACGAGCCATGAACTTTCTGTCAATCTCCCATTCCTTCCACCTCCTTTTCTTCTTCACCCTATTGCTCCAGAATCTTTCCAGTTAGGGGTTTATTGGTGGTTTTTTTTTTTTTTCTAAGGAAAGATCTCCAGAACATAACTCCCTGAACCTGAGTCCTTCCATCCTCAGGAGTCAGAGAAAGCCAAAAAAAAGATGAAACACACAGTTGAGAGGAAATCGTGATTTGTGGGAAACAGCTGAGGAAAGCTGGGGAGAGGCTCTGCTTCAATAGATTTAAAGGCCCAAGAGAAGTGCAAAGTATTTTATGTCCCTACTACTTTGTTAATTTGATTCATCACCCAGAAAGAATTATCAGATGGAAAAAAGGACACTATGTTATCTTTAAATTTCAAATAGACAGTGAATGAATGTTTTAGCCTAAGGCTGTCCCAAAGATGGCCTGGGTCCTATATGTTTACTTACTAAATATGGCCACTCTACCCAGAAGGGAACTCTCTATCCCCTTCTTTTCTCAGGAATATCTTCATTTTCCATATCAATATTCTCCATGAACAAATGACTCAAACATTAAGCACAGCTCCACTCTCCATTATCTCTCAGAAACTTATAACTCTTCACTCAATCACAGGAAAAATCCAATCTAGTTTTGTTCCTATGCATTGCTCTATCAGGATTACAAGAGGGTTGCCTTGCTCAGATTAACTGATGACAAGAATACCAGCTAATTTATGAGTCATTTCTCCTCAGCAACATGGGCAAGCATTTATTTAGAGCTGGTGTTGTAAAAAGAAAATCTCTTCCTAATCCTGAGGAACACTCATAGGAAGTGGTCATTGGCAATGATGGAGTTTATTTGATCTCTATAAAGAACTTAATTAGATCATTTAGATGTCAAAGAAGTATGTAAGCCCTACATTGGCCAGAAGCCAACAGAGATGTGTTTGATTAACTCACATCTTAGACCACTATCAGCAACACACGCCAAGAGTTATTTTGTAGTGGTGGTGGTGCTGCATTGCAATGAGTCATCCCCACTTTCTTGCTGAACCTTACCATGACCAACAATACAACACTCGGACTGGAAGCAAAGTATTTTATTTCCCTACAAGTTTGTGTAAACCCTGAAGCTGCTCAAGAGAAAGGCCTTGTTCTGAGATTAAACAGGACCATGCTTGCCCATGTTGCTGAGGAGAAATGACCCATAAACTAGCTGGTATTCTTGTCATCAGGTAATCTGAGCAAGGCAACCTTCTTGTAATCTTGAACTGACTACCACTTGGACCGCTTGGATTATCTAATTGTCATTGTTCAGTTGCTAAATCATGTCTGACTCTTGGCAACCCCATGCATGGTAGCATACCAGGCTCATTTGTCCTCCACTATCTCCTGGAGTTTGCTCAGATTCACATCCACTGAGTCAGTGATGCTGACTATCTTATCCTCTGCTGCCCACTTCTCCTTTTGCCTTCAATCTTTCCCAGAATCAGGGTCTTTTCCAATGAGCAGGCTCTTCGCATCAGGTGCCAAAGTATTAGAGCTTCAGCTTCAACATTAGTCCTTCCAATGACTATTCAGGGTTGATTTCCTTTAGGATTGACTAGTTTGAACTCCTTGCAGTCCAAGGGATTCTCAGGAGTCTTTTCCAGCGCCACAATTAGAAAGCACCATTTCTTTGGCACTCAGCCTTCTTAATGGTCCAACTCGCATATCCATACACGACTATTGGAAAATCCATAGCTTTGACTATCCAGAACTTTGTTGGCAAAGTGATATCTCTGCTTTTTAATACACTGTCATAACTTTCCTTCCAAAGAGCAAGCATTTTTTAATTTCATGGATGCAGTCACTGTCTGCAGTGATTTTGAAGCCCAAGAAAATAAAATATGTCACTACTTCTACTTTTTCCCCTTCTATTTCCATGAACTGATGACACCAGATGCCATGATCTTAGTTTTCTGAATGTTGAGTTTCAAGCCAGCTTTTTCACTAATTAGCTAATGTTTAATTAACTAATGTCTTCCCTCTGTCCAGTGGACCTTGTTGATTTGTTGATATCTATTAATAAATTATATTCCTTTGATTAAAAAGAAAATTAAAGAAATTAATAGTTGATGGAAAGAGAAGAATAGATATGAGGTGGCAAAGATGGAGAGTAGAAAAGGGAAAAAAAAAAAAAAAACATGTAAAATTTGAAACTCGGTAGGAAACAAAACTTGTTTAACCATGCCCACAGGCACTGTGCTGTGGCGGCCTGCCCTTCCTCTGTTTTTTCATGGTTTTCCATGCCTGCCCAAAAACAAATAATTATGTCAGCTCAAATAATATGCATGATATTATTTTGTTAAAGAAGTATTGATACTTAGCAAAATATCAAATGGGTATTTCTAAATTGAAGTACTATGGGTGATTTAAAATTTTTGCTTATTCTGTGTTTTCCAAAGTTTCCATTTCTAAGTAGACATGCTACTTTTTCACTGGAAATATGTACTGTATGTTAAAGCTACTTTTGTAATGGCACTTCTGTGTCGTGTGATACTTCAAGGACCCTCTCCTCAGGGTTCCTTCCTCTGGATCTCCTCAAGAATGTCATATTTCACATCCCAGTCAGACTCATGGCCCGTTGCTACTTGAAAAAGCAGGAAAAAAAAAAATAGTAACTCATTGAATTCTCACTTAGTGTGACTTAGAGAGATGTCCCAGATTCAGTAGGAGAAAGACAGAAGGAAGCTGAGAGAATTAACATTGAGTAATGATATACAATCAAGGGGCTTCCCAGGTGGCACTAGTGGTATAGAATTCACCTGCCGATGCTGGAGATGTAAGAGACGCAGGTTCAATCCCTGGGTCGGGAAGATCCCCTGGAGAAGGAAATGGCAACCCACTCCAATATTCTTGCCTGGAGAATTCCACAGGCAGAGGAGCCTGGTGGGCTACAGTCCATAGGGTCACAAAGAGTCAGACATGACTGAAGCAACTTAGCATGCACACAATCAAGAGAACTTAGTACCTGATAAAACTACTTTTACATCAAAATTTTGAGTTTATTAAGTGAAATGTTTAAAGCAGTAGTTAAGACCTCATAATAGGTTCAGAAAGACTTGGCTTTGAACCCCAGCTCTACCACTTCCTCCATGGTATGGTATGCAGTCTCTGTAAACCTCAGTTTCCTTATCCATCCAATGGATAACAATCATACCTACATCACAAGGACTGAAGAGAACAACTATGTCAAGCAGTACCTGGCACATAGCAAGTGCCCAGTGAATCACCACATGATATCATCCTTATTTTATTGATGAGGTCATTCAACTTGAAAAGGTTAAGTGACACTTTCTTGGAATCATTGAGACATAAGTAGAAAATCTGAAGGTGGAAACTATCTCCTAATGTTATGTGCAGTCATTTTCTTGCTGTGATTCCCTAATTCACTGTGTAAAAGCAAAATTTTTAGGATACCATTAAAGCAGTTTTCCTGAGTTTAACATAGCCCTAAATGAAGCAGTAGCTCTGGTGCCAGAAACCCAAATGATACTTACAGGGGTCTTCTATTTCACTGATAGTGTCTGGACTCAGAAAGAAAGAAAGAAGGCAATCATCTTAGTGAAAACACCCAAAAAACCACACAGGCTTTCAGTCTTCTCTGCTCCTCCCTCTCCTCAAGTGTTATTCAAAACCAAGGCTCATCCAATGTCACTTCCTCCCACCGAGTCATCCTCATAGACAAGTGTCACTGACCATAGCCATGTTCCAAGAGCTCAGAAAAGAAAATTCTCTGAGCTTCACTTTGGAATTGGCTCCATTTCATGATAAATACTTTCCAAACTCATCAAGAGACATTACAGAAAATTAATGTCCCCAAAGAACTTCATTTATGTTATATATTTATGAAATACATCCTCTGGCCAAAGCCTCAGATAGGGTTCTTTTTTCAGTAGAGATGACACAGAGTTTTTCCTAAAACAAAATTAACTCTTCCAGATACTTAAGTTGAGGGTCATGAGTCATTCTGGCTGTGCACTATCACTGAAAACATATAGCTCCAGAAATCTGTGTAACTTCTTAACATAAAAATTTTAATAGCATTTAGGCACTCTCCTTTATTATACCTGCCCAAAAAATCCAGGCGGATGGTCTCTATTCTGCCCAGAAGAGGTCTAGGTCAGTAAAACTTGGTGCCTTCTTTCCTGAAATAGTTTTTACAACTAACTTTTGAGTTAGGCAAGGGTTTGTCAATAAACAATCTGGAGCACTTACCATGGGCAAGCACTGTGCTGGGTAAGAGTTGGGAAAGTCCAAATCAACCAGCACCTCCATGTGCTTAAAACTCCTACTTCAGAAGGGATCAGATCAGATCCGATCAGTCACTCAGTCATGTCCACTCTTCGCGACCCCATGAATCGCAGCACGCCAGGCCTCCCTGTCCATCACCAACTCCCGGAGTTCACTGAGACTCACATCCACTGAGTCAGTGATGCCATCCAGCCATCTCATCCTCTGTCGTCCCCTTCTCCTCTTGCCCCCAATCCCTCCCAGCATCAGAGTCTTTTCCAATGAGTCAACTCTTCACATGAGGTGGCCAAAGTACTGGAGTTTCACCTTTAGCATCATTCCTTCCACAGAAATCCCAGGGCTGATCTCCTTCAGAATGGACTGGTTGGATCTCCTTGCAGGCCAAGGGACTCTCAAGAGTCTTCTCCAACACCACAGTTTAAAAGCATCAATTCTTCGGCACTCAGCCTTCTTCACAGTCCAACTCTCACATCCATACATGACCACAGGAAAAATCATAGCCTTGACTGGATAGAAGATGTTATTTGCAGTTTCAAGCTGCATTATTTTATTTTAAAAAGATCACTGAGAGAGATAGTACTTTGTCAGAGGGCACTGCCAGAGACCTTATGTAGGAAATGGCATTCGGGCTGGGTGGTTTAGGAAGATTTCTGGAGAAAAGGATGCAGAACATTCATGATAGATGAAGTCACATGTGAGAGGCATGGAGGAATGAAAGCATAGGGATGGGTCTGTGGAGGAGATAGAGACAGCATTCCAATAGGAGGAAATATGACGAGATAGTGGTAAGAGATGAAGCTGCTAAGAACCAAAATATGATAAGCTTTGTCTCCTCTGCAGAAGAGTTTAGACTTCACCCTCATACTTTCTGAAAACATGGTTCTTTGAATGATCATAGCATGGTGACTGATAAGAATCAGCTTTTTTTAAAGATTTATTTATTTTAATTGGAGGCTAATTACTTTGCAATATTGTATTGGTTTTGCCATTCAGCGACATGAATCTACCACGGGTGTACACATGTTCCCCATCCTGAACCCCCCTCCCACCGCCCTCCCCATACCATCCCTCTGGGTCATCCAAGTGCACCAGCCCCAAGTATCCTGTATCATGCATCAAACCTGGACTGGCGATTCATTTCACATATGATAATATATATGTTTAAATGCCATTCGCCCAAATCATCCCAACCTCACCCTCTCCCACAGAGTCCAAAAGACTGTTCTATACATCTGTGTCTCCTTTGCTGTCTTGCATACAGGGTTATGGTTACCATCTTTCTAAATTCCATATGTATGTGTTAGTATACTGTATTGGTGTTTTTCTTTCTGGCTTACTTCACTCTGTATAATAGGCTCCAGTTTCATCCACCTCATTAGAACTGATTCAAATGTATTCTTTTTAATGGCTGAGTAATACTCCATTGTGTATATGTACCACAGCTTTCTTATCCATTCATCTGCTGATGGACATGTCCTGCTTCCATGTCCTGGCTATTATAAACAGCGCTGTGATGAACATTGGGGTACACATGTCTCTTTCGATTCTGGTTACCTCAGTGTGTATACCCAGCAGTGGGATTGCTGGGTCTTATGGCAGTTCTATTTCCAGTTTTTTAAGGAATCTCCACACTGTTCTCCATAGTGGCTGTACTAGTTTGCATTCCCACCAACAGTGTAAGAGGATTCCCTTTTCTCCACACCCTCTCCAGCATTTATTGTTTGTAGACTTTTGGATAGCAGCCATTCTGACTGGCGTGAAATGATACCTCACTGTGGTTTTGATTTGCATTTCTCTGATAATGAGTGATGTCAAGCATCTTTTCATGTGTTTGTTAGCCATCTGTATGTCTTCTTTGGAGAAATGTCTATTTAGTTCTTTGGCCCAGTTTTTGATTGAGTCATTTATTTTTCTGAAATTGAGCTGCAGGAGTTGCTTGTATATTTTTGAGATTAATTCTTTGTCAGTTGGCTATTATTTTCTCCCATTCTGAAGGCTGTCTTTTCACCTTGTTTATAGTTTCCTTTGTTGTGCAGAAACTTTTAATTTTAATTAGGTCCCATTTGTTTATTTTTGCTTTTATTTCCAATATTCTGGGCGGTGGGTCAGAGAGGATCCTGCTGTGATGTATGTCGGAGAGTGTTTTGCCTATGTTCTCCTCTAGGAGCTTTATAGTTTCTGGTCTTACATTTAGATCTTTAATCCATTTTGAGTTTATTTTTGTGTATGGTGTTAGAAAGTGTTCTAGTTTCATTCTTTTACAAGTAGTTGACCAGATTTCCCAGCACCACTTGTTAAAGAGATTGTCTTTTCTCCATTGTATATTCTTGCTTCTGTGTCAAAGATAAGGTGTCCATAGGTGCATGGATTTATCTCTGGGCTTTCTATTTTGTTCCATTGATCTATATTTCTGTCTTTGTGCCAGTACCATACTGTCTTGATGACTGTGGCTTTGTAGTAGAGCCTGAAGTCAAGCAGGTTGATTCCTCCAGTTCCATTCTTCTTTCTCAAAATTGCTTTGGCTATTTGAGGTTTTTTGTATTTCCATACAAATTGTGAAATTATTTGTTCTAACTCTGTGAAAAATACTGTTGGTAGCTTGATAGGGATTGCATTGAATCTATAGATTGCTTTGGGTAGTATACTCATTTTCACTATATTGATTCTTCTGATCCAAGAGAATCAGCTTTTTGTTAACCTATATCTGTAGTAGTCTCCTGAGAAACCCAGATGCAGGTCAAGAAGCAAAAGTTAGAATTGGACATGGAACAACTGACTGATTCAAAATTGAGAAAGAAGTACAAGGCTTATGTTGTCACCCTGCTTACTTAACTTATATGCAGAGTACATCATATGAAATGCAGGGCTGAATGAATCATAAGCTGGAATCAAGATTGCCAGGAGAAATATCAGCACAGATATTTTTGGTATCAGATATGCAAATGATAGCACTCTAATGGCAGAAAGTGAAGAGGAACTAGAGCCTTTTAATGACAGTGAAGGAGGAGAGTGGAAAAGCTGGCTTGAAACTCAACATTAAAAAATTAATATCATGGCATCCAGTCCCATTACTTCATTGCGAATAGAAGGGGGAAAAGTGGAAGCAGTGATGTTTTATTTTCTTGGGCTCCAAAATCACTGCAGACGGCGACTGCACCCATGAAATTAAAAACTGCTTGCTCTTTGGAAGGAAAGCTATGACAGTGTATTAAAAAGCAGAGATATCACTTTGCCAACAAAGGTCTGTTTCGTCAAAGCTATGGATTTTCCAGTAGTCATGTATGGATATGCGAGTTGGACCATCAAGAAGGCTGAGTGCCAAAGAAATGATGCTTTCAATTTGTGGTGCTGGAGAATCCCTTAGACTGCAAGGAGTTCAAACTAGTCAATCCTAAAAGAAATCAACCCTGAATAGTCATTGGAAGGACTGATGCTGAAGCTGAAGCTCCAATACTTTGGCTACATGATGCGAAGAGCCTGCTCATTGGAAAATACCCTGATTCTGGGAAAGATTGAAGGCAAAAGGAGAAGTGGGCAGCAGAGGACAAGATAGTTATATAGCATCACTGACTCAGTGGACATGAATTTGAGCAAATTCTGGGAGAGAGTAGAGGACAGAGAAGCTTGGCACTCTGCAGTCCATGGGGTTGCAGAGTGGGACACAACTTAGTGACTGAACAACAGCAACAAAATCTTTAGCTCCCACCCATCCCTCACAGCTGTTCACCATAAGGACAATTCCACTAGGTCTCATCCTCCGGGGAGGAGTGCATTTCACACCTTCCCCCAACAAACAGACACCCAACATGTAACACCCTCAAAGCCCTCTCCACTCAGGACTGCTGCTCTCCACCTTCACTGTTCCCACACAGCAGTCACTACCCTCAGACAGGCCTGCAGCCCCCACCATACCCCATGTCACAAAGGTCCAGCTTCTTTACAGCTGACCACAAGCATAAGACAAAGACAAATGTGTTCTTGGTCTCCCAAATTGGAACTTAGAGCACCAATATCCTGTGTGCTATGTTTAGTCACTCAGTCATGTCCACCTCTTTGTGACCCCATGAACTGTAGCCCGCCAGGCTCCTCTAACCAATGGGGATTCTCCAGGCAAGAATACTGGAGTGGGTTGCCATGCCCTTCTCCAGGGGGTCTTTCCAACCCAGGGATCGAACCCAGGTCTCCCACATTGCAAGTGGATTCTTTACCAGCTGAGCTATCAGGGAAGCTACAGTGATGCAAACCAAGAAGTAGAAGGTGGAATTTTTTCACTTTAGAAATTTAATAGTGACTCACTCTGTTCATCAAAGAGCAATAAAAAGTTATCATGGAACTCTGAAAAGAAATACAGAATTTAAGAACAGTATCAAGACTAGTTATATTTGTAGTCATGAGCGTTTCTTCTTGAAACACTGTAGTTTAGCCTTCCTCTGTTGGGATTTATTCTTGTGGCATGACAACTCTCCCTCTACCAAGAAACACAATAAAAGACCATTTGAGTAGGAAGCAGATGTGTATCTTCTGGAGCTTAACACCCCTGGCTCAAATCTGACAGTGAAAATTTACACCCCTTAAAATATACTAGACTGTGGTGGCTATAACTGAGAGGCCTCCTCTGCCGCTGAGGGAGGGGGATTGCTAAAATGTTAGTAGCCAAAGGGGGCTGGTCAGGGAAGGAAGGAGACCAAGTCTTCCCTGGGAGGAAATGAACCCAGAGATTATCAGTGGATGATATAATCAAAAACTCATACAACCAGTATCCAAGTTTTATTACCCTACTGAGGAAAACAGTTCATTTATATTGGATTTCCTGTCCTTTTTTTCTTAATAAGGGGAATCACATATCTATGAGTCATCATGACCATTACAGATTTGATAGGACACTTCAGCATGATGAGGCATGTGATTTAAAAAAAAAAAAGGATTGTAAGCTACAATAATTGCATGCCTCTTCATTTATTGACAGATTAGTAAAAAGACAAGTTGATGTATTTCCCATTTTTTCATGTTTCTTAAAATAGCCTTGACTATTTCCAGTAGGCACATATCTTTGTGTAACAGTAACATACAAAAATTAATAAATAGGGAAAAGGCACTATGGGAATAGACCATAATAAAGACAAATGGAATCCATATTTCAAAAGTTGGCAAGAGCTAACAGATATGTTCTCATTTTTTTATTTGTGTAATAAAATGTTCTGTATTCAGAGTCATTTCTTTCCTTGTTATTTCTCTTGTCTTGAATAAAAGCCATAAACGCTTCAACAAACAAAGTGGATTGAATGTTCAGTTCATGTTGCTGAAGTCTTTTTATGAAGTACTACTTAATGAAATGGTGTAATATTGTTTTAATAAGAAGGCTCCATTTGTTTTCTAGAAAGATCACTTAACACAAAATATTCTTTGGAATATTACAACCATCAATTAGTCCTTATTGACTATTCAGTACTTAAGAGCCGTACTGAAAAAAATAAAGGGTTGCAATGAGCAGGACAAAGATGGAGCTGTTTTTCAAAGGGCAGAAGCATATATTTGAAACAAAGCAAAGAGCTGAGCATTTTTGAAACTGTACCACTAAAGCAAAATTCAAACCTGACTTGGACTTTTGGACAGTATTCATCAATTGGCCTTACATCCTTGCAAACAGATTTTTCTCCAACCTATACTGTGAAGTGTGATAATTAAGTCCAACTTCTGAGAAAGAGCAGACCTTGAAAAATGTCTAGTGAATAGAAGATCCTCCACACAGTAAGTTTAAAAACCCAGATGTTAATGATGCACTCTGATCTATGACCAAAGAAAGTCCTCTTGTCTGTTAACAGTAGAATCTCGATGTGGATTGCATTTTCCAGAAGATGGGCTATCAAGACCAGCTGCACTCCCCCTCTGGCTTGGCCTTGGATGATCTCTTACGCTTTGTATAGGGAGCTGACCAGTGCTGACCGCTGCAGAAACTTAACCCAGTAAGTACAGTGAGGCTGAAAAAAGTTACACCTGGAGACTGAACCTTTGTCTTCCTCAATGTTGTGGTCTAACTTACTGCTAATCAGCCACCAGGAGGGCATATGGACAAAGTTTGAGACAAGGGGGACGTAATACTAAATCAGATAAAAAGAAGTCTCCCCAAGAGAACATGTAGAGACAGCTAGTCAATCATGTAACAAATGTAAGAAGATTGCTCTGCAGACTCACTGAATATGATGAAAGCCAGATCAGGTCAAATAAATTTTTCCTGGGTAAGTCCCAATACTTGCATCAGAGGGTCCATCCTCAAACTGAAAGATGTTATCAACAAACCAGTAAAGAAAAATGATCAAAAATGATCATTTGGGTTCTGTTACACACTATTGTCAAATCTAATCAATTGCCTCAGTAAGATGCATGGGCTTCCTTTGAATTGCTAATACTCATTATTAAACAGTAACTTAGACTTCACAAGGTTAAATGTATTTCACATAAGAAAACTTTCTTAGGAAACTGAATGAACATCACTGTGTATCAGTACCCACAATAATGACTTCTTCCATATATAATGAATCCCCATAACTTTAAACAGAAATTGGTCCAATAACAGGGTCCAAGTTCATCATGAACTCTTCCAAAACTGGTTCCCATGGGATGATAACATTTACACCGTATGTGCATTTTGTGTAGTCCCATTTCCTCTGGAGTGAGCCCAAACTGTTCTGGATACTTTGGCTCATGGTGAAAGGATGCAAGCGTGTCCTATAGCAAAATGCTTCAACCCTTGCCTTATCCTAATGAACGCAATTAGCCACAACCATAACATCTGAATTATTAATGCTCCCTAATAGGGTGGATAAAGTGTCTCTGGAGCAAAGCTGCTTGGAGTTCTGGCAAAGCTCATGCCAAATTTAATTTAAAAGTTCATCTTGAAGAGAGACAATGCTGGCATTGTGTTACATTGATTTAAACCTAAGTCTGTCCTAAGGATTTTCTTCATCCTTATCTGCAGTTAATAGAATATGAAAGAGAGAGAGAGGGAAAATATCAAGTGCTGGAAAATATCTTTCTCAGAAACTATAGCAGACGGGTCACAACATTTTTAAACAATGATAGTAACATTTATTATATCAAAGCCATTTTATGTTTTATTTGGAACTCTGGCGCCTTTTTTTTTTTTCAAGTTCCCATAACATGACAGTAATTATAGCCATCAAGATGTTCCCTAGAAGATAGCAGTCCAAAATCCAGATGCTGCTGCCGTGCTGTCCCATCGCTGGAGCTCAGAGCGTGCACATTACATCATGGTGTAGTTTATTTTAAAAGTGCTTTAAGAATGTAATGATAGTAATTGTAGACAGGGAAAATTAATGGGGAGCATTGCCGGTCTGCAAATTCCATTTATAAAACACTCCCGCTGCTCAAAAAGAGAGTGGTTTCTTGTTAACAGAGGCTTCAAAATACAATTTGGAGGATGTATTAAATAAACTCTGTGCTAAAGTCATTTTCAGCTGGGTCCTGTGTGTACATATTTCCCTCTCACTTCACCACTAGCTCACCACACGACTTTCCCCGAGAGAATACAAGATTGTGCAGAGAAGCAGAGGGTACGTGTTCCCGTGCAAAAACTACCATGGCTGCAGAGCAAGGGCAGGTTAAGTGGTAGAGCTGGTCTAGGGCCAATGAACACATACACAGTATGTAAAGCAAAGAGAGAGCTGACGAGGTCCACACAAGCCTACACCCCTACATCCAGCCGTGGTCCTTTAACAACACCCTATGCCTGGGGTTTAGTGATTCAGAAGGTTCTGTATTTCCCTGATGGTACGTGGTAGATAGGCAACTCAAAAGCACGCTCTCCCCTCTAGCTTTATGGTACAGGGTAGATGTCCCTGCTCAACACTCCTTCTTTTGTGTTTCATATGTCTACCCCCTTCTTTCCCTTACCTTTAACAAAAATAACTTCCTTACAGTTGCTTTTCAAGTCCTGTTCATGATGGAATCAGCTGTTTGAAAGGCAATCAGTTTTGTCCTGTGAAGTGGTCAAGGGAATTAAAATTGTTTCTGAAGTCTCAAGGGAGAACATAAAGAAGAGACTAAAATTTGTAAGCCTCTCCTTCATTCAAATTTCAACAAAAAAAGAGGAAGAGGAAAGCTTCTTCATGCATCCAGAAATGAGTTTTTCTGCCTTGATGCCACCTTGATGAAGCAGTGATTGTACCCTGAGGATGTCTACATGGCTCATTGCATGGCAACATCACACCTAACATACAGGACCGTCACTACACCTGCCCCAGCCAGAGCACACATGTGAGCATCTTGCTTGACTCTTGGACCAAGCAGATTGGACCTCAGATTCAAGGACCAACTGCCTTTTTTAAAAGATTTATTAATTTATTGTAATTGGATGATCATTACTTTGCAATATTATGATGGTTTTTACAATGCATTGACATGAATCAGCCACAGGTATACATGTGTGAACCCTTCCCCCATCTCTCTCTCCACCCCATCCCTCTGGGTTGTCCCAGAGCACTGGCTTTGGATGCCCTGCTTCATTCATTGAACTTGCACTGGTCATCTGTTTTACATATGGTAATATACATGTTTCAATGTTATTCTCATCATCCCACCCTCACCTTCTCCCACAGAGTTCAAAACTCTGTTCTTTATATCTGTGTCTCTTTTGCTTCCCTGCATGTAGAATAGTCATTACTGCCTTTCTAAATTCCATATATATATGCATTAATATACTGTATTTGTCTTTCTCTTTCTGACTTACTTAACTCTGTATAATAGGCTCCAGTTTCATCCACCTCATCAGAATTGACTCAAATGTGTTCCTTTCTATAGCTGAGTAATATTTCATTGTGTGTATGTACTGCAACTTCCTTATCCATTCATCTGCCAATGGCCATCTAGGTTGCTTCCATGTCCTAGCCATTGTAAATAATGCTGCAAAGAACAATCAACTGCCTTTCAATGCACTAAATTGAAAATAACAAGAGGAAGGGAAGGAAAGGAAACCAGAATGAGGACTAATGCATAATAGTGCCTACTATGGACCAGTCACTTTTCAACAAGCTTTAAAGTTGTCATATACTCTCTACAACAAATCTATTAGGCAGGCATTATGAACACTGGTTTATGGATCCAAAAGCTAGAGATACAAAGATAATGCAGCTAGTGTAACAGCTAATAACCACCTAACACTTAAATGTGCTCCAGGCTCTGGTCTAAGCCCCTTCTGATGGATATACTCTTCATAATAATCCTGTGGAGGTAGAGACTAGTATTTTCTCCATTTTATAAGTGAGAGGAAATGAGGCACAAAGATGTTAAGTAATTGCCCAAGGTCGCAGATTCAAACCCAAGTAGCTTGGAACCACAGTGCCTGCTCTCAAGAGTCATTCTATTCCCCTCCACGTGACAAAACCACAAGCTGTCTGGGGACAGAACTCTTTCTGCCACATGAAGTGCCAAGGATACATTCTCCAAGCAGGTAAAATGGACACTTCAACAACTTTCTCCTCAAAAACATTCTAGCACCCTAAGCTTTTCTGCCTTAACATGTATCAGTGCAGAAAGCCCAGGCACACCCAGCCCTTTATCCCCAACTGCAGATCACTACTCCTGTCCATGTTACCACAGGAAATATACCTCCTCTCTCTGTTTCCCTCAATGCTTCCTTAGTGGCTCAGTGATAGAGAATCTGCCTGCCAATGCAGGAGACACAGGTTCAATTCCTGATCTGGGAAGATCCCCTGGAGAAATGGCAACACATTCCAGTATTCTTACTTGGAAATTCCCATGGTCAGAGGAGCCTGGAGGGCTACAGCCCATGGGGATGCACAAAAGTTGGACAAGATTTAGCAACTGAACAACTCTGACCTCTACAAAGCAGCCAGAGGCTGAGCTAATATACTATTCTGTATTAACTGGTGTTGGTTGAGGAGGACATGAAAACAAACAGTAGTTCATTCACCTATTAATGAGAGGAGCTGGGTGTACAGTAATAAGCCAACACACCCAATTGGCCACACACCCCAATTGGCTATTTGCATTCACTCATCTGAAACTTACAGGAGCCATCTCATTCTCACTTTACAACAATTCTGTCACAGGGAAGTGCAAAATCTGACCCCACTTGGATTTGTTTCTTTGACTTTAACTTTTGCTTTTCATTGCTTTTGTTATTATAATCAAACATAGCAGCCTGCCTCAGGGAACCCTGCCCCTCTGCCTGAATGTTCAACTAAAATGCCTTTGTTCAGCTCCCAGGGAGACAATCTGACTCTGCCCACCTGTGAATGCTGCGGGAAAGAAGAAATTAACATATTCTCTCCCCAAAGATGCCAGCCAAGCAAGGAGATGTTTTACAAGATAAACGACCTTTTTACTTTACTTACTCACCATCTCTTTCTCTTTCATTCTTCAAAAGAAACTGGCATCCAGACCCCCACATAAGACAGTTATTTCGAGACACTCATCTGCCACCTTCTCAGTCTGCTGGTTTTCTGAATAAAGTCACTATTCGTTGCCTCAACATCTCTCCCAATTTATTGGCCTATACAGTAAGCAGAGCGAGCTTGAACTCAGTAACAACTCCGAGAAGTAAGACTATTTATTTAAAGTGTAGTTGATTTACTAGGACTTTTTATGTTCATACAACATATGAGAAAGCTAGGGTCCATGTTGCTTAGGTAAATTACCAAAGTAATAAAATTAACACAGAGCTAAGGTCAAACACCGAATAAACTAATAGGTTAATAAATATATGAACCCAAAGCTTCTATCTGCCCATCTTTATTTTTCATTCACTTGGCCACCAAATAATTCTCAAGCATGTTCTATTTGCCAGGCACCTTTAGGCACTAGATAGAGAAGGGGTCCATACGTCTCATTTTGATAGGCAGAAGCAGAGAAGAAACAAACAAGCCTTCAGACCAAAGAGAAAAATATCAGGCAATAGTAATCACCATGCTGCTGCTGCTGCTGCTAAGTCACTTCAGTCGTGTCCGACTCTGTGCGACCCCATAGACGGCAGCCCACCAGGCTCCACCGTCCTTGGGATTCTCCAGGCAAGAACACTGGAGTGGGTTGCCATTTCCTTCTCCAATGCATGAAAGTGAAAAGGGAAAGTGAAGTAGCTCAGTTGTGTCCAACTCTTCGCGACCCCATGGACTGCAGCCTACCAGGCTCCTCCGTCCATGGGATTTTCCAGGCAAGAGTACTGGAGTGGGGAGAAGTAAAATAAAGTCTCAGAGACTGGTGGCTATTGTCCATGAGGGTGGTGGAGTCCAGATCAGTTCACTTCAACTCAGTCACTCAGTTGTGTCCGATTCTTTGCAACCCCATGAATCACACCATGCCAGGCCTCCCTGTCCATCACCAACTCCCGGAGTTTACCCAAACTCATGTTCATCGAGTCGGTGATGCCATCCAGCCATCTCATCCTCTGTCGTCCCCTTCTCCTCCTGCCCCCAATCCCTCCCAGCATCAGGGTCTTTTCCAATGAGTCAACTCTTCACATGAGGTGGCCAAAGTATTGGAGTTTCAGCCTCAGTGTCAGTCCTTCCAGTGACCACCCAGGACTGGTCTCCTTTAGGATGGACTGGTTGGATCTCCTTGCAGTCCAAGGGACTTGCAAGAGTCTTCTCCAGCACCATAGTTCAAAAACATCAATTCTTTGGTGCTCAGCTTTCTTCACAGTCCAACTCTCACATTCATACATGACCACTGGAAAAACCATAGCCTTGACAAGATGGACCTTTGTTGACAAAGTAATATCTCTGCTTTTGAATATGCTATCTAGGTTGGTCATAACTTTCCTTCCAAGGAGTAAGCATCTTTTAATTTCCTGGCTGCAATCACCATCTGCAGTGATTTTGGAGCCCAAAAATATAAAGTCTGACACTGTTAGGAACTGACAATTAAGCTAGACAAACACTGCTAGAAGGGGCAGCTGTGTGAGTTTCCTGGGAGAGTATCTGAAGCCACAGGAAGGACTACACAAAGTCCAGAAGGAAAGGAGATTTGACCAAAAGAAAGTTGATGAGAAAGGGAACTCAGAGAAGGTACAAGTCTTATAGGGTGTGGTGATCCAGGGAAGGAAGTCTGTTGTTTGTTCTGAAAGCAGTGGAGAACCCTCAGAAGTTTTGAATCAGAGGAGTGTCACACCTCTATTTCTTTTTTTAAAGACTTCTCTCTGCCATACCAGACCTCACTGGTGACTCAATGGTAAAGAACTGACCTGCAAATGCAGGAGATATGTATTCAATCCCTGAGTCGGGAGAATCCCCTGGAGAAGGAAATAACTACCCACTCCAGTATTCTTGCCTGGAGAATTCCATGGATAGAGCAGCCTGGTGGGCTACAGTTCATGAGGTTCTCATGAGCATAGGTCTTGAAGCCAGACTACTGACTCTGAAATCTTACCCAGACATCAACTGTATAACTTGGACAAGTAATTTTGTTGTTGCTGTTCAGTCGCTCAGTTGTGTCCAGCTCTTTGTGACCCCGTGGACTACAGCATACCAGGCTTCCCTGTCCTTCACCATCTCCTGAAGCCTGCTTAAACTCATCTCCACTGAGTCTGTGATACCATCCAACCATCTCATCATCTGTTGTCCCCTTCTCCTCCTTCCTTCAATCTTTCCCAGAATCATGATCTTTTCTAATGAGTCAGCTCTTTGCATTAGGTGGCCAAAGTATTGGAGCTTCAGCTTCAGCATCAGTCCTTCCAATGAATATTCAGAATTGATTTCCTTTAAGATTGACTGGTTTGATCTCCTTGCAGTCCACTGGATTCTCAAGAGTCTTCTCCAACACCACAATTCAAAAGCATCGATTTTTCAGTGCTCAGCCTTTTTTATGTTCCAGGTCTGACATCCATACATGACTATTTGGAAAACAATAGCTTTGACTAGATGAACCTTTGTTGGCAAGTAATAATTTATCAGCTGTAATTTCTTCTCCATGAAAATAGGAACACACTACTTCAAGCTTAATTAGTAATGGAATGACGACCACAGTGTATTTTTAATATTACAAGCCTGTTGGTAGACGCTGAGTAGATGGTGTTGGAGGTTGTAGTGATGGCAGTAATTATTGTCGCTGTCATGACAGCTGCTGCCTTCGTTGTCATAGATTTTGGGTGAGCAAGTTATAAATGAGTCTCTATTTTCTCCTTTGAAAATTAAGGGAGTCAGACTAGATAATTTCTAAGACAGTCTCTAAAATGACTCAAGATCCACTGAAATAAGAAAAGTCTTAAACCCAAAGGATAGAGTTACAGGACATTAGAAAGCATGCCCTGAAAATAGAGGGCAGAGAATTTTTCTGGGTATTCCTTTAAGTGCTTCCTCTGCCCCAAAGGCCAACTGTTCCTTCAGATGAAGTTTCTATACCCACAACAGTCCACTGAGCATGGCCTGTCAAGACACAATTACCCTCCATGTCTCCCTGCTTCAGAGTTTTAATAAGTCTCCCAAGTTAAGTTTGCTAAAGCTGTTTACTTCATGTAAGTTTATCTCTGTGATTTCTTTCCCCACTGGCCTCTCAAACTTTCACCAATCAGCTATTGTTCAGAGCAAGATAAATTTCCCTTTTCTCCCAGAAGTAAAAGGGAGTATCTGGTGCCTGAGTTCTCTATTTGACCCATAGTCAGATTTGTAATTTCTGAGGCCATTTCCCAGCACTCGGTCCCGCACACCCTTGAAAGTAAAGATCAGAAGACAGAGGTAGAGAACTTTCTCTGGCCCAGTCTCAAGCAGTGACTCACAACTCAACCATCTCCCTAGGGATTTCATTTCTTCATCAACAGAGTCCTTTGACGCTATCGCAACCACCTAGTTCCAGAAACTGCTCATAGCGACCCAAGTACTCAACTAAAAGGTGCCTTGAGGCAGTACCTCCCAACCAGTCCCAAAGGAATTAATTTTAATATCATATGCAGATTTATTACTGCAAGAAATGAGCACTTCCTGCTTCAAAAGGAAGCAGGAGCATGCCTGGGAGACTCGTCTACAGAATACTGAGAACCAAATACAGAGAAAGTCATCAGGCAAGATCCTCCAGGGAAACTCCCTAATTCTCAGGAAAGCATGTGTAGTACTCAAGGAAATGAAAAGTCTGTAAGAACATTCTTGGGAATTTCATCACGGGGAAGTTTGCTAATGACTTCAAGAAACACTCTCCATTAGAAATGAATGGAGCCATGGCCATTTCCCATTGAATGTCGGACCATCCAGGCCAACCCTTAATGAGGTTCTGGGTCTCAAAACCTGTCACCAAAGCAAAAGCTTCCAAGGGCACAAATTACAGTATTTTCAGACATTCATAAGGACATGAGAGGGCACGTATGTTTATTTCATATAAAGGTCATCCACAGGCTACCTGTCAACAAGTTGGGGGAGATTTGTTTTTAACAATCCAGTTCCACATACCAATACATCAGCTATCTATTGGCTGCTTGATCTTTGATAACTGTTTAGCCTCTCAGTAAATAATAATGATAATATAATACTACACTCACAATAATGTTGTGAGAATTAAAGAGGATAATATGTGACTACACTTTGTAAGATATTAGGCTAATGTGTTCATTTGTGTTCATTCAAATAAAAATTTATTAAGATACACAGCACCTAGCTGAGATATGTTAGTATCTTATCTTAACCTGTTGAGATATGTTAGCATCTTATCTTAACCTGGTGGCTAAGACAGCAAAGAGTCTGCCTGAAATGCAAGAGACCTGGGTTCGATCCCTGGGTCAGGAAGATCCCGTGGAGAAGGAAATGGCAACCCACTCCAATATTCTTGCCTGGAAAATCCAATGGATGGAGCAGCCTGGCAGGCTACACCCCATGGGGTTGCAAAGAGTAGTACACTACTGAGCAACTAACACACACACAGCACCTAACTGAGATAATAACATAAGTGCTTGGAACTTAACAGTGAATAAAATATTTCTTTTAAAACTGTCCTTATAGAGCTTGTATTCTTGAGAAAGGTTGGTGGTAGACATAAATTATAATAAATACAATATGTAAGTAAATTACCGATTATAAGAAGAGAAGTACTTTAGGAAAAATCACAGTGCACTGAGAGGAAATGGGAGTACCCATGAGGTGGGTAAGGCTCAGTGATAAAGAACCTGCTTGCCAATGCAGAGATACAGGTTTGATCCCTGGATCAGAAAGATCCCCTGAAGAAGGAAATAGCAACCCACTCCAGTACTCTTGCCTGGGAAATCCCATGAGCAGGCTACAGTCCATGGGGTCACAAAAAAGTTAGACATGCTTAGCAACTAAACAGCAAATGAAGCAAAGTGACAATAGGAAATAGAATGGTCAAGGCAGGCTTCATTAAAAAGGCGACATCTGAGCAAAGACCTGAGAAAACCAAGGAAGTCAGTCGGGTAGAAAACTCAAGAGGAGGTTCCAGACATATAGATCCAAAAAAGGAAGCACTTAGGACATTGAGAACCAGCAAGGGGGCCAATGAGGTTGGAGGAGAGTGAGATTTGGGGGGAAGGAGTTCAGTAGGTGAGGAAACTATGGAAATCAAAGTAGAAAGAGCACAAACCATGAGGACCCCTTACTACTGTTAGGATTTTGGTTGCATTCTAAGTAAGATGGGGAACTTTGCACAGAATATCGACATGAGCTAACTACGTATTTTATAAAGATAACTGTGGCTTCTCTGTTTATAAAAGACTGGAAGGGAGGAAGCAAAGAGACAAGTTAGGAATCTATTGAATATAGATAAGAGATGTCAGTGCTTGGACCAAAAGGAAAAAAAAAAAAAAAATAACAGCTAAGGAGATGGTGAAAAGTGCTTGGACCCTGAGTATTATTTTGCAAATAGAGCCTTCAAAATTTCTTAATGGTTTTTTGGATATGGGTTGTGAGAAAAAGAGGAGTAGATTCGATGTCAATGTTTTTTGGCCTGAGATGGGGAAAGCTGCATGAGGATTTGAAGGGAATCCATTGATAAAGACTGAGAATTGGAGGGTAAAATTATGAGTTCAACCTTGGACATGTAGGTTTAAAATACACGACTGACTTCCAAGTAGAGACTCTAGTAGGCAGTTTGGGTATAGGCACCTGAAGATTCAGGAAAGAGGACTGAAGTGGACATTAAAAAACTGGTATTTTAAGCCTGTTTTGTATTTAAAACCACAGAATCATAAGAGCTTCCAAGCACTGGTTGTATGTAGAGATGAAAAAGGATCCAAGAACTGAGTCCAATGTTTAGAAGCCAAAGAGAAGAGGGCAAACGTTCAAAGGAGACTAAGTAGGAGTAGCCAGTGAAATTTGGCTAAAACCAAGTGAGAAAGTGGTATCCAGAGATAAGGAAGTATTTCCAGTGTTAAATAGTACTGATAGGTCATTGGATTTAACAAAATAAAAGTCACTAGTGACCTTGACAAAAGCAGTGAAGGAGGAAAGGTCTGATTGGAATGGAGAGAAAAGAATTGGAAGCAGCAAGGAGAGAAAGAGTTTGTAGGAGATTTTCTGCTAAGGAGAGCAACGATTTGGGATGCTAGTTGGAGGAGGGGCTGGAGGAGGGGGTCAAGAGTAGGAATTTCTTTTTTTACCGATATTTTTTTAATGTGGCCCATTTTTAAAGTCTTTATTGAATGTGTTACAATATTGCTTCTGTTGTATTTAAAGCCACAGAATTGTATGAGCTCCCAAGTTTTTTTGACTGCAAGTCATGTGGGCTCTTCCCTCCCCAACCAGAGATCGAACCCACCTCCTGCACTGGAAGTTTTAACCATTGCATCACCGGGAAAGTCCTCAAAGTAGGATTTTGAATAAGTGTTAATAAACTGGTGAAAATAATCTGGAAAAGAGAACAAATGGTGATACAGTAGAGAGAACTATGGAAGCAACACCTTGATTTCACATGAGGTGACCGTGCAGAAGTGGACACACTGATTTCAGAGAAGAGCAGAGAGAGCTCATTTGTGGTGAGAGGCACGAAGGTAGAGAAGGTGGGAGCAGATGGACACTCTATGGTGGGAATCTATGAACACTGCCCTCTAATTACTGCTCCTACTCAGTTGCCACGGCCCCTGGTGATTCCCTGTTAATATGGACTTGTTTGAATTGTAACCTTAAAGCTATATTTTGATAGCAAACTCTTTCTAGGGTATCTTTCCACCACAGGCCTGTTTTGCTAGGGAAGGAAGGAGAAAATTTAGGATAAGTACAAAGACTATGAAGAACTCTGGAAAGCCATCCCATAACACAACCATCCTGGATATCTAGAGTCTGGACTTTCAAGGGAGAGGAGGTTGGAGAGAAACTGTTTCAATCTGTACACTGTTCTGTCAGGATCACATCGCAGACAAGAGATTCCTGAATATCTATAAGAAATACTGTTCCTACCATCACCCGGTTCCCCAAGTGACATGTGGTTTCTTCTGTCAGTTTTTCCTAATTGCAAATACCAGCTAGAAGTGTTAAACTAGGTCATTAGTTGTCTTAGGAAACCCCTAAATGCATATTTAAATACATACATAAGATACATAAAAAAGACACGATATTCCTTCTGAGAAACCTACTTCCTAGGGTGAAATGGGAACAAGATTATTTCTCACTTTTTTTGTGGAATATAAAACTGTCGCTGAGACTGGCCAAAAAAAAACAGCACCACAAAGGTCTGAATCCTCAGGGCATGTGAGCGGAGAAGGGCAGAGGCAGTACACACAGCCAGACGGCGATCTCTGGGTGGTGGTAAAGTATGTGTTACATCCTAGGAATGGTGTGTGGGGAGCTGGCCGAGAGATTTATACCTGCCCTAGTGCCAAATGTCCGACTAGCAGGTCTGCACTGTAATATTATGAACCAATCTAATTAAGGAAGAATGCCCTGCACTTGGGGAAAGACCACCATCCATAATTCATCAGCTCTAAGAACTGGAAGTAACACGGCAGCAGCTCGGAAAAAGGAGGAAAAGGTAGGAAAAGAGGGCACAGAGGGCGCTGCAAAGTCTACAATTGCCCAGAACTTGTTCAGCCTCCACCTCTCTTTGCCTGGTCTATGTGCTATCCACACATTGGTGCCCCTAAGGTTGCTGTGGCATAGAATGCCAACCCCTTTCCTGCACAGCCTCTTTTCAAACCCTTAGGAAGCCTCCACAACCATCAGAACCTTGATGAAATATTATTATTTGACTCTATCATGGTAGTAAAAAATAAACATACATTACATTGACTATCTTCACCCATTTTAAGTGTACAGTTCAACTGTTAATTAACTTGACATTGTTTAATATCTAGAACTTTTTCATCTTGCAAAATAGAAACCCTCTCTCCATTGCACACTAATTTCCTCCCCCTCCTGCCCCAGGCCTTGGCAATCACTTTCTACTTTCAGTTTCTGTGATATTTCATGAGTGGAATCATACAGTACAGTCATTTTGTGAATTGCTTATTGCACTTAGCAAAATGTTCTCGAGGTTTATCAATGTTGCAGCATGTGACAGAATTTCCTTTTTTTTAAGGCTACGTAATATTTCATTGTATGTATGTGCCACATTTTCTATAACCATTCATCCATCAGTAAGCATTTGGTTTGCCTCCACCTTTTGGCTATTGTGAATAATGCTGCAATGAACATGGGTGTGCAAATATCCCTTCAAGATGCAGCTTGGATTCTTTTGGGTATATACCTGGAAGTGAGAATCCTGGAACACACAGCAGCAGGTTCTATTTTTAATTTCTTGAGAAGCCCCATGCCATTTTTCATAGTGGCTGTTCAAATTTACATTTACCAAGAGTAAAGGGTTCCAATTTCTCTGATTTGTGGATTCAATTTGCATTTCTCTTATGATTAGTTATCCTGAGCATCTTTTCTTATGTTTTTTGGTCTTTTACATATCTTCTTTGGAGAATTATCTTTTCAAGTCCTTTGCCCATATTTTTAAAAATTTTATTGGAGTACAGTTGATTTACAATAATGAGTTAGTTTCAGGTGTACAGCAAAGTGATTCAGTTTTATACATATATGCATGCATGCTAAGTCACTTCAGTTGTGTCCAACTTTCTGTGACCCTGTGGACTATAGCCCATCAGGCTCCTCTGTCTATAGGATTCTCCAGGCAAGAATACTAGAGTAGGTTGCCGTGCCCTCCTCCAGGGGATCTACCTGACCCAGGGATTGAATCCATCTCTCATGTCTCCTGCATTGGCAGGTGGATTCTTTACCACTGCTGCCACCTCAGAAGCCTATATATATATATATAACTGAATATGTATATATATAACTGAGTATGTATATATATCGGAGAAGACAATGGCACCCCACTCCAGTCCTCTTGCCTGGAAAATCCCACAGATGGAGGAGCCTGGTGGGCTGCAGTCCATGGGGTCACTAAGAGTCGGACACGACTGAGCGACTTCACTTTCACTTTTCACTTTCATGCATTGGAGAAGGAAATGGCAACCCACTCCAGTGTTCTTGCCTGGAGAATCCCAGGGGCGGGGGAGCCTATTGGGCTGCCGTCTATGGGGTCGCACAGAGTCGGACACAACTGAAGCGACTTAGCAGCAGCATGTATATATATATATGTATGTATATACACATTTTTTAACATTATAATAATTACTACAATTTTATATATTATATATATATTCTTTTTTAACGTTCTCTTTCATTGTAGGTTATTTCAAGGTTTTGAGTAGAGTTCCCTGTGCTCTACAGTAGGTCCTTGTTGGTTATCTACTTTGTATATAGTAGTGTGTATGATTTAATCTGAAACTTTTGATTTATCCCTCTCCCCTTCCCCTTTGGTAACCATAAGTTTTTTTTCTAAGTCTGTGAGTCAATTTCTGTTTTAGAAATAAGTTCATTTGTATCATTTTCTTAGATTCCACTTTTAAGTGATATATGATATTGGTCTCTGGCTTACTTCACTTAGTATGATAATCTCTGGGTCCATCCATGTTGCTGTTATTTCACTGTTCTATTGCTGTGTAATATTCCATTGTATATATGTGCTACATCTTCTTTATCCCTGTAGATGGATATTTAAGTTACTTCCACCTCCTGGCCATTGTAAATAGTGTTGCAATGAACATTGAGATGCACGTATCTTTTTTATTATAACTTTGCCCACATTTCAGTTGAGTTAGTTGGGTTTGTTGTTGTTGTTGTAGGAGTTTCTTACAAATATCCTGGATGTAGATCCCTTATGTATGATTTGCAAATATTTTCTCCCATTTCATATGCTGCCTTTCACTCTGCTGATTGTCTTCGTTGATGTGTGAAAGTTTTTAAGTTTAATGTAGTTCTATTTGTCTATTTTTGCTTTTGGCTCAAAGAGATCTTTTATAAGTAAAAAACTGGTATGTTAGAAGCTAGGTCTCTAAGACTTTCTCTTCTTCTTTGGAAAAGGATTAGGGGCAGTTGTTCAGTTGTTGCTAGAAGTTGATTCTACAAGTGTGATCTTTAGACTGTTTCTTCCCATACGTATTCCATATTTTTTATCCTTCTTAGTGTTTACAACAGAGCAGTGCCTAATCTTTTGCTTCTGACATGAATAACAGATCTTTAATCAAACCAGATGAGCTCTTGGTAGTAGCTCATGAACAGATGCTCCCACCATGCTTTTTGCAACGGAGCAAGTTTTTCGTTTATGAGCCACAGGGGTAGATGATCCAGATGATCAGACCAACTTGTCCTTCATAGCTGGCACCTGGCCCCTCACTTCCATCCCCTCTGGTCCTCTTTCTCCCAAGCTGATATTCTGTAATGCTGCCTTTGCCTATGTGGCTCCATCTGTCTGGAACATTCCTTTGCCACCTTCCTTCCACCATCTTTTTTGCCTCCATTCACCTGGTAATGCCTAGATATCACTCAAGACTCACCTCAGTGCTATCTCCTCCCTCGTTCATGCAAACCCACTCTCACCCTGACCCTCTGTGTGAGCTGCTTTTTTTTCCTGTACCCATAGCATCCTGTGCTTTCTCCTAATTGAGCATTTGTCACATAGTCTACATTATCCCTATCCACTTATTTCCCATTCTCTCCCACCATATGTGGACCACGATGAAGGCACAAACCTTCTTCATGGACTTTGCATCCTCAACACTCAGGTCGGTTCTTCATACAGAGTAGATCCCCATTCATCGTAGAATGAATAGAATGACAAAGACTAAGGCTTCCAGCTCACTTAAAAAAAATTTTTTTTAATATTGTTTAACTGGCATAATGCCAAAAATCTATGCGTTTTTTTCCTATACATTTAAGAAACGAATAAGTTAGCATGAAGAAGAAAGATGATACTCCTACCATGTGTCTAAATTGGTGTGGACAGTTTATGCACAGAGAACATTTCGTTCTCTCTTCTTGACCAGTGAGGGACAGCTTTTTATTCTCACTTAAAATCCAAAATCCTCACGTGCAATTTCAAAATACAAAACCCCTGAACATTGACATTCTTTTGTAATGATTTGACCGTAAGATCTGACCTCGATTTCCATTTAAATGACAAGGAAACCTGCCATGAATGGACTTCGTAGCCTTTACTGATTTCACTTAAGAAAAATATTCACACTTTATATTGTTTAAGAAATACTGTTTGTTAAAAAGTGTTACCCTTGGCCACACAGAAAGTGTTATATAGTACAAAGTATATGCACTGTATTATCTTTGTAATAACTGACAAAACCCAAAAACATCTGGTCTCTAGGAGTTTAGGACTTTGGCTGTACTTAAATACTATGCAAGAGCCCAAAGGAGCTTTGGACTCTCCTGTGATGGGAACAACTAGACAATACTTATTAAGCAACTATTGCCCATAAGAAAAAAAAAGAAGAGTCTTCGTTTCCCTGCCCTCTACAATTTCCTTTATTTCATTCAATCTTCGTTTATTGCACTGCTTTCATCACATGAACGGTTTCTACGGGTTACACACAGTTCTGGAGAAACCATACTTACAGTTTGGAGAAACAGGACTTGCCTCAATTTCCCAGTTTGGGATCCCAGACTCAGCAGAAATCCCTGAAACTCACACCCAACAGTGAGCAAGTACATATCAAGGACACTTGATGGTTTGAGCACAAGGAAGTCAATGAGAACATGAGAATCCAGAGATAAGAAAACTTTTGCCCATTTTCCTAGGCTTCCATGGTCTCCTAGATTCTTGGGACCTCTTTGAAAAAAAGAAAAGAGGCCAGCAATGAGTGGAATTTTTACTTCTCTGGCAAATTGGGAACCTTGAAGTAAGAAAAAAAAAAAAGTGTATATCCTTGCCCATTGGAGCTGGTAGACTGAGATTTGTGTAATTAGATGGGAGAGTTTTATTCTACAGACTTACTTCCTGCACTTACCTTATTCTGCTCCCACCATGAATTCTAAGAGAGAGTTCTAAGTAGGTCCCCACTGCCTGGCTCTTGATTTGATCCCTGGAAATGCCCCCAAATGAATTTTTTTAAAGTACCAACAGAGCATAAAACATGCAAGTACAATATAACCTGTGAGTGCGAAGTAGAATTTACACTTAAACAATGTATATTTATGATGTTCCTCTCCTTCCTCCATTGGGGAACAGGATCACTTCTGTATACTTAATCAGAACACATTCTAAATCACACCATGTAACAGGCCTTGTGGCAATCTATGATGGCCAAAGTATATAAAATATGATGAAGTTAAGAAGTTGCAGCTGAACTAACAATATATCCTCCTGGAAGGGAGACATTAAATAAATCTTCACTGTTTTTTGATAGCCTATTAAAGTTCCTTAAGAGCTCCAGTAGGTTTGACTACATTTTTTTTTTTTAGCCATAATGCCTTAAACAACCTCTTGTAATCATAAATATAACACTAAAAAAAAAGAAAAACAAAGAATTAGCAATTAAATGTGTCTCTTGCTGGGACCAGTCAATGAACAAGACCTTCCTCCAAAGGGAAGTAAAGGATTACACAAAAAGCCAGGCTATATGGGAATCATTTTTTTTTTTTCTTTATCCATTTGTGGGGATTTAAGGCTGAGTTTTTATTCTTGCTTGGAAAGGTGGGAGGGCAACACCTTCTGATAAAGACAGGATCATTTTTCATCAGGTAATCTCTCTAACAGAAACACTGATGGAGAAATTTTATCTCACCCTGAAGTTAAACTTAGTTTCATTTGTTAAGCAAATGGCTTAATTAAAATAATTCATAATTCTTTTAATAATAGTTTTTTTTTAAACCCTAAACATATCAATGCTAGGAATTTGGGAAGATACGATCTCAGTAACTACTGAGGAAAGAAGAGGCCAGCAAACAAGTACAAATGAATAAAATTTCATTCAACACATATTTTCTCTTATAAAATGTTACAAAAAAGATTTATCTGCTAAGTACATAACCAAAGTGAAATCACTGAAAAATATTGTCCAGTCAGCTAGGTGGTGCCTCAGTCAAGTGCCTCATAATGTTTTTAATTAAGTAATAGACACTTGGTAAAATCTGGAAAATTTCATGGACAGAGGAACATGGTGGGCTACAGTCCATGGCGTCTCAAAAGACTTGGCATTGACATGACTTAGCAACTAAACCACCACCATAGTTAAATGAATATAACAGATCCAAGCTTCTTTGGGGCATTAACAAAATTTTTATCACCAATTACTTTCCTTGTATTTTTTTAAAGACCACAGACAGGTATTTATTACAGCTGGATGCCACATAAGTTAATAATATACTGTGACAGCCAGAGGTGTTCAAAATACTGGCATAAGGACTTCCCTGGCAGTCCAGTGGTTAATACCTCTCCTTCCAATGCAAGGAGTGCAGGTTCAATCCCTGGTCAGGGAATTAAGATTTCACATGCTTCTTGGTCAGAAAACCAAAAACAGAAAACAGAGGCAATATTGTAACAAATTCAACAAAAACTTTTTTTAAATGGTCCACATCAAAAAAAAAAAAAACAACTTAGAAAAAAATACTGCCATAGATTTAATGGTATTGAGACAAAAGTAGGGGTGAGAAAAGAGGAAGCAAAAGGTTGGCTTAAAGCTCAACATTCAGAAAATGAAGATCATGGCATCTGGTCCCATCACTTCATAGGAAATATATGGGGAAACGGTGGAAACAGTGTCAGACTTTATTTTGGGGGGCTCCAAAATCACTGCAGATGGTGACTGCAGCCACGGAATTAAAAGATGCTTACTCCTTGGAAGGAAAGTCATGACCAACCTAGATAGCATATTCAAAAGCAGAGACATTACTTTGCCAACAAAGGTCTGTCTAGTCAAGGCTTTGGTTTTTCCAGTGGTCATGTATGGATGTGAAAGTTGGACTGTGAAGAAAGCTGAGCGCCAAAGAATTGATGCTTTTGAACTGTGGTGTTGGAGAAGACTCTTGAGAGTCCCTTGGACTGCAAGGAGATCCAACCAGTCCATTCTAAAGGAGATCAGCCCTGAGTGTTCTTTGGAAGGAATGATGCTAAAGCTGAAAGTCCAGTACTTTGGCCACCTCATGTGAAGAGTTGACTCATTGGAAAAGACTCTGATGCTGGGAGGGATTGGGGACAGGAGGAGAAGGGGACGACAGAGGATGAGATGGCTGGATGGCATCACCGACTCGATGGACGTGAGTCTGAGTGAACTCTGGGTGTTGGTGATGGACAGGGAGGCCTGGCGTGCTGCAATTCATGGGTTCGTGAAGAGTCGGACACGACTGAGTGACTGAACTGAACTGAACTGAAGGAAAAAAAAAGCATTAGTCGCTCAGTCGTTTCTGACTCTTTGCAATCCCATGGACTGTAGCCTGCCAGGCTCCTCTGTTCAAGTAATTCTCCAAGAAAGAATACTAAAGTGGGTAACCATTCCCTTCTCCAAGGGATCTTTCTGACCCAGGGATCAAACTCAGGTCTCCTGCATTGCAGGCAGATTCTTTACCATCTGAGCTAACAGGGAAGCCCCTAAAATGAAAGTCGTGTCCAACTCTTTGCAACTCCATGGCCTGTAGCCCAGCAAGCTTCTCTGTCCATGGAATTCTCCAGGCAAGAATACTGGAGAAGGTAGCCATTTCCTTCTCCAGGGGATCTACCCCACCCAGGGATCAAACCCGGGTCTCCTACATTGCAGGCAGATTCTTTACCATCTGAGTTACCAGGGAATAGAGAATAAACACAAATATTGCTAACTCAAAAGAATAAATGAGTTATATGAAAATGCCTTAAAATTAGCAGAACTGGCCCTGACAAGACTAGGGCTGAAGCAGTGAGAGATTCATGCCCACAGTAAAGCTCAAGCCTGGAGCAGACAAGTCAAGGATGAGGTATGGAGGTCTGCCTGCAGCAGGCTGAAATGCTGAACTTAGTCCTGTTAGAGAAAAAACTCCAGCCAGAACACTGGGAACCAAGACAGCCACTGTTACTCTTCTAAAGTGGTCTAAAGGACCATGCAAATCATGAAGAGCAACTGGTAGGCAGAAGTCACAACGGTGGGGAAAGGAACTAAAGAAGGGAGAATGGAAACCAACAAACAGAAACTCAACTCTTGCAGACTCATCCAAGTTCTGGTGGGTTAACTCATAAGTCCGCACACGTCAAGAAATGTCTCTTTTGTACCGGCACTGTGCCAAGTCCTGACACACGGGATTTTGTTTTACATCCCAAATAAAGATACTAATTTATAATTTCAAAATTACAATTTTAAGCTTCAGGAGAACAAGGGATTCCCTAATGTACCCCTAGAGCCCAGGTCTTGACATAGGGTAGATTTATTGACTGCAGATGAATGTTCCAATGGGCAAACGTTTATAAAGACGCACTACGTAAAATTCCATCCTCTGTGGAACTTAAAGCTCGTTTAAAGTAACCTCAAAATAGCTGCATTTACTGTCAAAGCCAATAACAATGGATGCTAAATCATCATAAAGACAGGCTGATTTTCAACCAGAATACAATGCGGTTATTGACTCTCTCCTAGTACTTTACTACACCCACAGTACCTTGGTACATCCAGAGCTTCATATCAAAAGATAACATATTAGTAATGAGAAGGATGGAATTCCACTCTAAAACTATACAGGGAGCTTCTGAGCAGAATGACATGTTATTAATTGTGCTGGTCTGAAGAAACAAAATAATTACAAAAGGAGAGAAATAAAAGAACCAAAATAGGTATCCACAATTTTTTCTGGTATCTTTCTTTCAAGGAAAGAAAGGGTTTGTTTTGCAAATAGAAAGTCCAAAGAGGCCCCGGAATTGACATCAGGTACCTTGTGGCTCAGTGGCAAAGAATCTGCTTGCCAATGCCAGAGATACAGGAAATGCAGGTTCGATCCATGGGTTGGGAAGATCCCCTGGAGAAGGAAATGGCTACCCACTCCAATATCCCTTCCTGGGAAATCCCTTGGATAGAGGAGCCTGGCTGGCTACAGTCCATGGGGTCGCAAAGGGTCGGACATGACTGAGCAACTAAACAGCAACCACCTTGGCAATAACCTGAGTAAGGAATTCACCCCTGCCCACAAGCCCAATGACTGGCTCTCCAGCCAGAGGCACAGCCCCAGCCCTTGGCAATCGACCCACGCCACTGTGGCCATCAGTCACTTCCTTTTATTCAAAAAGGTCCATCTTTGGATGTTTACAATAAAAGTTATTCAAAGTAATTATTATTTCTGTAATTTATTGGCCCCTTTGACTTTTTCTTCTGCATAGATGTGTACAGAAGCCTTCATTTCCTCCCTTCCTCCCCCACCTGCTCTTAGCACCTCACCTCCTTGAGCCCAGCTGATACAGACCATCGCCACATTCTCAGCTTTACCTCAAAGGCAATTTCATGTGCTCTCTGTCCCTGTTCAGCACTCTGCTCCAGTTCTTCTCCCCATTTCAATAGGAAAAGCAGAACAGATATCCCTACAGAATGTTGTCATCACCTCATAAGGCCCGCAGCCTGAACATAAAATACTTCCGATTTCTCAGTTTTCTCTCAGCCTGAACGGATTACAAGTAGGGCATTTAACATCAAAAGCCAAGAGGGACCACACCATGGCTCTGAATGAGAAGCAGAAGCAAGAGTCATGAAGCAATTCCGAAACTTGGGAGTTTGGGGAGTCAGAAGTCTAAGTATCCTACAGAGAATGTGGGTCTGATCATCAGAATATTCCCAAATACAGAAAGCAGGAAGTTGGCCTGTGTTTAAAACATGACTTCACAGCATACAGATTTGGATAGCACAAAATGAAAAAAAAAAAAATGGAGCTCAGATGGACTGTTCAATTGTCACCTGCCTCCAAAGGAGACCCAAAATATTGCTGTGGTGCTGGAGAAGACTCTTAAGAGTCCCTTGGACAGCAAGCAGATCAAACCAGTCAATCCTAAAGGAAATCAACCCTGAATATTCATTGGAAGGACTGATGATGAAGCTGAAGCTCCAATTCTTTGGCCACCTGATGCAAAAAGCTGACTCAAGGAAAAGACCCTGATGCTGGGAAAGATTGAGGGCAAGAGGAGAAGAGGATGACAGAGGATGAGGTGGTTGCATGGCATCACTGACTCAATGGACAGGAATTTGAGCAAACTCCGGGAGATGGTGAATGACAGGGAAGCCTGGCATGCTGCAGTACATGGGGTTGCAGAGTTAGACACAACTTAGCAACTGAACAACAACAAATCTTCCAATTCATAGATAATGTAGAGCTCAGTAGTAGGAGATGTGACTTTCTCCATTTCAGAGGATACTGGAATCTAGGATCTGGAAGGAGGCTTGCTACCCCCTCAGCACTTCCCTATTGATACAAACTGCTGCTGCTGCTGCTGCTGCTGCTGCTGCTGCTGCTGCATCATTTCAGACGTGTCCGACTCTGTGCCAACCCAGAGACAGCAGCCCACCAGGCTCCCCCGTCCCTGGGATTCTCCAGGCAAGAACACTGGAGTGGGTTGCCATTTCCTTCTCCAATGCATGAAAGTGAAAAGTGAAAGTGAAGTCACTCAGTCGTGTCCGATTCTTAGCGACCCCATGGACTGCAGCCTACCAGGCTCCTCCATCCATGGGATTTTCCAGGTAAGAGTACTGGAGTGGGGTGCCATTGCCTTCTCCGATTGATACAAACTAGGGGACCCCAATACATTTTTTGCTTTAACGGAAGAACATCCTAAGAGCAAGTAAAATTTTGAAAAAGGTTACTTGTGAGCACTGTTGATTCTCACTCCTGTCCACCATGCTCAGCCATGACCTACCAGCTTCTCTTTGCAGGATATAGAAGAGGGTTCAACTTTCTCTACCACTCACTGTTCAATCAAGGGAGCAGACTCTCTTTGCCAACCATCTCTAAAGCAAAGAACAAGAGTAATGATCCTTTGCTTTTATAAAGCACCCTGAGTTTCAAAAGCAGTTTAACATGCTTGATCTTTTCTGCTGGGATAATTGGCCCCTTCTATCTATTTTCTCTCCCCTGGTGATTGGCAATAATTCCAATTGCTTTGATCAGATGAAAAGTCATGGTGTTCAGCTCTAGTTGAGATCTATACCATTTCCTAGTCTGTTCGGTTGATTACTTCTCGGTTGCATTCCCCCATTATTATATTTAGAATCTATTCCTGCTTTAAGCAATGTGCTTTTAAATTTCTGCTAGAGAATTGCAGAACCCCCCAAATTCAAGACTAAGTCTATTTGCTGCCTTTGAGTGTGAAAAAAAAATAATATTAATTAACTGTGTGAGACCCATCTGTCCTCTTCACCCTGGTGAATGCCAAGAGTTCCACCCACCACCCCCCCAATTTGGTGAAAGTCACGATTCTTCTCTGAGTCTCTTTTTTCTTATGAGAAGAATAAATTGGGGAAGAGGGGCAACAAATCAAGAAATATAATCCTCCTAGGCAGACTTTCCATCTTTCATTAGACCAGACCTCACAAACCAAAATGCCTACAGAGGCCAGATAGATCAGTGCAAGCGAGCAGGGCTAGCATGAAATACTGAGAGTAGGGGGGATTGTGGCAAACTGGTAAGTGCAAGCACAGCCCTCACAACATGCCCATCTGTTCAGTTCTAGCCAGTTGTTAAATAGAAATGCAGGTCTGGAGTACTCAGATCGTTAGATTTTTCACAAGGCTCCCAAAGTCAGAACATTTTAATGTGAAATTTCCCAATTTGTAAACATTGACAACTAATTAAAAACATTTCAAAACAATGTGAAGGCCAAAGAAAACATGTCCATGGACCAAATGTAGCCTGTGAGCCTTGGTGTGCAACCTGCATGATAGGCTGAAGAACTATTTAAATTCACTAAGACAGTTGGGGTACATAAAGGAGGAAAGAGAAATGGCATAGCCTCCTGGCTTCAGATGGAGGTTTAACAACCTGCGGGGAGGAAAGGTAGGTCCCCAGGGAAACCCTGGGCAAGCAGCCAGCACTGGTGGGCTCAGGCCTTTTGGACTGACGATCGTTTCACTTTGTCCAAGAAATAATCTCCTTAGAATAACTTAGGAGATAGAATTGGAAGCCTTATTTAAAGAGCCTATGAGTGTGAATAGATAAATAATAAGTGCATGTGCTTATTCTACAGTAAAAGGGTGCAAAAGCAAATGGGGCTGAGATTTCAGGTCCCAGTTTTACCAGGAAAGAAACAAAAATGGTGGGAAATTGATGAGGGACATGCTGAGGGATAGTGATGTGAGATGAGGGCGAAAGCACAGTTTGCAGCATAGACCCTGGGGGGGAGAGCAGATCCCACGGTAGACAGTATCAGAGCCCACGTCCCCCAACTCCCCGCCTCCCCTCATCACTACTCGGGTTCAACCAGACAGAACTGATCAAATGAACACAAGTCCCGAGAGTGCCTGTCTCTCTCTGAATCTGCATCCATTCTGTGAACAACTGTCCACAGCAGGACCCTGGAAATACTCTTGAGGAGCATTGTAATGGATCCCTAGGACACCAAAGGGTAAGGTCTAGTGCACAGAGCTGAAAAATAATATTTGCTAATTTACAACTATTAATTAAAAGCCCCGTCACCAAGACAAAGCACTCTAGCATGACTTTCACATTTCCCCCCAAGGTCATTTCCAGCTTCTCCAGCAAGGGAATTGGAGGAGAACGCAGAGTAAGAACACGGTGCTTAAGCAAGTAGGCTGGGGAGCAGACAACGTCTTCAGGCTTCAGATTTGCACAAACAATCCTGCCTCCTCAGAGCTGAGACAATGCCCTGCATTCACAGAGATCTCAGGAGCTCCAATGCTCTGCCGTGGAGCAGGAAAAAAACTAGACTTGAATTGAGAATAAATTGGTATTCACTAAATGGCACTCCTGAATTTACTGCAGCCTTCACCTTTGGAGGGAATTGCCAAGGTGCTCATAAAAGGAGAAATGATGAATATTCAGGATGTCTTTTGAATCCATTAGGCAACCGAGGATGAGGTCTCCATATGTAGAACTTCTGGTTCTTTCCTCAGGCTGTTAAGGAGACTGCCAAAATGGCCGTCTGCAGGAAAAAATGGACCCCAGGCCTGCCAGTGGGGAGAAAGTCTGAATGCCAAAGGTCAAGTCCATGGAAATAAACCAGGTTTAGGAGTTTTTACAAAGGAAGAGATCTATAAATTTTGGCTTTCTGGACACAGTGAATGAGAGTGTGTCTGTCTGTTTGTAGGAACATTGATGAAAATGTAGTAGCAGGCTATTCATCGTACTGTCAGCCTTTGTTGCACAGGATCAGATGTTCTGCAGATCTAATTGTGTCCATCCCACACAGGAAAATCCCAGACAATCTATATCGGGGCCTCCTGTAGTTTTGTCAGCTGGGCTTACCAGAAGCAGAATTGTTTGTGCATCCCTGAAGACTGCGAACTCTTTGCTCCATAGTCTGCTTGCTTAAGTCCTGAGTATTTGCTCTCATAGCTTACACAAAGAGGAACTGTGAGTTTTTTGTGCTAAAAAGAATTATAGGAAATAATTCAGCAAAGACCATCAACTCCCAGGAATACTGAATATAGGTCAATCAATCCTTAAGGAAAGGGAATTTTTGAAAAAGGAATGATACAAGTCACTTATCAGTTCCCTCCCCTTTAAAATAAAGGCATAAAGTCAGATCCCAAGCAACAAACATTCAGGAAAGCCATCTGTGCACCAAGCCATGGGATGGAAATAGACACCCTTCTTTTCTTCCAGGCACTCATGCTTTAGCAAAGAAGACATACGAGTACACGTACTTGTATACCACGGAAATATGCACAGAAGCAAACCTTTAATTGCATGTCAAAACATCTATGAAAGGTGCTATGTCAACTCAGACAAGTGATTCATTTTGGTAGGGGTGGTGGGAGGAGAATCAGATGGAATACAACACAGGCTAGGAGACATTTGAACTGGGTCTTGAAGAAGAAGTTCAGCAGGAGGAGAAAACTTACCAAAGGTAGAGTCTCAGATGACGGGCCCTACCAGGGTCAAAGCTAGTGGGTAAAGAAGCACAGGGAGGAGTAGGTGACCAGGTGGAAAAAGCATCTAATTATTTTGTAGGAAACACAACTACCCCTCCGGGAGATCATGTGCGTGTCCCTGTGTTCTAAATCAGGAATCAGAAAATAGAGTCGTGTATTGAAAAGTCCCTTCCAGAAATAACATTCCATGAGTTTTAGAATTTTAAGTGACAGGAGAAAGTTGAACAATTCAAGAAAAGCCTTGAACCTAGTGGTCTCTATTTTTTGCTAGTTTATGATGATAAGTGAAAATGGTGGTAGTCGGCAGGATTACCAACTGGGCCCCAGGTTTGCTGTTTATCGCGATCGATCTTACATAACCTTCCAGTCAGGCAAACCAGTGCCCATCCTTGAGGAACTGGGGTGTGGCCAGGTCCAAGAATGCTCCAATGTCCTGGACACAGGTTCTTCTGTTGTAGTGTTCTTAATTCTCACATAAGGGAAAATTGTCTAGTGTTCTCTATTTCCTTCACTGATTCTTCTTCTCATGTATCATGGACAAGTCTGGGGATAGATTTACTTTTTTTAGAAAGGAGAAAATGCCTTTATATGAGAATCTACCTAAGTTCATTTTACTTGTACAATAGCCAAATATGAATAGGATAGGTGAGAAAACTAGGGCCTAGGGGGGGTGAAATGATTATTCCAGTTACCAGAGCCAGTCAAGGCAGACCCAACACCCACCTGGTCTAATTCTCTTTCTGCCCCCAAACCCACTCAAACTTACCACCCTTCAAAGCATGAACTAAATTAATATAAATATTTTCTAAAGAGACATGAGTAGCAATATCTAGTTTGTGTTAGGATGAGGAATTCTAATTTATGAAGAATTATAACACAAACAGACATATGAATATTGCATTATAAATGTTAAACTGTTTATTATATATTACTATTTAGTATATATAGAGCCCATCATAATATGGCACATTATCAAGTAGATGAGATATAACTATAACTTAAAAGGTGTTTGTGGCACATTGAAAGTTTAACATAGCATACTAAAAGCACAATTCCTGAAAAAAGAAAGTGAGTAAATAGGACTATCAAAATTAGAAACATTTGCTGTGCAAATGACACTGTTAAGGAAATGAAAAAACAAACCACAGAGCTGAAAACATATTTTCAGAACACAAATCAGAGAAAAAAAAAGCTTGTATCCTGAATACTTTTTAAAGGAACTTAAAACTTAACAATAAGAAAATAAATAACCCAATTATCATTAGGGAAATGCAGATTAAAAACACAATGAGATACCATCACAAACATAAAAGAATGGCACACATTAACACACACAGAAAATGAAACTCACAATTCCATATGCTGGAAGTGAACGGATAAAGTAAACTGTGGTATATCCATACAATTCGATACTACTCAACAACTAAAAGAAAAAAAATTTAATTCATATAATACCATGAATAATTTTAAATACATTTTTAGTGAGGAAGACAATTCCCAAATGCTATGTATTATATGATTCTACTTATGGCATTTTGGAAATGTCAAAACTATAAGGATGGGAAAGAGATCAGTGATTATCAGACAGGGGAGTGATGACTACAAAGGAGCCATACAGCAGAATTTTAGGATACTGGAACTGTTCTTTGTGGTACTTTGGAGGTGAGTAAATGACTCTGAATTTGTCAAATCCCATAAAATGTTACAACACAAAGATAAATTTCACCATGTGAAAGTTTTCTAAAAATCTACCAGAGTATTCAGGAAAACTCAGGCATAATTCAGGCAGATTATGAAAAATAAATTTAACTATATTACAAATATATGACAAGCTTTCCTTAAAAGACTAGAGAAAAAGGGAACCTAACTGAGAAACTTTGGAAAACAGTTTTTCTACCCCATATTGTAAGGCTAAAGGCAAAAAGGAACTGTATTTTAGCACTCCACTCTAGCTATTTCTCATGGGGGAGGGGGATGCACAGATAAACAATTTTGAAACTGCTTTACATGTATTCTCGGGTTGAACAACTAAGCAAATACATGATAACCAATGAGATTCAGATCACTCACTGTCAAGGGAAGAAACTACAAATAACAAAAGGAAGTCCAGAATAGATCCTGTGGTACTGACTGGATTAGAATCAGAGTTGTCAATACGCATACATGCTTAAACGGTGGTGCAGTGGCAAAGAATCTCTGAGCAATACAGGAGACACCAGGGGATCTTCCAGGGTCAGGAAGATTCCCTGGAGTAAGAAATCGCAACCCACTCCAGTATTCTTGCTGGAAAATTCCATGGACAAAGGAGATTAGAGGGCTATAGTTCATGGGTCAAAAGGAGGTGGACATGACTGAGCAACTAACATAAATAAATATAGACTTGTGATTCATGAGTGAGTATATATATATATACATATATTTCCAAACTCTCTCTGTTCAGAGGTACTAGAATCAGTGACACCCTAAGAACAATAAACACCCCTACTGCCCAGATTTTGATTTCTAAATACCATTACCCACCACAAGAACCAGGAATCCTTAGAGAAATGGCTGACTCTTAAGCTGGGTAGAGAAAATGTGAACCCAAAGTGTCTTGAAGTTCCAAAAAAAGCAAAGAAGTGCTTAAAAAAATATATGAAAACAAAAGGATGAGGGCATATCAAAAAGACATCTCAAAGAGCTCCCAATAAACAAACCTCAAACAATTAGAGCAACAAGATAACGATTGTGTTGGATTACAAGCTAAAAATAAAATAAATATCCATAAATCCATACTTGATAGACATAAATGCTTAAGTAAATAAATGAAAGAAAATAAGGACCAATCTTCCTGACAGGTGAGGCCCAATTAGTAAGGCAGAATGAATGAGAAAAATAGAAAATCATCACTAAAACATAGCAATAATTATGATAGGTAAGATCCACTGATGCATGTTAAAAATTAGTGAGAGAATAGTGCAGAACTTCAGAGTACCTTTGAAAAATATTTATTAATTACTGTGGTGGTTTTAACATACATCAAAATCTTTGATACTCCTCCTTCCACGAAAGAGCTTAATTGCCCTCCCCTTGAATCCAATGGGCTGAAAATATCGACTCACTTCTAACAAATAGAGTATGAAAAGGGAAAACTTGCAAATTTGCAGGGGAGAAACTTGGCAGACACAACCTTGACCAACTAATTGAGGCTAATACAACCAGCAAAACAAAAAGAAAACAAGTCATGCTGATATTGTGCACCTGGTATGGTGCTTCTGGTGTATTCTCCCCAGTCATCTATAATCTCAGTCTAATCATAAGAAACATCAGATAAATGCAAGTTTAGGGGCCGTCTACCAAACACTTGACCCAAAATATCAATGTCATTAGAGACAAGGAAAGAACAAGAAGCTATCATAGATTCAAAGAGACAAAGGAGTTATGACAACTAAATGCAACATCGTAGCCTGGACTAGATCCTGGAACAGAAAATCATTGTTAGACAAATTGGAGAAATTGAATAAAGTCTATAATTTAGCTACTGTTACTGTACTGATGCTAACTTCTTAATTTTGATAAAAGTACCGTCATTATGTAAGATGTTAACATTGGGGAAGCTGTATGAAGGTCATAGAAAACTCTCAATACTATCTTTCCACTTTCTTTCGTTTTTTGAGGCTCTCTGCTGTGATGAGCCAGGGCTTCACCAGGCTCGCGGTCCAGGCAGGAGGCGGGTGCCAAGACAGGAGCACGGGCGCGAACGGTTTTCTTACATCCAGTATAGTATCATTCACCTGTGTATGATTGCTAATTTCCTCTCCTAAGGCCAGGGTCCTTAGAGATTTCCCACCACACCATATAGAAATGTGAAACAAAAAAGAGAACAGGGGAAATGCCTTGGAGAAGGAGGAGAAGAGAAAAACAAAGATATCCCAGCCTGGCTTTGCCATTGTTACACTCCATCATTCTGCTTCCCTCTCCCATCACCATATTTGCCAAGGCACAGGTTAAGCTGCCATAACAAAAGCACTCACAAAAACAAAGGTATTTAAGATTGGAGTTATTTTTTTTTCTCATTTTGCAATAAATTTCTTTTTGTTTTGTTTTGTCCATGCTGTGTGGCATGTGGGACTTTCGTTCCCGCACCAAGATTAAACCCATGCTCCCTGCAGCAGAAGCACAGTCTTAACTACTGGACCAATGGAGAAGTCCCCTCCTTTTGCAGTTTCCAAGTACAGAGTCCAGTGCTTACAGTGTGACTCTGCTGTCCTCCATGAGACTTCAGTCTCTGGATTGAAGTTAACTGCTCCAGCCCCCACCATCTTCCAACCACCGGGAAAGAGAAGAAAAGGCAGGAAAACTCAGGTCCCTCCCCTGGCATGTTTTATTCTATCCACATCCCACTGGCCAAAAGTAGTTCACGTGGCCTGACCAAAGTTGCAAGAAAGCCTGGAGATATAGTTTCAAACAAATGCCTGCCATCAAGCAGCAGTTCTACTAGTAAAGAACAGAAGGATTTTTAAAAAGAGGGGACTTCTTTGGTGGCCCAGTGGTAAGGAATGTGCCTTGCAATGCAAGGAATGCAGATCCCTGGTCAGGGAACAGATCCCACATGCTGTGGGGCAACTAAGCCGAAGTACTGCAACTAGACAAACCTGTGAGCTGCAGCAAAGAGCCCCTGCACCTCAATGAAGACCCAGCATAAACAAAAAAAATGAAAGAAAGGATTGGTTTGGGTGGACAAGGAGCAGCCACTGTCCCTCATTCAGATGCCTTTCACCAAATTGTGCCATGCACTGCTGGGGGATTGCTGCTGAGTTGCTTCATTCGTGTCCGACTCTGTGTGACCCCATAGACGGCAGCCCACGAGGCTCCCCCATCCCTGGGATTCTCCAGGCAAGAACACTGGAGTGGGTTGCCATTTCCTTCTCCAATGCATGAAAGTGAAAAGTGAAAGGGAAGTCGCTCAGTCATGTCCGACTCTTAGCAACCTCATGGACTGCAGCCTACCAGACTCCTCCATCCATGGGATTTTCCAGGCAAGAGTACTGGAGTGGGGTGCCATTGCCTGGGGGATTTTCAGTCCCTTAAAAGGAATGACAAAAACACAATCTTAAATCTGACAGAAGACAAATCAAATTTTATAGAAGACAATATATGATGACATCATGGGGTATGGGTTGGATATATGATGACAATATATAATGACATCATGACATGGGTTGGATTCACCTGGGGAGAATACGTGAACAACCAAAGGCAGCATCCAAGTGTGACAACGTTTGGGAAAAAAGTCTCCATTCTCCATTCCTTTCACTCCAACCCTTTGCACTCTGACTGTGCATCTCCTCCCACGGAGAGAAAGAATCTATTTCCACACTCTTTGAATTTGGACTGCCTTCATGGCTTGCTTCATTCAATAAAATGCAGCGGAAGTGACACTTCAGCAGAAGTACAAGTTCCAAGTCTAGGTTCTAGAAAGCCTTGCACACCCTGCTGGTTCTCTTGGAAGGCTGCCACCACCTGCTAAAGGATACAGGAGCAAAGAAAAGTCATGCCAACCTGGGCCACCCTGCCCCAGCCAGCTCCCAGTTAACCCACTGCTGACTGCAGGTAGATGGGGAGTCTAGCCAAGATCAGCAGAGCCTGACCCAGATCAGCAGAGCTGCTCAGCTGACCCACAGACTCGTGAGCTAAATGATTACCATTTAATGCCACGAAATTTGGGAGTGACTTGTTATATTGTAATAGCCATCTGATAAAACTGGTAGAGCTCAGTTCTCTCCGGACAGGCTGTGCTTAGTCACTCAGTCATGTCCGACTCTTTGCGACCCCATGGACTGTAGCCTGCCAGCCTCCTCTGTCCATGGAATTATCCAGGCAGGAATACTGGGGTGGGTTGACATTTCCTTCTCCACTGGATAGGCTACTGGAAAGGAATCAGAGAGATTGCGAAACCGGAGAAACTGGAGTTGGAAAGCTGTGAGGAGAACCAGGAGAAAGGCAGAGACCAAAGCAGATGTTTCAGGATGAAGGAAGTGGTTCTCAAGCCAATGGTCTTCTGTTACCATTCCTGGTACCTGCCAGTTTACCACCTATTCCAACTACTAGACTCAATTTGCTCCAATCGTCTTCTTCCCAGGCCAGAGGATCATCAGTACATGCCTGCCATCTCCTGCTCAGCCTTATGCAGCAGGTATTCACATACAGCTCCTTATTGTCCTAATAGGCAATTGGTTCTTTCTAATGATTCTCTCAATAAATGGAATAATATTACAATGACAATTGGAAAGAAAGAGGAAAATGCATAAGAGGACATGGCATGGAGACAAGCACATCCTAGGCTATGTATATGTGGCAACTGCTTTTCTCATCCAGTTCTCTTATTTTGAAATCTTCTGGGAAGGGACTCAGTATTATTAGGCATTAATACAAATTGTTTGCCGGTTAGTCACCAAGTTGTGTCCGAATCTTTTGTGACCCCCATAGACTATAGCCCACCAGGCTCCTCTATCCGTGGGAATCTCCAGGCAAGAATACTGGAGTGGGTTGCCATTTCCTTCTCCAGGGGATCTTCCAAACCCAGAGACTGAATCCACGTCTCCTGCATTGGCAGGCAGATTCTTTACCACTGAGCCTCTAGAGAAGTCCATTAATAAAATACAGAGTCTTTTACTCATCTAGCCACATGGGAGCCATGTAGGTCTGACAATCAGCAATGAAGACTGTTTTCCTCTGGGACAGAGGGAAGGAGGAGGAGGAAGGGGTTCCAAGTGAGGATGGAAGTGGGGTTGTATTTTAAACACCTACCAGTGAGCCACTGTGCTTTTACACTCAAGGCCCACTAGCACTCAGTTATTTCATGAGCTGCACAATAACATTTAAATCTCATCTTTCTAGTCTCTAACTGGCTAAACAGCTGTGAAACCAGATTACACAATGATGAGAGAAGAATTCACATATGTATAAGCAATATCACAAAAGGCCGCTGTTGTTACCAAACATTCCCTTACCAAATTGGTAAACCTTTCATGCACTTGCTATTCCACAGGTTGGAAAGATTCCCTGGAGGAGGGCATGGCAATCCACTCCAGTATTCTTTCCTGGAGAATCCCATGGACCGAGGAGCCTGGCAGGCTACAGTCCATGGGGTCGCAAAGATACAGACATGACTGAAGTGACTTGGCACACAGCTCATTAGGATGTGACAAGATGCAAAGAAAATACAGATGCGCTGTAGGTGTGGATTGAACATCCTTACGCCTGAGTCTCTGTACCAAGACCCGTGTTGGCTGATCACACTCCTGCTCATCCCATTGTGAATGCAGCTGCACTTCCCCCTTGCTGCCCCCGTCCCTGGCAACCCATCTGAGGACAGTCACTCCTGGAAGCCACCTGGAAAGTTTTACCCCATAATATGAATTTCCCCTCTATTCATGCTGTTGGGGATGCAATGAGCCCAAGAACATACTGAAAGCCAAGGTTCTAGAGCTGGAGCCACCCACAGTTTCTCTGGGGAGCTGGTCTCTCTCTTTCAGTCTCCAAGGGATGATCCACTGTCTCCACCCACTGCCAGACTGCCCCACATAACTGCTATATTATCATTCTTGCCAGATACTGATGGGCTCTGCAGAACTGGCTGAATGATTTCTCTCTCTCTCACTCACTCTTTCTCACTCCCTGTGTGTCTCATTCTCAGATAGATAGAAGGATGCATAAATAGATAAATGGAAGATGATGCATAGATAGATAGATAGATGCATGCATGTTTAGTCACTAAGTCGTGTCCGGCTCTTTGAAACCCCATGGACTGTACCCCACCAGGCTCCTCTGTCCATGGGATTTCCCAGGCAAGAATGCTGGAGTGGATTGCCATGTCCTTCTCCAGCGGATCTTCCTTCCCCTTCTCCAGTCCCCTTCTCCAGGGGACTCAGGTTTTGAACTAGAGTCTTCTGCATTGGCAGGCAGATTCTTTACCACTGAGCCAAGTGAGAAGCCCAAGATAGATGGATAGACTTAGATACCTGCATCCACATCACATTTTGGCTGAAAAAAAAAAATGTATGCTGCCTTCTCCTTGTCTTCAGGATGGAACCCACACTGCCTACCCGGCTTCCAGGCCCTCTGCCCTCTGTCTCACTTGCTGGTTTCTGCCCCCAATCCCTGTGTTGAGCCTACATGACCTTCATTCTGTCAATGGAAGCATCTTCCAGGTGGAAACACCATCAACTTCCCCAGCCAAAACCCAGCCAAAGTGATAATGGTTCTCCTCCCATGGATACAAGCCTTACAGACATTCCGCTGCCCATCCAGAAACATGTTGCTTCCCTGGTCACTGACCAAAGGCAACTTCACAATTTGTCCACTTATTTATTCACTTATTCAAGATGCATTCATCAGGCCCCAGTAGAGCTTGAGCCGGGCCCTGGGCTAGGAGCAGGGGGCTCTCATGTTCTCAAAACCATGTATATTTCATGCCTTAAGCCAGCACAACAATATCACAGGATGAGTATCATTGTTTCATCCAGTGGGAATGACAGTGACACAGCAATGGGGGCCTAATTAGCCCCTCAAAGCCACCAGAGATGAGATCGAACTCTCATAACACATGGCTTCTTCCTCCTTATCCTGTGCAAGACTGTATTCTTGCCCAGCAGTTTTACAAACTAAACACTAATTGATGCGAGAAGAGAGGCTGGGAGAACTGTTTCTCAGAACTTGGCAAGTCAGGGCTGGTTAGGTTATTGTCAGAAGTGGGGCAAGGTTACCTGCCTGCTGAGAGCATCAGAGACCATCAGCACCTGGGTGGCTTGAAGATACAAACAGGAGGGTCACAGCAGCCTCTATAAGAGAATTCTCCAGAGTGAAGCCAGGTGAGGAAGACAGATGACAGCTTATGGCAGGTGCATCAGAAATTTCCAAGTGTTTCATTTAATTTCTGTTTAATGATACACTGCAGTGCTCAGTGGGAAACCAGGTAAAGCCAAACTGCATATTGCTTTTTGCTGGCTAGCACTTAGATCCTGAAGATAAGCATCTTGGCTCTAAAATATGCAGGAACAACTGGCTCATGACCACACATCTGCAGGACCCGTGTTTGGGCGTTGATGTAGGGAGGAAGTCAGTAGGAGAGAAGATGGAAGCTCCAGTGAGAGGTTTTGCCAAACTCCAAACACACAAATGATCAAGCCAGAATTTTGCCCCTTCAAATTACCACCGGCCACCATCAACCCTACATCCCCCACGCTTTTGCTGAACTAGTTACGGTTTCAAGGGGGCCCTTGATTTAAATCTTCACTTAATTTCACACATTAAAATATAGGGGAGGAGAATACTACTCAGACATAAAAAAAAAAAATTTTGCCATTTGGGCAAAATTGGCTGGATGGACGTGGATGGGTGTGGAGGGTGCTACTGTAAGTGAAATAAGTCAGACAGAGAAAGGCAAATAGCGTATGGTCTCACTTACATGAGTAGTCTTAAAAATACAAGTGAATATAAAAAAAATATCAGGCTCATAGATATAGAGAACAAACTAGCAATTACTGGGGGGAGATAGGGGTGAGAGAGAGAGGGAGGTGCAAACTGCTGGGTGTAAGACAGGCTCAAGGATGCACAACATGGGGCATATAGCCAATATTTTATAATAACTATAAGTGGAAAGTTACCCTTCAAAATTGTATAAAAATTAAAAATAAATTTTTAAATGTTGGGGAGAGGATCCTTAATAAAGAGCAATAAGGGAAGTTGCTACTGCTTCAAAGTTTGCAAACCTCACATATATTTTATCCCATCTAATAGTCCTGTGAGCTAGGTCTTAGCTTCCCCCACTTTCCAGGTGGAAAAAAAAAAAAACTGAGGCTTAAGTATGCACTGACTTGCTAGGGTTTTTCACTAGGAAGTAACAGTAAGCGAGTTTCAAACACAGGGATTCCCCACAAAGCAGTCTGCTTGAGCATCTAGTCCAGCCTCCACCCATGCAGTGATCCTGTGGGTATTATTTCAGAGGTTCTTATTCACACTACTCCCCCAGAACCTATACTTGCTCCTAGCCAACCCCATTCATTCATCCATTCATTCATTTTTGTTTGTGCTGGGTCTTCACTGGTGCACAGGCTTTCTCTAGTTGGGGTGAGTTTCAGTGTGCAGGCTTCTCACTGCGGTTGCTTTTCTTGTTGCAGAGCAGAGGCTCTAGGGCACATGGGCTTCAGTAGTTGTGACACTTGGGCTCCGTGTGCTTGGGCTTAGCGGTTGTGGCACACGATCTTAGTTGACCCTCGGCTTGTGGCATCTATCTTCCTGGAGCAAAGAATCAGCCTGTGTCCCCTGCGTTGGCAGGTGGATTCTGAACCACCAGACCACCAGGGAAGTCCCTCACTCTCATTTAGAAAAATAAAGCTTGCCTTCTAGGAAAACAAAAAAAGCCACCCTCTACAATTCAAAGGGAACATTTCCCAATTCTGTTCCCTAAAGTTCATTCTAATGTTTCTTCTACTTTTTGGTTTATTTTAAAGGGAAACAGCTATAGATACCACACACCCACTTCCAACAGACAGAAAACAAATAGCTGAAGGAAAACTTCTGAGGTATTTCCCAGCTGAACAAAATCAAAAATGGATGAGGACTCAAAGGCGTTAGCCGGCCTGACATTTTCAGGGTTTTAGCAAAATTATTCATGAGAGTTTCCTCTCAAACTCCAACCTAATTTTCACCAAATTCCCTGAAGTTCCTCATTTAGTTCACTGAAATTTCTTCTACATCTTCTCCTCAGCCCCACCTCATCTTTCCTCAGTTATCACACGCTTGCTCACAATAGTTTGGCTTATTGTTTGTTGGTTTTATGGTCTAATCTAAAATATGAGTGTGTCGAGGCTGTTTTCCACTCAGGCACAAATGGATCATATCACGGCCAGGACAAGTAGGCATCCAATTATATTATTCACTTTTTTTTTTTCTTGAGGCATGTTTATAATTACTATGTCTCTTTCAAGTCATAACGCTGCCCTTCCTGGCTTGTGTGACCTTGAAAAGGCCTCTTGTCTTCTCTGTATATTCCAGTGAAGGGAACATCATAATAAATACCTAACAGATTTTTGAGGAGGGAAGATGGAATAACATAGGGAAAAGTCTTTTGAAAACATTAAGAGCCATAAAACTTTTATTGTTTGATTTTTGTTTTGTTTTTTTAATTTATTTTTGGCTGCTCTGGATCTCTGTTGTGGCCCTTGGGCTTTCTCTAGTTGCAGTGAGCCGGGGCTCCTCTCCAGTTGCCCTGCATGGGCTTCTCATTGCGGTGGCTTCTCTTGTTGCGAAAGCATGGGCTCTACGTACGAAGGCTTCAGTAGTTGCGGCACAGGCTTAGTTGCCCCGAAGCATGTGAGATCTTCCCAATCGGGCATCAAGCCCGTGTACCCTGCATTGGCAGGTGGATTCTTAACCACTGGACCACCAGGGAAGACCCTATAAAACTTTTTTTAAGCCTCATTGTTTTATTGGTGTCTATTTCCCCGTCAGTAAGATGATGCTGTTGAATAGTACTTGCCTCAAAGAATGATGGTGAGGATTAAACGACATAGTACATAGTAAGTGTGAAAAACTGTGAGCCAGCAGCAGCCACCACAGGGTTCCCAAGTCCTAAATGACAGGTAAGGCTGTCTCTATTTTGTAGCTGAGAAAACTGAGGTTTGGAAGGTCAGGGAGATTCAGACTGCTTTTGAAGCTTTAACCTTTCACTCCTTGTAGGAACATGTTTATATCCATATGACTGGTTTGGAGCAGAAAACCAGTGGTTGATAGGTACCTTTAGTAGGTTTTTGTATTTTGAAAGAAAATAGAAATTCTTTTTCTATTTCTAAAATTCTACTTCTATTTTGAAAAATGGTAAACAGCAGGCCCCCAGGTCCTCTGACCAGATGGCTAAGAATCCATATAAAAATTCACTAGCACAGAGAACTTTGCTCAATGTTATGTGGCAGCCTGGATGGGAGGGGAGTTTGGGGGAGAACAGATACATGTACATGTAGGGACCGAGTCCCTTTGCTGTACACCCGAAACCATCATAACATTGTCAATCGGCTGTACTCCAATACAAAATAAGTTTTGAAAAAACATTCACCAGTCCAGCTGGGTTGTTTTCTCATTGGCAGCCGCAAATTGAGCACATATTTGTGAGAAATGAAAAATTAAATAGAATGAGGAGACTAGAAGGGAGAGGATCATTGCTTCTGCTTTTAATGCTCGATTATAAACAGTTAAAGAAATAAAGGGAAAAACAGTGAGAAGTTTAGTGAGAAAACACAGTTTCAGACTTTCAGTACAAAGATACCAAATGAGTCACTTTCAAAGCTTTGGAAAGCTTCCACTTATTTCATAGCTTAGATTCCCAGGAGACCTGGTGGTCCTAGCCCTCTAGTGATGGTGGGAGAGGGATAGGAAAGTCCTGAAGACTCCACCTCATTCTGTGGACACGACCTTACAGCAGGTGGTGGAACTTCTTCTGGGAAGAAGAACAAAGCGCCCCCAAGAAAGCCTCTTACCGACCAGCTTAAGTTTGTCTGAAAATAAGAAAGGGAAAAAATAATTCAAGTCTTCAGCCAAGAACACCAGTTGGGCACACAATAATTCTAAGTCACGTCAGAGGAGATTTAAATAGCATACATCAGCCGAAAAGAATGGGGGAACCTCCAGTACGCTGACTTCATTGATACCCCATTTATCAGCAATTACCGACTCCATTAAAGGCCGAGTTTACAGCAGAAAGAGAAGCAGAGCCTAAAATATGTCCCAGCAGATGGACGGAGAGTGTCGGCAATGCCGTATTTCAAAGGCATCTGCAATGTTGTTATCATTGAACGTGGAGTCAGAGAGGCAGCAGAAAAAAACAGCGGCCCGAGAGCCAGCAAATGATTTACTTGACCCTGGATGGGTAGAACTGACAGCAAAAACCTCATTAATTCCTCAGGTCACTCTGGAAGACATTAATTTGGTTTGGACTCACGACGAGAGGAGATTTTCCAGACATACACCAGGAATTATGAAATCTCCATGGCCGGAGAAAGTATGTCCAAATCGCTTTTTGCATAAATCAAGCTGACTTTCTGCAAAAGGATAATACGCTTAATCAAGGGAGTTATGGAACTTCTTGTGCTTATTAGACAGAAAATATAACAGTATTTTATTTGGTTATCAGTTCTGCGAGAAAGAATTTTTTTTCTTCTTCTTTAAACTAAAGTCTTCTGCCAGCGTGGAAGAGATCCTTCATAAGAGCTAAAAGAAACTGGACGTGTAAATAATTTGTGCACATCAGGATACTTTTGCTTTGCTTTTTCTTTCTGCTTTCAAGTAGGCACCTGTATTCTGTGAGCACCTCCTCCTAGGAATCCCAGCCAGTTTGCCAGCTCAGCTCCCTCCTCTCCGTCCTTCCCTTTTATCTAGAGCTTTCTCAATCCTGGACACATCCCTGTAAATAATGATCACCAGTGGCTTTATTCTGTACATTTTGGTGGACAAGGTCAAAATTAAGAAGTCTGGGATTGAGGTGACTTGAGTTGAAATTACTAAATGTCTAATCCTTACCAGCAAAACCTCTCTGTTCTTTCGCTAAATCTTTGCAAGTCTACACACAAACACGTATCAGGAGAGCTAAAGTTCTCTGGTCCCCAAAAGGAGTCCCTTCTAATACCATGCCATTTAGTGACTTTTAAGCTCTATGACGTTCCCAGAAACCTTGCTTCTTTGTCTTGGTGTTAACCGAGAAAGAAAAAGGTGTGGAATATTTTTCAGGGAGGGGGAAAAAAAAGGTTGATTAAATCCACAATGACCCTGTGGTTGGGTTATTTACATCAATGAATCACTTCATTTGAGGGACACTGACAGACAGATCAAGTTATTCGAAATGATCAGGAGAGAGATTGAGATGCTGCTGGACAGTGAGTTTATCCCCGAGGGTCTGATGCATAAGCCTCAAGGCCCCTTTCCTGATGATATCTCCCCTTGTAAAAGTTGCATCCATCATGTTTAAAGCAAGGTTATCTCTGGCTGAAGAGAACATGCATTAGTACGTTTTACTCATTCAACACGGAACACTCCCTATCAACAGCCGTCTGCTTAAGGGGGACGGGGAGAACAAGAATTAATCACAGGAAGAGACAACTTAAGGGAGTTGGGCTATAAAATGGAATTCATTAGTAAGTCATAAAGTATTACAGCTTCAACTAGCCTTTCCCTTGGACTCGGCTTCCTCTGCCCTGGGACTGCACCAACTCGCTCACCTGACAGCCTAAAGCTGTCCTCACCCCTTTGACCCTCCCATTCCTCTTCCCACTGGAGGCAGAGAGAGCAGAGAGCTTGCCAGTGGTGGGCAGGACCATAAGGTCTCCTGCACACAAACTCCTGCACAAACATTGGGTTGGAGCCTAGAAAAGTTCAATTTGGACAGTAATCTTTATATTCAAGGTTCTTTTCTCATCCTGCCTCTCAGCTTAGAACTGCATAAGCAATTCTTATAAATGTCTGAGACAGAAAAACGTCCTGGTTATAAAGACAGGTTCTGGATCTCACAGACCTGGGCTCACCAGTTCTGACTCTTCTTAGCCAAGTGACCTTGAACAAGTTACTTAACATCTCGGAGCCTAAGTTTCCTGGAGACAAAAATGGAGATAATAATAGTACCCAGCAGAGGGGGAGAGTGAGATAGGAGACAAAGGAACTCTCACTGCAATTCCCTGATCCTGGCATAAGCAAGGCACCCCTGAATAGATGATGCCTATTGTAAAAATATTTTCTTGCTTGTTAATGTTCAATAGTTAAAAATAATAATAATAACAATTTTCCTGTCTCTGTTCAGTTACTTCAATTTGATTAAAAATGCACTTGCTCCTTTGCTTAATCCTGTCTCCTAATCTTCACCGGCACATACATTTACCAGGCCCCAATACATTTTTTTTTCTTTACTGCTACACTAACTGAAGGAGCTACTATTAAAAGATGGCAAAAAAAAAATCTCATATTTTTCACCCCTTAATCTCATATTTGAAGAATGTTCAAATCCTTTCAGAATGAAGCAGGAGGGAAGCAGGATAGCAGAAATCTGTCTTGATTTCTTCCTTAAGTAGCCTGAAATTATTCATCTAATGACACAGGGTATACAGAGTGTACCAGGTTAGTCTTTATTCTCTGATGATGAACTATTCAGTTCAGTTCAGTTCAGTCGCTCAGTTGTGTCCAACTCTTTGCGACCCCATGAGCTGCAGCATGCCAGGCCTCATTGTCCATCACCAACTCCCGGAGTTCACTCAAACTCACGTCTATCAAGTCAGTGATGCCATCCAGCCGTCTCATTATGTCGTCCCCTTCTCCTCCTGACCCCAATCCCTCCCAGCATCAAAATCTTTTCCAATGAGTCAAGCCTTCACATGAGGTGGCCAAAGTACTGGACTTTCAGCTTTAGCATCATTCCTTCCAAAGAAATCCCAGGGCTGATCTCCTTCAGAATGGACTGGTTGGAGCTCCTTGCAGTCCAAGAGACTCTCAAGAGTCTTCTCCAACACCACAGTTCAAAAGCATCAATTCTTCAGTGCTCAGCTTTCTTCAGAGTCCAACTCTCACATCCATACATGACCGCTGGAAAAACCATAGCCTTGACTAGACGGACCTTTGTTGACAAAGTAATGTCTCTGCTTTTGAATATGCTATCTAGGTTGGTCATAACTTCCCTTCCAAGGAGTAAGCATCTTTAATTTCATGGCTGCAATCACCATCTGCAGTGATTTTGGAGCCCAAAAAAATAAAGTTTGACACTGTTTCCCCATCTATTTCCCATGAAGTGACGGGACCAGATGCCATGATCTCAGTTAGGAAACAGGAAAATAATCTATGCATCTAAAATAACCTTCTCTAATTCTTGGAAATTTATGAATTCTACATCAGTGCTGCCCCAATTACTACTTTCAAAAGCAGAATAACCAAACTGAAAAATCAATTAACTTCATGATGAAGAAGACTTAACATCAAAAGCTTAAGCAGAGAAGAATTCAAGGGCAGTTTCTTTCTCAAAGCCACCATTAAAATAGATACAATTTTTGGTATCAGTTTCTTCTGCATGAGGTGGTATGGGAAGACATAACCTAACTCAATCCTTAATATTTTAGCACATCACTGAGTAGTGTTAAGTAAATTGGTTAATATCTCCAAGTCTTAGTTTTTCATCTATAAAAAAAAATTAGTCTACCCTATAGACAGAATCCCTGGAGAGGGAAATGGCCACCCGCTCCAGTATTCTTGCCTGGAGAATCCCATTGACAGAGGAGCCTGGCAGGCTACAGTCTATGGAGTTGCAAGAGTCAGACACAACTGAGCCATTAAGCACAGCACATAAGCAGAATTGGGCTCCCCTGGTAGCTCAGCAGGTAAAGAATCTGCCTGCAATGCAGAAGACCCTGATTTGATTCCTGGGTTGGGACAATCTCCTGGAGAAGGGATGAGCTACTCACTCCAGTATTCTGACCTGGAGAATTCCATGGACAGGGTAGTCCATGGAGTCGCAAAGAGTCGGAAATGAATGAGTGGCTTTCACTTTCACTTTACCTTTCATCAGATCAGATCAGATCAGTCGCTCAGTTGTGTCCAACTCTTTGTGACCCCATGAATTGCAGCACACCAGGCCTCCCTGTCCATCACCAACTCCCGGACATCACCCAGACTCACATCCACTGAGTCAGTGATGCTATCCAGCCATCTCATCCTCTGTCGTCCCCTTCTCCTCTTGCCCCCAATCCCTCCCAGCATCAGAGTCTTTTCCAATGAGTCAACTCTTCACATGAGGTGGCCAAAGTACTGGAGTTTCAGCTTTAGCATCATTCCTTCCAAAGAAATCCCAGGGCTGATCTCCTTCAGAATGGACTGGTTGGATCTCCTTGCAGGCCAAGGGACTCTCAAGAGTCTTCTCCAACACCACAGTTCAAAAGCATCAATTCTTCGGCACTCAGCCTTCTTCACAGTCCAACTCTCACATCCATACATGACCACAGGAAAAACCATAGCCTTGACTAGATGAACCTTTGTTGGCAAAGTAATGTGTCTGCTTTCCAATATGCTATCTAGGTTGGTCATAACTTTCCTTCCAAGGAGTAAGCGTCTTTTAATTTCATGGCTGGTGACCATCTGTAGTGATTTTGGAGCCCAGAAAAATAAAGTCTGACACTGTTTCCACTGTTTCCCCATCTATTTCCCATGAAGTGATGGGACCAGATGCCATGATCTTCGTTTTCTGAATGTTGAGCTTTAAGCCAACTTTTTCATTCTCCACTTTCACTTTCATCAAGAGGCTTTTTAGTTCCTCTTCACTTTCTGCCATAAGGGTGGTGTCACCTGCATATCTGAGGTTATTGATATTTCTCCCGGCAATCTTGATTCCAGCTTGTGTTTCTTCCAGTCCAGCGTTTCTCATGATGTACTCTGCATAGACATTAAATAAGCAGGGTGACAATATACAGCCTTGACGTACTCCTTTTCCTATTTGGAACCAGTCTGTTGTTCCATGTCCAGTTCTAACTGTTGCTTCCTGACCTGCATACAGATTTCTCAAGAGGCAGGTCAGGTGGTCTGGTATTCCCATCTCTTTCAGAATTTCCCACAGTTTATTGTGATCCACACAGTCAAAGGCTTTGGCATAGTCAATAAAGCAGAAATAGATGTTTTTCTGGAACTCTCTTGCTTTTTCGATGATCCAGCGGATGTTAGCAATTTGATCTCTGGTTCCTCTGCCTTTTCTAAAACCAACTTGAACATCAGGAAGTTCACGGTTCACATATTGCTGAAGCCTGGCTTGGAGAATTTTGAGCATTACTTTCCTAGCGTGTGAGATGAGTGCAATTGTGCAGTAGTTTGAGCATTCTTTGGCATTGCCTTTCTTTGGGATTGGAATGAAAACTGACCTTTTGCAGTCCTGTGCCACTGCTGAGTTTTCCAAATTTTCTGGCATATTGAGTGCAGCACTTTCACAGCATCATCTTTCAGGATTTGGAATAGCTCAACTGGAATTCCATCACCTCCACTAGCTTTGTTCGTAGTGATGCTTTCCAAGGCCCACTTGACTTCACATTCCAGGATGTCTGGCTCTAGGTCAGTGATCACACCATCGTGATTATCTGGGTCGTGAAGATCTTTTTTGTACAGTTCTTCTGTGTATTATTGCCATCTCTTCTTAATATCTTCTGCTTCTGTTAGGTCCATACCATTTTTGTCCTTTATCGAGCCTTCATAGACAGAATTAAATAAGGCAATGCAAGCAGAGCAACTATTTCTTAGTAAGGCCTTCTATAAATGACTGTGAGGTGGTGGTACTGTGTGCTGTTAAAAGGTTTATTAAGAATACATGATGACCTTTCACCTGCAAAAGTGAAGTTTGGCCAGCTGTCAAACCAGTTATCACTAAAAGAATATGAACTGCAATCTATGAAGTCATGTGCTGTGCTTAGTCGCTCAGTCCTGTCTGACTTTTTGCGATCCCATGGACTGTATGTAGATCAGCAGGCTCCTCTGTCCATGGGGATTTTCAGACAAGAATACTGGAGTGGGTTGCCATTTCCTCCTCCAGGAGATCTTCCCAACCCAGGGATCAAACCCAGGTCTTCACATTTTGCAGGCAGATTCTTTACCATCTGAGCCACCAGGGAAGCCCAAGAATACTGGAGTGGGTAGCCTATCCCTTCTCCAGGGGATCTTCCCAACCCAGGAATTGAACTGGGGTTTCCTGCATTGCTGGCAGATTCTTTACCAGCTGAGCTACCAGGGAAGCCCTGTGAAGTCATATATCATGCGAATTATTCTCTTCAAATTTCAAATAAATCAGCCTATTATTTCATAAAAATGCAAACTACTTGATCTAACTCAGGGGTCCTCAACTGGTACCAGTCCATTGGGAAACAAGGCCACACAGCAGGAGATGAGCAGTGGGTGCGTGAGCAAACCCTCATGTGTATCTATAGCTGCTCCCCCTCACTTGCATTACCACCTAAGCTCTGCCTCCTGTCAGAGCAGTGGTGGCATTAAATTCTCATTGGAGCACAAATCCTACTGCACTTGAACCATCCTGAAACCATAACCCCCACATTCCAGCCCATGCAAAAATTGTCTTCCATGAAACTGGTCCCTGGTGCCAAATATGTTAGGGACCACTGGTTTGACTGATCTTTTTCATTAAAATAACTGACATTTTTAATTTTTGAAATTCAACTAGTTCTTTTGTGGAAGTACAGAAAAAGCCTAAACCATGTCTTTTGCTTCCTAGTGTGCAAACAAGAGTGTTGAAAACACTCTGTGATATTTTTCCTTCAGATCATGTTGTTGGACACCATACCTAATGCTCAGCTACGCAGATTCATGACTATGGAATAGGTAAGATGGTCATTAGAACAGCAACCCAGGAATACCCAATCCTTCAGTCCTTGTAAATGAGACACAGAAAATATTGGTCCCTCCACCATATCTCCTACATTACATTTACTGTGGGTTTTCTAATTACAAAAGTAATTGTTAGAGTAAAAATGGAGAAGGCAATGGCACCCCACTCCAGTACTCTTGCCTGGAGAATCCCATGGATGGAGGAGCCTTGTGGGCTGCAGTCCATGGGGTCGCTACAAGTTGGACACGACTGAGCGACTTCACTTTCACTTTTCACTTTCATGCGTTGGAGAAGGAAATGGCAACCCACTCCAGAATTCTTGCCTGGAGAATCCCAGGGACGGGGGAGCCTGGTGGGCTGCCATCTATGGGGTTGCACAGAGTCAGACACGACTGAAGTAACTTAGCAGTAGAGTAAAAAACAAATGAGGAATTATATCAAAGTACAAAGTACAAAAAAAAAAATGACTACTATTTAAAAAAATATATAGAAAGTAACATGTGCTGGTAAAGATGTGGAAAAAAGGGAACCCTTGTCAACTGTTGGTAAGGATGTAAAATTGTGTGGCCACTGCAGAAAACGGTATGGTAGTTCAAAAAAAAAAAAAAAAAAAAAAAAAAAAAAACTAGAATAACCATGTGATCCAGCAATCCCGCTTCTGGGTATATACCCAAAAGAATTGAAAGCAGGATCTCAAAGAGATGGTTGCACACCCATGTTCACAGAAGTTTTATTCATAAAGGCCAAGACGTGGAAGCAACCCAAATATGAGGCAATCTATGAATGAATAACAGGATGTGGTATATACACATGATGGAATATAATTCAGCCTTGAAAAAAAAAGAGGAAACCCTGTCACATGCTACAACATAGATGCATCCTGAGGACATGATGCCAAGTGAAAGAAGCCAGTCATGAGGGGACAAATGCTGTATTGATTCCACTTACATGGGGGCATCTATTGTATTCCAGTTCACAGACACAGAAATCAGAATGACAGTTGCCAGAGACTGCAGAAGGAGGACATGGAACAGTTGTTTAATGGGTGCAGAATTTCAGTTTTGCAAGATGAAAAAGTCCTGGAAATTGGTTGCATGACACTGTAAATATACTTAAGACGGAACTTGCACTTAAAAATAGTTAAGATGGTAAATTTTCTGTTATGTGTCTTCTTTAATAATTAGGAAGAAAACATCCATAGTTTATCATCATACATGGGAGGTTCCCATGTGGCTCAGTGTTAAAGAGTCCACCCGCAATCCAGGAGATGTAGTTTCAATCCCTCGGTCGGGAAAACCCCCTAGAGAATAAAATGGCAACCCACTCCAGTATTCTTGCCTGGGAAATCCCACCCACAGAGAAGCCTGGCAGGTTACAGTCCATGAGGTTGCAAGACTCAGACATGACTTAGTGACTAAACAACAACAACACTGAATCTATTAATATTTTGATGATGCGGTTAAAATCTAGTTTTTTCATATATCCACATGTTAACATTTTCCTATGACATTATGTATCTTTCTACAACAGTATTTTAATGGCTATTTAGTGATCCCCTATTGATGGATATTTAAGTTACTTCCAGTTTGTTGCTACTACAAATAAATCATTTTTAACCCCATTTTCTCATTATTTTAAAATTTCCTATCGTATTCCTTACATTACATCTTTTTTCTTTAATAGTAGAGATATTTTTAGTGTGGCAGTTCAGATATTTTTGCTTCTAAACCCCTTTGAATCTGAGAGTGTATATGTTGGAATTTCCAGAGTAGGAAGGAAAATTAAGGAGTCAATTTAATCTTTAAAAGAAGTAAAACTCTCAGTTGCAAAACAGCAATGCTTTCAGCCCAAGGATCATCAGAACTGGCCTGTCATAAATTGTCCCTTTCCCAGAGAACATCTGTAAGGAGAGCATAAAAAGCAGACACAGCAGGGGCAAGTCGGCAGAGGACCAACCATCCTTTGTGTACCCAGGGTCAAACAGCAGACCATCTGTACCCACAGCACATCCTCAAGACCTTTCCTACAGAATAGAATTATTTACTAAAACCTTACTCCCCTTAGAAATTAACCAATAATATTGCTTTAGGGTAAGGATCATCACTCCCAAGGTATCTATGAGAAAACTGAAACCCAGAGAGGCTGCCATACTGAACATTGTGATTGATCACGGAGCTAGAGGCACAGCGGGGCACTTGACTTATAGGGTATCTCTGGCTCCTAATTTTCTTTATCTGTAAGGAAGCCCATACTACTTACCTGAGGACGACTCTAGGCCCAGTTTCAGAGAAGTCTTTCCAATTGCCGGTTCCACTCCCTTTTCCTCCACATGCTAAGCTAACCCAAATAATTAAAACAAGTATTTCTAAAGGAAGAGTAAGGAGAGTACTTCGGAAAGGAAGTTAAATAACTGCAATTAGAAATGCTCTATTTTAGGAGGAATTGGGGCAGCAGATCCTATTTCCATATGGCAATTGCATGTGTTTATGAACAGAAAAGATTGATGAAAAGCCCTATGATCATGTAGCAGTTATCTCGCTCTCCATTCCTGGGAACCAAACTCAGGCTTCTTAGCAGGCCTGTCCTCTGCCATCGTTTGTGGCCACTCTCAAAGTATTTGTCCTCAATTCTCCTCCCAGAATGACTGTTTCTGTAATGTGAGCCCTGACCAGATGACTCACTGGAGCCATGTTAACGTTTATCTTCATCTCTTTTTAACAGTAATTAGGCCAGAGCGATTTTGGGGACAGCACATGAGTCAAATTTGCAATCACTCTCTGAGCTGGAAATCCTGGTCATTATTATTGGCCTTTTGCAACCATATTATTCACATGAACTTGGAGGGATGCAGTGTAAAGTATTTGGTCAGGCAATTAGGGATGCGTTGGTGTCTTTTATTTTAGTCAGTTCAAACACTCGCCAAAATCCATCCCTGAACTCTTTGTCCTGCTACTGCTCTGCAGATAAATCCTTAGAGACAGAAAAATCAGCCAATCACAATGGCCTTTCTTTATAACTGCTAAGTTTTGCATAAAGTTTCCAACAGTCATCTGGAGGATGTGCAAGATTTGAAGGCATTTTTTATTTTTCAAAGGCAGGGAGGATATGTAAACTATTAATTGTTTAATTATTATAACCGTGTGGAACAATTTCAGGCTCCAAGTCCCAACTTTAATGGGCCACACCCTTATTTTTGGCAAAATCACATTTCCCGCTACATTAATGCCTGCACAGAGTTGCATAGCTGAGCACAGCCCTCTCCCCTCACCCTCACAGTCCCTCTTTGTAATTCTCCAAATGGGACTTTTTGCTGAATATTCATTGCTGAATCCACTTCATTCAACTTTTTAAATGTGTATATATATCTTTTTCATTCCACCAGATTCTCTCTCTCTGGAGCTTCACTTTTCTAAGTCACTAGGGCCTACTGAACCTAAAACACTAAATATCAATAGCTCATCTGACCAGATTAATCCCCACACCATGACTCAGAATAGCTATGGGGTAGAAAGGAAATCTGACCTGGAGCCAGACTCTGGTGCTTTGCATTATGGAAGGAGCAAGTAGTAAGACGAAATGGAAGAAGACAGGGTGTACAGAAAGGAAATGTTTACAGATTCTACAAAGGGCAGGAAGGGAGGTAGATGTGGGCTGAAGAAAACAGAAGCAATGAACAAAAATGCAAAGGAATCTATATTCCCCTCCCCCCAAAAAGACCAGGACTCCCTGACCACACCGATTCAGATGTGTCTAATCCTGTGTCTCACAGGATTCCTTGTTCAGTTGCATGAGAAAATATTTCCCTGTATCACTTTAAAATTCATCTTTATCAGAGGTATATAGTGTAAGTGTAGACATGTGCAAGGAGAAGGCCAGGCACCCCACCCCAGTACTCTTGCCTGGAAAATCCCGAGGACAGAGGAGTCTGGTAAGCTGCAGTCTATGGGGTCGCTAAGAGTCAGACACAACTGAGTGACTTCCTTTTCACTTTTCACTTTCATGCATTGGAGCAGGAAATGGCAACCCACTCCAGTGTTCTTGCCTGGAGAATCCCAGGGACGGGGAGCCTGGTGGGCTTCCGTCTATGGGATCACACAGAGTCGGACACAACTGAAGTGACTTAGCAGACGTGTGCAAGAGTGATTAACTCCTGTGGTTCATGTTACTTCTAGAGAGCAAAAAAAGTGTTTCAAATATATTTGTCACCATGTATCTCTTTTTGTGGCATATATTTGCTTTACAATGTTGTGTTACTTTCTGCTGTAAGCAAAGTAAATCAACTATAGGTATAGATATATCCCTTATTTTATTGGATTTCCTTCCCATTTAGGTCACCACAGAACATTGAGTAGGTTCCCTCTGTTATACAGTAGGTTCTCATTAGTTATCTGTTTTACCCATAGTATCAATAATGTACATATGTCAATCCCAATCTCCCAATTCATCCCACCCTCCTCCATTCCCCACTTGGTAACCATACACTTGTTCTCTATGTCTGTGTCTCTTAAGCCAGTGGTGGGTACATTGATTTTTTTTTTAATATTTTTCTTTATCCCTTTTTGAACACCCAAAAGATTTTATAGAAATTTCTAAATAAATAAGTAGAAGAAACTCATCACCAAAGTCCAGAACCTGAAACCTCCATCAAAGAGCACCAGGGCTGGCTTCCTGTACATACAAGGGTGCAGACAGACAGGGCCCCCACCTAGAAGCATCCCATGCTTGGTTAACTCTGCTGTCACTGTCTTAAAACTCTACATAAATTTTTAACGAGAAGCCCACATTTTTATTTTCCACTGGGCTCTGCAAATCATGTAACCGGTACTAGGCAACACTTACTGGGTCAGCAGAAAGACCTTTCTGTTTTAAGTTATATACATGGGGACTCAGGCCCAGGAACTAGGAGAACCCCCTTGTCACCCTCCCTTTGGAAGAAGTCGATCTCCCCCTCCACTTAGACTACATAGAAACATCCTCCAGGGGGACTTCCCTGGTGGTCAGTAGTCAGGACTTTGCCTCCCAATGCACGGGTTGCCGTTTCGATCTCTGGTCAGGGAAAAGATCCCACATGGCTCGCAGCCAAATAACCAAAACATAAAATGGAAATGATAAACATTGTGACAAATTCAATAAAGACATTAAATATGGTCCACATCAGGGAGGGAGGTTCAAGAGGGAGGGGGCATATATGTACCTATAACTGAGTCATGCTGATGTTTGGCAGAAACCAACACAATATTGTAAAGTGATTATCCTCCAATTGAAAATAAAATAAAACTTGAGAGAGAACAAGATGGCAGAGGAGTAGGTGGACATGGAGTGTATCTCTCTCCATGGATACATCAGGACTACACCTTCAGACACAGAAGTGCATGCAGAGAGGGGACAGGAGTACCTGACCAGTGGAAAAGAATATACAACTCTGTGCAAAACTTGGCCAGCAACAGCAGCTAAACACTAAAGAGGCTGGCCCATCAAATGCTTGCCACACTGAACTACAGAGTAGGACCCCACCCAGGGTGCCCCTTTAACTGCCTGGCATGCCAATCTACAGAGTAGGACCCCAGCCGGGGGGGGCCCTATGTGCCTGACGCACCAAACAGCAGAGAAGGACCCCAGGCAAGGGAGCCCTCTAAGCGCCTGAAAGAGCTAAGGAGAAAGCCTGGCCAAAGAGGCTGATTGCCAGCTACGAGAGGCTTGAAAAAAGACTCTGATAGGGCCATAACTCCTGCAGAGGCAGTCCATGTCCCTGTACACTTGGCACCGCCAGGGTCCCCACAAGCCAAGCAACCGTGCCACCCTCATGCTCAACTCTCACTGAAGCAGAGCTGCCACAAGGCAAAAAATGTCTTGTGTCTGTGCACCCAAGGTCGCTTTGGTCATGTCTGACTCTTTCTGACCCTAATGGCAACCTACTCAAATATTCTTGCCTGGAAAATCCTGTGGACAGTGGAACCTGAAGGGCTGCTGTCCATATGGTCGCGTAGAGTCGGACACAACTGAAGCAACTTAGCATGCATGAATGCACTGGAGAAGGAAATGGCAACCCACTCCAATATTCTTGCCTGGAGAATCCCAGGGACAGAGCAGCCTGGTGGGCTGCCATCTGCGGGGCCGCACAGAGTCAGACACGACTGAAGCGACGCAGCAGAAGCAGCAGCCGCAGACTGTGGCCTGCCAGGCTTCTCTGTCAGGGAGGGGGATTTTCCAGGCAATAATAATACTGGTTGCTTTACCCTTCTAAAACACTGTATTTCCTTCTGCCCTAGCCGCCAGCTCCCCTGAGTCCCTGGTGCTGCCAGAACCCCTGCAACCCAAGCAGCTGCACCACCTCCACACCTGGCCCTCACAGGGGCAAAACCAAGTCCTCCAGGGCAGCCTCAGGAGCAAACCCCAGTGACAACCCACATGTAGAGGTGGAAATAAAACCACAGTTGGAACCCAGGGGGAGCATGGATAAGGAAGAAGACCTAAAACCTTCCCACCAGCTATACAAGCTGCAGATTAAATCCACACGATCAACTAGGCAGGCTCTATGTCTATGGAATATTCAAAATGACACTGAGAGGTCCCACAAAAGAAAACGCACTAGTTCTAATACCTGTGGACATTGGAGGCAAGAACACAGAGGAGTAGGACCAGATTAGAATCTGAGCTGCCCCCAGAGCTGGTCCAGAGATCAGCACAGTGCTGGAGGGCATCCCAGGGAGGTGAGGTGGACTGTGGTTCCCAGCGAGGGAAAGGACTCTGACAGCAGTGACTCAAGAAAAACATTTATTATTCTTACTTTTTGACTTGTTCTGTAGAGTCTTTTGGAATTTTTTTTCTTTTTTATTCCTCCTTTTATCCCCACTTTGTTCTAGTTGTAGTTTTATTTTCATTGCTTTATCCCCCAATTGGCACCTGCTTTAATTTTGTTTTCCAGTTTATGCTTTAATTAGTTTTGTTCTAGTAGATATAATTTTTGGTTTCCTTTGTTTGCCAGGTCAATCTATTGTACTTTATTCTTTTGGTCTGTTTTGATTTTGCTTATGGGTGTATATGTATATGTGTATATTCAGTCACAGTTTCTACTGTTGCTATAAACCTGTCTTTACATTGGGCTTTTGCAGTTCTGTGGAGTTTTCCTCTTTTTTTGTTTTTCTTTTTTCTCTCTTCTTCCATTATTTTTTCTCTTTTATATAATTTTAATTTTTAAACCTATCATATTTTTCTACATTTATTTCTTTGTTTGCCTTTCCTACTGTTCTTTTCCCCTTGCAGTTAATCTTTAATGTATATAAATCTTCTTCATCTACCTCTATTTAACTTGGCATATCTATTCTTTCCTTCTTTCTTTCCTTTCCTCTCAACAAATTTGTTAGTTTTGTTTTCATTGCTTTATTCCCCACTTGGCACCTTGCTTTAGTTTTGTTTTCCAGTTTGTGCTTTAGTTAGTTTTGTTCTTAACTGGTAAATATAATTTTTGATTTCCTTTGTTCACCAGATCAATATACTGTACTTTGTTTTTGTTGGACTGTTTCCACTTTGCTCATGGGTGTATATGTATATGTGTATATTCCATTATTTTAATTATTATTTGCCTGATTTTTTAACTGTCATTTGCCTGGGGTTCATCTTTGATTTCTCATTTTTGGATATTTGTTTTAATCTCACTTAATGCCATAACAAACCACTTATGGAATCTTGGTTCCTGACCAGAGACCAAGAGAAGAGCCTTTGGAGTCGGAGCACTGACTCCAAGACCCTAGACTACCAGAGAACTAACCCTGGGGAATATCAAATTGTGAGAACTCACATAAAAGAAACAACTTGAATACAAGACCCAGCATCACCCAACCACCAGTAGCACCCTGTGCAGGACGCCTCATCTAAACAAAAAACAAAACAAAAATACAAACCCAATCATCAGCAGACAGGATTACCACTCACTCAGCCTTGCCCATCAGAGGAAAAACAAATAACAAACAAAAACTCAGGACAAATCTCACCCTATACAAACCTCACACAAACCACTGGACCAAACTTAGGAGGGCAGAAACTAAAAGGAAAAAAGAATTCAACCTTCTTCAAGGAAAGAATTCAACTTTCCTTGAAGCCTGGGGAAAGGAAACCTCAAACAAAATAAGTTTTAAAAAAATAATGAAAAGGCAGAGAAATACTGCACAAATGAAGAAACAAACTAGAAACACAGAAGTCCAAATAAATGAAAAGGAAATAGGAAAACTACCTGGAAAAGAATTCAGAATAATGATAGTAAAGATAATCAAAAAACTTGAAAACAAAATGGAGAAAAAAATGCAAGAATTAATTAACAAAGACCTAGAAGAATTAAAGAACATACAGAGACAAACAACACAATTGCTGAAATCAAAATACTCTAGAAGGAATTAATAGCAGAATATCTGAAGCAGAAGAATGAATCAATGAGTTGGAAGGTAAAATGGTAGAAATAACTTCTGAAGAACAGAATAAAGTAAAAAGAATGAAAAGAACTGAGGACAGTCTCAGAGACCTCTGGGACCATATCAAATGCACCAACATTTGAATTATAGGGGTCTCAGAGGAAGAAAAGAAAAAGAAAGGGTGTGAGAAAATTTTTGAAGAGATTATAGTTGAAAATTTCCCCAAAATGGAAAAGGAAACAGTCAATCAAGTCCAAGAGGCACAAGGAGTCCCACACAGGATAAACCCAAGGAGAAACATGCCAAGATACATACTAATCAAACTAACAAAGACTAAACACAAAGAAAGAATATTAAAAGCATCAAGGCAGAAGCAAGAAGTAACATACAAGGGAAACCCCATATGCTTAACAGCTGATCTTTCAGCAGAAACTCTGCAGGACAAAGCGAATGGCAGGATATATTTTAAGTACTGAAAGGGAAAAATCTACAACCAAGATTACTGTACCCAGCAAGGATCTCATTCAAAATTAATGAAGAAATAAAATCTTTTCAGACAAGCAAAAGTTAAGAGAATTCAGTACCACCAAACCAGCATTGCAACAAATGTTAAAGGGACTTACATAGTCAAGAAATACAAGAGAAGAAAAAAGATCTATAAAATAACCCCAAACAATTAAGAAAATGGCAATAGGAACATATATATCAATAATTACTTTAAATGTAAATGGATTAAATGCTCCAACCAAAAGACACAGACTGGCTGAATGGATAAAAAAACAAGACCCATATATATGCTGTCTATAAGAAACCCACTTCAGACCTAAAAACACATATAGACTGAAAGTGAGAGGATGAAAAAATATATTCCATGCAAATGGGAAGCAAAAGAAAGCTGGAGTAGTAATCCTCATATCAGACAAAATAGACCTTAAAATAAAGAATAGTACAAGAGATAAGGAAGGACACTACATAAAGATCAAGGAATCAATCCAAGATGAAGACACAACAATTGTAAATGTCTATGTACCCAACATAAGAGCACCTCAATACACAAGACAAACACTAACAGACATAAAAGGAGAAATTGACAGTAACGCAATCATAGTAGGAGACTTTAACACCCAACTCATACCAATGGACAGATCATCAAAACAGAAAATGAGTAAGGAAACACAAATCTTAAATGATACATTAGATGAGATGGATCTCATTGATATCTTCAGGACATTCCATCCAAATGAAGAATACAACTTCTTCTCAAGTGCACATGGAACATTCTCCAAGATAGGCCACATCTTGGGTCACAAATTGAACCTCAGTAAATTTAAGAAAACGGAAATCATATCAAGCATCTTCTCTGACCACAATGCTATGGGACTAGATATCAATTACAAGAAAAAAACTGTAAGAAACACAAACACATGGAGATTAAACAACACGTTTCTAAATAACCAACAGGTTACTGAAGCAATCAAAAGGGAAATCAAAATTTTTCTAGAAACAAATGACAATGAAAACATGACAAAACTTATAGGATGCAGCAAAAGCAGTTCTAAGAGAGAAGTTTATAGCAATACAATTCTACCTCAAGAAACAAGAAAAACGTCAAATAGACAACCTAATTTTACACCTAAAACAACTGGAAAAAGAACTAAAAAAATTAGTAGAAGGAAAGAAATCATAAAGATCCAAGTAGAAATAAATGAAAAAAAAAAGAAAGAAACAATAGTAAAGATTAGTAAAGCTAAAAGCTGGTTCTTGAGAAGATAAACAAAACTGATAAAACTTTAGCCAGACTCATCAAGAAAAAAAGAGAGAAGAATCAAATCAACAAAATTAGAGATGAAAAAGGAAAGGTTACAACAGACAATGCAGAAATACAAGGGTTATAAGAGACTATTATGAACAACTATATGACAATAAAATAGATAACCTGGAAGAAATGGACAGATTCCTACAAAAGTTCAATCTTTCAAGACTGAAGAAGAAATAGAAATTATGAACAATCCAATTACAAGCACTGAAATTGAAGCTGTGATAAAAAATTTCCCAAAAAACAAAAGCCCAGGTCCAGATGTCTTCACAGGAAAATTCTACCAAATATTTTGAGAAGAGCTAATGCCCACCCTTCTAAAACTCTTTTAAAAAATTACAGAGGAAAGAACACTTTTAAACTCATCCACAAGGCCACTATCACCCTGATACCAAAACCAGACAAGACAACACACAAAAAAAGAAAACTACAGGCCTATATCACTGATGAACATAGATGAAAAAATCCTCAACAAAATTTTAGCAAACAAAATTCAGCAATACATCAAAAAGCTCATACATCATAATTAAGTTGTGTTTATTCCAGGGATGCAAGGAGTCTTCAATATATGCAAATCAATCAACGTGATACACCATACTAACAAATTGAAAGATAAAAACCATATGATCACCTCAATAGATGCAGAAAAAGTCTTTAACAAAATTCAGCACCTATTTAGGATTAAAACTCTTCAGAAAATGGGCATAGAAGGAACCTACCTCGACATAGTAAAGACCATTTATGATAAGCCTACAGCAAACATTATTCTGAGTGGTGAAAAATTGAAAGCATTCCCTTTAAGATCAGGAACAAGACAAGGGTGTCCACTTTCACCACCATTATTCAACATAGTTCTGGAAGTCCTAGCTACAGCAATCACAGAAGAAAAAGAAATAAAAGGAATCCAGATTGGAAAAGAAGAAGTAAAGCTCTCACTGTTTGCAGATGACATGATACCGTACATAGGAAATCCTAAAGATAGTATCAGAAAATTACTAAAGCTAATCAGTGAACTTAGCAAAGTTTCAGGATACAAAAATCAATACACAGAAATCACTTGCATTTCTATATACTAACAATGTAAATCAGAAAGAGAAATTAATCCCATTAAAGAATCAATCCCATTCACCATTGCAACAAAAAGAATTAAATATCTAGGAATAAACTTACCTAAAGATACAAAAGAACTGTACACAGAAAATTATAAGACACTAATGAAAGAAATCAAAGATGACAAACAGATGGACAGATATTCCATGTTCCTGGGTAGGAAGAATCAATACTGTGAAAATGACTATACTACCAAATGCAACCTATAGATTCAATGTGATCCCTATCAAATTACCAATGACATTTTTCACAGAACTAGAACAAAAAAATTTACAATTCATGTGGAAACACAAACGACCTCGAATAGCCAAATCCATCTTGAGAAAGAAGAATGGAGCTGGAGAAATCAACCTTCCTGACTTCAGATTATACTACAAAGCTACAGTCATCAAGACAGTATGGTACTGGCACAAAAATAGAAATATAGGTGAAAGGAACAAGATAGAAAGCCCAGAAATAAACCAATGTTCCTATGGGTATTTTATTTTTGACAAAGGAAGCAAGACTATACAATGGGGCAAAGACAGCCTCTTCAATAAATGGTGCTGGGAAAACTGGACAGTTATGTGTAAAAGAATGAAATTAGAACACCATACACAAAGATAAACTCAAAATGGATTAAAGACCTAAATGTAAGACCAGAAACTATAAAACTCTTAGAGGAAAACATAGGGAGAACACTCAATGACATAAATCAAAGCAAGGTCCTCTATGACCCACCTCCTAGAGTAATAAAAACACAAGTAAACAAATGGGATCTGATCAAACTTAAAAGCTTTTGCACAGCAAAGGAAACTATAAGCAAGGTGAAAAGACAATCCCCAGAATGGGAGAAAATAATAGCTAAAGAAGCAACTGATGAAGGATTCATTTCCAAAATATACAAGCAATACCAGAAAAACAAACACACCAATCAAAAAGTGGGGAAAAGACCTAAACAGACACTTCTCCAAAGAAGACATACAGATGGCTAACAAACACATGAAGAGATGCTCAGCATCACTCATTATTAGAGAAATGCAAATCAAAACTACAATCAGATATCAGCTCACACTGGTCAGGATGGCCATCATCAAAAAGTTTACAAACAATAAATACTGGAGAGGGTGTGGAGAAAAGGGAACGCTCTTGCACTGTTGGTGGGAAGGCAAATTGATACAGCCACTATGGAAGATGGTATGGAGATTCCTTTAAAAACTAGGAATAAAATCACCATATGACCCACAATCCCACTCCTAGGCATATACCCTGAGGAAACCCAAATTGAAAAAGACACATGTATTCCATTGTTCATTGCAACACTGTTTACAATAGCTAGAACATGGAAGCAACCTAGATGTCCATCAACAGATGAATGGATAAAGAAGTTGTGGTACATATATACAATGGAATATTACTCAGCCTTAAAAAGGAATGCATTTGAGTCAGTTCTAATGAGGTGGATGAACCTAGAACCCATTATACAGAGCGAGGTGTCAGAAAGAGAAAGATAAATACCGCATTCTAATGCATATATATGGAATCTAAAAAAAAATGATACTGAAGAATTTACTTACAAGGCAGCAATGGAGAAACAGACATAGAGAATAGACTTATGGACATGGGGAGAGGGGAGGAGAGGCTGAGATGTATGGAAAGAGTAACATGGAAGCTTAGATCACCATAGGTAAAATAGATAGCCAACAGGAATTTGCTGTATGGCTCAGGAAAATCAATCAGGGGCTCTGTATCAACCTAGAGGTGTGGGATGGGGCAGGAGATGGAAGGGAGCTTCAAAAGGGAGGGGATATATGTATACCTATGGCTGATTCATGTTGAGGTTTGACAGGCAAAATTCTGTAAAGCAATTATCCTTCAATAAAAAATAAATACATTTTAAAAAAATAAAACTTAAAAATTGTCCACATCAAAAAACATCTTAAAAGAAAAATTCTCCAGATCACACATCTTCTCTCTCCTCCATCTTATTCATTTTCCCTTATCTTCTCCTCAAAAACCAGAGACAGACAAAATGCAGAGAAGCAAAGGATGGTCAGAACTGAGTGCCAGTTCTCAGGATTGGTGAGAGGAAGTGGTTCCAGACCTGCCCCACTCCCCTCTTTACACAAAACAAGAGGGCAGTGGCTTCTACTTAGCTTTACTCCTCACCGGAAGTCACTAATTTTTTAAATTTTGATTTGGATTTGATCTACCAAATAAAGGCATAAGATCTCTACCTTCCAATTACTGATGAAGCATGCTTTCATTCAGAAAAAAAAAAAGCATGCTTTTTTTAATATGGGCATTGAATTTTGTCAGAAGCTTTTTTTGCATCTGTTGAGATGATCATATGATTTTCGTTCTTCAGTTTGTTAATGTGATATATCAGATTGATTGATTTGCATATATCAATCAATGAGCTCCTATTGTGTTTAAGCACTGTTATCAGGCCCTGGAGGATACACAGATAGAAAGTTGGTGTCCCCAGCCTGCAAATGTTTACAGCCTATTGGAAAGACAGCAAAACACATGCACAATGACAATGCAGGCTGCACACTGCTCTCCTGGAGATAGATGCTAAGGGCTACAGATGCCAAGAAGGAATACCAGCATCTGCCTGAGGGGAAGGAGGCATCATGAGAGGTTTCATGAAGGAATGGAACAGAGAAAGTATTCCAGGCAGCAGAAACTGTTTATGTACAGAAACATGTAAAAAGGTATGGTGTATTTATATGGAGGACTGCTGTTATCCATTCATAATTTCTTTATAGATCACATGTAAGGAACCATGCTCAAAAGTACCTTAAGTAGGATAATGGTAGAAGTTGAACTGGTAGGAAGAGACCAGATCATTAGGAAAAAGGTTAATTTTATTTTACTGGTAGAGGAATCATTAAGGAGTTTGAGCAGGGAAGTAACAGAATACTTGTTTGTTAGAAATAAAACTCTGGCTTTGGAAGATAATGTCAGGGAAGATGAATAAAAGTCTTATGACCAATAAGAAGGAGGCAATTGCAATCTCCCTACTTCTATATAGTTTGGTCAATGATGAGAAGTAGGAGAAATATTTTAGGAGATAGAATCTACTAGACTTGGAGACTGGGTAGGGGCTAAGAAAAAGGAAGAATTTAGTATAGCTTTCTAGTTTCTATTGTGAACAGTGGGCAGAAGCTAGCATCATTCTCTAAGTGATGGAACACAAGACAGGAAGTGGGTTTGGGGAGAAATATGAATTGTTCAGATTTGGTATTGTTCAGTTAGGGAAGTCTGTAGGCCTCCCAAGTGGATTTATTTTTGTCAGGCCAATCGGTATGCGAGTTGGAAGCCAAGAGAAAAATTTGAACTAGAGATAGAGAATCTGCCAGGAAAACTGAAACATGACTACCAAAACATAAAAAAAAATAACCAGGAAAGAATGACATCACAAAACAAATTTTAAGATGAAGAAAGTAATCAACAATGGTAACCTAGGCAGATAAGGCAAGAAAAATTATAAACATAGGCAGAGAATCATTAAATTTAACAACTAGTAGGTTTTTATAATCTCAATAAAAAATTATTTGAGTAGTAAGGTTATTTTTGTGAGAGGGCAATGGCACCCCACTCCAGTACTCTTGCCTGGAAAATCCCGTGGACGGGGGAGCCTGGAAGGCTGCAGTCCATGGGGTCGCTGAGGGTCGGACAAGACTAAGCGACTTCACTTTCACTTTTTACTTTCATGCATTGGAGAAGGAAATGGCAACCCACTCCAGTGTTCTTGCCTGGAGAATCCCAGGGACGGGAGCCTGGTGGGCTGCCGTCCATTGGGTCGCACAGAGTCGGACACAACTGAAGCGACTTAGCAGCAGCAGCAGCAGCAGCAGCAGCAAGGTTATTTTTGGATGACTTTATATATATGACTGGCATTTATTTTTTTTAAATCTTACCAATGTATTCGTACCCTTGTTCATCCCCACTTAGTACATGAAGATGATAGACATAATTTAGTAGCTACAATAGATCTAAAATCCAGATATGTTGCAGGTTCTATTTATCTGCTCTTTCAAAACGTCACATAGAATGCTTTACACAAATTGATGTTGACACCAAATACTTTGGATGAGATTATTGACACAAAGGGCAAAAAGCTCAACACCTCAATCTCTTATTTTGAGAACTATACATAAAGCCTCCTGGTATGCTATTTAGCTAAATGGACTTTCCAAAACTGAGCTAAATTTTCCAGTTAATTTCTAAAAGGAAAATCCCACTGGAATTGTGATTATATTACAATTCCATTTATAGATATATGGCTTATTACCCAGCCACAAGCAAAAAGCCAGGACAATAGAAATTGAGATAGAAACTCTTTGGAGTTTAGTTGTTCCAAGGGAGGGGGTGCTTGTCTTTTTTTGTCTAGAGCTTCAGAGAAAGAGAAGCTATCCACATAGTAGGCGTAGCTATAATTATTATTCCCCCATAAAAATGTTCTGTCCAAGGCAAATCAAGTTCACATACATAACAGATCTGACCCTATAACTCAACAAATTATATAAAGCATGATCATCACTGAGCACCTCTACATAGTAAGTCCTGTCAGGCTTAGAAGCAAGAGCTAATTAATAGTTAATAACTAGAAACTTTCTTTTGTTTTATCAGCAAAATCTGGAAATGAATACTGAAGACCATGCAATTATAATAAATAAAGAGAAGGTTCAAAGTCTAAGCACCAAGGGAACATGAAAGACACGAGAATGAGGTCACACTCAGGAGGTCTAATCTTTCTAGTAGGTTTATATTTGGACCAGTTTACTGAAATACTAAATAATGCCACTTACAGAATAAACCTTTCCTTCAAGCATGTAAGTTTTCTTCTCTAAGTTAGCAGCTCTAATACTTAGCTTCTTTCTCTCAGACACATAAAATAGGTTGGCCCATGACTTGAGAAGACAGTCTTTCTTAAGTTTGATAGCTAATGAAAATACAACCAAAAAGAGCATTTTTCAGGGTTGATTCTTAAAGAAAGCACAGTGTTTAAAATCAATTTATTTAACTTTTTCTTGACTTTGAACAATTCAAACTAATCAATTCACCAATCCCATGCATACGTGGATAAATATCTTAATTCCCACCAGTCAGGACAGGGCTCAGAAAGATATTAAGTCAAGACAAATGAAGAGTAAACTGAAGGTTCTCAAAATACAGTCTAACTTTTTAAAAATTTATATCAACCCATGGAACTAATCAATTCAAAAGTTTTAGGAAGAACTGAACCATTCAGAAGTGATATTTGACTTTACAGGATGTGGTAGCAGCTTTCTTTTACCAAATGCAGCAGACTGTAATTTAAATACAACTAACTGACTTTCATTTCCAGCCAAGATACAGTAATAGGGACTAGATTTGCCCTCCCATATGAAACAACTAATAAAGACAGCAGAAGATGACCAATAATTTTTAAAACATTAGATTTCATTATATTTCAGGCAATGAAAGAAAACGATCCCTGAGAGACAAGAAACAAGGTAAGGTCTACAATTGCTCAGCTCACTTCCTAGAGAGTTTCCAGGCTACCACACAGGGAGGAAAATCCATGCAGGGTATAGTGTTGTCTTCCTGTACTGCAGAGATGGAGCTGGGAATTTGGAAAGGTCATAACATAGATTTTGCTGAGGTTGGAAAACCTGGAGCTAAAGGAAAATTTGAGCATGTTAAGTAGAAACATGGATAATATGAAGTAAAGACAATTTGAATTTCTAGAGATGAGAACTATGTCTGTGATTTTATAGTCATGAAGCTAAGAACAGATTTGTTGTTGTTTAGTCCCTAAGTCAAGTCCGAGTCTTTGTGACCCCATAGACTGCAGCATACCAGGCTTTCCTCTCCTTCACTACCTCCTGGAGTTTGTTCAAACTCAGGTCCATTGAGTTGATGCTGCCATTCAACCATCTCATCCTCTGTCACCCGCTTCTCCTCCCACCCTCAATCTTTGCCAGCATCAGGATCTTTTCAAATGAGTCAGCTCTTCACATCAGGTGGCCAAAGGATTGAAGCTTCAGCTTCAGCAACAGTCCTTCCAATATTCAGGGTTGATTTCCTTTAGGATTGACTGGTTTGATCTCCTTGCCATCCAAGGGACTCTCAAGGGTCTTCTCCAGCACCACAGTTTGAAAGCATCAGTTCTTCGGTGCTTAGCCTTCTTTACAGTCCAATATCCGTACATGACTACTGGAAAAACCACAGCTATGACTAGAGGGACCTTTATCTGCAAAGTGATGTCTCTGCTTTTATATACACTGTCTAGGTTTGTTATAGCTTTTCTTCCAAGGAGCAATTGTCTTTTAATTTTGTGGCTGCAGTCACCATCTGCAGTGATTTTGGAGCCCAAGAAAATAAAATCTGTCACTGTTTGCACTTTTCCCCTGTCTATTTGCCATGAAGTGATGGGACTAGATGACATGATCTTCATTTTTTGAATGTTGAGTTTTAAGCCAGCTTTTTCATTCTCCTCTTTCACCCTTACCAAAAGGGTCTTTAGTTCCTCTTTGGGCTTCCCTGGTGGCTCAGCTGGTAAAGAATCCATCTGCAATGCAGGAGACCTGGGTTCAATCCCTGGGTTAGGAAGATCCTCTGGAGAAGGGAAAGGCTATCCATTCCAGTATTCTGTCCTGGAGAATTCCATGGACTCTATAGTCCAAGGGGTTGCAAAGAGTCAGATACAACTGAGCGACTTTCACTTAGTTCCTCTTCACTTTCTGCCATTAGAGTGGTATCATCTGCATCTCTAAGGTTCCTGATATTTCTCCTGGCCATCTTGATTCCAGCTTGTCTTCATCCAACCCAGCATTTTGCTTGATGTACTCTGCATATAAGTTAAATAAGCAGGGTGACAATATATAGCCTTGACATACTCCTTTCTCAATTTTGAACCAGTCCACTGTTCCTTGTCTGCTTCTAACTGTTGCTTCTTGACCTGAATACAAGTTTCTCAGGAGGCAGCTAAGGTGGTCTGGTATTCCCATCTCTTTGAGAATTTTCCACAGCTTGTTGTGATCCTCTCAGTCAAAGGTTTTGGCGTAGTCAATGAATCAGAATAGATGTTTTTCTGGAATTCCCTAGGTTTTACTGTGACCCAGTGGGTGTTTGCAATCTGATTTCTAGCTCCTCTGCCCTTTCTAAATCCAGCTTGTACATCTGGAAGTTCTCAGTTCACATACTGTTGAAGCCTAGCTTGAAAATTTTTGAACATTAGCTTACTAGCATACTTAATGAATAAAATTGTATGGTAGTTTGAACATTTGTTGGCATTGCCCTTCTTTGGGATTGGAATAAAAACTGACGTTTTCCAGTCTGTGGCCACTGCTGAGTTTTCCAAATTTGCTGGCATATTGAGTGCAGCACTTTAATAGCATCATCTTTTAGGATTTGAATTAGCTCAGCTGGAATTCCATCACCTCCTCTAGCTTTGTTCATAGTAATACTTCCTAAGACCCACTTGACTTCACACTCCAGGATGTCTGGCTCTAGGTGAGTGACCACACCACTGTGGTTATCTGGGTCATTTAGACCTTTTCTGTACAGTTCTGCTGTGTACTCTTGCCACCTCTTCTTAATCTCTTCTGCTTCTGTTAGGTCCTTGACATTTCTGTCCTTTATTGTGCAATACAGTTATGTTAACTACAGGTAAAATATTGTGCAGAAGATCTCTAGAACTTAATCCTTTTACATAACTGAATCTTCACACCCACTAAACAACAATTCTCTACGTCCCCTCTCTCCAGCCCTTGGCAATTACCTTCCTACTCTCTGCTTCTGTGTGTTTAACTATTTTAGATACCTCATGTAAGTGGAATCATGAAGTATTTGTCCTTCTGTGCTGGCTTGTTTTGTTTAGCCTAATGTTCTCAAAGTTCATCCATGTTGTTGCATATGGCAGGATTTCCTTTTTTAAGGCTGAATAATATCCCATTGTATGTATATCCCCTGCCAAGGGAAACACAAAACAAAACTACAATGAGCTATCACCTTACACCTATTAGGATGGGGTTTTAGTCTGTTTGGGTTGCTATAACAAAGAACAATAGACTGGGTGGCTCATAAACCACAGAAATTTATTTCCTACAGATTTGGAGACCAACAAGTTCATGATCAAGGTGATGACAGATATGCTGTCTGGTGACTGTCCACTTTCTGGTTTACAGACAGCCATCTTTTAATTGCATCCTCACAAGGGAGAGAAGAGTAAGCTACCATGCCTACTCCTTTTTTAATAAGGGCATTACTGTAATCCCATTCTTTTTTTATATAATTTTATTCATGTATTTCTTTTAGGCTGTGCTGGGTCTCCATTGCTGCACAGGCTTTTCTCTAACTGTGGATAGTGGGGACTACTTTCTCTTTGTGCTGCCAGGCTTCTCATTGCCTTGGCTTCTCTTGCTGTGGAGCTCTAGGGTGCCTGGGCTTCCTAGGCATGGCATGTGGACTCAGAAGTTTCGACTCCCAGGCTTTAGAGAACAGGCTCAATAGTTGTGTCTCATGGGCTTATTCACTCCACTGCATGTGGGATCTTCCCAGACTAGGATCAAACCCATGTCTCCTGCATTGGCAGGCAGATTCTATACCACTGAGCCACCAGGAAAGTCTTGTAATCCCATTCTTGAGAGCTCCACCCTCATGAGCACATTACCTCACAAAGACCCTACCTCCAAATACCATCACATTGGAATTTAATCTTCAACATGTGAATTTTGGGAAAACACAAACATTCAGTGCATATAAGGTGGCAATTTTAAAAAAATATATTCCTATCAACAGTGTACAAGGGTTCCAATTTCTTCATATCTTCACTAATATTTGTCACTGTCTATTCTGTTTTGTTTTTTGATAATGGCCATCATAACAGGTATGAAGTAATAACTCATTGTGGCTTTGGTTTTCATTTGCCTGATAATTGGTGATATTAAGCATTTTTAAATATGCCTGTTGACAATTTGCCTATCTTCTATGGAGAAACGTCTATTCAGCGAGATATCACCTCATACCTATTATAAAAATTCTAGACAATTAGACAATAAGTTGGTTGAGAATGTGGAGAAATTGGAAGTCTTGTATACTGTTGGTAGGAATGTAAAAAGATGCAGCCACTATGGAAAACGGAATGAGAGTTCCTCAAAAAATTAAAAATAAAACCACCTTATGATCCAACAATCCCAGCTAAGGATTTTTACCCAGAAGAATTGAAATCAGAATCTTGAAGAGATATTAATATTTGCATTTCCATGTTCATTGCAGCATTACTCACAATAGTCAAGATATGGAAACAGCCTAAAAGTCCATCAATAGATGGGAGATATAGAAAATGTGGAGATACATTTTTTTAGACTTTCCATGTCTTTATTCTACGTTCATGCTGCACTGATAGTTTGTCTAGGCATTAAAACCTGTGTAGGTGTTTCTCACTATGCTTTGACTTCCAGTTTGCTTTTGAGAAGCCTATTGCCAAGATTGCCAGTCCTCTGAATATGACTTGATTTTCTCCAATGCATCCCTTTTCCCTCCTTTTTATTCTCCTCTGTCAAAGTTTTTAAGATCTTCTGAGTTCCCAGTACTCATTATTTCACAATAATGTTCTTGGTATGTGTCTTTCTAGTATGCACTCAAAGGTCCCTTTTAATTTGGTAATTCATGTCCTTTAGTTAGGGTTTCTCTGATAGCTCCAACAGAAAAGAATCTGCCTCCAATGCATTATTTCTTAGATAATTTTCTCTCTTCTGTTTTCTCTGATCTTTCTTTGTGGAAGTCCTATTAGTTCCTGGCCGGGTTATTTAATTTTCTTATTTTCTTGCTCATATTTTCCAAATATTTACTTTTTGTTTAATTTTGTAGATTTCTTCAAACTTATTTTCCAATGCTTGTATTTCACTACCTTATTTTGCTTTTTAATTTACAAGTTCTCCTGTTCTCTGAATATTCCTTTCTAAGTAGAATATCATTCTTTCTTCATAATGTCTTTTTACATATTTCTGTAGAGGTAATAATTATTGGGTAGAGATGTATTTTTAACTGTGCTTCAGTTGCTTGCATTATCTTTCCTTCTTCTGAGTTCCATTTTCCTGAGTTATTATTTAACTGTGGTCTCTGTTTTTGAAATGGAGCAGAATCCTATGGTTCTTCCCCCCACCACATCTTCTGCTTGCCTCTTGTCTGGGGAAAAACGTTAGCCAAAAGATAAGTTTAATCAGAGAAGGGAGAAAATGCAGAAACAAAAGGAAACAGTCAAAGGAGACCAAGTAATAATGTAGTTTCTTAGCAAAATCAAGGACCTTTAGTTCCTCCTCAAGGGCTATAGGTAATATTCTGAGCCATATCCTGTGGAGATGTCTTATAAACACTGAAGCCCCAGCAGGTGGAGAAGTTAACTATATGATGACCGGACTATAGCCATGACATAAGCTGCCCCAATTCCAAGAACTGGCCCCAAAGAAATGGAACTGACTGACTCTGGAACTGAAGACTAAGTGTACCTAAAACAACCAAGATGACGCTGGGCAGACCACCAATGGCCAGTTTCTAGATGACTGTCAGAGCTGGCTGTGCTGTTTCTGCATGTAGCTCTCTCCCTCAGTCTATAAAAGCTCTTGCCCCCGAATGTTAGGGAGTTGGGGGTGGGAGGGGAATAGTCAGCCTTGGGACAGGTGCCCACCACCCCCCTCACCCCCGGTGGTTGCCAGCATTCACCAACCTGACCTCTTTTGATTTTTGAGTGGCAAGCAGCCGGACTTCACTTTCAGTTACTGGGTTCAGTAACGTTATCACCTTAGAGGCTTTCCTCAAATGCCTGGTGATCCTTGATCATCCAGTCCTATATTAGAGTAATATTATTCAGAAGCATTTTTAAAGTCAATCAGTTTTCCTAACTAAACGTATTTTTTATATTCCCATCAACAATACATGGTAATTTTTTTTTCTTTTTGGCCGCACCATGTGGCCAGGGATTGAACCTACACCCTCTGCAATGGAAGCAGTCTTCACCACTGGACCACCAGGGAAGTCCCAGAAGCACTTTTTTTTTTTTAAACTTTACATAATTGTATTAGTTTTGCCAAGTATCATAATGAATCCGCCACAGGTATACATGTGTTCCCCATCCCGAACCCTCCTCCCTCCTCCCTCCCCATACCATCCCTCTGGGCCGTCCAGTGCACCAGCCCCAAGCATCCAGCATCGTGCACTTTTTTTTTTTTGAGTGAAAGTCTTCTTCTCAATTGTGAGCTTCATTGTGAGTGAAGACCTGCTCATTTCCTTGGGGAACCCTAATAGTATCTTTAGATTTTTTTTTTTTCCTAGCTAAAGGAAACTTTAGCAAGTTTCCTCAAGGACTGATCACCCAGGAAGGCATAACCCTGACTATTCAACATTCCAAGAGGAGAGGAAGCTGGGGATATTCGTGGTTGATCTGTAAGCCTCTACTTAATCCTCCTGTTTTCTGGTCAAGCCCTACCCTGCTGTGCCTGGTACTTTGAATCCAGGGTCTCTCCCTTTTGCCTACTGGAGGTGGACTTCCAATGCTCTAGAGGTTATGGGAGAGGCAGGAGCCTGGCTGCCCACATTGGTGAAGAGGATCTGGCCCTGCAACTTGGAATTCTTCCCAAGGTTCTTCAGCTAACTTTTTAACAGTCCTTCCTGCCTATACGTATTTAACTTTCAACTTTCTCTAAAGCACAGTCATTTACCACTGGTAAATGACTCTAACACCTGATTTTTATATTTTCTTTTTTCTTGTAGGTTTATGACATTTTTATTTCTTTCTTATCACTTTAGTGGGATTTGGTAGGGATGCGGGGAGTCATATTTAACCAGAAGTTAAGTGAAGCATTAGTCACTCAGTCATGTCCAACTCTTTGCAACCCCATGGACTGTAGCCCGCCAGGCTTCTCTGTCCATGGAATTCTCCAGGCAAGAATACTGGAGTGGGTAACATTCCCTCCTCCAGGGGATCTTCCTGACCCAGGGATCGAACCCAAGTCCCTTATGTCTCCAGCACTGGCAAGCAGGTTCTACATCACTAGTGCCAGCTGGGAAGCCCGGAGCAGACAGAGGTCTGCAGGGAATAATTCTGGACGCAGCAGATGTGGTGGACTTGCCCAGCTCCATGTCCACTCAACCCTCTTCCTTCTTCATCTGTGGCTACCTGGCCTCCTCCCCGAGACTGCTCTCTGACCAAGAAGGGTTTAAAGAAACTCCAGCTCAGCATCAAGCCAGACTTCCTGCAACTCACCTGTCCCCAGATACAAGAAAAGGAATTCCTTCCAGGCCCTTTCTCACATGCAGTGCTGATAACAGTCTCCACTTGTAACCTGCCTCACATCCTGGTCTGTGGAAATCTCGATCAAGGCTGTATTTCCTCAGAAGCCAAAGTGCAGCTGCTCCCCGCTGCCTGCCCCTCAGGGAGCAGTCAGTTCTCAGATCCTACTTCTTCCTGGGCAGCCTGGCCCTGTGTTAGACACCAACTACCCCCAAACCCCCTAATCAACTTGCTAATATATTAAGGTTTCTCTTCAGAAATATATTGCTTGACATCAGCCACTTAAACCTGTGTTTGAACAAACTCATCTGATCTTTTCCTGAGGACAGCATTTGATAGAGAAAAGAAGAGACAGCTCAGGGACTTAGGAATTGAAAGAAAGGAAAAGAAACCCAAAGACTTCCCCTTTCTCCACTTCACAGTTCTAAGGCCAGCCTAGTCCACCCTCTCCTTCCTCACACATGCCCCTTTCTTGAGAATCAACCCTTAACTAAGCTTTGCTGAACTGTTGTGGTTGCCCTTCTCTATTTTATGATCTCTTAGCTTGTAGTTTATTCTTGTTTCTCCCCAGATGTCTCAATTTAGAGTTTAATGCCCTTGAAGACAGGGGTGACCAGTTTTCTCACTTTATATAGTTCCTATCCCAGGATACTACCAACATTTATCAATCTGATTCTCTAACCCATGGTTCAGAAGTCATTCTGTCACAAATTCTACATGGAAAGACTTTTCTGAAATTTTTTTGGAGTATATACAGTGCTGCCTTAGTTTCAGTGTCCAGCGAAGTGAATCAGTTATAGATATACATACACCCACTCTTTTTCAGAATCTTTTCCCACATAGCCCATTGCAGAGTACTGAGTAGAGTTCCTTGTGCTATACAATAGGTTCTTATTAGTTATCTATTTTATAGACAGTAGTGTGTATACATCCATCCCAATCTTCCAGTTGATTCCTCTCCCTCCCTTTACCCCTTGGTAACCATGTTGTTTTCTACATCTGTAACACTTATTTCTGACTATAGATAAGTTAAACTACAATTTGAAAAGATACATGCGCCCCAGTGTTGATGGTAGGACTATTTTCAACAGCTAGGTCAGGGAAGAAAAGAAAGCGTTTTAAAGATGAACCGCTTTCCTGTCCTCCGGCTCCAGGGGGTGCAGTGATGGGATGTCTCTCTTCCCTTATGTCAGGGAAGGCACAATTGCTTCCTTTACATCGACAACTCTTAGCCTCAGTTTCTTTACTTTTTAAATGGGTTTATAATAATGCCTAATTCAGGGGGTATGTTGAGGAATAAAAGAGATAAGGTGCTCAAAACGCTCAGCACGTGCCTGGAGTGTATCTGATGCCCAGCAGTTGTTAGTTACTGATTCAGAGAGCAAGAAGGGAGCTGCCAGTGCAAGTGCCCCCACAAAGCTGAGAGGAGTACCCGAGGAGGCACCCAGGGCAGTGGAGAATGAGGACCGTTTACTCCCGACATGATCCGCCGGCCCATTTCCATCCGCCCAAACGCCGAAGCCTGTAAAAGCCTTAAGGGACAATCCGCCTGGAGCCACGGGCGCTCCCCGACCTAAACAAGCAGGCTGAGCCCCTGCAGGACCGCAGTGCCAGGCCGTATTTCATCAGGCCTCCCGACCTCTGAGTAAATAAATGTGTGCAACAGATACAATAAACATTTTCTCAGGCCTGAAATCAGATCTGCAGACTCCTCAGCCCCTTCTGTGCGGGGCGGACTGTAATTACAGGATATGTTAAATTTTCTTTATAGCTGGTCCTGATGGTTGTGAAGTGACCACACCAGACCGAACAGCATCCCTGCTCTCCTCTGCTACCACGGGTAATGAAAACCAGATGCTCGTCTGAAGTTAATCACCCCTGTGGCTCTCGCCCCAAGTCAAGTAGGGGTCCCTGTTTGCTTGGAGAAGACATGTAAAGTGGTGATAAGCAGGGAGTGACCTGTAACCTGCCGTGGGGGCTGCCACTCCAGCGTGAGATAAGCCATTTGACACCCCCAGAGGTGACTTCGGAGAGAAATGAGCAACTGACAAAAACCAAGACTAAACCCAGTACACCAAGTGTCTTTGGGTAACCGAGCCCTCCCCCGAGGTACTTCTAGAGATATAGCAATTTGGATAGTAATAGACATCTTTGCTGAGAATCTACAGATATCATTCCGCTTGTCGACAGTTATCTCAGAATTCCCGACCAAAAGGCTCCTCCATGTGGAGGCAGTTTTCCTCACTTTGCTCAGAGATATTCACACCATATATATAATTACTCCTGCTGGCATTGAACATTGTAAATCTCAGAGTCAGAACTGATAAATATTTATAGCATATTTGATATGCTATATGATATATATATGATATATATTTGATATGCTATATGATATGCTATATGATATGATATAAATATTTGATAGTTATAGTTATTAAAAGGAAGTATCAACACAAGGGTTCTGATTGAAGGTGTGAGATGGGACTCTGGAATATGCCCTTTTGATGATTTTGTGTGTGCGTGCGTGCACACACACGCTCAGTCGTGTCCAACTCTTTGTGACCCCACGAGGACTGTAGCCCACCATGCTCCTCTGTCCGTGGGATTTCCCAGGCAAGGATATTGGAGTGGGTTGCCGTTTCATCTTCCAGGGGATCTTCCCAACCTAGGGATTGAACCTGTGTCTCTTGCATTGGCAGGCAGATTCCTTACTGCTGAACCAGCTGGGAAGCCCAATTTTAATGAGATTCATGTAATTCTGATACAGAGACAGAGGTTTTTGAAATGCGCTTTTAAAACCATGTTTTCATTCCAGAGTCAAGGCAATGTAGCAACACAGAGTGAAGAGGTGTATTGCTCTTGCCAGTCTTAGAACCATAAAGACTGTAAGAAGAGTCACCTCTCTGTCTGATCTACAGCCTCTAAACATGAGCATGGCCTCCATATTCTTCTCTACAAGGTGGAGGAGGAGGTTTCTGATTTATTTCTACGAAATAGTTTTAGAAGAGCAGGGATTTTCAGGAGAAATGAGCTGAGTATTCTGACAAACTACATGTAATTTTAAAAGTCATATGTTTTCAAGTGCTCAACTCAGAAACTTCTCTTCACAATACCTGTTCATTCTCAAGAATGCACTGGTTTTCTTTAATTTCCACCTCACATTCACAATGTTCAAACTCAGTTACTCTCAGTTACTAGATACATTCGATTTGCTTGATAACAGTATTTACTTTTCCATTTGATGGACACTTCCTTTTTTATAGCTATCTTGATTTGATTGTATAAAACATCAGACATCAGTGGGAAGGATATTCAGGCAAAAATATGATCCTTAGTATTAGATCCAGACAACTCAGGAAACTTTCCATTGAGTACTGTTTTCTAAGCACTGTTCTAATATGAAATATTATATTTAATGTAATTACTTCTCTTAAAAAAATAATAATGTAATTACTTCTCTTATAGTAATGGTTTCAGGAGTAACAGTCAGTTGTCCCTAAAAGGCCGATCTAGTTTCTTTCTGGGGCTTCCCTGGCAGCTTAGCTGGTAAAGAATCCACCTGCAATGTAGGAGACCCCAGTTCAATTCCTGGGTCAGGAAGATCCCCTGGAGAAGCAATATATTACCCACTCCAGTATTCTTGGGCTTCCGTGGTGGCTCAGATGGTAAAGAACCTGCATACAATGAGGGATACCTGGGTTTGATCCCCTGGAGGAGGGCATGGCAACCCACTCCAGTGTTCTTGCCTGGAAAATCCCATGGACAGAGGAGCCTGGAGGGTACAGTCCACGGGGTCAAAAAGAACTGGATGTGACTGAGCACAGCACAGCACAGCACGGTCTCTTTCTGAGTTTAAAAATATTATTTGTAAGAACTTCAAACTATAAAATAAAGAATTAAGTACAAAGTAAAACTTGACCACAAATAGATTAGAAGTTAAATTTGAAGTAAGAATCAGGCATTTCTATTACACATATTGCTGCTGCTAAGCTACTTCAGTCGTATCTGACTCTGTGCGACCCCATAGACGGCAGCCCACCAGGCTCCCCCATCCCTGGGATTCTCCAGGCAAGAACACTGGAGTGGGTTGCCATTTCCTTAGTGAAAAGTGAAAGTGAAGTCGCTCAGTCGTGTCCGACTCTTTTCGACCCCATGGACTGCAGCCTACTAGGCTCCTCCATCCATGGGATTTTCCAGGCAAGAGTACTGGAGTGGGGTGCCATTGCCTTCTCCAATTACACTTATTACTTGGCAAAAAAACAGAGACTTTTTCAATTTAATCAGGACATTTCAGTGCCACCATCAAAATGTGTCCCTTAAAAAAAAAGAAGAGGCAGCTTATTTGGAATTGGGGGAAAATTTCTCCCTCAAAAAATTGCCTCTTCATACAGATTAAAATTCACCCTCTAATATTCCATCTATCCCATACCTGGACTCCCTATCTCCCTATGTCCTTGATGTTCTATTACATACTAGATATTTTATTTATTTATTATTTGTTTACTCACTGCTGTGTCTCTAGCACCTAGGATAGACCTGATACATAATAGTTGGTCAATAAACTTCTGCTGAATATCAAATAATCTTACTCAGATGCTGTTTCTACTCTGAAGGCTGTGCTCATTTCCATTATGCTTGATCATGGCTGAGCAGAAAGTAACTTTCTTTCTTTGTGCTTCTATCTCTGTATCTTGTCCAGGCTCCCAGAGTTACATTTTTCATGCAATTGCAATATACCGATTCAGCTCAGGAGCACAAGTTCCTTGATAGCAGGAACAAGGCCATTTGTGTATTTATTACCAATCCCCATCTTCTTACCTGTTTCCTGATCCTGATAGTATACTCAGAAACAGATTGAAGAGAATGTTGCTGCTGCTGCTAAGTCACTTCGGTCGTGTCCGACTCGTGTGACCCCATAGACAGCAGCCCACCAGGCTCCCCCGTCCCTGGGATTCTCCAGGCAAGAACACTGGAGTTGGGTTGCCATTTCCTTCTCCAATGCATGAAAGTGAAAAGTGAAAGTGAAGTTGCTCAGTCATATCCGACTTGTAGCGACCCCATGGACTGCAGCCTACCAGGCTCCTCCGTCCATGGGATTTTCCAGGCAGGAGTATTGGAGTGGGGTGCCATTGCCTTCTCCGATTGAAGAGAATAGACCATGAATAATAAAACTGCTGTTGGAAAAGTAACAGAACAGAGAAAGAGGTGCAAAAATATACATACACATATATATATTAGTCTGATAGGGTAGATGACTTGTGGTGAATGTGTGACAGATGGCAACTGGGGCAAATTTCTAGGATGCTTGGGTTTCCCTGGGTCTCAATTATCAAGCCTCTCTCTTCACTTCTTTCTAAAAGTCTTCATCAAATGGCCACCAGGCAACAGAAAACATGATGCATCAAGTTGGGTTTGTCAAGGTTCATTACACTTAAAAGCTAAGGAGTATCAGACTTCCTTGGTGGTGCAGTGGATAAGAATTCACCTGCTAATGAAGGAGACATGGGTTCAAGCCGTGGTCCATGAAGATCCCACATGCCATGGATCAACTAAGCCCATGCACCCTAACTCTTGAGCCTGTGCTCTAGGGCTCGCGAGCTGTAACTACTGAGCCTGTGTGCCACAACTACTGAAGCTGGAGCATCTAGAGCCTGTGCTCTGCAACAAGAGAAGCTGCTGCAATGAGAAGCCCGTACACCACAACAAAGAGTAGTCCCTGCTCCCACAACTAGAGAAAGCCTGTGCACAGCAACAAAGATCCAGTACAACCAAACATAAAAATAATAATAAATAAATAAATAAATAAATTTTTAAAAGCTAAGGAGTGTCAAGGATCGACTGAGTTCACCCACTGAATACCCTACACAGAGCCCTCTATACATCATGAGAATGACTGCTGGGGATTTCCCTGGAGTCCAGTGGTTAAGACTTCACCTTTCCAATGTAGGGAGAGCAGGTTCAATCCCTCGTCAGGAAGCTAAGATTCCCACACATCTCTCAGCCATAAATGTAAAAATATAACAGAAACAATATTGTAACAAATTCAATACAAACTTTAAAAATGGTCCACATTAAAAAAAAATGAAAGAAAAAGAATGAGTGCTAACTGTATATGGGTTCACCATCCTCCATTCCTCTTCAAAAAGTGAGTCAAAATATAGCCGAGCAAAGTATATGAAACTCCCATCCAGTGCCTTGCACTTTGGAGAATGATGATTTCAGATACGAGTGTTCACTGAATTCAAAAGTATCTGTGGTCTATGCTGTTCTTTCTAGACTTCCGTGCATGTGTGCATGCTAAGTAGCTTCAGTCGTGTCCAACCCATTGTGAATCTATGGATTGTAGCCCGCCAGGCTCCTCTGTCCATGGGATTCTCCAGGCAAGAATACTGGAGTGGGTTGTCGTGCCTTCCTCCAGAGGGATCTTCACAACCCAGGTATTGAACACCTGTCTCTTATGTCTCCTGCATTGGCAGGCGGGTGCTTTACCACTAGCACCAGGAAGCCCAGGACCTCCGTAGTGGAGGCTTTTTTTTTGCCTAGGAAAATGATGCAAGCTTATTATTCACAGGCTAGTTTGCATCGTTTCTTAACTTCCAACTTCCAAGACTTTAAAAAAAGGTTTTCTTAGAGTGGTTTTGAGCTCACAGAAAAACTGAGAGTAAGATACAGAGATTTCCCTCGTTGCCCCTGTCTCCACACCACATTGTTATTCCTCTTACATTACTCATCAAAGTCAAGTACTTCTTCAGAGTCAAGTCCGACTCGTTGTGAACCTATGGACTGTAGCCCGCCAGGCTCCTCTGTTCATGGGATTCTCCAGGCAAGAATACTAGAGTGGGTTGCCATGCTCTCCTTGCCAGGGGATCTTCCCAACCCAGGGACTGAACTCATACCTCCTGGGGATCCTGCACTGCAGGCAGATTCTTTACTGCTGAGCCACCAGGGAAGCCCCGAATATATACATGTATTATATATATATATATTATATATATATATATTTATATATATATATACACTCTCTGTCTTGAGCCTCCTTTCCACCCTCCCATCTCACCCCTGTAGGTCATCATACAGCACCCAGCTAAGCTCCCTATGTTATACAGGTGTCACTTCACACCAGTCAGAATGGCCATCATCAAAAAATCTACAAACAATAAATGCTGGAGAGAGTGTGGAGAAAAGGGTTGTACTACTGATGGGAATGTAAATTGATACAGCCACTATGGAGAACAGTATGGAGTTTGCTTTTAAAAACAAAACAAAACTAGAGCTATTGTATAATGTAGGAATCCCACTACAGGGCATATACCCACTACAGGGCATAATTCAAAAAGACACATGTACCCAGCCCAATGCGAATTGCAGCACTCTTTACAAGAGCCAGGACATGGAAGCAACCTAGATGTCCCTACATTTTTGTACACTAGTCCTGTGTAATCTGGTACAGGTTCACTGAAAGCAGGACATTTAGCCATCCCTTTCAAGAGAAAAAAGTACAGGACACTCCACTGGTGGGGTGGTGTTTTGCATGGCCATGACAAATACAGTGCTCTGTATTGGCCATAGCTGAAACTGATTCCATCCTATTATCTCTGAGGGAACTGTTCAACCTTTCCGGGCCTGTACAGATCATTCTAGTCTTGCCCGTGACTTCCGTGTTGAGGGTGAAACGATCTGAGTTCCCAGAACATTAGGAACACCTGCCTTCCGATGCAACGCAACAATTAATCAAAACCAAATGTACAAGATCCTGGGAGTGTGTGTCATGTGCCTCCACACTCTGTCCCTCTGCCTCACGAGGGATGATTGAGAGCTGATTACAAGATCTGTTTGATGCTGCTGCTAAAAACGGTTTGAAAAACATCTTCCCCTCACTTCACAAGATGGATTATATTGGGCAACATGAAGTCATGATTACATTGCACTAATTTTAGCAAAGTCAGACATCTTTATGAAAGGATTGCTCATGCCTGTCAGCCACTGCTGATTAAGTCAAAGTTCACGCAGCTCCGTCCAAAAGAAGAAACAGCCAACAACCTCCTGTCTCTGTGAACAAGCTGCTGTTCCACCAAGAGTAAAACCAAGCCTGAGGCAGACAGGCGCGTTCATTTCTAGGTCCCACAAACTCCGCTGCCTCTCCCTCACACTGTCCCGCTGTCTCCTGGCTTCTCAGGAACACAGGGAAGGTGGACCATGGTGCTGCCAAGTTCTGTCCCCAGTCTCACCAACCTCTTCAACAAGCACCTGGTTTTAAGGACCCAGGATGCTAATACTTGCCTCCCCCATTGTCCTGCTCTCTCCCAAATTGGAGTGGGTCTTATTCCTACTCTCTGGTCTGCTTTAAATTACCATGTAATCCTGAAAAATGTGCTGTAATGTTCCAAGACAGCAATACCCCTGGAGCTCTCTTAGAGTCTCAGTGGTAGTCGGATTGTTTGGGGGTTGGTTTCCTTGGTTGCTTGGTTGGTTGTTGTTGTTGTTGTTTTCCATTTGTTATTTACTGAAGGCTTTGAGCCTCTGAGAAGTTTCTTTTTTTAATATTTTTCATTTATTTATTTATTCTTATTTGGCTGCACCAGGGCTTAGTGGAAGCTCGGGGGATCTTCAATCTTTGCTGTGGCATGAGGATATTTTAGTTGCAGTATATGGGATCTTTGCAACCCCAAGGATTGTAGCCCGCCAGGCTCCTCTTTCCATGGGATTCTTCATGCAAGAATACTGAAGTGGGTTGCCATACCCTCTTCCAGGGGATCTTCCCAACCCAGGGATTGAACCCAGGTCTCCTGCCTTACAGGCAGATTCTTTACCATTTGAACCACTAAAGCTGAAGCTCCAATACTTTGGCCACCTGATGGGAAGAGCCGACTGAGTGGAAAAAGACCCTCATGCTGGGAAAGATTGAGGGCAGGAGAAGAAGTGGGCAACAGAGGAGGAGATGTTTTGATGGCATCATTGACTCAGTGGACATGAGTTTGAGCAAACTCCGGGAGATAGTGAAGGACAGAGAAACCTGGTATGCTGCAGTTCATGGGGTTGCAGAGTCAGACATGACTTAGTGACTGAACAACAATAACAGTTTGGGATCTAGTTCCCTGACCAGGGTTGGAACTTGTGCCCCTTGCATTGCAAGCATGGAGTCAGCCCCTGGACCACCAGGGAAGTCCCAAAACCTCTTAAGAAGTTTCTAATGGGATTCTGATCCACTCTATTTCTTACTCTTCTAACTCTTACTCTTAATTGATTTGCCATGAAGAGGCTCAAATTATAATGCTTTGCATTTTATTATGGCTTCCATATCTAGCCCTCGAGTAATTTACAAACAACACTTAAGGCTACTGATGCAATGAGGAACTGGGTGGGCCCTGGGGGTATTTGATTCAATGGAAAAATGAGAGCCCAGACTTTCATTTTCCCTCCACACTGATGAGAACCACATTTTTACTCCTTCTAATTTTTCAGATCTCTTGAAAGCTGAAAGAACACTAGTGACTGGTATGCAGCCCAAATGTGTGTTAATTGAGAGAAACTGGGGTTAAGACTAGATTCAAATCTAACTTTGCCATTTACCGCAAGACCTTGGTCAATGTCCCTTAATTTACTTGAGACTCAGTTTCCTCATCTCTAAAATGGGAGTGATTATAACAACTACTTCTCAGGTTTATGTGAAGCTCAGCTAAGTGAATTGACATGACGCTTCTTCGCACAATGCTGAATCAGTGCTGTCTGTGGGAGTGAGGGGAACCTTTAAAAGCCTGATTTTAACCTCACTTGTCAAGGTACTGGCATGAAAAGCATTATTTTAGGGACATTAAGACAGGAGTGGCTCATAAAATGTATTATGTTCTTCCAGTCAATCTGAAGCACTTGCTAAGAAATGAATCTAGAGCCAGTCCTTCAGGCCACAAGGACTGTGTGTACATACAACACCCATCACATGCCGAGGCATAAGTTGGATTTTCTGTGGAAGTCACTGCAGGAAGAAACAGCTCCAGATGTCAAGAATTTAATATCTTATTAAAGTCAGTCCAATTCTCCAAGCAAGAATACTGAAGTGGGTAGCCATTCCCTTCTGCAGGGGATCTTCCAAACCCAGGGATTGAACTCTGGTCTCCTGTATTGCAGGCGGATTTTTTTACCATCTGAGCCACCAGGGAAGCCCTCAGTCAACTCAATTAATTATTTAATAAACTGACCCTTACTAGAACATCCTACATGCCCAGCTCTGCCAAGGTTCATCAAGAGAGGCTTTCCTGCTGCACAGGGATCTGACATCTGAATCATTTAATGACTGCCCTACCTTGAAAAATGAGGGACAGGGGTTATTACAAGGCCAGTAATAAGAAAAGGCAGGAGTCTCACTGGAACTGAGGAAACAGGCTTCACCAGAACTAGATTGGAATGTCAGTCATCATGTCAGGAGCTCTCAGGACAGGACTGTCACATGTTCCTGAGCACTGGAGCTTGCTGGCTCAGTTAGTGAGATTCTGTCAGTGGGACTAGCTATTCTCTTGGCCTCTGACCCTCACTGCATGACCACCTGAGGGGCCCTGCCTGTCCCAAGAAACACTCAACAGGGAGAATCTGAAAGGCCTTTGTAGTTGTGAGGACCCACATTCGGGCAAGAGTTCTTCTAGCCAGTTTTCCTCCAAGGCCTCCGACCACCTGGGTCAATCCCACTCATGTTTCAATCCACCAGAGCCAAAGGGTCGCATGGCCTGGAGTTCCCCTGCTTAGAAAAGTCCAGATCTGTTTTCCTTGACGAGGACTGTGGATGAGTTTCTTTGTTCCAGAAAAGGCTGCCAGTCTGGAAAATACCATAATAGCCCCCTTTAAAAAATGACTTTTCTCCCTCTGTCTCTCTCTCTCTCTCTCTCACTCTACCCCAACCCCACACTTAGAAAAATAATCCAATGGACTGAAATAATTGGGGAACAATTTACAAGAGAGAAAGGGAAGAAGCTGTACCTTGAAGGACAGGGTGACAATGGATAGACCAAAAGATGGAGACATTCTAGGCAGATAGAAGGGGCTGAGCACTGAAAGGCTTCCCAAAATGCACTTCTAGGTTAGCATATAATTCTCTTAGGTATAATAGCCAGGACTCACTGCCTTTTCTTTGAAGTTGGAAATAAAAAATAAAAGGAAGATGGACCACTTTTTGTTCTGTGAAGGGGTAACACTCTCTCTCCATTGCTAGATACTGGTACATATATATTAATAAAGTTAAGGGTGTTTTCTTGACTCTTCCACACTCAAAAATTAGGCTTTTTAAATTCTAATGGTGCTTTTTCTCCCTTCCAAGGGCTTGGCCTAGGTACAATTCCTAAGAATAGTATTATAATAATGAATAACAAGAGATAACATCTATAGCAACCTTAGTGCTGGTTCTACATTAAGTTCTTTATATGTATCATCTCATGTCATCTTCTTTATAAAATAATGTATTATAAAACAAAACTCTACCAAGCTAATAATTAACAGGAGGAGAAAGACTTCCCCCAAGAAGTAATATTTACACTGGATTTTCAAATACCATGTGGGAGTTCTCCTGGTAATCAAGTCTGGAAACGACATTCCAGGCAGCAGGATTGGCATCAAAGAGATAGGAACAAGGATGGAATGTTCCAGAAAAAGCAAGTGGTTCACCAAGGTTAGATGATAGGGTCCTTGTGGAAAGGGGTAGGGATGGGAATGAACAGCGTAAAAGAAACCAAACTGTGGGGAGCTTTGGATGTAGAGATTTTATCAAAATGCAGCAGAAATCCACTGAAATGCTTTAACAAATGTGCATCTTTGAAAGATCATTTGGGGGTGATGTGCAGCACAGACTGATGGAGCAAGGAAACTGGAGGCAGGAACAGCCAGCTAGGAGGCTATCATTATAGCTGTCTACCTGAGAGATGGATGAGAAACAGAACTGAGCCAGTGATGGAGGAGACAGAGGGCCAGACTCGGTCAAGAGGTGTGTTAGGAGAAGGATGTAGTCCCTGCCATCCAGGGCTAAGACCCAAAGAGAAAAGGAAAAGCTAGCAAACAAATGCCAGTGGCACCCAGCTGTAGATGGGTGAGGCCAAGCAGACAGCAGATGAAGCGGGTGCTGGGCAGGTTCAGAATGCAGGGAGGGGGGCCTTTCCACTGGGGAGGGACAAGCAAAGCATCCAGAACGGATGGTTGAGCTTCATACCAATAAATGAGTAGGATTCTAACAGGCAGAAGTACTGTGAAGTGCTCTCCAGGACAAAAGAGCAAAAGCAAAGATTTTTAAAATGGAAAGTGTGGGGTTGCCTGGGGAGATGGGAGAGTGGAACAGATGAACACACAGAGGCCAGCCTCACCACGTTGCTCCAGCCATCAGAGTCCTAGAGCGGGATGCTGTCAGTTTCCCCACTCTCCAGCAAAACCCTCAGTGATAACCCCCGTCCTGGCAGGAGTAAAAGAAATTACATTGTCTTCATAACAGAAAACCCCAGGTAATGGTCTGGACACAATCATGGACCTGGAACAGCATTCCCTCAATAATGCCCAGAGCATGGCAGTGGGATAGACTCTTCATCAAGAGGAGTTCCTCTTATAAATCTGTTGGGCTTTTTTAAGCCTGTTCTAGCTACACTCCACTCCTAGTTTTCTCTGGAACAAATGGCCCTGCATGTGGTTCAGTGCTTTGTTGTCTTGAGCGTTCTTCTCAGATTGTTGCAAGAACAAAGAGAACAACATATGGATACCAAGAGTGGAAGGAGGATTGGGATGAATTCCAACACAGGCATTGACATATCTATACTGCTGTTGTTGTTCAGTCACCCAGTCATGTCCAACACTTTGCAACCCCATGGACTGCAGCAAGCCAGCTCTCCCTGTGCCTCACCATCTACCAGAGTTTGCCCAAGTTCATCTCCAAGTTCATTGGTGATGCCATCCAGCCATCTCATCCTCTGATGCCCTCTTCTCCTTCTGCCCCCAATCTTTCCCAGCATCAGAGACTTTTCCAATGAGTCAGCTGTTTCCATCAGATGACCAAAATACTAGAGCTTCAGCTTCAGCATCACTCCTTCAAACAAGCATTCAGGGCTGATTTCCCTTCAGATTGACTGGCTTGATTGCTTTGCTGCCCAGGGGACTTTCAGGAGTCTTCTTTAGCATCACAGTTTGAAGGCATCAATTTTTTGCCCTCAGCTTTCTTTACAGTCTGGCTCTCAAAACTATACCTGAACACTGGGAAGACCATAGCCTTGACTATAAGGACCTTTGTCAGCAGAGTAATGTCTCTGCTTTTCAAAACACTGTCTAAGTTTGTCATAGCTTTTCTGCCAAGAAGCAATCATCTTCTGATTTCATGGCTGCAGTCACCACAGTGATTTTGGAGCCCAAAAAAGGAAATCTGTCACTACTTCCACCTTTTCCCCTTCTACTTGCCATGACATAATGGGGCCGGATGCCATGATCTTAGTTTTTTAATATTTAGTTTTGAGCTGGCTCTTTCACTCTCCTCTTTGACCCTCATCAAGAGGCTCTTTAGTTCCTCTTCATTTCTGCCATGAGAGTGGTATCATCTGCGTATATGAGGTTGTTGCTTTCCCCACCTGTCTTGATTCCAGCATCTAACTCATCCAGCCCGGCATTTCTCATGATGTGCTCAGCACATAGGTTAAACAAACAGGGTGACAACAGACAGCCCTGTCACACTCCATTCTCAATCTTGAACCAATCAGTTGTTCCATACAAGGTTCTAAGTGTTGCTTCCTGACCCATAGATAGGCTTCTCAGGAAACAGGTAAGATGGTCTGGAAGTCCCATCTCTTTAAGGGCTTTCATGGTTTGTTATGATCCACAGGGTCAACTAAACATTCAAAAATGAAGTTCATGGCACCTGGTCCCATCACTTCATGGCAAATAGATGGGGAAACAATGAAAACAGTAACAGATTTTATTTTCTTGGGCTCCAAAATCACTGCAGATGGTGACTGCAATCATGAAATTAAAAAACACTTGCTCCTTGGAAGAAAAGCTATGACCAACCTAGACAGCATATTAAAAAGCAGAGACATTACTTTGCCAACAAAGGTCCATCTAGTCAAAGCTATGGTTTTTCCAGTAGTCATGTATGGATGTGAGAGTTGGACCATAAAGAAGGCTGAGCACTGAGGGATTGATGCTTTTGAACTGTGGTGTTGGAGAAGACTCTTGAGAGTCCCTTGGACAGCAAGGAGATCCAACCAGTCCATCCTAAAGGAAATCAGTCCTAAATGTTCATGAGAAGGACTGATGCTGAAACTGAAGGTCCAATACTTTGGCCACCTGATGCAAAGAGCTGACTCATTAGAAAAGACCCAGATGCTGAAGGCAGGAGAAGAAGGGAGCAAAAGAGGATGAGATAGTTGGATGGCATCACTGGCTCAACAGAAATGAGTTGGAGCAAGTTCCAGGGGTTGATGAAGGACAAGGAAGTCTAGTATGCTGCAGTCCATGGGGTCACAAAGAGTGGAACACAATTGAACAACAACAAAGTCAAAGGCTTTAATGTAGCCCATTAAACAAAGGTAGATTTTCTTCTGGATTTCCCTTGCTTTTGCTCTGATCTAGCAAATGTTGGCAATTTGATCTCTGGTTCCTCTGCCTTTTCTAAACCCAGCATTGGCATCTTGGTTCACATAATACTAAAGCCTAGCCTTCAAGACTTTAAGCATGACTGTACTAGCATGGGAGATGAGAGCAACTGTCCAATGGTTCAGTCAGTTCAGTTAAGTTGCTCAGTCGTGTACGACTCTTTGCAACCCCATGGACTGCAGCATTCCAGGCCTCCCTGTCCATCACCAACTCGCAGAGCTTACTCAAACTCATGTCCATTGAGTCAGTGATGCCATCCAACCATCTCATCCTCTGTCGTCCCCTGCTCCTGCCACCTTCAATCTTTCCCAGCATCACCGTCTTTTCTAATGAGTCAGTTCTTTGCATCAGGTGGCCAAAATATTGGACTTTCAGCTTCAGAATCAGTCCTTTCTGGACTGATTTCCTTTAGGAGGGACTGGTTGGATCTCCTTGTGAAAGGTTGTTGCTGAACCACAAAAGACGCCGGGATTCTTGGCCTCCAGAGGAGAAGAATTCTATCCGGGGCCAGAGACAAGGCTTGATTGCTAAGAGCTTTCATGTAATAGAGCTTTATTAAAGTATAAAAGGGATAGAGAAAGCTTCTGACATAGACATCAGAAGGGGGCAGAAAGAGTACCCCCTCACTAGTGTTAGCAATGGAGTTATATACTTTTAATTAGTTGTTACAGTGAATCAAAAGAATGTCTGGAGGTTGTAAAGACCTTACTAGATCCACTCCCATAATTTATGTTTTAAAATAACAGTATAGGCCAGAAGGTTTTTCCAGAAACTGTCTTCAAGCAGGATACATTATTGTTATATAATCCTAAGGAATGTAGAGGAAAAAAAGTTTGTCCTTTCCTCCTCCTTGAGAATTCCAGACCCCTCTCTACTTGGGGACCTCTGAACTTCTTATCAACCTGTCTAGGAATTGACTTTCTCACTTGCAGTCCAAGGGAGTCTCAAGAGTCTTCTCCAACACCACATGTCAAAAGTATCAATTCTTCATCACTCAGCTTTCTTTATAGTCCAACTCTCACATCCACACATGACTACTGGAAAAACTATAGCTTTGACTAGACAGACCTGTGCTGGCAAAGTAATGTCTCTGCTTTTAAATATGCTGTCTAGGTTGATCATAGCTTTTCTTCCAAGGAACAAGCATCTTTTAATTTCATGGCTGCAGTCACCATCTGCAGTGATTTTGGAGCCCAAAAAATCTCATTGTTTCCATTGTTTCCCCATCTATTTTCCATGAATGATGGGGCTAGATGCCATGATCTTAGTTTTCTGAATGTTGAGTTTTAAGCCAACATTTTCACTCTCCTTTTTCACTTTCATCAAGAGGCTCTTTAGTTCTTCACTTTCTGCCTTAAAGGTTGTGTCATCTGCATATCTGAGGTTATTAATATTTATATTTATCCTGGCAATCTTGATTCCAGTTTGTGATTCATCCAGCCCAGTATTCCACATGATGTACTCTGCATAGAAGTTAAATAAGCAGGGTGACAATATACAGCCTTGATGTACTCCTTTCCCAATTTGCAACCAGTCTGTTGTTGCATGTCCAGTTCTAACTGTTGCTTCTTGACCTGCATACAGATTTCTCAGGAGGCAGGTCGGGAAGTCTGGTATTTCCATCTCTTTCAGAATTTTCCACAGTTTATTGTGATCCACACAGTCAAAGGGTTTGGCATAGTCCATAAAGCAAAAGTAGATGTTTTTCTGGAACTCTCTTGCTTTTTTGATGATCCAACAGATGTTGGCAATTTGACCTCTGGTTTCTCTGCCTTTTCTAAATCCGATGCCCTTTCTAAGTCCAATGGTTAGCACATTCTTTAGTACTACCCTTCTTGGGAATTGGGATGAGGATTGACCTTTTCCAATCCTGTGGCCACTGCTGGGTCTTACAGTCCAGATTTGGCCAGATTTGCTGACATATTAAATGCAATCCCCTTCACAGATCACTGCCTTGTCATGGTGAAGGGGCTTGTGTAACTCAGTGAAGTTATGAGCCATGCCATGTAGGGCCACCCAAGATTGACACGTCATAGCAGAGATTTCTGACAAATATGATCCACTGGAGGAGGGAATGGCAAACCACCCCAGTATACTTGCTGTGATAACCTCATGAACTGTAAAAAGGACAAAAAGATATACATACTACTGTGTGTAAAATCGATTACTAATGAGAATCTACTGTATAGCACAAGGAACTCTACTCAGTAACCTGGGGTGACCTAAATGGGAAGGAAATCCAAAAAGAAAGGGGTATATGTATATGTATAGCTGATTTACTTTGCTGTGCAGCAGAAACTAACACAGCCTTGTGAAGCAACTGTACTTCAATTTAAAAAACAAAATAATAGAAACAACACGACTAATCCAATTTTAGTAATATTCTTAAATTAATGTTTTAGGGACTAAAATGTAGCCATTAAAAGTATTGTCAAAGAATCTTTAATGACACAGAAAAATAAATGCTCATGATTTAATACCCAAAAAAAGATACAGTTTAGCTCAATGTCTTCAGCTCAGAGACAGCTTGGAGCTCCCTGCCTGCTGGCTCCCTGGACTCCCCTACCTGGGGTATGAGGTCTGCAAACTGAAGCTTAATATTACCTCCTTCCTCCCTCTCTTGATTCACAGACAGCTCCCCAAAAGCTGTTCATCAGTCAATCAAGCATTTATTCTTTAATTCTCAGATGTATATGATCTGAAAAAAAAAAAAAGAACAAAATAACCCAAGGACGTCAGAGGGAGAGAAATGTGGGGGACAGATGCTGACACTTATTTTTGTCCCATTTTATCTTTGAAAAATACATAAAATATGAATAACTAGGGATAAAGAGTTCCAGCTTCTGGTAAAATCAAAAAAGGGATTTTTTTTTTTCATTGGGCTGGAACTTCTTACATTTTAAAATGTTTTGCTACTCAACACTCTTTGTGAAGTTAGAGAATCCTAGAGAAGGAATAGAACCTGAGAAGTCATTTCTTCCTCTTTCTGATCTTTACCTGAAAAATGGGCATCTTGGCTACAAAAAGCCCTTTTTCCCTTTCCACTCAGTTTACAAATTCCCCTGCTGTGCCATGCTCACCTGGTTGAAACTTCCAGAGAGTCAAGGGATTTTTTTTGCTGTTCAGTCACACAGTCATGTCAACTCTTTGGGACACCATGGACTGCAGCACACTAGGCTTCCCTGTGCTTCGTTGTATCTCAGAGCTAGCTCAGACTCATGTCCATTGAGTCAGTGATGCCATCCAGCCATCTCATCCTCTGTCGTCCCCTTCTCCTCCTGCCCTCAATCTTTCCCAGCATCAGAGACTTTTTCAATGAGTCAGCTCTTCTCATCAGGTGGCCAAAGTATCAGAGCTTCAGCTTCAGCATCAGTCCTTCCAATGAATCAGATCAGATTAGATCAGTCACTCAGTCGTGTCCAACTCTTTGCGACCCCATGAATCACAGCACACCAGGCCTCCCTGTCCATCACCAACTCCCGGAGTTCACTCAGACTCACGTCCATTGAGTCAGTGATGCCATCCAGCCATCTCATCCTCTGTTGTCCCCTTCTCCTCCTGCCCCCAATCCCTCCCAGCATCAGAGTCTTTTCCAATGAGTCAACTCTTCACATGAGGTGGCCAAAGTACTGGACTTTCAGCTTTAGCATCATTCCTTCCAAATAAATCCCAGGGCTGATCTCCTTCAGAATGGACTGGTTGGATCTCCTTGCAGTCCAAGGGACTCTCAAGAGTCTTCTCCAACACCACAGTTCAAAAGCATCAATTCTTCGGCGCTCAGCCTTCTTCACAGTCCAACTCTCACATCCGTACATGACCACAGGAAAAACCATAGCCTTGACTAGACAGACCTTTGTTGGCAAAGTAATGTGTCTGCTTTTCAATATGCTATCTAGGTTGGTCATAACTTTCCTTCCAAGGAGTAAGCATCTTTTAATTTCATGGCTGCAGTCACCATCTGTAGTGATTTTGGAGCCCAGAAAAATAAAGTCTGACACTGTTTCCACTGTTTCCCCATCTATTTCCCATGAAGTGGTGGGACCGGATGCCATGATTTTCATTTTCAGAATGTTGAGCTTTAAGTCAACTTTTTCACTCTCCTCTTTCACTTTCATCAAGAGGCTTTTGAGTTCCTCTTCACTTTCTGCCATAAGGGTGGTGTCATCTGCATATCTGAGGTTATTGATATTTCTCCCGGCAATCTTGATTCCAGCTTGTGCTGCTTCCAGCCCAGTGTTTCTCATGATGTACTCTGCATATAAGTTAAATAAACAAGGTGACAATATACAGCCTTGATGAACTCCTTTTCCTATTTGGAACCAGTCTGTTGTTCCATGTCCAGTTCTAAATGTTGCTTCCTGACCTGAATACAAATTTCTCAAGAGGCAGATCAGGTGGTCTGGTATTCCCATCTCTTGAAGAATTTTGCACAGTTTGTTGTGATCCACACAGTCAAAGGCTTTGGCATAGTCGATAAAGCAGAAATAGATGTTCAGAACTAATTTTCTTTAGGATGGACTGGTTTGATCTCCTTGCAGTCCAAAGGGCTCTCAAGAGTCTTCTCCAACACCACAGTTCAAAAGCATCAATCCCTCAGTGCTCAGCCTTCTTTATGGTCCAACTCTTACTTCCATACATGACTATTGGAAAAACCATAGCTTTGACTAAACAGACCTTTGTTGGCAAAGTAATGTCTCTGCTTTTTAATATGCTGTCTAGGTTGGTCATAGCTTTTCTTCCAAGGAGCAAGTGTTTTTTAATTTCATGGTTGCAGTCACCATCTGCAGTGATTTTGGAGCCCAAGAAAATAGTCTGTCACTGTTTTCATTGCTTCCCCATCTATTTGCCATGAAGTGTTGGGACTGGATGCCATGATCTTAGTTTTCTGAATGTTGAATTCTAAGCCAGCTTTTTCACTCTCCTGTTTCACTTTCATCAAAAGGCTCTTTAGTTCCTCTTTGCTTTCTGCCATAACAGTAGTGTCATTTGCATATCTAAGGTTATTGATATTTATATTTGTCCCTGCAATCTTGATTCCAGCTTGTGCTTCATCCAGCCCAGCATTCCACATGATGTACTCTTCATAGAAGTTAAATAAGCAGGGTGACAATATACAGCCTTTATGTACTCCTTTCTCAATTTGGAACCAGTCCGTTGTTCCATGTCCGGTTCTGATGGTTGTTCTTGACCTGCATACAGGTTTCTCAGGAGAGAGGTCAGGTGGCCTGGTATTCCCATCTCTTGAAGAATTTTCCACAGTTTGTTGTGATCCACATAGTCAAAGGCTTTAGCATAGTCAATGAAGAAAAGTAAATGTTTTTCTGGAATTCTCTTGCTTTTTCTATGATCCAACAAATGTTGGCAATTTGATATCTTTTACGTTATTCAGTTCAGTTTAGTCACTCAGTTGTGTCCGACTCTTTGTGACCCTATGAATCGCAGCATGCCATGCCTCCCTGTCCATCACCATCTCCCGGAGTTCACTCAAACTCACATCCATCAAGTCGGTGATGCCATCCAGCCATCTCATCCTCTGTTGTCCCCTCTTCTTCCTGCCTGAAATCCCTCCCAGAATCAGAGTCTTTTCCAATGAGTCAACTCTTTGCATGAGATGCCCAAAGTATTGAAGTTTCAGATTTAGCATCATTCCTTCCAAAGAAATCCCATGGCTGATCTTCAGAATGGACTGGTTGGATCTCCTTGCAGTCCAAGGGACTCTCAAGAGTCTTCTCCAACACCACAGTTCAAAAGTATCAATTCTTTGGCACTCAGCTTTCTTCACAGTCCAACTCTAACATCCATACATGACCACTGGAAAAACCACAGCCTTGACTAGACGGACCTTTGTTGGCAAAGTAATGTCTCTGCTTTTCAATATGCTATCTAGGTTGGTCATAACTTTCCTTCCAAGGAGTAAGTGTCTTTTAATTTTATGGCTGCAGTCACCATCTGCAGTGATTTTGGAGCCCCCAAAAATAAAGTCTGACACTGTTTCCACTGTTTCCCCATCTATTTCCCATGAAGTGAAGGGAACAGATGCCATGATCTTAGTTTTCTGTTGTTGAGCTCTAAGCCAACTTTTTCACTCTCTTCTTTCACTTTCATCAAGAGGCTTTTTAGTTCCTCTTCACTTTCTGCCATAAGGGTAGTGTCATCTGCATATCTGCGGTTATTGATATTTCTCCCGGCAATCTTGATTCCAGCTTGTGCTTCTTCCAGCCCAGCGTTTCTCATGATGTACTCTGCATATAAGTTACAAGATATTAAATATAGCTCCCCATGCCATACAATAGGTCCTTGTTGGTTATCTATTTTATATATAGTAGTGTGTTTGTTAATCCCAATTCCTAATTTATCCCCCTACTGACATTTGGTTTTTTTTAATGAGGGACTATTGACACCGTAGACTCATTTGCAAATTTTTGTGTTTCATCTATTTGTTTTACTCATTTACTGAGTAAATCATCAGCTGATTTTTTGTTTGTTTGTTTGATCATTACCTAAGTGCAAATGTATTTATTTCAGCATTTTCACCTCTCTGAACATTTTTCTCAACCTTTGGGTGAGTATGACACTCAAAGATTTAAATCTTTCCATTCTGAAGATAATGGGCAAAACAAAGTAAAGAAATGTTCATTGGTTTCTATAAAAATCTCTGAAATATATTTTTATTGAAAATCATACCTATTTTCTAATGCATTTTTATCACTGGTAATTTACTATTCTTGATGTAAATGAACTATTTTATTCATTCACAAAAAAATTACAAAATGCTTGCTAGATATCAGGTACTGTGCTTCATGCTAAGGACACAAAGATACAAAGAGCTCTTATTCAGTGGGGAGACAAGTGAGTAAACAAGTGATTATAGCACAACAGAGAGAAGCACAAGATAAAACATCTAATTCATGCTGGAGGAGACGACACCCAGGCAATTCGAATTAAAGAAAGTCATTATAGCCAGGCAAAGTAGAACCAGCCACAAAGAACATCCTGTGAAAAGTCCCTGTGTCAGAAGGGACACAGAGCAACCAAGGGGGAAAGATGGCCAGCCAATAAGGCTGAAATGTAGAAAACCCAAGAACGGCACCACAGAGGTGTTCAGAGGACATGTGAAATGTGTGGTGAGAGGAGCTAAACCAGACTGAGAATGAAGTTTCTGGCAAGTGATTTTAGCGCAAGTAACAGAAATATTAAAAAAAAAAAAAAAAAAAAAACTAAGATCATGGCACCAAGCCCCATTACTTCATGACAAATACAAGGGGAAAAAGTGGAAGATGACAGATTTCCTCTTTTTGGACTCTAAAATCACTGCGGATGGTAACTGCAGCCATGAAATCAAAAGACGATTGCTTCTTGTCAGGAAAGCCATGACAAACCTGGACAGTGTGTTGAAAAGCAGAGACATCACTCTGCTGACAAAAGTCCTTATAGTCAAGGCTGTGGTCTTCCCAGTGGTCATGTTTGGTTGTAAGAGCTGAATCGTAAAGAAGTGTGAAGTGAAGTGAAGTCACTCAGTCGTGTCCAACTCTTTGTGACCCCATGGACTGTAGCCTATCAGGCTTCTCCGTCCATGGGATTTTTCAGGCAAGAGTACCAGAGTGGGTTGCCATTTCCTTCTCCAGTAAAGAAGCGTGAGCGCCGAAGAACTGATGCCTTCGAACTGTGGTGCTGGACTCTTGAAAGGTCCCTTGGACAGCAAGGAGAATCAAATCAGTCAATCTTAAAGGAAATCAACCCCTCAATACTCATTGGAAGGACTGATGCTGAAGCTAAAGCTCCAGCAGTTTGGTCATCTGATGCAAATAGTCGACTCATTGGAAAAGTCCCTGATGCTGGGAAAGATTGAGGGCAGAAGGAGAAGAGAGCATCAGAGGATGAGATGGCTGGATGGCGTCACCAATGCAATGGACATGAAATTGGGCAAACTCTGGGAGATAGTGAGGGACAGGGAGGGCTAGCAGTCCACAGGGTCGCAAAGAGTCAGACACGACTGGGGGACTGAACAACAGAAATATATAAACACAGCAATATTTGTGCATCATTCTTTACTTTTCAAAGGTGTTTACAACAAGCTCTTCATTCATTTTATTACTATGCCTGATTTATACATAAGGAAATGGAGATCTGAGTTTTCAAAATAGTAGGTGACTCACAGACCTAGAAAAACAAACTTATGGTTACCAAAGGGGATAGCAGGGGCCGGAGATAAATTAGGAGTTTGGGATTAACATATACACTCTACTATACATAAAACAGATAAACAATAAGGACACACTATTAGCACAGAGAACTATATTCAATATTTTGTAATGACCTATAATGGTAAAGAATCTGAATATATATGTATGCATGTATATATGTGTGTGTGTAATATATATATGTTTGTGTATATGTCTGTTATATATATATATATATTTATATTTATATATATAGGCTTCCCTGGTGGCTCAGATGGTAAAGAATTCACCTGCAATGCAGGAGACCTGGGTTTGTTCCCTGGGTTGGGAAGCTCACCTACGGAAGGAAATGGCTACCCACTCCAGTATTCTTGCCTGGAAAATGCCATGGACAGAGCAGCCTGGCAGGCTGTAGTCCATGGGGTCACAAAGAGTTGTACATGACCAAAAGAATAAGCACAATGTATACATAAACATATATATTTGAATCACTCTGCTGTACACCTGGAACTAATACAACATTGTAAATTAACTATAATTTAAAAAATGGTTGAAAAAGTTCAGTTCAGTTCAGTCACTCAGTTGTGTCCAACACTTTGCAAGCCCATGGACTGCAGCATGCCAGGCCTCCCTGTCCATCACCAGCTCCCAGAGTTTACTCAAACTCTTGTCCATTGAGTTGGTGATGCCATCCAACCATCTCATCCTCTGTCGTCCCCTTCTCCTCCTGCCTTCAATCTTTCCCAGCATAATGGTCTTTTCATATGAGTCAGCTCTTTGCATCAGGTGGCCAAAGTATTGGAGTTTCAGCTTCAACATCAGTCCTTCCAATGAACACCCAGGACTGATCTCCTTTAGGACGGGTTGGATCTCCTTGCAGTGCAAGGGACTCTCAAGAGTCTTCTCCAACACCACAGTTCAAAAGCATCAATCCCTCAGTGCTCAGCTTTCTTTATAGTCCAACTCTCACATCCATACATGACTACAGGAAAAACCATAGCCTTGACCAGATGGACCTTTGTTGGCAAAGTAATGTCTCTGCTTTTTAATATACTATCTAGGTTTGTCATAACTTTCCTTCCAAGGAAAGTGTTTTTTTATTTCATGGCTGCAGTCACCATCTGCAGTGATTTTGGAGCCCGCAAAAAGTTAAGTCTGCCACTGTTTCCACTGTTCCTCCATCTATTTGCCATGAAGTGATGTGACCAGATTCCATGATCTTAGTTTTCTTAATGTTGAGTTTTAGGCCAACTTTTTTACTTTCCTCTTTCACTTTCATCTAGAGGCTCTTTAGTTCTTCTTCACTTTCTGCCTTAAAGGTGGTGTCATCTGCACATCTGAGGTTATTAATATTTCTCCTTGCAATCTTGATTCCAGCTTGTGCTTCATCCAGCCCAGCGTTTCTCAAGATGTACTCTGCATAGCAGTTAAATAAGCAAGGTGACAATACACAGACTTGACATATTCCTTTTCCTATTTGGAACTAGTCTGTTGTTCCATGTCCAGACAGTTGCTTCCTGATCTGCATACAGATTTCTCAAGAGGCAGATCAGGTGGTCTGGTATTCCCATCCCTTGAAGAATTTTCCACAGTTGATTGTGATCCACACAGTCAAAGGCTTTGGCATAGTCAATAAAGCAGAAATAGATGTTTTTCTGGAACTCTCTTGCTTTTTTGATGATCCAACGGATGTTGGCATTTTGATCTCTGGTTCCTCTGCCTTTCCTAAAACCAGCTTGAACATCTGGAAGTTCATGGGTCACGTATTGCTGAAGCCTGGCTTGGAGAATTTTGAGCATTACTTTGCTAGTGTGTGAGATGCGTGCAATTGTGCAGTAGTTTGAGCATTCTTTAGCATTGCCTTTCTTAGGGATTGGAATGAAAACTGACCTTTTCCAGTCCTGTGGTTGAAAAAGTAGCAGGTGACTGAATTGGGAGTCACACTCGGGTCTTGGAAGTTTAGGTTTCCTGCTCTCTGTTCTCCCTGACACTGCCTTTCTATTTATCATTTAAATAAATAAACTACTGCCATGGAGCAGAGCACTGTAGTATGTTCAGTGCAGGGGGTGGGAGACGATGGTAGAAAGATGAGTAAACCTTCAAGAAGTTTCTAGGTAGAGAGAAGGAGAATCACATAATCATACACAAAGAGAAGGGTCTTCTTTGGTTGGTGTTCCTGTTGTTGTTGTTTGGCAAAACTAAGTGCACCCAGTAAGTGAAGCAATGACTGATACAGGAGTCCAGGGAGGGAAACATCACCACATCATGGGTGTCACACGAAGGATGGGCTTGGTCTGGGCAAGGCCTTGCAGCTCGGGAGTGGAGGTCAAGTAAGAAAAAGGAAAAACATGAACTTTATGTGAGAGTGATCAGAAGTAAGAGTGGTGAGAGTCAGTTGGAGATGGCTTTGAGTCCCCACTCTGTCCCTTTTGGATGACTTTGGGTCATTCACTTCCAGACCGTGTAAGCATTGGATGCGATTTCACACATAAACTCTCATCATGATACCTGGAATACACCAGTCCTCAGTAAATGGTGGAGATGCTGGTGGTGGTGGTGACATCACTGTTAACGTCATCACCATCAACCCTGCCCTCTCAGACACCACAGATTGGGTCCCTCAGGACCCCCACACTCTCCCAGCCACCCACCCAGGGGCTGATCTACAAGCCTCTTAGGAAGACTTGATTCTCCCCACTCCTCTTCTCCTTTCTAAAGTCCAAGTGCCTGCCTCTCACAATAACCATTTCCACAAACCTGACTTTCCTTCATGATCTCCCTGTTTTCTCGAAGATTCTGTAGGATTGACACCCCCAGAATGGACAGGCCTTCCCCTCAAGGATCTGGAGAGTGCCTACTACCACCCTCAGTAGCCCCGGGGCAGGTAGGAGTCCAGGCAGGGGGTGCTGGGGGGAGAGGCAACCCTAAGACTTGGCTGCTCTCCCCTGGAGCTCCTCTCCTGGTCTGCTATTACTTACTGCATGACTCTGGACTGCGTTATTAGCAGCCGAAGCTGTGGGGGACCCAGCTGCCATGAAACAGACACAAAAACAAAGAATGTGAAGCCAAGAATGAAGAGCTACAGCTGAAATCTGTGAAGGAGGCAATGTTTCTATTTGGAGCTTAAGCGCCTTGCCAGCAGGCCTCCACATACCACCTCCTCCCCCACTCCGTGCTCCCTCGGCCTCCTCCAGTCCTCCACAAGTTGTCAACTAACCCCCCTGAAAGGAAGGCCAGGTGTGCCAAAGAGGGCTTTGGCTGGGAGTCAGGACCCTGGGGTCCAGGTTGGATTCTGCCAGTGATGAGCTGTGGGAACTTAGGCAAAGGATTGGATTTTTCTGAGCCTTCATTTGAAAATGATCAGACTAGTGGGTCCTCCAGCTTTAAACCTGTTACTGACCTCTTTTCTTAGCACATATTTATATAGATACACACACACACACACACACACACACACACACACTCACTTATTGAATCACATTATTTTCAACTCTCATAACAGTTATCCAGCAGTCAGTTTGATGTTAAGAGCAAAGGAATTCTTGCATTAATTCTATGGACAAAGGTTACTTTCTATAAGATATAAAATCTGATTCAAAATGATAAAAAATGTAGGTTTTAAAAATAAAAATATGTAGAGAATATGAATGGAATAATTACATAAGAAAATGTGTAGATAGGAAACAAAATTTGGCAATACATCCTCTTTATGGGTAAAACTGCAAGTGCCAATTAAAGCAGCATTAATATATTAAGATATATTGTAAATTCTTATTAATTAAGACAGAAACTTCTGCAGCAGAAACAGAAAAATGGATCAGTACAACAGACAGAGAACTCAGAAACTGGTGTGTATGTGAATATGTAGGTGGCTTTCCACTTTCATGCATTGGAGAAGGAAATGGCAACCCACTCCAGTGTTATTGCCTGGAGAATCCCAGGGACGGGGGAGCCTGGTGGGCTGCCGTCTATGGGGTTGCACAAAGTCGGACACAACTGAAGCGACTTAGCAGCAGCAGCAGGTATACACTTGACATGTGATAAAGGTAGCAACACAAACCAATGAGGAATGACAGATGATTTAGTAGATGGTTTTGTAGAAATCAACTCCCGTATGAGCAGACATAAAGAGCCAGTTCACAAAAGTCACACAAATGTCCAACAAGCATTTGAAGAAATGCTCCAACTTACCAATAATCACAGAAATCAGACTGAAACAACCTAATACAACGTGGTAACTTTTACAGTCACCAGAAAGCAAAAACAGCTGCTGAGAGTATAAACTGGCACTGCCGTTTATAGAAAGAACCTGCCAGAGTTTAGTAAAACAAAATGTTTATTTTTCTGACCCAGTGGGTCCATTCCTAGGTATAAATCCCAGAGAGGTTATCCCACAGGTTCATAAGTGTGCACACATTATAATGCTTCCCATGACATTGTTCAGAGTCACAGGCAGTTGGAGGCAAACTGCTTTGATCACTAAGAGAATGAATATGTTATGTGTAGGAAGTGCATGCTGTGGCATCCTATGCAGTAATAAACTAAAAAGCAAGAATAAATCTCTAAAATATATAAAAAGTCAGAAATAAAATGAGAATTATAACATAATTCCATTGATGTAAAAGAAAAAAAGATATCAAATGCATTCACAAAACCACTTTACAAGAACATATATTGCAGCACATATTGGAATGGTTCACACATATTGGAATGGTTCCACAATAAACCGTGGAAAATTCTTAGAGAGATGGGAATACCAGACCACCTTACCGGCCTCCTGAGAAATCTATATGCAGGTCAAGAAGCAACAGTTAGAACCAGACATGGAACAACGGACTGGTTCCAAATCGGGAAAGGAGTACATCAAGGCTGTTTATTGTTATCCTGCTTATTTAACTTATATGCAGAGAACACCATGTGAAATGTACATCAATACATCTGGGCTGGATGAAACACAAGCTGGAATCAAGATTGCCAGGAGAAATATCAATAAACCTCAGATATGCAGATGACACCAGCATTATGGCAGAAAATGAAGAACTAAAGAGCCTCTTGATGAAAGTGAAAGAGGAGAGTGAGAAAGTTGGCTTAGAACTCAACATTCGAAAAACTAAGATCATGGCATCCAGTCTCACCACTTCATGGCAAAGAGATGGGGAAACAATGAAAACAGTGACAAACTTTATTTTCTTGGGCTCCAAAATCACTACAGATGATGACTGCAGCCATGAAATTTAAAGATGCTTGCTCCTTGGAAGAAAAGCTATGACCAACCTAGACAGCATATTAGAAAGCAGAGACATTGCTTGGCTGACAAATGTCCATTTAGTCAAAGCTGTGGTTTTCCAGTAGTCATGTATGGATGTGAGAGTTGGACTATAAAGAAAGATGAGCACTGAGGGATTGATGCTTTTGAACTGTGGTGTTGAAGACTCTTGAGAGTCCCTTGGACTGCAAGGAGATCCAACCCGTCCATCTGAAAAGAAATCAGTCCTGAATATTCATTGGAAGGACTGATGCTGAAGCTGAAACTCCAATAACTTGGCCACCTGATGTGAAGAAATGACTCATTAGAAAAGACCATGATGCTGGGAAAGATTGAAGGCAGGAGGAGAAGGGGACGACAGAGGATGAGATGGTTGGATGGCATCACTGACTCAACGGACATGAATTTGAGTAAGCTCCGGGAGTTGGTGATGGACACTGAAGCCTGGCATGCTGCAGTCCATGGGGTCACAAAGAGTCGGACACAACTGAGCAACTGAACTGAACTGAATTGGAATGATTTTCTCCCAAACCATAATTCAAAAAGATACATGTACTCCAATTTCATTGCAGCATTATTTACAATAACCAGTACATGGAAGCAACCTAAATGTCTTTGTATACCTGCTGTATAGCACAGGGAACTCAGCTTGGTGCTCTGTGATGACCTAGAGAGCAGGGATGGGTACCTGGGGAGTGGGAGAGAGGCTCAAGAGGGAAGGGATATATACATACACATACAGTTGAGTTGATTCACTTTGTTGTGTAGCAAAAACTGATGCAACGGTGTAAAGCCATTAAACTCCAATAAAAAATTTAAAATATAAAATATAAAAGAATGGTTTTCTACCAAAGATTTATCAGTGAGTATTCAGTTGAGAAAACAGAAATCTCCAAGAAGAAAAGGACTTAATGTAGGGATTGAGGTACTTTCAAAACTATTCAGGATTTCCCTGGTGGTCCAGTGATGAAGACACCACACTTCCAATGCATGGGGTGCAGGTTTGATCCCTGAACAGGGAACTAAGATCCTACATGTCCTGTGGCCCCCCAAAAAAATTTTTAATTTTAATAGAAACTTTTTTTAAAAACATGTTGTATGCAGTTTGTTTTTTAAAAAGAAAACTATCGGAAAGGCCAAAGGAGTGAAGGGCAGGGAAGACCATTGCTGGTTCCCAAGTTTTCTACCAGCCTTCATGAAAAAACAGGATGTTGATGCTGCAGCCCACAAGGACTAAAGGAAATGTCACCAATGGTTACAGCTGCATGAGCACCAAGGCAGGCGATTTATGGGACAAGCCCTGAAGTCACTGCAAGATCTCACATAAGCCAAAGCTCACACATCTACTTGCCACTACAGAGGAAAAATAATGGTGTTCTAATTCTAGTGAGGACGTCTCCCACTAGTGAAATATAAACGGAACCCCCTTCTCATAAGGGAATATGGAACATGTAAGTTTTTAGCTTAGTGATGCTGGGAACACCTGAAAAGAAGTTCAAATGGGGCTGAAGACCAGCAGACATTCTTCTGACTGCTCAGGACCCATCCACCCCCTCTGTATTTAACTTCCAAACAACAATAGTATCAGAAGCACACTTTCTGCCTAACCTGATGCAAGAGCTAACTCCTGTACAAATAAGAAGGCAGTCACCCTCTTCCCAAAAATGTTCCCAAGTGTAATATCATCACTGTAACCATCATCTAGTTCAATCACAGTTCTTCTTCAACAACATGTAATCAATCTAAAGACATGTACTTAATCAACCACAGCATATTTATATAAAACAGTAAGGGGAAAGAAGAAGGGAAATGGAAATTCCGTATTGTGTAAGATATATAAATAAAGACATACATATAAGCCTAAGACAAGAATATATGAATAGCTACTACAGTCATCATTTTTATATCCAAGATCATAATGTTTTAACTCTTACCACAGCACCCTTTCTATAATCTCTTTGCCCTTCAGCTACCACTTTAGGCTATGGTTCTTGATCTAGTACATGTGTGCTAAGTCATTTCAGCCTTGTCTGACTCTATGCCAGCTTATGGACTGTAGTCTGCCAGATTCCTCTGTCCTTGGGATTCTCCAGGCAAGAATATCGGAGTGGGTTTTCATGCCCTTCTCCAGGGGATCTTCCTGACCCAGGGATCAAACCCATGTCTCCTGCAGCTCCTACATTTCAGGCAGATTCTTTACTGCTGAGCCACTAAAGAATGGGGAAACCCCTCTTGATCTAGTACACTGGCCCAAAACTTCATTCCTAAATGGTCTGAACTATTATTAGTGACCCTGCCTGTGTTGGGCTGCTATAATCTTTTTTTAAATTTATTTTCTAACCGGAGGAAAATTGTTTTGCAATGTTGTGTTGCTTTCTTCCATACAACAATGCAAATCAGTTATAATCTTTCATCAGATTTTTCCTGGCACGAAAGTACAACACTAACAGGCACACCTAACTCCCTGGATTCCACATATATGCTTTCTGATCCTGATTTGAAGTAGCAGCCTTATTTGAGGGTTGATTACTTTTGACAATACTGGAACCCCCTTCTGTGTCTCTTGATTCACTGACATGAGGAGAACAAAATGCGAAACTTCTGTTTCATTGTAATGTCCCCTAAAGAAAGTTTTTCTCCTTTGGGAACTAAGATCACTAAACCAACAGAGACTAAAGATTCAGGCATATGAAGCAAATTTTTGCAAGAGGAATAATGATTGTTAAAAATAATAATAACCTGCAGGAGCCTGAAAGGGAGAGGAGTTTGAGGAGAATGGATACATGCATATGTATGGCCGAGTCCCTTCACTGTTCATGTGAAACTATCACAACACTGCTAACTGGCTATGCCCCAGCACAAAATACAAAGCTTTCAAAATAAATAATAAAATGGATAACCAACAAGGACCTACTGTACAGCACATGGAACTCTACTCAATGTTATGTGGCAACTTGGATGGGAAGCAGGTTTGGAGGAGAATGTATGCGTGTATATGTATGACTGAGTCCCTTCGCTGTTCGCCTGTAACTATCACAACACTGTTAATCAGTGATACCCAATACAAAATAAAAATTTAATAAAAGTAACAATAGTGCAGGGATTTCCATAGTCCAGTGGTAAAGAATCTGCCTTGCAATCAAGGGGACTTGAGTTTGACCCCTGGGCGAGGAACTAAGATCCCACATGTTGCAGGTCCACTAAGCCCATGCTAGAGACCATAGCTAAAGAAAGCCCATGCACTGCAACGAAGACCCAGCACAGTCAAAAACAAAAATAATAATGCAAGAAGCCATCACTCCTTTTTCCTAGTCTTAGTCCCCAGCCAAGTGTAATCTGGCTATGGGAGAAGACACATCACAAATTGGTCACTTGTTCAAAGTATATGATGTATTTGAGAGTTCTCCACCCATCCAAGTTTTGTGCTTCCTGCTGGGCACAATAACTAGTCTTTGCTAAGCCATGCTGTTGCTGCTGCTGCTGCTAAGTCGCTTCAGTCGTGTCCGACTCTGTGCGACCCCAGAGAGGACAGCCCACCAGGCTCCGCCGTCCCTGGGATTCTCCAGGCAAGAACACTGGAGTGGGTTTCCATTTCCTTCTCCAATGCATGAAAGTGAACAGAGAAAGTGAAGTCGCTCAGTCGTGTCTGACTCTTCACGACCCCATGGACTGCAGCCTACCAGGCTCCTCCGTCCATGGGATTTTCTAGGCAAGGGTACTGGAGTGGGTTGCCATTGCCTTCTCCGTGCTACCATTCTATAAAACCAGGCCCTTCTATGGGAGGAAATACAAAAAAAAAAAAAAAATGAGTCTTATGGGCATGAAAGTACTATCACATTTTTTTGTTGTACAATTAGTTACTTGGTCAGAAACAATATATGATGGAATGCCATATGGTGAATAAGGCGTTTGCTGAGTTCACAGACGGTGAAGCAAGAGCGTTACAGGCAGGAAAAGCAAATTCATATCTGGGATAAATGCCTATTCCTTCAGGACAAAATGCTATACTCTTTTTGATAGAAGTGGTCCAATATAATAAACCTGCCACTGAGAAATGGTATCATGTCAGGCTTAGACAGCTTCTGCTATGAAGAAGCTGGGTATCCAGCAGTGGTCTAAGCCTTAGTGAGGGGAAGCTTATGTTGCTGAGCTAATGCAAAACCTCTAATGCTGGCAACTTATCCATGAGTCCATTGAGCAAAAACTGGAGCATTTGGGAAAAAATGCTGAGTGACATCCACAGAAAGGGTCACCTTGTCCTCTTGAGTCTTCTGTACAGTAGGTACCCTTTAGTTAGCATTTACAAGAGGCACAAATATCTTATTCTATCTGGAGAATTTTGACGATCCACTCTCATACATACCCTTTCTCAATATTCCCATGTCATCAATTCCTCCAAGACCTGGGCCAAAAGACTAATGTCTGCCCATGAAGGGCATATACCTGTAGACAGCCTTTCATCCATCCAAAGTAAGCCACAAGATGTATCATTTGAAGTTATACCCACTGGGAAGATTTGTCTTACATGTCTTATGTGTCTTTATTAATCTTCCAGAACCAATGCTGAGTGTGACTATAACACTATAATAATCCATTCCCAGATGGTGCTAGTCTATATTTAAATAAAGCTTATTTTGCTTTCTCAATCGACTGATCTTGAAGAATTTCCCATGAGTTCATATAAATGGATCCAGAGAGAAGTAAAAATGCAGCAGGGGTAGCTATGATGGCAGTCTGAGTCAGCTGCTCATGCAATATACTTGTTGCCTTAGTTACTTTTTGAACTTTTTCATCTACTTCAAGTATATTATAGAGTCCTGCAGCACAAGCCCAACTTTTTATTTAGGGTGTCAGATAACACCAAGTTCATGCTGAGTGGCTCAAATTACTTGCCCACTGGTAATGTCATGATCAGAAGTGGAATCTTTATCCATGACCCACTATCAAGACAAGACCTGTTTCTCAAAAGAAAAATAACATTTGTTTAAGGGTATGTAGCACTACTCCCAAAATCCTAGGGATCTGTATTTAAGTTCTCTTATTGTGGCTTCTCTTACTGTGGCTTGCCAGAGACTCCATACAGCATCACTACCCATTGGACCTCAACTACCACTGAGTCTCCTAAATCATAAAACTTGAGTTGGAAGAGGAATTTGTACTGAAGCCTGGACTAACTATAGAGACTTCTCATATACTATAACTCCCTAAAATTTACAGCATTATAGGTTACTCAGTAAATAGGTCACAAGTGTGCATTCCAATGGGGTGTGTTTTATCTCTTAACTTCCAAGAGGCAGAACACAGCCTTTAAAAGAATGATATAGCCATAGGACATGAAATAAACTGATTAGAACTGAATGGGTCCAAGACAGAAGATGAGTTGACTTCTACTGGGCCTTGAACTTCAGTATATGCTCATCATAACAGTTCAATAAGCTAAGTGACATACCTACCAGCACCATGACAGTTCTGAGGCTGACCAAATAAAATAAAAAAGTGGACAGCAACCCAATTCCTGTAAATCCTCACCTTTTCCCTGAAATAGTTGGAATAATCCTCCCATTCATTAGCCAATGAAATTACCCAGCCCATGAAAACTAACCACACCATATTTAGGGTCCTCTTACCTTCTGACATGGTCCAGACTCTGTCTGTAGAGTGTTTTCCTCCCTAAATAAATCTACTTCTTACTTATCAAAATAAATGAATAAAAATAAACTTCAGAGAGACCCGCCATATATTCTGCCTTTTTCTTAATTTTAGGGGTACAAGGTATGAAGAATTCCCTCTTTTTCATTATGAAGGTGATTTCTTGACCTGCTCTGGATCTCTGGGCTCAGAATCTTCAAGTGTCAGGCTTCAGAATATTTATGGATTTATCTCTCACTCTCTTATGTATGTAATGTACTACACACCCACACTCACTCACCAGTATGCCATTAATGTAGTGAACAGGTGTGATAGCCAGATGGGGAAATAGTCAATGTCCTTGCAGACCACATGATGCCTAAAAGACCCCACTCACTTACAACAAACAGTTTCTGCTGTGTTTACTACATAAAATAGAGAGAGACTTTTGGGAAAGATGGAGGAGAAGCACTTATCTCTATTTTTCCCCCAAGTTACAACTGAAGATCCAGAATATTGTAGAATTAAAAATATGTAAAAAGATTCTAAAAGATGAAGAAGAGAAGGAAGGCTGTCTAAGCACCTTAGTAACTGTGTAACAGCATAGTGGCATGTTCCTAGGTGTTCACCTTGCTTGGTATATGCCAGTTTAGAGTTGAAGAAGTCAAGGTACAGACCAAAAATTTCTCCAGTAAAAGCCTTCCCTCTAGCTAAAGAACCAAGGAAGTAGCAGCCTCATAAGGCAGAAAACTTTTAGACAATAAGTGTTCTCTTTTTCTTAATTGGGCTACAGTTGCTTTACAATGTTTTGTTGGCTTCTGCTGTATGACAACATGAATCAGCCAGATGTAGACCTATTAACTCCTCCTTTTTGGATCTCCATCTCACGCCAACCCCATCCCACCCATCGAGGTCGCTATAGGACACTGAGCTGAGTTCCCTGTGCATACAGCAGGTTCCCATTAGCAATCTGTGTTATACGTGGTAGTGTATATGCTTCCCTGGTGGCTCAGAGGTTAAAGCGTCTGCCTGCAATGCGGGAGACCTGGATTCTATCCCTGGGTCAGGAAGATCTCCTGGAGAAGGAAATGGCAACCCACTCCAGTATTCTTGCCTGGAGAATCCCATGGACAGAGGAGCCTGGTAGGCTACAGTCCACGGGGTCACAAAGAGTCAGACACGACTGAGCGATTTCACTCACTCACTCAGTGTATATGTGTCAGTTCCAATCTCCCAATTCATCCCACTCCCCTTACCCCCGCCATGCTCACACCTCTGTTTTCTACTCTGTGTCTCTATTCCTGCCCTGCAAATAGGTTCAGCTGTACCATTTTTCTAGATTCCACGTGTATGCATTAATATACAATATCTGTTGTTCTTTTTCTGACTCTGTCTGTATGACAGTTTCTAAGTTCAACCACAGTCTCTACAAAGGAACCAACTTCTTTCCTTTTATGGCTGAGTAATATTCCACTGTAAATAATAATAATAATAACTATTATTCTCCAGTTAAACACCACATAATAATCAGAAGCGGCCTCACCACTCCCCAGGCCAGCAAAGGCTATGTGGAAAGACTAGTTCACAGGCACAAAGCTGCAGTGAAGTGTCCAGCAGGATGGGGTCAGAGAATGGCACATAAGGAGCCAGGACTCATCCCCAGCCTGCTATATTCTATGGTATCTGTAGTGGCCATGAGGGGACCTGAAACTACCATCCTCATCCAGCAGTAACAAGGAACCTCTGCCTTTGGATATCAATGGAGACTGGGCAGAGAATCCGGATTTTTACATCCACCTGGCAGTAACAGGGTGGTGCCCTCTCTCTTCCTGCTGAAACTGTGCCAGAAGAAACCAGTTCAAACAGAAGCTTTACATAATGTCCACAGTCTCATGATAACTAAAACGTCCAGGTTTCAGTTGAAAATCACTCATCCTAGCAGGAAACAGGAAGATCTTAAGCTAAATGAACAAAGTTAGTTTGAGTTTAATGATCGAACAAATCTTTCAAAGCAACTACTGTAAAAATACCTCAGTGAGCATTTGCAAGCATGCTTAAAACAAATGGAAAAAATAGAAAGATTCAACAAAGGAACAGAAGATGTAAGGAAGAACCAAACGGAAACTTTAAAACGGAAAAATGCAATAATGGAAATAAAAAACTCATTGAATGAGCTCAACAGTGGAATGAAAGGGACAAAGGAAAGACTCAATGGACTGGAACAAAATAAATTACCCAATTTGAACAGGGGTAAATGTAAAATTAATAGAGCCTCAGAGACCTATGAGACTATAACAAAAGGTTTAACATGCATGTCACTATAGTCACAAAAAGAAGGGGGAAAGGGCAAGGATGAAAAAGTATTCAAAAAATAATGGCTAAGAAATGTGCAAATTTGGCAAGAAATATAAACTGGACCGTCAAGAAGCTGAATGATCACCAAAAAGAACAAATCAAAGCAATCCATGCCAAGACACATAACAATTAAACTTCTAAAAACTAAAGGCAAAGAAAAAATTTTGAAAACAGCCACAGCAAAATGATACCTTTCTTTTGGGGGAAAAACAATTTTAATGACAATGAATTTCATAACAAAAATGATAGAAGTCACAAATAAATGGCAAAATATTTTCCAAGAGTTGAAAGAGTACTCAACCCAGAATCTTACAACCAGTAAAAATATCCTTCGGGAAGGAAGGAAACATCAAGACAATCTCAGATGAAGGAAAACTAATTTTTCACCAATTGGCCAACCCTAGAAATGTATCTAAAGGAAATTCTCTAAACAGAAAAAAAAAAAAAAAAGATAAAATAAGGAACTTTGGAAAATCAGGAAGAAAGAACAGTAAAAATATGAGTAAATGTAATATACTTTTCTCCTTTTCCTCCTCCAGCATAATCTAAATTATGTTGATTGCTGAAGTGAAAATTTTAACACTGTTATTCCATGGGTCAAATAGCCAACATGGGGTTGACTACCAAGTATGCCTATTTTAATTATTAAATATATATTCCAAAACTAGAGAAGTAGCCACTGGGGCCATTGTGAAATAGACTTAAGTCAAAATTCCATTTATCACACAACCATAGTGGGTTTTGAGGTATTCAGTGATTAGTGTCAACTCAGAGTCAGATATTCAGCAATTTCCAAAAGTCAGGGTATTTCTCTTTCCCTAGTATGTGTGTGTGTATGCTCAGTTGCTCAGTCATGTCCAACTTTTTGTGACCCTATGGACTGTAGCCCACCTGACTCCTCTGTCCGTGGGGTTTCCCATGCAAGAATACTGGAGTGGGTTTCCATTTCCTTCTCCAGGGCATCTTCCTGACCTAGGGATAGAATCCATGTCTGCTGCGTCTCCTGCATCGCCAGGTAGATTCTATACCACTGAGCCACCTGGGAAGCTCCCTCCCCAGTACATAGTCACCTAGTAAATGATTAAGTGACTCTTTGGAGAAGACTAAGAAAAATATTTGCAATACATACTTTGTGTCAGAGCCATGAGATTCTTTTCCCAGAGGACCTGCCCAAATTTCTTTCAAGGGATTCTAGGTCCATAAACTTGTTCAAGAATAAGAATTGACTATAGGACCATAAATCCCCATTGTGAGGGCTCAGATCAAGACCTAGAATACTTCTGTTTATGCATATCAAATAAGACTTTCATAGCTTTCCATCTATTGATTCTTGGAGAATCATAATCAATTAAATATCAAAGATTTCTGAAGGTCAATCATGATTACCACTTCAAACTTGATTCCCATGTTGGTAATCTGCTCATTTGGTCTCTGGTTGTCAGTGTTGTTTTTCGACCACTGCTATCCTAGCAAAAGATCATTTCAATAGCAGCATCACCAGCCTTCATTCTCAACTTTCACAGGAAAGTCACTACAGAGTTTTTAAAGAATGTCAATGCTCCTCTCACAAAATTGTTTTTTCATGCCTTCCTGAGACAAGTATCATTTGGACTCTTTCCAAGGACCTGATGAGGGGGTGGATAAGTGAGTCCTAGCATCTCAATTTATTTATTGTGGGACAGAGTTAAATTCAGGCTTCAAACAGTACTAGTTAACTTCTGCTACATAATTACTCTCTCAAAAACAGTGGATTCAAACCACAGTATTATTTCTGTGATTCCCTGGGCTTGTTGGGCAGTTCTTGGAGTTTAAGACTGAACGACCTAGGATAACCTCATTCACATGTCCAAAGATTTGTCTGAGATTGTTGAGACTTTTCTTCAAGTCTTCAAGTGATCATTCATCCACCAGCGCCTAGCCTAAGCTTGTTAAAGGCAGAATGTTTCCAAGTAGCAAGCACTTTTCAAGCCTCTGCTTAGATCATGTTTGCTAATGTCTCATTGGCCAAAGCAAGTTACATTGCCAAGTCCAGATTCAAGAAGTGAATCTTTGACAAAGGAGGCAAGAATATACAATGGATTAAAGACAATCTCTTTAACAAGTGGTGCTGGGAAAACTGGTCAACCACTTGTAAAAGAATGAAACTAGAACACTTTCTAACACCATACACAAAAATAAACTCAAAATGGATTAAAGATCTCAACGTAAGACCAGAAACTATAAAACTCCTAGAGGAGAACATAGGCAAAACACTCTCCGACATACATTACAGCAGGATCCTCTATGACCCATCTCCCAGAATATTGGAAATAAAAGCAAAAATAAACAAATGGGACCTAATTAACCTTAAAAGCTTCTGCACAACAAAGGAAACTATTAGCAAGGTGAAAAGGCAGCCTTCAGAATGGGAGAAAATAATAGCAAATGAAGCAACTGACAAACAACTAATCTCAAAAATATACAAGCAACTCCTACAGCTCAATTCCAGAAAAATAAATGACCCAATCAAAAAATGGGCCAAAGAACTAAATAGACATTTCTCCAAAGAAGACATACAGATGGCTAACAAACACATGAAAAGATGCTCAACATCACTCACTATCAGAGAAATGCAAATCAAAACCACTATGAGGTACCATTTCACACCAGTCAGAATGGCTGCGATCCAAAAGTCTACAAGTAATAAATGCTGGAGAGGGTGTGGAGAAAAGGGAACCCTCTTACACTGTTGGTGGGAATGCAAACTAGTACAGCCACTATGGAGAACAGTGTGGAGATTCCTTAAAAAACTGGAAATAGAACTGCCTTATGATCCAGCAATCCCACTGCTGGGCATACACACTGAGGAAACCAGAAGGGAAAGAGACACATGTACCCCAATGTTCATCACAGCACTGTTTATAATAGCCAGGACATGGAAGCAACCTAGATGCCCATCAGCAGACGAATGGATAAGAAAGCTGTGGTACATATACACAATGGAGTATTACTCAGCCATTAAAAAGAATACATTTGAATCAGTTCTAATGAGGTGGATGAAACTGGAGCCTATTATACAGAGTGAAGTAAGCCAGAAGGAAAAACACCAATACAGTATACTAACGCATATATATGGAATTTAGAAAGATGGTAACAATAACCCGGTGTACGAGACAGCAAAAGAAACACTGATGTATAGATCAGTCTTATGGACTCTGTGGGAGAGGGAGAGGGTGGGGAGATTTGGGAGAATGGCATTGAAACATGTATAATATCATGTATGAAACGAGTCGCCAGTCCAGGTTCGATGCACGATACTGGATGCTTGGGGCTGATGCACTGGGATGACCCAGAGGGAGGGTATGGGGAGGGAGAAGGGAGGAGGGCTCAGGATGGGGAACACATGTATACCTGTGGCGGATTCATTTCGATATTTGGCAAAACTAATACAATATTGTAAAGCTTAAAAATAAAATAAAATTTAAAAAAAAGAAATAGTAAAGTCCTTTTGATGGAATAAGTGGCAAAGTTCCATCACAAAAGGACAGGTATACAGTAGTTAAAGGAATTATTGAGTAAATTTTGCAAACAAATTATCACAGAGCCAACCAACAGAGAGAACTGTAGTTTCCTAGTTGTTGAAATTGACACACACTGAAGCCATAATCTTTTGATAGTGCAGCCATATCAATAACTGTGACACAACCCATGATTGTTTCTATCTCTCTTGAAACTGGATCAGGGAGCAGAAGCTATCTCTTCCCAATCAGACTCGTACTTGTCTCCCTGGGGTATACTGGGCTATGACAGGTAGGCTGGTAATGAGGATTTGTAGAAACAAGTCTCAAGGAAAACTAGGATCTACTTATAAGAGAACTGCTCCAGGTAAGATTATCGCAGGCTTTTCCAACAAGAGAAAACTAGCCTCCTCAGACAGGGAGGGGAGACCTGCTGGGAAGAGAGTGTCAGGTAGATGTGGGGCTTTAAGGTAACCAGATTCATCCAACCTTTACCACATATTTCCAACCTGCTCTTTATGGTCCCTCTCTTTGCAAAGCAATGTCATAATTGTCACATAGGATATAGCAAGGCTATGAATTCAACCTACAATGTAATTCTATGAGACGCAGGATCAAAGTGTGGATCTGACTTTTATACATTAGCCCTGTAGCCACAATATCTAGTAGGTTATTTTAACTCAGTCATCTAAATTCCCTGGTTCCCTAACTGTGGAACCAGGTTCCCTGGTTCCCTAACTATCTGGTTCCCAGATATTTAAACTCTCTATAATAGTCATAAGGCATTGTCCCAACTCATAGTCCCAACTGACTGCAACAGTCACTTGGTCACCCAAAGTCTTTTCTTCAACAGAAAACTTGATGTTGGCAACAACGGGTGATCATTTAAGTAATGTTTTTGGTTATGCCATAGATTGTTAATGTCCACATCACTGCCAATCATGACATCACTGCTTTCAAATATTAAGTAGATCATATAACGAATCCCAGCTTTCCATATATGAAGATATATATTTCCTGCAGCCACTACTTATACCAAATATTTTATCAGTTAATATTTGGTCAGGAAAACACTAGCACACTACATATTTCAATCAAGAAAGGACTTAACAGAGAAAATGCTGTGTTAAAAATTGATAGAGTTGATGAGGAGAAAAAGTCAAAGAAGGATGCTCTGCCTCTTAGAGAAGTAGGAAGTTTCTGTTAGCCAAGTCAGTACCTGCAGGAAACCACTGTTGAAGTTCACAGCTGATGCAGTAAAATGCTGTAAAATCTCATCTGTCTAAATCCTGATATCTGCATGCCAGGGATGGAGGGAAATTAATGACACCTGCATCTATTTTGCCTTCCAAATCTTTAATAAATGCTTCTCATTGGCAAAATATAAAGTGGGACCTTACTGTCAAGAGATTCTGAAAATTGTAGTTCCCAGGATACTTGGGGAGAGCAGACAAGAAGGTAGAATTGTGAGACTGAGTGGAAGTAGAAATTGAAAAAGAAAGGGGGAAATGGAATAAATTTAAACAGTAAAGAGGCCTTGTATGGATGATGACAATGTGCCTTGAATTAAGGAATATAAATTAGTCAGTTCTCTGCACCTGAGGTCTGGTGGGAAAAAAACAAGAATAAAGAAGCTCATTCATTGCATATAGATAGAGTTCTCTGGGAAGATAATGTGTATATTCATATCAAAGTATGAGGAGAGGATATATCTATACATATAGTTAATTCACTTTGTTATACAGCAGAAACCTTACTTCATACCTTCTTCTTTCTTGCTTAAAAGGAATTATGCAAAGCAAAAAGAACACTTTGTGCATAATAAAAGTATTACATACAAATAAAGTATAGTTTATCCTTGATATTCCCAAGAGCTACATCCTGAGAATTTTGAGTATTCCAGATTTGTGGATTTGTTTACTTTTCCCTTAAATTTAGTCATTTTTAAAAATATTTTGAGGCTCTGTAGATTATATATACCTTTAGAATTGTTCTATTTCCCTGATGGATTGGCATTTTATCATCATCACTATCCCTCTTTGGCTACAGTAACACTTCTGGGCTTTATATTTACTTTGTCCATTGCTATTAGCATAGCTATTTTGGTCTACTTTATATTTTACATTATATCTTTTTCCATCATTTTATGTTCAAAATTTCTGTATCTTTGTATTTAAGGTCTATTTCCTGTAGGCATAATATACTTGTTTTTGGTTTTTAATCCAGTCTGTTATCTTAATCTCTTAAGAATGGTATTTAGTGCCAAGCTTCCCTGGTGGCTCAGATGGTAAAGAGTCTGCCTGCAATGCAGGAGACTCCAGTTTGATCCCTGGGTCAGGAAGATCCCCTGGAGAAGGAAATGGCTTCTTACTGAGCTTAAAGAATTCTTTCCAGTATTCTTAGCTGGAAAATTCCATTGACGAAGGAGCCTGGAGGGCTACAGTCCATGCAGTCGCAAAGAGTCAGAGACGACTGAGCAACTCACACACACAGAGCTATGTGATGTTCTTAAAAGACACAAGCATAAGAACCAAAATGACAGTAACCTCTAATGCTCCAACTGAATCCCAGTCCCACTTCCAAAAGAAACACAAATCGTCTAGATTTGGCCATGAAAAGGAAAGCCCAGGGGACATTGCCTAAAACACGACAAGACAAAATAACTAATCACCATTTACACAGTGAAGACATTTCCCAAGTGAACCTAGATCAGGCCAAGTGGGAAGCTGTTAGACAGCACAGGAAGCTCAGCTCAGTACTCTGTGATGACCTAGAGGGATGGGATAGGGGTGGGGTAAGAGGGACGCTGAAGGAGAGGATATATATATATATTCACATAGCTGATTCACTTTGTTATACAGCAGAAATTAACACAAAATTGTAAAACAATTATACTCTAATAAAAAAATTGTTTAAGATTTTTTTTTAAAAAGAAATCTAAGGAGAGTAGACTTTGGCCACTCTCTTTAGATTCTTAGGCTATATTGGCCTTAGAAATCATCTTGTTCATTTGTTAGTTTTTCCCAAACGTTTTTGTTTACATATTTGAAATGAGTGAGATTCAACTGGCCTGCATAAATCTTACCAGAAGGCTTGAAATGTAAGTATGTAACAGAGGTGATAAGGGGCCTTCACCTTTGCTCCTTTCTCCATCTGTCTAGAAGCTGAGGAGTTTCAGGAGGCTAGTATAAGAACAACTGCTCTGATCCAATCCTCACTTCTTATACAAGAAACTCTGAGCTCTGAAGTGCACGTGGCTTGTTCATGGACCCACAGGTACCCACTAGCAACACTGAAGCGAGGCCCTAGTTCTCTCCTGACTCACAACCCAGCGATGTCTCCATGATTATATGGAATTCTCAAATTGGAAGATGTATGCTGCCAGTGGTGCCCAGTGAGCAGTATGTCAGAGCAATGAGAGGCCTCAAGATAAACAAAGTGCATCCTGGAACATCAGCTTCCTTCAGAAATTTGATGTAGATTTGGGCTAAAACAAATTCAGCTAAAGACTGCAAATTGTGCCCAAAATTATAAGAAAAACACACAATTTAAATGAAATATTGAGCCTTCTGAGTCATGATTAAGTTCAAATTCTTCTGAAAGTACATATTCATTCCCTTTACTCTAACAGAAGTGAAAGTGAAAGAGCTACTCAGTCTTGTAGGACTCCTTGCGACCCCATGGACTATAGCTCTTTAGGCTCCTCTGTCTGTGGAATTCTCCAGGCAAGAATACTAGAATGAATAGCCATTCCCTTCTCCAGAAAGACCTTCTCAACCCAGGGATCAAACCCCAGTCTTCTACATTGCAGGATGATTCTTTGCCGTCTGAACCACCAGGGGACATCGGCTAACTCTGCTCAGCACTGCTCTGCACTATGCTGCTCTCATGCCCCTGCCTTCAGTATGATTACCAGCTGTGTGCCTTTAGGCAAGTTGCTTAACTTTCTGTGCCTCTATATCCTCACCTGTAAAATGGAGATGCAAGTAGTCCCCACACCTTGGAATTGTTGCTTAGAACAGTATCTGGCACATTGTAAACTGCCCAGTATATATAATTGCCATGTGAAATAATACATTTGAATGTGTTTGGTAAACTTTAAAACATCTTCAATAAATAAAGCATCATTATTACCATAGTTGGCTCAATAACGAAGATATAGTCATAGGTCATAAAATTAACATGGACAGAATATTTACTCTTTATAAAACCCTGACAGTTGTTCTGTTTAGGGAATTTAAAAGAGCTGCCCAAACAGAATCCCAGGAGGAGAAAACTGCCTCAGAAGAAAGATGACCCTTAGATAAACAACCATAAACAGATTTCAGTATCATCATTAGAGCAACAAATCACCCTTCAAAAACGCCAGCTGACAGCTCTGTGATCCAGTACTGATGGGAAAGTAAACCCTGCTGGGGTGAAATAATTGAGGGAAATATGGCCAGATTAGATGTCATCCAATGAGTTTACATTCTATAATAATTTAAACAGTCATTGAGTCTCCCAATCCTGCTTTATCCAGCTCTACAATGCTTAATATTTTGTGGCTGCTCAGGGTTTCTCTCCCTCTGCCCTAACTCCTGGCCCAGGATTTGTTTAGATAAACTGGATTTCCTGGGTGTGATTTGAAATAAATTAGCCCTGTGAATGCCTGCTTCCCCCTCCCCCAGGTTCCCACTGGTTTCTTGTACATACTGCTTTATTCTAAGTGCTTAAGAGCATTTTTTAATAGCAACTCAGCTGCGCCAAGAGAAAAGAACTAATAATTCATTTGTTGGCCCAACCAACCAGGAAGAATTGATTCAACTACCAGATTGCACTATGTGCCTTGTTGCAGCATAGAAAGCTAAGAAATAGTCCTAATGTTTGAGTCAGAGCAAAAGTGGCACCCCTGAGAAGGGCCAGAACATAAGTCGGTCTCCATGGCTTTGTATGGTCCATTTCAGCCTGGCCACCAGCAGCCCATTCCCTCTGTTGCTGTCTGGATTCATTCACGAAATTCCATATTTTCATATGAAATTTGAAAATCATACTTATGATTTTGCATTTGTTCTTTATCATTCATTTTTGTCCTTTTCCCATCTGTTTATATGAGTAAGCCACATAAGAGGGGGGAAAAGAGAACTAAGAAATTAATTTCATGAAATGAGAATGTACTATACAGCATAGTGGAGAGCACAAAAGAAGAGGAGTGGTCATTCACTCTTAAGAATGTGACAGCTTCTGGGTGTCTCAGATCTAAAGTGGACAGGGGGAAGATAGTTACTTTGAGACATTAGTCTGCCATCTTCTCAGTCAGCCTTCCTTGACTCAAAATAAATAAACAAAGGTGGAGGAGGAGTTTTCTTTTCCAGCATTCAAATGTCATCTTTCTTCTTGATCTGTGCAGCAAGAATTTTCTTCTGAAAGACTGTCCAAGTTTACCAAGTGTTTGATGTTAATATTTGGCTTTCAAATCTGGGTGATTCATTCAGTATTTTCACTGCTATTGAGGACAATAAAATGTAAAAATTTAAAGGGAGCCTGAAGATTATAAAATTCAACATCATTTTGCAGATGAGAGAACAAATGCCACAGAGGTAGTTATTCACCTAAGGTCATACAGGTAGTGGCCAAGCCAAGACCAGAAGCTTCAAGGACTCTTCATTCCCCAGTACAGGGAATTTTCACAATGACATGAACCCTGAGTCCCATGCATTCTGACCATGCCCTCATGAAGCTCACACTCAGGAAAGCCCTGTCAGGAACAAAGAAAACACTGCTTCTATGGGCATCAGTTCAGTTCAGTTCAGTCGCTCAGTTGTGTCTGACTCTTTGCAACCCCATGAATCACAGCACGCCAGGCCTTCCTGTCCATCACCAACTCCCAGAGTTTACTCAAACTCATGTCCATTGAGTCGGTGATGCCATCCAGCCATCTTATCCTCTGTTGTCTCCTTCTCCTCCTGCCCCAAATCCCTCCCAGCATCGGGGTCTTTTCCAATGAGTCAACACTTCCAATGAGGTGGCCAAAGTACTGGAGTTTCAGCTTTACCATCAGTCCTTCCAATGAACACCCAAGACTGATCTCCTTTAGAATGCACTGGTTGGATCTCCTTGCAGTCCAAGGGACTCTCAAGAGTCTTCTCCAACACCACAGTTCAAAAACATCAATTCTTCAGCACTTAATTTTCTTCACAGTCCAACTCTCACATCCATACATGACCACTGGAAAAACCATAGCCTTGACTAGACAGACCTTTGTTGGCAAAGTAATGTCTCTGCTTTTGAATATGCTATCTATGTTGGTCATAACTTTCCTTCCAAGGAGTAAGCTTCTTTTAATTTCATGGCTGCAATCACCATCTGCAGTGATTTTGGAGCCCCAAAAAATAAAGTCTGACACTGTTTCCACTGTTTCCCCATATATTTCCCATGAAGTGATGGGACCGGATGCCATGATCTTAGCTTTCTGAATACTGAGCTTTAAGCCAACTTTTTCACTCTCCTCTTTCACTTTCATCAAGAGGCTTTTTAGTTCCTCTTCACTTTCTGCCATAAGGGTGGTGTCATCTGCATAGCTGAGGTTATTGATATTATTTCCTGGCAATCTTGATTCCAGCTTGTGCTTCTTCCAGCCCAGCATTTCTCATGATGTACTCTGCATATAAATTAAATAAGCAGAGTGACAATATACAGCCTTGATGTACTCCTTTTCTTATTTGGAACTAGTCTGCTGTTCAATGTCCAGTTTTAATTGTTGCTTCATAGATCTATATATATGTTCTATACAACAAGGGTCTCCCCTTTGATCCAGAAAATTTTCGTTTCAAGAAATATATAATATTTTAGCAATTAATAATATGGACTTTGTATTATTAAAAAATACCATATATATACATTTATATACAACATATATATACAACACCAATCTTTAAGTTACAAAGAAAGAAATTTGAAGAATGTGCATGAATTGTGAGCAATATTTATTTCTGATTAATTGGATCATGAAAGATGTTTTCCTCTTTGTGATTTTCTATGCTATGAGCTGTTTTCAAGTTGTACTTATATGCAGAGTACATCAAGCGAAATGCCAGGATGGATGAAGCACAAGCTGGAACCAAGATTACAGGGGAAAATATCAATAATTTCAGATATGCAGATGACACTATACTTATGGCAGAAAGCAAAGAGGTACTAAGAACCTCTTGATGAAAGTGAAGGAGGAGAGTGAAAAAGTTGGCTTAAAGCTCAACATTCAGAAAACGAAGATTATGGCATCTGGTCCCATCACTTCATGGCAAATAGATAGGGAAACAATGGAAACAGTGACAGACTTTATTTTCTTGGGCTACAAAATCACTGCAGATGGTGACTGCAGCCATGAAATTGAAAGATGCTTGCTCCTTGGGAGAAAATCTATGGCCAACCAAGACAGCATATTGAAAAGCAGAGACATTACTTTGCTGACAAAGGTCCATTTAGTCAAAGCTATGGCTTTTCCAGCAGTCATGTATGGATGTGAGAGTTGGACCATAAAGAAAGCTAAGCACCAAAGAATTGATGTTTTTGAACTCCAGTGTTGGAGAAGACTCTTGAGAGTCCCTTGGACTTCAAGGAGATCAAATCAGTCAATCCTAAAGGAAATCAGTCCTGAATATTCGTTCACTGGAAGGACTGACACTGAAGCTGAAACTCCAATACTTTGGCCACCTGATGCAAAGAACTGACTCAGTGGAAAAGACCCTGATGCTGGGAAAGATTGAAAGCAGGAGGAGAAGGGGACGACAGAGGATGAGATGGTTAGATGGCATCACTGACTCAATGGACATGAATTTGTGCAAGCTCCGGGAGTTGGTGATGAACAGAGAAGCCTGGCATGCTGCAGTCCATTGGGTCGCAAGGAGTCGGACATGACTGAGCAACTGAACTGAACTGAACTGATCTGTGTACACAGATTGTGCTATGATATTAATTTTGTAATTGGTAAAAATATTACTTGAACCGAATATTTCAAGGACCACTTTTTCATTTATGCTCCCAGACAACCCCTCTACAGAGTGCTTCACTGAACCGAGTTTTCTAGCTCTATCACCACAAAACTCCAGATCCACTCCAATACCTTGCCCCTAGAGGCTGCACCCTGTTCCCTATATCCCCTCCAAAACTCAGTGTTTTTCCTGAGAACATCAGTGGATCCTGATGTTCTCAGGATCCACTGAATTCATACCATAAAGGGTGTGATCACCAGAAAGGCCAGTGTTTTGATTCCTCAGAGTTCCAGCACCTGGTAGAAGATAAAACCACAGAGCCAACCTCTCCTGGCAATCCCACAGACCATCAACTTGAATGGTTCCTTTGCTGGGTGTCCCAAATGGATGGTCAAGTTTGGCCTTCTCCTGTCCTTGATGCAATCAGCTTCTTCAGTTGGGTCAGGGCCCCCAGTTTATAGCCCCCTTCCTAGTTCCAGCTTCCTCTAGTGGTTCATCAAATCCAGGGGTTGAGAACCTAGCATACTTTGAGTCTGTATCCACTGGAGCCACACATACAGAAGCAACCGAAGTTGAGGTTCTTCAGAGGAAGCTCTTGGGAAGAGACACACATCCTCCAACCCTAGACACATGGCAGAAAACTAGTAACAACTTAAGGTTGTATGTTTAAAGAAATACTTAGCAAGGATGGATGAGCTTTAAATGAATGAATTCCATTCCACTATAGATACAGACAAACCGTGGATTCTTCTAGAGCTTGTTGGCACTTTGTGTCTCCTGGAGACATCATCATATGAGATTAAACTTTACTAATTTAGCAGGAATCAAATGAGGACAATGAATCACCCAGCAGGAGTACTACTTCTAGCCCCTTATCACCTCAGTAATTTCAGGAATTCATAAAAGAGATTTAAACGTAATTTTAGGTACTCATATCTCTGAAGTTGTTTCTGGGGAATCTTCAAAGTAAGAAAGCAAGCTCAAGAAGAAAAATCAAGTCAGAGTTCTTAGGCAAGTTGGTTTCCCTTAAGCCCCAGTTCTCTATTTAAAAAAGAAAGAAAGAAAGAAACTTAAAATTTTCCCTCCAGAGTGTAAGACAGAACTCTTAGATGGGGTTCATGGGACAGAGGGATGGAGAAGGGGCAGTGGAAAATGAGCATCACCAGCCCGCCTTGTGTGAAAGGAGACCATAGCTTTAGTTTTGCCCATTAAAATCATGTAAGTGAACAGATTTTTGGCAGAAAATTAAATGATGCAAACAGATGTAGATAGCAGTATCTTAATGCCCAAAGAAATTTGTCTTAAAATGTAATGATATGAAATAGAAAAAACAACTTTTCTCCTGAGCATCTGTTTTTATATTAAGAGAAACTGTCAGAGGCAAGAGTGTAAGATTGCTTTTGAAGCTGCATGAACCTAAATCAAGCAGAACAGGTATGAGGGGATGGTTCCAAGGCTCAGGGTCCAATGGTCAGACCAAGAAAAAAGACAACGACTCAGCAAGCAGCTTTGCCAGCAGCTGCAGCAGCATGTGGCAGGACCTGCTTGCAGGTTTTTGGGGATCATCCACTTCCTAGGGACCAGAATACCCAAGGCAGGCCTGTTCCAGGTCATTGACTAGGGCCTGGGGATTCTGTCACCGAATCCAATTTCCTTGTGGCGTATTTGTTAGCACATTCCACAGCTTCAAAAAGTCAGACAATACAGGGAGAGAAAGGCACTTAGGGCCAAGAACCAGAATTGAGTTTCCAATTAAAACAGCAACACTACAGAAACCTCTATTCCCTATAGTTCCTCCATGCAAACCGTACCCTGATGACTGATGGGTGGTTCTGGGGATGAGACTGAAGACAGTAAGATCACTTAACCAAGGAAGCCTATACACAAAAGACTGAGATAAATACAGTTGACATTATTTGTTAGAAAACCAGAGACTCATAGAACCCCTCATATATAGAATTAAACACAATTAGGGCAACAAAACTACGTCCAGACTCTACTTGGTAAAGAAGCTGAGATTTCCAATCCTCCAACTCTCAGTTCAAGGTTCTCAGATATCTGCCATCATGTTGGCCATGGACTTTAACTTGCCAAGGTGGGAGACCCAAATTATCAAGGGAAATTCCCTAATTCTATAAAAACCAAGATCAAGATGCTAAGTGAAAGGTCACTATGATTACTCACAAAGTATGAATCATGAAATAAAGAAGTTGGCTGTCTTTCTATTACATGTAAACACAGATATCCAAATGAGTGTTATTCTTCAACATGTGATCTCTCTGAAGCTAAACTCCTCCAATGTTTTTGGATCTCTGCTCAGAGTCTTGAGCATGCATTTACAAATATCTTAAGGAAAAGTAAATGTCTCTCTTATGAGGGTTCATTTGCTTTTTTATTTGTTTATTAATAACCAAAGCACAGGCTTATCTAGTGAGTAAAGTAGACATTCATTTGAAACACAATGTTGGGTCAAAAAAGAGATGGGACAACAAAGCTAGAAGAATCTGTGCACTTTGACTCTAATGCAAGGAAAATATAAGAGCAGAAACAGAATGATGAGATTGATCTTATTCATGATTTATCAGTAATTCAGAAGGTAAGTTTACTTGTGGTTAGGCTTTCTGTTTTTTCCCCTCCCTGGCCTCCCAACATGGAGCCAGGTAGATGGGCATCAGTTAACTTATATCTGCAGAATCCTTTCATGTGCATCATTCAATTTAATTCTTTTTGATATTTGTTTTTCCAGTTTATTGAAAAATAATTAATATACATCTCTGTATAAGTTTAAGGCATACAGCATGATGGTTTGATTTACATATATTGTGAAATGAGGACCACAATAGTTTCAGCTAACATCCATCTTCTCATACAATTGCAATAAAAAGAAAAGAAAAAAAGAAAGCAAATGCTCCCTACAGTAAGAATTATTAGGATTTATTCTCTTAACAACTTTCTTATGCCTTGTACAACAGAGCTAAGTATAGTCATCACAAAAATGAAAGTGAAAGTCTCTCAGTCATGTCCAACTCTTTGCGAGGCCATGGACTATACAGTCCATGGAATTCTCCAGGCCAGAATACTGGAGTGGGTAGCCTTTCCCTTCTCCAGGGGATCTTCCCAACCCAGATCGAACCCAAGTCTCTCTCATTGTGGGACCAGCTGAGCCATAAGGGAAGCCCAAGAATACTGGAGTGGGTAGCCTATTCCTTCTCCAGCTGATCTTCCCGACCCAGGAATCAAACCGGGGTCTCCGGCATTGCAGGTGGATTCTTTACCAACTGAGCTATGAGGGAAGCATAGTCATCATGTTGTACATTAAATCCTTATACTTATTTATCTTATAAGTGGAATTTTGGATCTTTTAACCACCTTCCTCAAGTTCCCCTTCCCACAACCCTCCACTTCAGATAACCACAAGTCTGATCTCTTTTTCTGTGAGTTTGGTTGTTTTTTGCTTTGTTTCTGTTTTGTTTTTATGTGTGTGTTTGTATATTCCACAGATAAGTGAGATAGTATAGTATTTGTCATCTTCTGTTTGATTTATTTCACTTAGCATAATGCCTTCAAGGTCCACCCACCTACATGAGGGCCCCTCCCCTCAGAATCCCTCTATCAACTCACCACTTGCCTAGAATTTTCATTGGACACCATCTTAGAATCGCTGGTTTTTAAGGCTTCTGTCCACCAATTCTGCTTTTCATCCACTCTTGCTTTTCACTTGTTCCTTAGAGATCTCCATTTAGGGGCACTGATATGATTGGCCTACTTGATTTGGGGCAAGAACCAGAATTTACCCCAGTGTTGTCAAAAATGCCCTGCAAGAGCAGGAAAAACAACCCCACAGTGGAAAAAAATCACACCAGTGTTTCAGGAGACAGAGCCTAAATGAGAAGGAGCATGAGAGAACTTTCTGGATTGATGGCAATATTCTAAACCTTGATAGGGGTTTGGGTTAAATAGGTGTATGGATTTATTTAAAAAAAAAAAAAACTTCACTGAATAGTACACCTTATAGTGCAAAATTCACCTTCCACTTAAAAAAGGACTCTAAATAAACACTGGACTCCAGTTAATGAATGCATAATGAAGTAAATCTAACTGATGAAATGTATTACTTTGTAATATATTGGAAAATAAGGTGGGCAGCCAGAAAGGCAATGATGAAAAAATCCATAAACAATATAATGGTGAAGAGGGTGTATAGGGAAGGAAACCCTCCTACACTGTTGGTGGCAATGTAAACTGGTACAGCCACTATGAAAAATGGAATGGATGGTCCTTCAAAAACTACAATTAGAGCTACAATATGACCTTGAAATCCACTCCTGGGCATATAACAGGAAAAAAAAAATGATCCAAAAGGATACATGCACTCTAATGCTCATTGCAGCATTGTTCACAATAGCCAAGACATGGAAAGAACCTAAATGTTCATTGACCAGGAATGGATAGTATATGGTACAATGTATAATGGAATATTATTCAGCCATTAAAGAGGATGAAATAATGCTATTTATAGAAACATGAATGGACCTACATATTGCCATCAGTTCAGTTCATTTCAGTCACTCAGTCATGTCCGACACTTTGGGACCCCATGGATTGCATCACTCCAGGCCTCCCCGTCCATCGCCAACTCCTGGAGTTTACTCAGACTCCTGCCCAAGAGTTGGTGATGTCATCCAACCATCTGATCTTCTGCCATCCCCTTTTCCTCCCACCTTCAATCTTTCCCAGCATCATGTCTTTTCAAATAAGTCAGTTCTTTGCATTAGGTGGCCAAAGGATTGAAGTTTCAGCTTCAACATCAGTCCTTCCAAGGAATATTCAGGACTGATTTCCTTTAGGATGGACTTGTTGGATCTCCTTGCAGTCCAAGAGACTCTCAAGAGTCTTCTCCAACACCACAGTTCAAAAGCATCAGTTCTTTGGCGCTCAGCTTTCTTTATAGTCCAACTCTCACATCCATACACGATTACTGGAAAAACCATAGCTTTGACTAAATGGACCTTTGTCAGCAAAGTAATGTCTCTGCTTTTTAATATGCTGTCTAGGTTGGTCATAACTTTTCTTCCAAGGAGCAAAGGTCTCTTAACTTCATGGCTGCAGTTACCATCTGCAGTGATTTTGTAGCCCAAGAAAATAAAGTCTGTCACTGTTTCCACTGTTTCCCCATCTATTTGCCACGAAGTGATGGGAACGGATGTCATGATCTTAGTTTTCTGAATGTTGAGTTTTAAGTCAGCTTTGTCATTCTCCTCTTTCACTTTCATCAAGAGGCTCTTTAGTTCTTCTTCGCTTTCTGCCACAAGGGTGGTGTCATCTGCATATCTGACGTTGATATTTCTCCCAGCAATCTTGATTCCAACTTGTGCCCAGTATTTCTCATGATGTACTCTGCATAGCAGTTAAATAAGCAGGGGGACAATATACAGCCTTGACATACTCCTTTCCCAATTTGCAACCAGTCTGTTGTTCCATGTCCAGTTCTAACTGTTGCTTCCTGACCTGCATACAGATTTCTCAAGACTCAGGTCAGGTGGTCTGGTATTCCCACCTACTGAAGAATTTTCCACAGTTTGTTGTGGTCCACATAATCAAAGGCTTTGGCATAGTCAATAAAGCAGAAGTAGCTATTTTTATGGAACTCTCTTCCTTTTTCAATGATCCAGTGGATGTTGGCAATTTGATCTCTTGTTCCTCTGCCTTTTCTAAATCCAGCTGGAACATTTGGAAGATCATGTTTCACTGTTGAAGCTTGGCTTGGAGAAGTTTTAGCTTTACTTTACTAATGTGTAAGATAAGGGCAATTGTGCGGTAGTTTGAGCATTCTTTGGCATTGTCTTTCTTTGGGATTGGAATGAAAACTGACCTTATCCAGTCCTGTGGCCACTGCTGAGTTTTCCAAATTTGCTGGCATATTGAGTGCAGCACTTTCATAGCATTATCTATCAGGATTTGAAATAGCTCAACTAGAATTCCATTACCTCCACCAGCTTTGTTCGTAGTGATGCTTCCTAAGGCCCACTTGATTTTGCATTCCAGAATGTCTAGCTCTAGGTGAGTGATCACACCATCGTGATTATCTGGGTCGTGAAGATCTTTTCTGTATAGTTCTTCTGTGTATTCTTGATGCCTCTTTTTAATATCTTCTGCTTCTGTTAGGTCCATACCATTTCTGTCCTTTATTGTGCCCATCTTTGCATGAAACATTCCCTTGGTATCTCTAATTTTCTTGAAGAGATCTCTAGACTTTCCCATTCTATTGTTTTCCTCTATTTCTTTGCATTGATCACTTAGGAAGGCTTTCTTATCTCTCCTTGCTATTCTTTGGAGCTCTGCATTCAAATGGGCATATCTTTCCTTTTCTTCTTTGCCTTGAGATTCTCTTCTTTTCTAATCTATTTGTAAGGCCTCCTTAGACAACCAATTTGCCTTTTGGCATTTATTTTTCTTGGGGATTGTCTTGATCACCCCTCCTGTACAATGTCATAAACTTCCATCCATAGTTCTTCAGGCACTCTGTCTATCAGACCTAATCCCTTGAATCTATTTGTCACTTCCACTGTATAATCATAAGGGATTTGATTTAGGTCATACCTGAATGGTCTAGTGGGTTTCCCTATTTTCTTCAATTTAAGTCTGAATTTGGCAATAAGGAGTTCATGATCTGAGACACAGTCAGCTCCTGGTCTTGTTTTTGCTGACTGTATAGAGCTTCTCCATTTTGGCTGCAAATAATATAATCAATCTGATTTTGGTATTGACCATCTGGTGATGTCCATGTGTAGAGTCTTCTCTTGTGTTGCTGGAAGAGGGTTTTTGCTATGATCAGTGTGTTCTCTTGGCAAAACTCTATTAGCCTTTGCCCTGCTTCATTCTGTACTTCAAGGTCAAATTTGCCTGTTACTTCAGGAATTTCTTGACTCCCTACTTTTGCATTCCAGTCCCCTATAATGAAAAGGATATCTTTTTTGGGTATTAGTTCTAGAAGGTCTTATAGGTCTTCATAGAACCATTCAACCTCAGCTTCTTCAGCATTACTGGTCGGGACATAGACTTGGATTACTGTGATATTGAATGGTTTGCCTTGGAAACCAATAGAGATCATTCCGTCATTTTTGAGATCACATCCAAGTACTGCATTTCAGACTCTTTTGTTGACTGTGATGGCTACTCCATTTCTTCTAAGGGATTCTTGCCCACAGGAGTAGATATAATGGCCATCTGAGTTAAATTCACCCATTCCAGTCCATTTAATTGGCTGATTCCTAAAATGTCGATATTTACTCTTGCCATCTCCTGTTTGACCACCTCCAATTTGCCTTGATTCATGGACCTAACATTTCAGGTTCCTATGCAATATTGCTCTTTACAGCATCAAGACTTTACTTCCATCACCAGTCACATCCACAACTGGGTGTTGTTTTTGCTTTGGCTCCATCTCTCCATTCTTTCTGGGGTTATTTCTCCACTGATCTCCAGTAGCATTTTGGGCACCTACTAACCTTGGGAGTTCTTCTTTCAGTGTCCTATCTTTTTGCTTTTTCATGCTGTTAATGGGGTTCTCAAGGCAAGAATACTGAAGTGGTTTGCCATTCCCTTCTGCAGTGGACCACGTTTTGTCAGAACTCTCCACCGTGACCTGTCCATCTTGGGTGGCCTTAAACGGCATGGCTCATAGTTTCATTGAATTAGACCAGGCTGTGGTCCATGTGATCAGATTGGTTAGTTTCCTGTGATTGTGGTTTTCAATCTGTCTGCCCTCTGATAGGGGGCTTCCCTTGTGGCTCAGCTGGTAAAGAATCCGCCTGCAATGCATGAGACTTGTTCGATCCCTGGGTTGAGAAGATCCCCTGGAGAAGGGGAAGGCTATCCACTCCAGTATTTTGGCCTAGAGAATCCCATAGACTGTATAGTCCATGGGGTAGCAAAGAGTCAGACATGACTAGAGGCTTATGGAAGCTTCCTGATGGGAGAGACTGACTGAAATTGGGTCTTGTTCTGATGGGCGGGGCCATGTTCAGTAAATCTTTAATCCAATTTTCTGTTGATGGGTGGGGCCATGTTCCCTCCCTCTTATTTACCTGGGGCCAAACTATAACCCACTCCAGTACTCTTGCCTGGAAAATCCCATGGATGGAGGAGCCTGGTAGGCTGCAGTCCATGGGGTCGCTAGGAGTCAGACACGACTACGCAACTTCACTTTCACTTTTCACTTTCACACATTGGAGAAGGAAATGGCAACCCACTCCAGTGTTCTTGCCTGGAGAATCCCAGGGCCGGGGGAGCCTGGTGGGCTGCTGTCTCTGGGGTCGCACAGAGTCGGACACAACTGAAGTGACTTAGCAGTAGTAGCAGCAGCAGCAAACTGTGGGTGAAGGTAATGAAGATAATGGTGATCTCCTTCAAAAGACCCCATGCATGTACTGCTATACTCAGTGCCCCCAGCCCTGCAGCAGGCCACCACCAACCCACGCCTCTGCCGGAGACTCCTGGACACTTACGGGCAAGTCTGGGTCAGTCTCTTGTGGGATCACTGCTCCTTTCTCCTGGGTCCTCACAAAGTTCTGTTTGTGCCCGCCAAGGGTTTGTTTCCCAGTCCTGTGTAAGTTCTGGTCACTCTGTGGTGGGGTTAATGGATACTTCCTTCAAGAGGGCTTATGCCATACCTGGGTCTGCTATTCCCAGAGCCCCTGCCCCTGTGGCAGACCACTGCTGACCCATACCTCCACAGGAGACACTCAAACACAAGAGATTGTCATACTGAGTGAAGTCAGGCAGGCAGAGAAGGAGAAATATATGACATTCCTTATATGTGGATACAAATGAACTTATGAAACAGAAAGAGACTCACAGACTTAGAGAACAAACACGGTTGCTGACGGGAAGGGTCGGGGGAAGGAATAGTTAGGCAGTTTGAATGGGCGGGTACACACTGCTATATTTAAAATGGATAACCAACAAGGAACTACTGTATAGCACATGGAATTCTGCTCCAGGCTATGCAGCAGGCTGGATGGCAGGGGAGTATGGCAGAGAATGAACACATGTATACAAATGGCTGAGTCCCTTCACTGTTCACCTGAGACTATCACAACATCATTTGTTAATTGGCTATACCCCAACACAAAGTAAAAGTTAAAAAAAAAAAAAAATAAGGTGGACTTTTGGATGAATGGAGACAGAGACAGGTGGATTGACATATGATAAACAAATACAGCACAAATTAATTGTATAATCTTTGTGGTGTTTATTGTAAGATTCTTTCAACTTATGTTTGGAAATTTTTTATAATAAATTATGGGGAGGGGTGGGAAATGACCTAGAAAAAGTGATTTTTCAGTGTCTTAATACCTATACATACTTTGTTTCATATAGTAATGCCCATGCCACAAGACAAATCTGATTATTTTCTGTAACCATAATAATGATACCCTGAATTTCCAGTAAAATCTCTTCACAGGATACTCCAATGTGTGGACACTATCTTCAAAATTCTGAGCACAATATTTCAAACAGAACACTTTTTATTTTTTAATCAATAATTGCTATTCAATAGTCCTTCACTAATTCCAAAAAATAAATTATTGAAACCCCTATGGTATGAAAATTGAAGAATTTAAAATCTTATTTTAAAAAATAGTGTTGAGAGACAGAGAGTCCAAAAGAGCCAAAAAAAAGTCCTTTCATATATAAATCAACTATTTGCTTGCTTGCTCAGTTGTGTCCGATTCTTTGCAACCCTACAGAGGGTAAACCTCCAGGCTCCTCTGTCCATGAGATTTCCCAGGTGAAAGTACTGGAGTGGGTTGCCATTTCCTCCTGCAGGGGATCTGCATGACCCAGGGATTAAAGCCACATTTCCTGCATCTCCATTGGCATTGGCAGGTGGATTCTTTACTCCTGAGCCACTGGGAAGCACAAATCAACTATACTTCTATATTAAAAAAAGAAAAGAAACAAATTTTCCTAAATATTTTCATATTTAACAAAACACAAAAACAGCAAAGTAAGTAAATTATTTTTAATTTCTTAATATTTCAAATAATTATTACAGCAAAATTAGACCATTCAGGTATGACCTAAACCAAATCCCTTATGATTATACAGTAGAAGTAATAAATAGATTCAAGGGATTAGATCTGATAGACAGAGTGCCTGAAGAACTATAGATGGAGGTTTGTGACATTATACAGGAGGGGTGATCAAGACAATCCCCAAGAAAAATAAATGCCAAAAGGCAAATTGGTTGTCTGAGGAAGCCTTAAAAACAGCTGAGAAAAGAAGAGAAAGCAAAGGAGAAAAGGAAAGATATACCCATTTGAATGCAGAGCTCCAAAGAATAGCAAGGAGAGATTAAAAAAAAAAAAAAAAGCCTTCCTAAGTGATCAATGCAAAGATATAGAGGAAAACAATAGAATGGGAAAGTCTAGAGATCTCTTCAAGAAAATTAGAGATACCAAGGGAATGTTTCATGCAAAGATGGGCACAATAAAGGACAGAAATGGTATGGACCTAACAGAAGCAGAAGATATTGAAAAGAGGCGTCAAGAATACACAGAAGAACTATACAGAAAAGATCTTCACGACCCAGATAATTACAATGGTGTGATCACTCACCTAGAGCCAGACATTTTGGAATGTAAACTCAAGTGGGCCTTAGGAAGCATCACTATGAACAAAGCTAGCGGAGGTGATGGAATTCTAGTTGGGCTATTTCAGATCCTAAAAGATGATGTTGTTAAAGGGCTGCACTCAATATGTCAGCAAATTTGGAAAACTTAGCAGTGGCCACAGGACTGGAAAAAGTCAGTTTTCAATCCAATCCCAAAAAAAAGCAATGCCAAAGAATGTTCAAACTACCGCACAATTGCACTCATCTCACATTCTAGCAAAATAATGCTCAAAATTCTTCAAGCCAGGCTTCAACAGTACATGAACTGAGAACTTCCAGGTGTTCAAGTTGGATTTAGAAAAGGCAGAGGAACCAGAGATCAAATGGCCAATATTCGTTGGATCATAGAAAAAGCAAGGGAATTACAGAAAAACATCTACTTCTTTTTTATTGACTACCCCAAAGGCTTTGACTGTGTGGATCACAACAAACTGTGGAAAATTCTTCAAGAGATGGGAATACCAGACCACCTTACCTGCCACCTGAGGAATCTATATACAGATCAAAAAGGAACAGTTAGAACCAGACAAGGAACAATGTACTGGTTCCAAACTGGAAAAGCAGTATGCCAAGGCTGTATATTGTCACCCTGCCTATTTAACTTCTATTCAGATTACATCATACGAAATGCCAGGATGGATGAAGCACAAGCTGGAATCAAGATTTCAGGGAGAAATATCAATAACCTCAGATACACAGATGACACCACTCTTATGGCAGAAAGCAAAGAGGAACTAAAAAGCCTATTGATGAAAGTAAAAGAGGAGAGTGAAAGAACTGACTTAAAACTCAACATTCAGAAAACTAAGATCATGGCATCCAGTCCCATCATTTCATGGCAAATAGATGGGGAAACAAAGGAAACACTGACAGACTTTATTTTCCTGGACTCCAAAATCACTGCAGATGGTGACTGAAGCCATGAAATTGAAAGATGCTTGCTCCTTGGGAGAAAATCTATGGCCAACCAAGACAGCATATTGAAAAGCAGAGACATTACTTTGCTGACAAAGGTCCATTTAGTCAAAGCTATGGTTTTTCCAGTAGTCATGTATGGATGTGAGAGTTGGACCATAAAGAAAGCTAAGCACCAAAGAATTGATGTTTTTGAACTCCAGTGTTGGAGAAGACTCTTGAGAGTCCCTTGGACTTCAAGGAGATCAAATCAGTCAATCCTAAAGGAAATCAGTCCTGAATATTCATTCATTGGAAGGGCTGAAGCTGAAGCTCCAATCCTTTGGCCACCTGATGCAAAGAACTGACTTATTGGAAAAGACCCTGATGCTGGGAAAGATTAAAGACAGGAGGAGAAGGGGACAACAGAGGATGAGATGGTTGGGTGGCATCACCAACTCAATGTACATGAGTTTGAGCAAGCTCAGGGAGTTGGTGATGGACAGGGAAGCATGGCATGCTGCAGTCAATGGGGTCACAAAGAGTCGGATATGACTGATCAACTGAACTGACTGAACTGAACAGCAAAATTAAATATTTGCCATCCCTTTCTCACTGGACCATGGTTTCTCAGCATCACCAGTTTTAGCATTTGGTGCCAGAGAAATCTTATATGCATAGAGTTGTCCTGTGCCACGTAGGTTGTTTAGCAACATCCTTGGCCTCTACCCACTAGATGCCAATAATACTTGTTTCAGTCCTGACAACAAATGTCTCCAGACATTCCCAGAGATTCCCAAATATCCCCAAGGCAGAAATTGCCCCTGGTTGAGAACTGCTATTTCAGATTCTTTTCTTGATAATTCTTTTTCAGTATCTCAGTGAGTTGCATACAGATGCATTTTGCTTTTTCCTGGATAAATCACACATCAGGAGGAACTTATTCTGTACATTTTTAAATCTATTTACATGCCTAACATTACTGCATTTATAAAGAAAATTTAAGTTGTGTGTGTGTGTGTTTTCAGCAAATGGACTTCTGCTATGTTATTTACATTTGCATTAAAAAAATATATGTCTTAGAGAACTACCCATGCTAATACAAACAGGCTAATTGCACTTCAACTGCTATATACAACAAATATTTAGTATTTACTGGTAGGATATATATGAGAAGGAAATGGCAGCCCACTCCAGTATTCTTGCCTGGAAAATCCCATGAACAGAGAAGCCTGGAGGGCTATAGTCCATGGGGTCACAAAGAGCCGAACATGGCTTCGTGACTAAACAACAATGACAAAACCTTGTTTTCTTTGGAATCCTAACTCTCTAATTATAGTCATTAAAATCCGCCTGCAATGAAAGAGATGCAGATTCAATCTCTGGGTCAGGAAGATCCCCTGGAGAAGGAAATGGCAACCCAATCTAGTATTCTTGCCTGGAAAAACCCCATGGACAGAGGAGCCTGGTGGGCTACAGTCCATGGAGTCTCAAAGAGTCAGAAAAGACTTAGCAACTAAACAACAACAATATATTAGTTTATTCTGTCCTTCCCTGTTGATGGGTGTTTTGTTTGTTGCCCGTTTTTCAACACTGTAAACAACACTGCAGTGAACATCCCTTGTACATGTTTTATTCCTTTATTATTACCTTAGTCGTACATGTGTTTTCCAAGGGAGAAGCAGAATACTAAGTTACAGAGTAAGATCACTTAAAACTCTAATGGACACTGCCTAATTCTTTTCCAAATTTGCTCTATAATTTTACTTCCATTGACAGTATTAGAATGCCCAAATATTTCTGTGGTCCATATTTGAAAGGAAACATAGATTGAAAAGGAGTTCTTGAGTTGAGCCATGTTGAAATTATAGCCAATGTGTACTCAGTAATAGGTTTCCCTGATGGCTCAGACGGTAAAGAATCTCCCTGCAATGCGGGAGACCCAGGTTTGATACCTGGGTCAGGAAGATTCCCCTGGAGAAGGGAATGGCAACCCACTCCAGTATTCTTGCCTGGAGAATTCCATGGACAGAGAAGCCTGGTGGGCAACAGTCCATGGAGTCACAAAGAGTTGGACACAACTGAGCAACTAACACTTTCACTCAGACTTAGGAAAGTCCCTTGAAATCTACTTTCAACCTATTGCCTATTGTCAATGTACTAGTTGACAGCTGAAGGTGTTTTTGGCTGACTGTGGCAAGGATAAGGATATAGTAAACAAAATCATGCCTCGGTTCCAGCCTGTCTGAGCCCACAGCACCTTCATGCTTTGCAATTAAGTTTTGGCAACTTGGCAGGAAAAGAAGGTGGGGTGAATGTGCGACCTGGCAATACCAAGGAATGTTGGGACTACTCTGGGCTCCAAGATTGCCTTGGAGCTCTGAGAGATCTTGAAGAAAGTGTGGAGGGAAGCCAGTCTTCTGGCCTTTCATTGATCCGTGGTTGGCCAAAACAAAAATAGGACTGGAAAACAAATGCGGAATTATAGAAACATCTGTTGGCTTTATCCAGGATGGGAAACCAGTTAGGTTAAGTCTTCTGTCTGGAGTAAGTATTCAGAGCTCTTATTTTCATCTGCCTGGTTCTCCTGGCAGCAACTCAGGGACTGTAAAATTCAGATACTCTTGAGACTATGATTCTACTCATTAAGTACTTACTGAGAACTTATTCTGTTTCAGGCACTGGCATCTGTACTGGGAAGTCAAAGGTGAACAACAGACACTCCAGCTCTCATAGAACTTATTGTCTGATGGGGAGGAAAGGGCATGGTGGTGTGAGGTTGACGCAGTGCAACCATCTGGGTTCTGTGGATAAGAGAAGTTTTTCTCCTGGGATGCAGGAGGGCAGTGTTTCCTGTGCCTGAGAGCCTGAGTAATTTGAATATTTCTATTCAGTGTTTCTGGGAATTTATTGGGGCTGATTCCTTGTATGTCTCAGTGGGGGGCACTGAGCCTTCGAGAGGAAGGCAGCTGGGTTCGGAGGAGATTCAGTCCTTCTCCCAGCAAGATAATCAGTGACACTATATCAGAGTCTAGAGAAGATGTTGCAAAGGTGGTTTGGGGGCTCTCAGGGCTCTTGGGGACATGAAAAGACCCAAAGGGCATTTCTGGCTGGGGTAATATCCAGAGGTGCCCCACAGTAGACACTGAAGGGATATTTCCTATATTATTACATCATTGCTAGAGATATAAGTTCTGCTGAAAGAGCAATAACACTTCTTAGGTCAGAACCGGTGTCCCAGGGATTCTCCTGCCAATACCCAGAGTGACCCTGCACCGCACAGGGCAGCCAAAGGAGAATGCTGTGCAGGAAAGTCCCTGAGTCCAAGGGGACAGCGTGGACAGTCAGACCCTTTGGCAGCTATAAATTTTGGATTCAATGTAGAATATGGGGTCAACCTTCCACTTAAGAACACTTTCCCCAGTGTTCTATTCAATAATACGTCTAGGTTGGTTTTTGCAGGTCTTAACAAAATTGTAAAAAGCTCAGAATTGTGAGTCACTTGAATTGGGAATAATTAGAAAAATTTAGGAGAGTTGATTTGGGGAACAGAAAAGAGCAATCATGACAGATGCAAATGCAGGCTTAGGAGGAGCCTTTGACAGTTACTCTGTGCAGGGAAAAGTCTTTATAAACCTGAGCCTGTGGGTGTTGCGTGTGTGTGTGTGTGTGTGTGTGTGTGTGTGTGTGTGTGTGAGATGGAAGGGGCTTAAAGACATCTCAGCAGAGAACAGACTATTTCAATAAGGACTGTGCTGTGCTTAGTCGTTCAGTCGTGTCCAACTCATTGCAATCCCATGGACTGTAGCCCCTTAGGCTCCTCTGTCCATGGGGATTCTTCAGGCAAGAATACTGGAGTGGGTTGTCATTTCCTTCTCTGGGAGATCTTCCCAACCTAGGGATTGAACTCAGGTCTCCGGCATCACAGGCAGATTCCTTACCATCTGAGCCAAGGATTAGTAGGAAAGCTTTCTCTGTCTCAAGCTCCAGAGTTCCTAGGTTCCTTCTAGTGCAAAGAAGCTGGCGGTAAAACATGGAACCATAAAATCAGGAAGACATGGGGCTTTGGGGCAAAGGACTTGATGCAGAATAAGTGCCTCTTGCTGTGTGAATCATCCAAGACAAAGCAAAGTGAACCTATAGCAACTCACTGAAATACTGGGAAAGAATTATCGAGAAAAGAATCTGGCACAGTGGATCTCAATCAGGGAAAACTTCTGCCTTGGGGACATTTGGAAATGTCTGGAGACATTTTGGTTGTCACGACTGTGACAAGCATTATTGGCATCTAGTGGGCAGAGGCCAGAGATGTTGCTAAACACCTTCTGTTGCATAGGACAACTCCATACAAGTAAGAATTCTCCGGCCCCAAACACTGACATTGGAGAGGCTGAGTAACTGTGGTCTAGTGAGACAGGGATGGTAAATATTTAATTTTGCTGTACTAAAGCATATTTTGAAAGATTAAAAAATTAAATTGTGTATTTACTTGGCTGTTTTTGTGTTTTGTTAAATATGAAAGTATTTAGGAACAGTTCTTTTCTTTCTATTTTTTTTATATAGGAGTGTACCCACCTGCCAATGCAAGAGACATAAGAGATGCAGGTTCTATCCCTGGGTCAGGAAGATCCCTTGGAGAAAGAAATGGCAACCCACTCCAGTATCCTTGCCTGGAGAATCCCAAGGACAGAAGAGCCTGGCGGCTATAGTCCCTGGAGTCAAAAGGAGTCAGACACAACTGAGCTCGCAGGCATGTAGCTAATATACATAGGAAAGGTTTTTTTAGGTTCTTTTGGAATCTCTCTCAACACTATTTTTTTAAATAAGATTTTAAATTCCTCAGTTTTCACACCATTGGGGTTTCAAGAATTTCTTTTTTGCCATTGGTGAAGGACCATTATATAACCACAGTGGTGACCTTGGAGTTGAGGACAAAGAAGAAGAGAGAGGAATGAGAGAACTGAGGTATTGGTCAAGAGAAATTGTAGTCTTATGTACAATATTTTAGTTTTTGCAAAGAGAAAATGTGCATGCAAATACCTTGCAAAATTAAAAATTAAATTTAAAGAAAGGGAAAGAAAAGCTCTAGTGGTTCGACCTCTGCAAGGGAAGGAAAGCTTTAGATGAAACTACCAGAAAACAGCAACCCTTGGAACTGGTGCAATGATCTGGGGCAGGATTGTCCCTGTATGTGGGCAAAAAGGCATGGCTTTATTAATGTCACTGTGAATGCTCTCAGTGTAAAAATACAAATCTTTCACTTGGAGAATTCTTTGCTGGGAAGGGAGGCTATGTATCAGGTGGAAAGTTGAACCAGATAACCTATAGCATGCAATTCCTAGAAAGCAGCCTAATCACCTGATACCTAATGACAGCAGCCACACTCTCCCAAGTGTTCACGTGTGCCAGTCACAGTGCTAAGTACTTACATGCAGCTTCTCAGTCCGTTATCATAACCCTGCAGGTGTGTATAGGTATTTTCATTCTACAAGTGAGGAAGCCAAGTTCAGAATAAGTAGTGAGCTGAGATGTAAAGACAAGTCTGTCTTATATCCAAGCCCACTTTCTTTTTTTTTGTTTTTATTGGAATATAATTACTTTACAATGTTGTGTTAGTTTCTGCTGTACAATAATGTGAATCAACCATGTGTATGTATGTGTGTGTGTATATATATATATAACATACCTCCCTCATGAGCCTCCCTCCCACCCCCCAATTCCACCCCTACTAGGTCATCAGCAAGCACCTAGCTGAACTACCTTGCTACACAGCAGGCTTGCACTAGCTATCTATTTTACACATGGTAGTGAATACCTGTAAATGATACTCTTCCAATTCATCCCACCACCCCCTTTCCTCTGGGTCCACATGTCCATTCTCTGTCTGCGTCTCTATTCCTGCCCCGTTAATAGGTTCATCTGGACCATTTTTCCCACTCTCTTAAGCACGATGCTATACCACACCAGAAATTAGGGGACCCTGCCCACTTGAAGTGGGTTAGGGTTTTGTAATTAACACAGGGATGCATGGCCCTTTTCCAAAATGCTTCCCAGAGCCAAATAACCCTATGGCTTACTAGGCACCATGGAATCGTTTCTCCATGTCCAATAAAATGAAGTTGCCTTTAAAGAACATTTTTCTGGATCTGACATTCCTCAAATGCTGTCCCAGGAGCTGTGTGATAATGGAGTTTCATTGTCATTTGAAAGAAGTTGGAGGAAAAGGGAAATGAGTCCCAGGCGGGGCAGATCTGAATGGTGTAGCAGAGGAAACGCTGTCCCCATGAACACAGCAGCTGGGTGTCTGGATGTATCATAAAATTTTATTGTGAAATGCACAGATGATGGGCCAGCTGCAAAGCATCAGGAGTGTTTATCATGATCTCCCAGCACATTCTGGCTGTGCTCCCCTTTGACACTGTTTTTTGTGGGCTTAACCTAATTGAGATGAAGACATCAAAATGACTTCAAGGTGTAGCCCTTCTGGGAGGCTCACCATAGGCTCCCTTCTCTGAAGGTCATTGTACCATTTGTCATGATGGGCTGGACCACTAGTGGGGAATAAATAGTATTAACACGAGAAGATGGCATGACCTGGAGTTAGTTTACCAAACTTTGCCGGACATCTTTATATTACCAACTTCATCAGTTATCAAGCTCACAGGGAGGCCATCTTATTGGCCGGACATGGTCAATGAACCAGATCACCAAATGCTACCATGTTACACAACTATGCATACGTGTGCTTGTGTTTTAGTGAATGAGACCATCTACAGCCTAAAAATAGTTTTATCCTCTCCCTTTCTCTCCAGCCATCCCACGTACCTGGGCTTCTGTAAGCAATTCTATCTTTGGTAATAATTCCTTCATTTAGATAAAACTTTGCCTTTTCCCTTAAAGTCATGACATTCTCAGCCAGGATTCCTCCTCTAAAACACAGGACACAGAAAATGTTTTGAATGACTCTTTTTTTCTCTCTCAAGGATAATACATAACTAGTACCATTCTAGATACATAGGAAAGATGTCAAGTTGTTACATACAAAGCTTGCATTATGCATTAAGACTTAATTTATTTACTGTACTCCAGTAGAGAGACACTTACTTACACCTAAAAATTTATGCAGCTATAAGATTAAGCCATAAAATCTCATAATGGAAATGCCTCTTACAAGTTGTCAAGCGCTATGGTTAACAGGGGGAAAGAGTGAGGGGGAGGGATAGATCAGGAGTTTGGGATTGACATGTACACATTTCTATATATAAAATAGCCAACAAACATAAATAATATATATGTAAATATATATATAAATAACCAACAGGGACTACTGTATAGCTCAGAGAACTCTACTCAATATTCTGTAATAACTTAAAAGGAAAAAGAATTTGAAAAAGAATAGATACATGTGTATGTGTAAATGAATCACTTATTGTACACCCGAAACTAACACAACATTGTAATCAACTGTGCTCCAATACAAACTAAAATTTTTTTCATCAAAAAATAAACTCATTAGTAGAAGAGAAAAAAAAAGTTGCCAACTGCAACAACCCCTTCTTATTCATTAATTCCTAATGATATCCTGAAAAGTGACCAACTAACCTCTACCTGAACCACTCAGTCATCAGAGGCAGCAAACATTATTTATGGAGAACTCTCACTGCCAGAGCTTTCCAGGTGACTCAACAGTAAAGAATCTGCCTGCCAATGCGGGAGATGTGGGTTCAATTCCTGGGTCAGGAAGATCCCCTGAAAGAGGAAATGGCAACCCAGTCCAGTATTCTTGCCTGGAGAATCCCATGGACAGAGGAGCCTGGTCCATAGGGCCACAAAGAGTAGGACACGACTGAGCACCCATGTACTCACTGCCAGAAATTATTCCTCTGAATGTGGAAGGAAAGGACCAGATCTGGGGGAGTCTTGAAAGCTAAATCAATCAAGACATTTGGACTCCATCTCATAGGTAGTAGCCCATTAATTCCCCTGCTCTCTTCAGGGCCAGCACAATCCCAAACATGTTCTCCTCCGAGTCTGCCAAATCCTATTATGTTATTTCAAGGAGCAGCATCCTCAGAACTGCTGACAAGTTCAGAAGGCCGATGCAGAACCACCAGGTAGATGTTATCAGTAGGTAACGCCATTCATCCATCTCACGGGAATTTGCTTGGCAGGGTAGACAGTGCCTGGAGGAGTGCCATCCCTGCCTGCAAGCTACCAAGATTCCCCTGTACCTCCTGGGACAGCTTGAAAACAGCCCATCAAGATGTCTTATCTGGTTTTTCCACATCAACCCTGGGCTGAGGTTTCGGGCGTCAAGTTGCAGACTGAAAGGAGATTTATGGTCCTGTTATCGCTCTAGACAGCGAGAGGCTGTGGTCACATGGCAGGGAAACAATTACCCTGCAGGGAAGGCCACAAGTAGGGCTGCTCGTCGCACCTGGAATCACCTGAGCCCGTACAGTCCCCATGAGCAGGGCCACTGGGCTGAGCGCTGGAAATAGAAACGTCCTACAGGTCCTGGGAAAACAGCTCCATCCACTCAAATGTTATGAGTACAATCACTTACGAGCTCAGATAGTATTGCCCACAGCTAAATCCAGTCACATATTTCGGCACCTTTAAATCATTTCAGCAACATATGAAATAGAAAGCCTATTACAGCTGTTTGGGGGTAAGGAGGTCATGATAAATGGAGAGGGAGTGAGAAGACACCTTGGGGGCTTACTCATGCCCACGCTCACACCATGGAAGGGGCAGGTGGTAGGCTTGTGCTGGTGAACTCCCACACTCCAAGGATAGAAATGAGATTCAACAAGACTGCCTCTACAAGTCAGCCATGGGCAAGAGGAGTAGGCAGAAATAAATCCCATTGTCATGGAGACCATAGGTCTTCTCCAGCTCAAAGTTTCTACAATTGTGGACCTTCACCTCCTTTTCTCACGTCCTCCTCCTCAACCATATATATATATATACATGCACATAAATATATATATACACATATATTTATATATACAGCTCCCATGTGTGTATGTGCTCAGTCATGTCCGACTCTTTGTGACTCCATGGACTGTAGCCCACCAGGCTCCTCTGTCCATGGGATTCTCCAGGCAAGAATACTGGAGTGGGTTGCCATTTCCTTCTCCCACGGAATCTTCCTGACCCAGGGACTGAACCCATGTCTCTTGCATCTCCTGCACTGGCAGGTGGATTCTTTACCACTAGTGCCAGCTATGTATCTGTGTATATTTCCTATAGATGTTGGCATTTTTTTAAATATATATCCTCCTCATATCATCATATATCACATGTTATAAACTCCTGAAAGACAGAATCTATACACATAATTTCATAAATGTAATTATATGTATGATGAGCTACCAGCTTCCCCATTCTTAGTTGCCCCCTCACATTGCTATATCTTGAACACACAACCCCTGCCACCTTCCTTGTTGATGCCTTGAGTGGAGTGCCCTAAGAGAGAACCTCTCTAGTCCCCTCCCTCAGCCACAGCTCTCTCCCAGCTTTCAGGCATGGGGAGAAAAAAAGAGAGTAAAATCCCAACCCTAAGCACCAGGGAGAAGCATCTAGTTATTCCAGCCTTCTGCTCAGTCTGCCAGCGGAGAGTTTAGATTTGCCAAAGAGATTCTCTTCCAGTAGGCATGAGGTTAAAGTCAGCACTCACTCCCCTTGGCCTGCCGCACAGATACCATCTGCTGAGTCAGGGCCTGGGCTAAACCTGAGCAGGTGACCCCAGGGGAAATGGCTCTAGTGTGCCCATGAGCAGCTGTCTTCTTCAGAGCCTTGCTCAAAGCACAGTCTCTCCAGAGATTCTTCCCTGGTTTATCCTGAGTAATTGAGTAGGAGCTGGACTGGACTCAGCAAATATTTACTGAGTGCCTCTGACATAGAGAACATGATGTCAAGGAGCCATTTCAATTCTGTTCAATTCAACTAACATTTATTTGGAAGTTTTTATTAGTAAGAGGTGGAGTATAATGGGCTCTGAGCCATCCTGTCTGGTTCACATTCAGAGTCACCATCTCTTTGGATATTTTAAAGTTGTATGAGTTAATATCTCCAAAATAATTAAAGCCATGCCCAACACAAAATAAGCACTCAGTGCATCTTGATGATTATTAAGGTTATAGAGTATGTACTTGGCTAAACCGTGGGGAAGTCATCATCAGTAAGTTATCTTCTAGCCCCCAAGGAAGATACAATCTATGGAACAGAAGACCCAGAGGCATTTCAACACAGTTTTGTTTGCAATCAGCATGACACCATGATAGACCCTAAGCACTTCTCAGGTACCCCGTCACATTGTGAACAATGTTTAAAAGTAGGTCAAACAGAGAAAGACAAATTTTATGTGATATCATATAATATGGATACACGATATTATGTGGAATCTAAAATATGATACAAATAAAATTATTTACAAAACAGAAAGAGATTTGTAAACACGGAAAACAAACTTATTGTTACCAAACGGGAAAGGGGATGGGAGGCATTCAGTTCAGTTCAGTTCAGTTCAGTCACTCAGTCGTGTCCGACTGGCATTTGGAATTAACATACACACACTACTATATATAAAATAGAAAACAACAAGGACTTAATGTGTAGTACAAGAAACTATATTTGATATCTTATAATAACCTAAATGAAAAAGAATCTGAAAAATAATATATACATATGTGTATATGTATACAACAGAATCACTTTGCTGTATACCTGAAATTAACACAATATTATAAATCAACTATACTTAAATTTAAAAGAAAAAAATAGAATGCTTGACGCATGTAAGTACTCTAACATCTATGTTCCCAGGTTAAATCGTTGAGCTGAGTGGAAAGACAAATTGTGTAGAGCAGGGAGTAATGCCAAGCTTGCACCAAAGAAAAATCACTTATTACTAGAAAACATGGGAAATTTATTTCATAAGTGTATAAGAAAGTGCTACTGGGCCACAAGTAGTTCTGTCCAAACAGTAAGGGTACTCAGAGAAATTTTTATCTGCTAATAACATCACCTAACTAAAATGAATAAAGTATAAGAACGTTTATTATCTTGCATAACAAAAAGTCTGGAGGAAGGTGGTTCAAAGATTGGTTCAGAAGCTCAATTACATCATTCCATCTTCAAACCTAAGCCTCTGACTTAATCTTTAAGCATCTATGCCCATGGATGCAGAATGGCTGCCATAGTTCCAATCTTCAAAGATAAATATGATAATGGTCAGCAAAGAATTTCCCATGAACCTCTTTTTTTCTAAAGTCACATGTCCCTGAAATCCCATTGGCCAATATTGAATCACATGATCAGGCCCTAGCTGCACAAGAATCTGAGAAAGCAAGTGTCTGACTATTTTAGCTTCTGTGATGGGAGATAAGATGCACTAGAAAAGTGTGTAACCAAGAATAACTGCATAGTGAAAATGTGAACTATCTGGAAACTGTGGATGCTTATTCAAATGATGTGAGTTCTTGTTGTCCTAAAGTAGTAATTGTGTATTAGTTATTATTAGCTCATTGGGTCTGGCCTTAAAAAGGTTTAATCCCTGCAAGTGTGCAGCCAAATATTCTAGTCCTTCAAAATGGACTACCAACGTGGAAAGGCTGAGCACTAGTTCATTACATGTTAGTAAATGGTACTCATACAAATGAAATGTTATGGGGAGGCGGGTGGGGACTGGTGAATCAGCCAGGAGTTCTTTATATATCTGTATAGTGTTCATTCATTTCATAAATAATTTTTGAACATCTGCTCTGTATATGGCACCATTTAGAGCAGTAAATAAGACTAAGTCTCTGCCCTCATGTAATTTAAACCTAGTGGGTGTGATCACATCACCTTTTGTCCCCAAGACCCCTAGATCATATCATCCTAGGTTTGCAGAAGTTGTTATTAAACCTGTTATTCTGTGACCCTTCTTCTGGTACTAGTCCTTATACTCTGCAATTTGGCAATTCTGTCTATTGTCTGTGAATATTCTTACACTCATAAAAGTGCCTTTCTCCATCAAGTCTGCCAACTTTGAAGAATAAGGAAAGCAGGACTTCCATTAATTTGAGGGGCCCTTAAAGTACAGGCTATTCATCTTATTTACAGTGGCAATTTGGCAGAGCAGAAGAAGGGCAGACTAATGCACTCAGCCCAGGTCTGTTACTTCTCAGCCATATAACATTGGGCAAGTCACTTTTTGAGACTGTATTTCTCATCTGAAAATGGGCAAGTTAACAGGGCTTGTGTTGCTATATAATGCTATAATAATGCTAAATTCTGGTACCAAGCTTAGACAAAATAAGGGTGCAATGGCTGGCATAGTAGACACTCATTAGAGGGGAGGCCAGTAATCATCTTCACTGCTACTTGACCTTCTATTCTCATCTGCCACTTGTCAAACAAAACTCACCCTGAGCAGCAGGTGGCCAGGGCATCAATTAATGCCCGCAGATGGCATGCTGATCTGCTAATTGCTCCAAGGCCTCCAGAATCTAAATTGGTGTGGTCGCTCAACTGCCAAGGACATCAGGTTTTCCTCTATCCCTCCTGCTGGCCACAGCCCCGCTCCTGAGAATTCCGATGAAAACTCTGATTCTCTGGGGACACGTCAGCAGCTTGTGTTGTTAAAAATAAGTCATTTGGACCCTGGTCTGACATTTATGAGGAAACAGAAGACACTTAGCGCCATCTTTGATTTCTTTATGTCCACCACCATAAAAAAAAAAAAAAAATTTTAAAAACAATGGGGCTTTTGCCATTCCTCCCATGATTCAGCTCTTCATCACCCAGACTATTCCCTGACTGGGTAGGAGGTGAACAGAGGGCCTGAGAAGAGACCCAGGATCTCAAGGAAATGTCAAGTTCAATTATTTATTCAAAGTGGCAGAGCATTGTGTATACTCACTGCCATGAAGCGATCAATTTTTAAAAGAACTGTGTATTTCTACATGTATAAATAGATGCTATTTTTTTTTCCAAATAATCAACTTAGTCTCCCAGCAATTCAAAAAGAAAAAAAAAATACATCTGCTTTTGTAAGCTCTCTCACCACAGATGTCCTTCCTGAGTTTTAAACCATGGCATGGGTATGAACTTCCTGCTAGGAAGTATGGGTAGCTTAGCATTTGCTGAGGAAGAACCTCAGCACATATTTTTTCCTTGCCATTCTACAAACATGGCCTGTTACCCATACATCAAAGCATCAGCATGTCCCCAGCACATCCTCTCCTGTGCACTTAATGTATGGTAATGCAACCGAAAGGATAGAGAAGCGAAGGAGAGAGAGGAAACGGAGAAAGAAAGCTCCCCTTTTACAGCCCAAATGGGTACATGTCTATGGAAAGGTGTCTTCTTAAATAAGAAGAGTAGGAGGAAAGACTCTGGGCAAAAGCCAAGCAAAAGGAGCCCAGTTCTTCTCATTGCCATTTGAGACACTGATATGAAGAAGGTTCTTGGGAATTCATCGTTTCGTGTCAAATTTCAGAAACAAACTGCAGCTCTGCTACTTGTATTGGTCAGTTCAGGCTGCCCTAACAAAATACCACAGACTGGGTGGTTTAAAAAAAGAGGAGTTTATTTCCTCGCAATTCTGGAGGCTGGCAGTTCAAGATCAAGATGCCAGCCAATTTGATTCATAATGAGAACTCTCTTTCTGGCTTGTAGATGACCACCTTCTCACTATATCCTTATATGTCAATGAGAGAGAGAGACAGAAAGAGAGAGAGAGAGTTGGAGATGTTCTCCAAATATAGTCCATGAGGGTGAGGGCTTCAACATATGAATTTTAGGAGGATATAATCAGTCCACAGCATTGCTAAAGAACTCTGTCTTTCTGAAGCTCCCTTACCACACCCTAGATCTCTAGATGTAGGCATCCTTAGCACACACTGGCTGCTCCAACCCAGGGGCCCCTAGCTCACTAGAAGCCCTCAACTTAAGTTCTAACCTTCCCTGTGATCACAGGCCTTGCTTGTAAAAAGTCCTTGTCAATATTCAAATTTATATTTAAAAGGAATTGTTGCTTTATCACAGGATTCCTTAGATAATGTATGTTCTATGAATTATTAAGAGAAACAGGAGTATATGGGTGGGAAGAGTTTGGGCTTCCTGACCTTTGGAAAGTTATTAGAGATGAAGGGAAGTCCCATGTTCACTACAGCATTATTTATGGTATCTAAGATATGGAAACAGCCTACGTGTTCATCAAGAGACAAATGGATAAGGAATGTGTGGTACATGTTTACAATGGATATTGTATATAACTCAGCCATACAGAAGAATGAAATCAAGCAATTTGGGTCAACATGAATGGACCTGGAGAGCATTGTGCTAAGTGAAATAAGTCAGAGAAATACAAATATAGTATGTGATATGGGTAAAGAGACTCAGCAGGTACAAACTTCCAGTTATAAAACAAATAAGTCCTGGGGATGTAATAAAAAGTGTACAGCATGATGACATAGTTAATAATACTCTATCACATACTCCAAGATTTCTAAGAGAGCAGACTTCAAAGTTCTCACCACAAGGAAAAAATTTCAAATTATGTATGGTGACAAGTGTTAACTAGACTTATTGTGGGGATCATTTTGCAATATAGACAAATATGGAATTATTATATTGTACACCTTAAATTAATACTTTATGTCAATTATATCTCAATTTTTAAAAAGAATGTATTTTCAGGACTTCCCTGGCAGTCCAGTGAGGAAGACTCTGCCCTTCCAATCGATTGCGGGCTCAATCCCTGGTCAAGGAACTAAGAGCCCATATGCCATGCCTCACAGCCAAGAAGATATATTTTTTTAAAAAGAATATATTTTTGGTAAAAATAGAAACAGTAGTAAATTATCACAGACAAGATGAGGGTAAGAAGACAAAGTGAGTAAATGGCAGTGTAACATTCTGGATTAGATCCTGAAGCATTAAGAAAAAGGGATATTTGTGGAAAAGGTGCAATTTGAATATAGTATGTGCTTCTATTAAAAAAAAAAGTGAAGATAAGGAAGGATTAAGATCATAACACAGGACAATGGTAGATGGACTTTCAGTTGTGCCCAACCATTGTAGCAGAGAAGGCAATGGCACCCCACTCCAGTACTCTTGTGGAAAATCCCATGGATGGAAGAGCCTGGTAGGCTGCAGTCCATGGGGTCGCTAGGAGTCGGACATGACCGAACGACTTCACTTTCACTTTTTACTTTCCTGCTTTGGAGAAGGAAATGGCAACCCACTCCAGTGTTCTTGCCTGGAGAATCCCAGGGACGGGGGAGCCTGGTGGGCTGCCATCTATGGGGTCGCACAGAATCGGACACGACTGAAGCAACTTAGCAGCAGCAGCAACCATTGTAAAATGTCTCTATTACTAAAACAAGGCAACATGCTCTTTGATATTATTATTATTATTAGTGCTATCCTGTATGGCTCCATTTTTCTCAAAGAAAAACATATGGTATATTTCATACATACATTCATTTAATATATAACTTCATAATTCTAACAATAATAGCACTCCAGGGCTATGGATAAAAAAAGGTCACGATTCTGTCTCCCTCTGAGATGCCATACACATTCTATTTAATTAAGCCAATATTTATTAAACAGCTGCCACAGACCAAAGCTCACCTAGGCACTGACAGAGCCAAGGCTTAGGAGAGTAGATCATTTCCCAGATCTCTCCCTCTCTCCATCCCACTCCTTGTGGGTCCTGAGACCATGCCTGGCAGCCGCATCGAACTAGATGAGTGCCCATCTTTGTCTGGAGCGGGGAGAGGGCAAAGCTCACAGGTCAACAGAGACATCAATCAGAGGAAATGATGGTGGTGGTTACTCTGAAGAGCCCACAAGGTTCCCTACCAGCCCCAGGCTATTCTCCTCATTTTCCTTCTCTTCTTCCTGATTCCTTCCCTCTCTTCTTCTCTGTGTCTTACTTGATTACACCTGAAAGGGCTTGGGTCCCCCTCTTAGAGATTCACCATACGCATCAGTGAGCAATCTTATAATAAAAAAGCTTATTTAACCCAATATTTCCCAAGTGTATTTCTTCTCTGAGGCAGTGCATAGCCTCTCGGATAGCTTCTAGGATTTGTTGACTAGCATCAAAGGATTGAGCCAACTCAGTAAGTTGCCCTAATTATAACTCTGAAGATGATAGTCTTTGCCTGCAATCCTCTCTTCTCTCACCTTCCTAAGTGCTTCTGGTCACTTTGGGCATCCACCACATGTCAACCTTTCCCCCAGCTCTACCCCTTGCTACTTTAGATTCAGGATCTTCCTTATGACCCAACACACAGAGGACCACCAAGTTCTACATTCTCCAGACAGAACTTGATCCTTCAAGCCAGAACTTCCAACTGGAAACACTAAGGAATACTTATCCTCAAGAAATGATTAAAGAGAGAAAGCAAGTTTGTAGTTATATGTTTACATAGTAAATTCCCCTCTTAGATGTTTGCAAGATGCATTATTAAAGGCTCTGAGAAGTCCTATAATAGAGCAACTTGACCTAACCCCTTCACTTCCCCAGATGCATCTGACCTCAGTCTCCCTTTTTAATTACGCCTAACAATGGTGGAAGGATCTATGACTCCACAGAATGTGCTTTGAGAACCTCTACTGCAGACTGAACTCCCATCAAGTGCTCCCATTTGGTGTCTCATTCTGTCGGGATCCAGTTAGATAACTGAAGTAATATTGACATGTTGAGCTAATAATAACAGCGCACTGCTTGGTACTAGTTCCTATTCCCCAAAATACTGTGGGTATTATCACCCACATTTTACAAATGAAGAGGCTGAGGCTTAACGAAAGGAAGGAACTTTCTCAAGTCTCGCCCAACTAGGAGGTATCAAGCTGGGATTTGAACCCAGGCCTACTAATGGCTTCTTTTTTGCTAGCCACTTTGTCAACAGGGGGTTAAGATGCTCACTTTCTAGAGCTGTTTACATTTTAATGTCAAAGAGAAAAAAATACTTTAATCCCAGAATAATGAAATGAATCCCTACTAGCAGGAATCCTGGAAGACTTTTTTTTTCCAGTGTCTCCCCTTGGGCAAAGTTCAGCGAGGCATGCTTGCAGCCCATTACAGATGTTAGGGTTCTCTAAACTCAGGGTTCTTCAGTTGTGATGCAAACCCACTTCACGCATAGTGTCCACCTGCGTCACTCCATGGTGTTGGCAGGACAAAGGAAACCGGTTCTTGCTGTCCCGTGAGATCTAGGAGGAAGCCAGGGGAGAAGGAATCTGGGAGTGCAGATCTTCCTTTTTATCATCCAGATCATGGTTTTCCTCTTCCTATAGGCTCAAGGAAAGTTCTGTCTGTTTGGGTAAAAGAACCAATCATTAAGATAGCCATGTATTTATATGTAGCCACAGTTACAGAGGGGGGCTGTAGAAAAGTAACTCTGAACTGTGTGACGTGTGCAATCCACAACCTTTGCCATCTAACAAATTTGGCTTATGGTTTTATTCCAATGGGGCCAAACTGAGACCTACTGCCATCACACATGGAAACTTTTTCTAACAAAAGGAGTATGTTGATATAACGCTAGCTGTATCAAGTCCAAAATTAATGCCTTTCAAAAACAAGTGTCTTACTGGATATTTTCTGAAGATCATAATCCTACTCAGTCGTGTCCGACTCTTTGCAACCCCGTGGACTGTAGCCCACCAGGCTCCTTCATCCATGGAATTTACTAGGCAAGAATACTGGAGTGGGTTGCCATTTCCTTCTCCAGGGGATCTTCCTGACCCAGGGATCGAACCCAGGTCTCCCGCATTGCAGGTAGACACTTTCCCATCTGAGCCACCAGGGATTCCTAAGAAAGTGGTACCCATTTTCAGTATGTACTTTCTCCCAAATGGATAGCAAATTCACCCAAGTCCCCAGGTCAGAATCTGGGGTGAGTTTTCAATTGAAGAGAATTTCCTGGGTGGCATCCCTTGTAATGTATTATAAATATAAGTGCATGGTCTGTAACGATGACCTAGTCTGCAGTGAAGCAGAAACGGATGTTCCTCAGCCCCCGATGGTCATCTCATTAGGCTCCAATCCAGTTCTGTTTGTGCTTCTCCATCACCTTTATTTGTTTAAGAGGCCTGACAAGGCAAACACTCCTGATGTGATGTTTACACTGCAGCTTTCACTGGAGCTTATTAAACTCATCGTTACTTCATATAAGCTGCAGATATGTGACTAGAGCCAGTGAGTGTTGACAGTAAGTAACAGACACCCTGTCACAAGGTTACATGTTTATACACTCCATTGGATGCCTGCTGGATTTTGTTCCTGTAAAACTATCACAGATAATGAAGCTACTATCAGATAAGAGACTATAATAAATGACCACAATTAGGTCTCTGGTTAATGAAAACACTTGGTGGTCTCTCCAGCCTGACTTGGACAAATCCCAGGCAGGCAAAAAAAAAAAAAAAAGGAATCAAAAATCAGATTTAAATGAGATTGATTTAATAGGATACCATTTGATTTTCAAAAGGAACCAGAGAGAAAAGAAATTGAGTTTTTATCTTCCCTCCTGACCCTCTTTCCTTCCTTCTCTTACCCTTCCTCCCATCTCAAAAGTAATAATCACATTCTGAAATCAGATTCCTACAAAATTCTAAGTCACTTGGCATGCCTCTGCCCCAAATGGCCCCATGATACCTAGACCAAAGGAAAACATGGACAGGACATTGAAGCTTGGGGGAGCTTCTCCAGATGGAAGGGCCTGTCTCGGGTTGTTATCGCACCCAAAAGGAAAAGCAGGGAAGAGACAAAATCACCGAGGGTTCTTGGCACAAACTTCAATATAGCCGATGGTCAAGGCTCCATTTGGCAGCTTGCAAGGCGCAACGGTCATCACTTCTTTAAAGGGTTTTTGTTGCCCCAGCATGCTCTCATCACACAGCAGCAAAATGATAGCACAGAATTTAAGTGCTCTGATGAAAAGGTCTTTAAAAGATATTTATTTTCTTGTACGTTATAGTGATTTCCAGGATGACTTACTGATTTACAGCGAGCTTTTAATATATACGTATCACTTAAGAATGTGGTGAAAGAACATGTGTAGAGCCCTTTTCGAGACCTTAAAAGATGACACCAGCAATGTGGAGACTGACTGGCTGGAAAACACGCACCCCAGTGTGCTGCGCAGTTATTTTTCATGGCGACAACGATTTTGTTTATGTCATGTCACGCCAGCCTGTCCCAGATGTCTCTCCCCTTATTCTCCCTGATATTTCCCCCACGTCCCTCTCCCCACTCACCCCAACACTCTAACCATCCACCCAGCCTCCTTGAATCACAACTACATTTTTAAAATTCAGCTAGAGGGGAAATGCTTTTCTGTGAAGTATTTACTCCGGCAGGGCAGGAGGGAGTTCTATTTTCATTTGATTGAATATTTTCTATTAATAGTTTCAGGGGAAATTACCCTGAATGGTAGAGTGATCCCCCCTAGGAATAAATGTTTTGGAAGTTGGGGGTGGGGGTGCATGGTGATTGATGGAGCTTTTTGTATATCCCTGTTGCCAGAAGACCTCATAAACTCAGGAAAGCTGCCCAGGCATCAATCTGTTTACCTTTTCACGACTTTAAAGGTGATTTATTTGACCTTTGAAAACTGGGATCCTACCTCTTGCTGGAAACAGTGCACATTTCAGCGTAAACGGTGACTGTTCAAGACGGTAAAGCCTCCAGTTGGAGGTCCTTTATCACATTTGTCTTGTCCTAATCTGAATGGGAAGCGTCTGCTGGATTCCTAGTACAAACATATTTGAGGGACATTGTCTAAATATACGGAGATAAGTGTGTGTTTATGCACCATATGTACATATAGTTTCCATAACGATTTTTAAAACTATTTATAAATGCCTGGATATCAGGTAAACAAGAGGTAGCACGGATGGAAAAAAAGCCTGGAATTTGAGATAGGATCTGAGTCCTTCGTGGGCTGGGTTACCCTAATTATATAACTTACCATCTTGTAAGGGAGAACTCTGGAGTCAAACCACCTGCCCTGGATTCCCAGTTTGACTTACTCACCATGTAATCGTGGGCAAGATACTTAACCTCTCTGTGCCTTGATGTTATTATCTGTAAAATGGAATAATAACAGTGCCTATATCTCATAAGGTTGATGTGAGGATTCAATAGGTTGAAGCATGTAGATAGCTTACAATACTGTTTGGCACATAGAAAACAATAAATGTTTGTTATTACTATCTTCAGTAAAGACAGCAAAATAATTATACCTACAAGAAATTTAAAATGGAGGAAATAACAACAGACATATTAAGTACCTTGCACAATGTAACAGGCTATGTGGATGCCACTAGCCCACTGAACTGCAGACAAGTCAGTAAAGCGCCATTCATATCACTAGTTCTGAATGCTGTACCTTTTTTCTACTCAAACTATAAAAGCAATAAGACTGATCATTTGTGTCTTCATTTTACATATGAAAAAAGTGAAGGTCAAAAGACATTGAAATGACTTACTAAAGATCACACAGCTCTTCAGAATATATGGGCATCCCAATTAAAATTTGATAGTATTATAATGTTATTGATTCATTCAGTAAAAATGAATGGGTAACAGCTATTGGCTCCTCAGGTTCATGAGGTCCACTTCTCTTCTGGTTCCTGGAACCAGTTTCCTTTCAGAGGGACCCAACCAGCACAGGGAATGGTTCCCAGAACAGAAAGAATGTCATTAGCAAGGTCAATGTTTCCCTGTGATTCAATGATCAAGGGAGGAAATGAGCAAAAGCATTCAGCTGTACAGACTGGATCAAGGGAATTGCTTTACCAACTGTACTCCTGATTTTGCTTCTAGGGAACACCAGAAAGGATATCTGGTACCAGTAAGATTTCTATTTTAAAACACTATATGGCTTTTTAGAACTCAATCCATCAGTAGAAAAATGAACAACTGCAATGTGAATCTAGTCTGTTATAAGACAGAATAAGGAACTGAGTCCCCTTCCACTGATGACTTCAGAAGTCTTCCCAACAACTGGCCAGCAGAAGAGGGTGTGGCTACCTGAGTGCTGCGGGAACATTTACATCACTAGTACTGTGAGACCATCACACATTTTCAAACCTCATTGGAGCTTGCGGCATGACACTTTGGGAGGAAATCTCCTGGGAGTCCCAAAAATGCTAAGAGAGGACTCCAGAGATAGCCGACTGATATGGTCTAGAATTGTGCAGTAGTTTGAGCATTCTTTGGCATTGCCTTTCTTTGGGATTGGAATGAAAACAGACTTTTTCCAGTCCTGTGGCCACTGCTGAGTTTTCCAAATTTGCTGACATATTGAGTGCAGCACTTTCATAGCATCATCTTTCAGGATTTGAAATAGCTCAACTGGTTTTCATTACAATCCCAAAGAAAGGCAATGCCAAAGAATGCTCAAACTACTGCACAACTGCACTCATCTCACATGCTAGTAAACTAATGCTCAAAATTCTCCAAGCCAGGCTTCAGCAATATGTGAACCGTGAACTTCCTGATGTTCAAGCTGGTTTTAGAAAAGGCAGAGGAACCAGAGATCAATTGCCAACATCCGCTGGATCATGGAAAAAGCAAGAGAGTTCCAGAAAAACATCTATTTCTGCTTTATTGACTATGCCAAAGCCTTTGACTGTGTGGATCACAATCAACTGTGGGAAATTCTTCAAGAGATGGGAATACCAGACCACCTGACCTGCCTCTTGAGAAACCTGTATGCAGGTCAGGAAGCAACAGTTAGAACTGGACATGGAACAACAGACTGGTTCCAAATAGGAAAAGGAGTACGTCAAGGCTGTATATTGTCACCCTGTTTATTTAACTTATATGCAGAGTACATCATGAGAAACGCTGGACTGGAAGAAGCACAAGCTGGAATCAAGATTGCCGGGAGAAATATCAATAACCTCAGATATGCAGATGACACCACCCTTATGGCAGAAAGTGAAGAGGAACTAAAAAACCTCTTGATGAAAGTGAAAGAGGAGAATGAAAAAGTTGGCTTAAAGCTCAACATTCAGAAAACGAAGCTCATGGCATCTGGTCCCATCACTTCATGGCAAATAGATGGGGAAACAAGGGAAACAGTGGCTGACTTTATTCTTTTGGGCTCCAAAATCACTGCCAATGGTGACTGCAGCCATGAAATTAAAAGACGCTTACTCCTTGGAAGGAAAGTTATGACCAACCTAGATAGCATATTCAAAAGCAGAGACGTTAATTTGCCAACAAAGGTCCATCTAGTCAAGGCTATGGTTTTTCCAGTAGTCATGTATGGATGTGAGAATTGAACTGTGAAGAAAGCTGAGTGCCGAAGAATTGATGCTTTTGAACTGTGGTGTTGGAGAAGACTCTTGAGAGTCCCTTGGACTGCAAGGAGATCCAACCAGTCCATTCTAAAGGAGATCAGTCCTGGGTGTTCTTTGGAAGGAATGATGCTAAAGCTGAAACTCCAGTACTTTGGCCACCTCATGCGAAGAGTTGACTCATTGGAAAAGACTCTGATGCTGGGAGGGATTGGGGGCAGGAGGAGAAGGGGACGACAGAGGATGAGATGGCTGGATGGCATCACCGACTCCATGGACGTGAGTTTGAGTGAACTCCAGGAGTTGGTGATGGACAGGGAGGCCTGGTGTGCTGCAGTTCATGGGGTTGCAAAGAGTCAGACACAACTGAGCGACTGAACTGAACTGAACTGAACTGATGGTCTAGAAACATACCTTATATTAGAAAAGTGCATGGCAACCCACTCCAATATTCTTGCCTGGAGAATCCCATGGACAGAGGGATGTGGCAGGCTATAGTCCATAGAGTTGCAAAGAGTAGGATACAACTGAAGCAACTTAGCACGCATGCACGCAGAAACCCATACGGAACAGCCTTCTGAGGAATCTGAAGACAAGTCAGCCAAAGCTGTGCTTTCCTGGCAATGAGCAGCTGCTCCCTAGAAACTTCTAGAAAGCCACCCATTCTGGGAAAAGACCCACCTGCCCCAACACTCCCAGAGCCTCCCAAGCAGGAACTGGGTTCAGCAGAAACTGCTCATGGCCATGTACTTTGCATGGTCGCTGAGTCCCCACCTCCTCTGCATCTCTCAGAAGCATCAGTGTTAACAGGTGGCACAACAAGATGCCCATCTTCAACCCTGCACACACGCAGCTCAAACCCCTGTGAACTGAGAAGGCTCTGGAGCTGCCCACCATCTTCTGTGATGACAGCTCATAATTTATTACCCACAGCATTTCTCTTCAGGACGTGACCACTGCCTGTGTTGGAAGGGGACAGCTGAAGGCCCATTAATCTTCACCCTGGTGGGGAAGAGACTGATGGCAATTTAATTTAACTGGATGTGTGAGGTAGATATAAAAGACCACAAGGTAAAAATGACAAGATTATTAACTGCGCCCAGAGCCGTCTGTTTACCAAGCTGCCTCAGTAAATGGAAGCAGGTTGGTGAAACGTGGACCAAGGTTCAAGCAAGGTTTACAGAGGGGAGTTTCTGGCAGATGTGGGTAATGGCAAGCCTCCACATTTCCAGGGAGAAAGCAAAGGACTTTTGTGGTTAGAAGAGGAACTTGGGCTTCAACCAGCTTAGCAAGCAGGCTAAAGTTTAAAAGGTCAGGGCAAATTCAGAAATATTTCTCTCCCACACCCACAAAAAGGAAACGGTTGAACTTAATCACCAAGGTCCCCCTTCAGGTCCTCCCCTGACCGACCTCCCATTCCAGCTAACTCAATTTTTCCTCCTGTCCAGGTTGTTTTGAAAGGCTGAGCTACAGCTCTTTGCTTGAGAGAAGCACGTCTTCTCCCACCACCTCCGTCCACCTGTGGAAGGAACAACTACCTCAGGAGCTCTCTAAGGGGCTTTCTCCTCACCAGCCCACTGTCCTTCCGAAAGACAAAACTTCAGGTAAAGGTGTGTGAATTCCTCTCTGTCAGCATCCACCATGGGTTCCCTCTGGAAGACATTTTCTAGGTGTCTGCCTTCCCACACTGGAGTCTAAGAAACCCCAGAATCAAAAAGCACTGCCCCCAAATACAGACCACCGTAAGAGCGGAAAGCGTTTGTTCTCCCAAGTCCTGGTCTGGCTCAGGTTCTGCACACAGACACGTAACGAGGAGCTTTTGAACCCTCCTCACTGTCCCAGCTTTAGGCCTGAACTGACCCTCGTCCCAGCTTCCTTGAGGCCCTGCCCTCTGTCCCACCTCCAGGCCCAAACTGACTATGCCAAAGTATCCATCAGCAGAACCACAGAGGTGGCCCCAAACAAGGACAACATTTGTGCTGAAAAACCAACAGGTTTTTCCCTGCTGGTCCAGGGGTTAAGACTCCTCGCTCCAAAGGCAGGGGGCCTGGGTTCCATCCCTGGTCAGGGAAACAGATCCCACACGTAGCAACTAAGGGTTCTCATGCCACAACTAAAGACTCGGCACAGCCAAATAAATATATATTTTTAAAAAGCAATAGGTGTTTAATGCTATCTGGTTTACAAAGCACTCATCTAAAACATGATTCTTACATAGCCCTGGATGTGGCAGGGCAAGCATTCCCTTCTCCATTTTATAGATGAGAAAACTGAGTCTCAGAGAGGTTTGGTTTATTAAGGTCATAAGAAGATACTAGCATACTTCCGCTAGCACTTATTTCACTTTATTATATATATATATATATATGGATATGGATATATACTTATACACACACATTCACATGTGTATAAATGACTGTTCCTCTGGGCAGACACTATTGCTCAGATGCTCAAAAGTTGTTGTTCCCTCTTTCTTTTTCACAGAACAAGAATTTTGTTTGGCACTGGCTGGAGATGTCTTTGTCTCCAGAAGTGGATCCAGCTTCTAGTCTGAAGATGTAACTGAGCCCCATTTCTGAACCAGGAAATGAAAGAAGGCTGCTAAACACTTTCCGGAAACACTTTTCTTCCTGATAAGAGAGGGACATCATGAGAGGGAGCTTTCCTGCCCCACATTGCCCATTTTCTCTGCTTTTAAACATAGACAGGTAAGGGCAAAATGATTAGAGCAGCTGCAACTTTTTTGCGACCATGAGGAAGAAGGCCAAGCACCACAAAGAGATGACAACCCAGAACCCTGATGTCTTTAAGCTACTAAAACAGCCTCAGTGAGTGCATATCACCACACTTCTAATATAAGACATTTTAGTATTTTGTTTGCTGGAGCTAAAAGCATTCCCAGCTAATATGCTCCCTGACCAGATGACGAGAAACTCAACAACAGAGACCATATTTATGTTTGAGTCTTCTTTGCAGTCTTGTCCAGAAATAATCACTTAACAATGCTTGCTAGGATAAAGAAAAGAAGGAAGAAAAGAGTATACTCCAAAGAGACATACTTTGATGTGATGAACTTAACAAAACCAATGAAACAGAACTTTGAATTTTTACTTGGAGATAACCACTTGGTTCTACATTAATATTACTATCACTATCAGTATTATTCTGCCTTCTTTCACAGAACAGCTCTCACTATTTCCATACACCTTGACAATTAAAATTATGCTTTTTTCATAAATTGAACAAGTAAGTTATGCAGTTCTGCAATGAAGATAATTTTCCTACTTAAAAATAGAATCACTAAAAGGTATATTTCAAGGCAGTGAGGGAAAGATAATTATTCAATAAGTGATAATAATCTAATAATTATTTGAAAAGAAAATAAGATTCCTGGTAAAACACACCAAATTAAATTTCAGAGGAATGACAGTCCACTATATTACAAAGTAAATAATTACTGAATCCATAAAAATATCTGAAGAACACATCAATGAACGTTTATCTATAATTTCAACTTTGGAAGAATTTTGTAAGGCAGAACATAAAGGGAAAAAATGCTTGAGTACATAAAAATTTACATTTTCTGAATATAAAAAACTACCATTTAAAAATTAAGAGAAATGACACTGGAAAAATATTTGCATTCAGAAAGTTACTGTCTTAATCTGTTTGGCAATTTTAAAAGCATTCATGAAAGAAAAGAAAACCCAATAAAAAATGTACAGAGGGCATTAACCCAAAGTTGTTTAAGGGAAAAATGCCAATAATCAATAGATATATTCAAATATAGAAACTCACTGGTAACAAAAGATAGTCAAATTGAAATGAGATTCACTTTGCCTTTTTTTGCCTACCATATTGGCAAAAATGTTTTTCATTTTATCGAGTGTTTGGAAGAGGTTAGAAAATCATGCTACCCATAAGCTCCTTTGGTAACAGAAAACAGAAAACAAGACTTCACAGAAAAAAGGAAAGAAAAAACCAGTCAACCTCTGATTCATAGTATTATTTTTAAAATTTATCCTAAGGGTATATTTCTAAGATGAATACAAAGCTTTGCATAAATATGCTTAGTGGGGCATTATGTGTAAGAATTAAAATAGGAGTTTTTAAATTGAACTTAAATTGGAACCTAAATGGGTGTAAAATACTAGCATATCCATGAGTGTTGTCACAGGGCAAATATTGTTACAAGGACATGCTCCCCACAATTATTAAGGAAAACAAACAAAGCAATCAGAATCAGATAAGCATCTTTTTATAAAATGGAAGTTGTAATAAGGTAATGGCAGTTTGTAATTATTTTTTTGTCTATTCTGAAATTTCCAAATTTTTCTGTGAATTATATGTATGATAAACAAAAGCAGTTATTTTTACATGAGAGAAATACTCAGGACTCCTCTTGTTCCAACATCGGAAGCCCAGGAGTGTGCTGTTTCCAGCAGCAATTCAAGTCATACACTTTAGCTCCTCCTCACTTTATACTATGGGCACAGACACGCCTCACGAAGATGGAACATTAACAAAATAATTCATATGATCAATAATAATTTTTTAACAAATTCTGTTCATGAAATGGCAAATTTTTCATATCCATAACCCTTTGTACAGACATGATGACCTCATATTGCACGGGCCAAAAAGTTCATTAAACTCAAACAAACTTTGGGCCAACCCAGTATAACCATCCATGAACCCTCTGAGGGACAGATAGGCAAACTGAGACCCAGAGTGTCTAAGTGATCGGTCCAAGAAGGAAGTAATCACTGCTAGGTTTCTGACTTCACTGCACACTTACGCCCCTCTCTCAAGACTAAGTCTGAAGCGTGTGCTTGTGAGTCCTGTTGACTCAAGCACGGTGACTCTGAGAACCCAAAACCTGAGAGCCTACTCCAGCCACTGTGCAGCCTCAATTCCCAGCTCTGTTGGGCCCCTGAAGGCTTCTCCTGTGTCCTGTTTGCCTCTGCTTGAAGCTACACACCCGTCCCGCCCCCTCCTACGAAAGGGTGAACACTTGAAGCAGCATCCATAGAGAGCGCAGGATGCGGCAGGGTTGAGGACAGCTTGACACAAAGCCTCATGGAAAGCCAAGCCAGGCAGGGGGTCATAGCACAGCCAGAGCTGATAGATTGGTCCCTCTCTGCCGTTTCATCACCTGGGAGTCCTTCTTCTTCAGGCTATGCCAGGGACCAGCAAGGGGACCTGAAAATACAGCTATTACAAGCTCAATCAATATTTCTTCTCTGATTGATGTCTAATTATACAGGATGATCTTAGAAACCCCTTTTGACAGAAAATAAAACAGGTGCATAATATACATCTATTTTTGTTCCATCTACTATCAGGACAGAGACACCTGAACTCTAAGCCTCAGGTTTTAATCACATGTCCCAAGTAAACTACACACCTTTTCCCCACGTTACCCACCCAGTCAATAGTGCCTGGCATCCTCTGGGGCCCAGAGCCAAGGCTGCCCCCCTGAAGCCATCATTGTCCTGCCTGCGTCCCCACAGCCCACTCAGATTCCACTGCCCCTTGGCAGAGCTCCTAGGGTGCACACTCACTGCATACACTCCCATGGCACTTACTGACTGTGTTACAATCTGCTGTCTGTTCACACATCTTGTTCACTGTGCTCTGAGCATCATGTCCAATTCATCTCATTTCCTGCACCTGACGCAGAGGCTGGTATACCATCATTGCAGCGGTCCTCCAGTGAGGTAGTTGGTCCTCCTCGGTTCTTTCAGGAATCCCAAAGAAAACTCCAGCAAGTAGGACCTCACAGCCAATGACAGGGAAGAATGAGAAATCATAGACATTCAAGATGGAGAACATAACTGCAAAAAAAATGAATGAACGAATGAATATATGCATACATACATCTATGTGCATGCTAAGTCACTTCAGTCATGTCTGACTCTTTGTGAACCCATGAACTGTAGCCCACCAGGTTCCTCTGTCCATGGGATTTTTCCAGGCAAGAATACAGGAGTGGGTGGCCATGCCCTCCTCCAGGGGATATTCCCGATCCAGGGATGGAATCCAGGTCTCCTGCATTGCAGGCGGGATTCTTTTCCACTGAGCCACGTGGGAAGCTCCACATACATCTATATGTATGTGTGTTAGTTGCTCTGTTGTGTCTGACTCCATGCAACCCCATGGACAATAGCCCGTCAGGCTCCTCTGTCCATGGAATTCTCCAGGCAAGAATACTGGAGTGGGTTGCTATTCCCTTCTCCACATACATCTATGCATACACATAAATATATGCATATATACACATATACATACATACACTTTTATACCTATATATCTGTAGTCTGGGAAGAACCAAAGACAAGAGGAAGGTGTTCACAAGAGAAATGACACAATCTGTTCATGAAACATGGTGCAAGAGCTGGGAATGAGCAAGATAACCCAGGTAGGCTATCCATAAAATTATATTTAACTTGATGCAAGTTCCACTAGAAGAAGTTGAATTATTCTTATTTTTGAAGCACTATATGAACCAACCCAGTAAAGGTAATGCCTGGTGGTGGCAGAGATCTGTTAAATGCATTGAACGGAGGCCATAACACAGCCAAGTAAACAGAGGAGGAGTCAAACAGCCTTTATTCCAACCCCTTCCTTCACATAGGGGAGAACTGAAACCCAGAGGGGAGAAGAGATATACTTTGAGGAATGTTTCCCATTAGCTGAAGAGCTGGGTCTGGAATCCAAGTCTCCTAGTTCTCAAGTCTTTACACAAGGGAATTCCTCCCTTGAAAAAAAGCAATATGGAAAATTAGAAAAAAAAATAGAAATTTCAAAGAAAGAGGATTTATATGTATATTGTGTATATTGATGGGGAGTATGCATTTTGGGAATATTAGATACTTCGAAGGACTTCCCAGGTGGCTCAGTGGTAAAGAATCTGCCTGCCAAGCAGGATGTGGTTTCAATCCCTGGATCAAGAAGATAAATCCTGGAGAAGGAAATGGCAACCAATTGCAGTATTCTTGCCTGGAGAATCCCATGGACAGAGGAGCCTGGCATGCTACAGTCTATAGGGTTGCAAAGAGTTGGACATGACTGAAGTGACTTAGCACACACACACACACACACATATACTTCAGAAGCACTTATTTTGTTGCTGCTGAAGCTTTTTTATCTGGCATGTACAGTAAAGGAAAAGAGGAGCAAATTTAAAAAGGAGAAGGAAAATAGCACACAGCCTCCCTCCTGCGCTCCCTCTCCCTGCCCTGCACCCAGCCTCTCTGCTCCAGGGGGTCTGAGCTCTGATGACCTGTCACAACCACTAGACTGCAGGGTAAAACATCAAATCACTTCCCTCCAACTCCGAGAGCAGAGGTGTGTCTGTGTTGCCCTTTCCTCCGTCTTCTTCCTAGAATCTCCACTTTGACCTTAGAGATTAAGTGATCTCTTTCCTGTATCTTGAAAGAAATCCTGAGACCCTAGGCTTACCCCTAAGCCTTGGAATCCACCCCTCATCACATCCCAGCCTCCTAACCTTTTACTATCTCTGATCCTTTTGGACCACAAGACCTAAAGTCCTAACTGGGCCCTTTCCCAAACCTCTCCAAGTCTCAACAGCACATAAAGGCCTTCCTAGAGATCTCAGCATATCATCCAAACACCTAAATTGGAAATAATAGGCAAGGGGGAAAAATAGTGGTCAGTGCTGAGAAGTATTGTCCAAGCCGGTTTTTTTACACATCTGGATTATTACAATAATATAGAGAATTACCGAGGAAGATCCCAAATTCTCCCTTGGGTGCTGTTAAAAGCAGTTGCTTTTAAGTGTTTGATTTCATTGTTATTTTCATAATCAAATAGAGATCTGCATGTTTCATCTTAAACACCAAGCTGGAGAGACCAAGTCCATATATCAGTTCCAGCTTCACCACAAAAGATGGTGTGAGTTTAGGGAAGTTAACTTTACTTCTCCCAGAATCCAGCTTCCTTAACTGAGAGAATGAAAATAACATACACCTCCTGTACATTACTTCCTGTGATTAAATTAGCTACGGTACAAAGACCTGGCACATAGTAGGTACTCGATTAAAAACTCGGTCTCCCCTTCAATCTTCCTCTTCTACAAATTATTCAGAATGTATAATCAGAGCACGAGGAAACTACCACCACCTGGTGTACGGGCCTCAAAACTGCATAAGCAGCAACAGAGGTGGAAGTGCAACCCCAGCTCAAGAAAGGGCAAACTAAAATTCAGAACAGCTGGAAAGCCTCAAACTTAAAACAGATCAATTATATACAGGAGAGAGGCCATTGGAGATGCCAGAATGATGGACAGCGTTAATCAGGGCAAGCTTCCTGGAAAAGGTACATCTTATTTTGAAATATAAGGGGGAAATGAAAAAGGATGTGGACTGATTTAAAAGAAGGAAAAAATTCCCTGAGCAAGTTGCAGGCAAAATCTTTGAAGCAAAAGAGAAAGATCTTGGAGACCTCAGGTGGCAAATGATGTCAAGTGGAGACTTTGGCATAGTCCACCCTTTTAAGCCTTTGAGATTTTTAGTCCCTAAGTCGTGTCCAACTGTTTGCAACCCCATGGACCATAGCTCTCCAGGCTCCTCTGTCCATGGAATTTCCCAGACAAGAATACTGGAATAGGTTGCCATTGCCTACTCCAGGGGATCTTCCTGACCCAGGGATCAAAACTGCATCTCTTGCTTCTCTTGCATTGGCAGGCAGGTTTTTAACCACTGTGCCACCTGGGAAGTTTTAGGCCTTTAGGAACTTTGATCACAGAAGAAAAAAAAGAGAATGTGGATGGCTGGGTGTAAGTCACTGCACTGCAGGTAGCTAGCCCAGAACAACCAGCTATGAGGACTCAAGCAGAGCATCTCTAACCCATGAATGTCTTCCTTTTGAGGTGGGACTTGCTTTCATAGGCAGAATACTCTGGAAGCAGCCACGTAAGACTATTGTGACAAACAGCCTTAGCAAAGGGTGGAAATGTGTTCCTCCTTAGGCACAGAGGTCACAGGCAGAGGAAAGACCTTGAAGACAGCAGTTCTGCCTTGCTCATCTGTCCCAACAATTCCAAGCTAACAGCCCAGTCCTGGAAGGAGCTCCCTACATCCCTGTGCAGTTGGCTTCCCACTTGGCAGGGACTGGAGGCTGGACTGTGCAGCAAAGTTACTACCCAGCTCTCCACTCCACTCCACACCCCTTACTCTACATTTTGTCTATGCATGTTCTGAGACGGGCAACACCCTCTTTCTCCTAGATCTTTGAGGATAATCCTCCTTCTGTCTGAAAAGCACTTCAAGGGTCCCATTTGAGACAAAACTTCTTCCAAAAAGCCTTCTGTGACCCCACTTAAGCACCCCCAAAATTCTCTATCTTAGCACATGCCACAACATCAGAGTTCCTTGTCTTCGCATCTGTATCTACTTTTGATTCCATGGTTCCATGGAAGCAGAAACAGTGTTTCTTTTGTTCATTGTCATTTCCCTAGGGCCTAATTAAGTGCCTGGCACCTCTGAGGTCCACAAGAAATATTTAAGGTGAAGTTAAAAGAATCTCCAACAGCTACCATCCAGATGGCTCTGAATTGCCTAGAAATGAAGAAACTCAGGACAAGAGAGACTTCCCTTGAATTTCCCATCTCAGCTGCCCAGAAGCCTGCCCTTGACACTCCATTGGTGCTGGCTAGTACCACCTTAGCGGGCTGGTTTTGACCAGTGTAACCCCATCTCCTCTCCTCATACCTCTCACCCAGGCTTTAGGAATCCAAATTACCCTGCCCCACATTTTACGTTGAATAGCCAGAACATACTGCCATGCGTTGACCAGCCTTGGCAACTCAACTGGATACAGTGCTTCAATCACAGAGCTGGCCAAGACAAACCAAGGCCATACACAATTGTCTCAAGGACTTGATTTTTGAAATGAGAGGAGAGCTCACCCTGATTCTCTAACTTCAACAAAAAGAAGCCAAACCACAAAGGGCTCAAGCTCTAGCCTTAGGAGGACTCAGAGCCTAGACCATCACAATGGACCCTTCCCAGTGCTCCAGGTGACATCAGGTTAAAAGAAATATCTGGATGGGAAAGAAGACACATGTGGGCAATCTTTGGAAGAAAGGAGGGTTGAAAGCAGGGGGAGATGAGTACCCAATCATGGAGAGCAGGCAATGTGGGCCAAATACATGTATGCGGCCCCAGGTATTTAGCACCAGCTGCCCAAGTAACTTCCTCCTCCTTCACAGCAGCTGCCTTTGTGACCACTGCCCAGTGGAAGCAGCATAGGGGTACCCCCAAAGCAGAGAGCCCAGCATGCTCTGGGGAGGTGCCCTAGAAACGACCCGAACACAAGGACTTTCTTATGTCCTCACCCACCTTTCCCTGCTATCAGCATCACAAATAAAGAATCCTACCTCCCCAAATCTAGAGGGTCATGACAATGTCTCTTCTGCAGGGCATGAAAGGTCATGGGCAAGGGCAGAGGCAGGAGGGCTGGAATACAAAAATCAGTTTCAGAGCAGTGGCCCCTCCCAACGGTAGACTTCAAAGTCAACCTTGATTCTGCATCAAGACACCAATATTTTTCTCTCCATAGAGCACATCCTTCCCTTCAGCCAAATATGACCATTTCTGCCAGGAGATCTCCCAAACAATTAAACCACTCATCCTTTGCAGGCGCCAACAATATTATGCAATTCCAATGCCTCTTACAGCCATATGTGGTGGCCACTGGACTACTGCAGTAAGAGGATTTGGCAAGGGCTGGCTGCTATCAGAGTTCAGTCCTCTTGAATTCCTCACCCCCCCATACTCTCATCCTTTATAATCCCCAACCCCTCAACTCCAGATGTTGCCTTCAAACATGGACCGTGACCTTGGCCGAGCTCTGCCTCACAGACTGATTATGACATAATTACCCCCGCACTGTGACCATGGGTCTAGCCAAGCCTGACCCTCACTCTATCGATTCGCCCTGAGTCATTTATCAACAGGGTGGCTGATTCCCCATGTCTGAGTTAGCAGGAGAGGTATTTCATCAAGACATCTGACACCTTCCTTTGAAGGGTGAACGACAGAACATATGAATGCCTCTGATTAACATCTAAAGGCAGCCTGGCCGCCCTGAAATTGCCCCTCCATGAAGGAGGCTCTCCTTAGATCCAGCTGGCTGTCCCGATAGGGACCTCTACCATTTCAACTCATTTATCAGCAATTCCATCTGCTGCGTTTGGGGGCATTCCATGTGTCCATGGTTCTATCAATGTGGGGCCGGGGGCTGCTCCCTCAAGAGTGGCTGGCCTCCACGAAAGGCCGAATCCAGGCCTGTCATCTTGCCCAGTGATAGCTGGAGCAGCTGTTGTTTCTTCTTCCATCCTGCGGTGGATGCCAGAGAGCCTCAGGGGCCCGCCACCTGATTGCCATGCTTGGAACTAAATCTGTGTGTGCATGATCTTTCCTTGAATCTGTCGGAGGGAATGATGCCCCTCTACCTTTTACACCAAATTGATTTAATGTCTTCTCAAGGAGTGGTGAGCTCATCCTTGCTCCCATTCGACTTCAAAAGACCAACTGTCTCATTAACCTAATTGCCCGACTTTAAGTAACTAGCTTAAATTACCAACTAACGGATGGCCTTTTCTGTCCAAACAAGACATTCTAAAATGTTCCTACTGAAAAGAAATCGCTTTCAACCATGACGGATGAATGTCTCCTTTAGAGGATTATTACCATAATTATGGTAGACACGCTTCTAAGCCCTGAGAAATTTTGAAAAGAAAGATACAAGTGGCAAATTTGTATAGATTACCGACTGTGGAATCCTTTCTCGGGTGGCATTTTGAAAAGTTGGTCATTCACACAATCCATGCTAAATATAAAGACAATTAAATGGCAGTACTATAGAACACTTGTCCTTTGGGGAGAAAAAAAAATCCCTCAGGAAAAAGAATACTGAAACTATCGGTAGCCCCTGTTGGTTACATTAAACCTAATAAAATTACTAATGATAAATTTCTCGTCAATGAGCGTTCCCTGCTGTGCCGGCTTCAGTCCCAGTGAACGAGGCAGGGAAGTTGAATTATTGGTTAGACTCATTTTATTGGCTTGGGCTTTGGGGGGTGCAGTGGGTTATATGGGAGATTCTTTTCATGTTTTGCTTTTTTCTCCTCAAGAAGCAGATGGTTTTGTCTTTAGTTTCAAATGTCCAAAAAAAAAAAAAAAAAGATCAGGGTGATCATTAGAAGGCAGGAATTTGTACATGGGCGCTTCCCAAAACACCTAATGTCAATCTCAGCCCCTGTGCCTGGAAGGACTGCCGAGGTCTCAGCTGAGGGAACAGTGGGGGAGGAGAAAAGGGCAGAATTGCTGGTCATGAGCCTGACTGATGGGTGGACCCTGGCAGAGGAAGGGAGGGGAGAACCTGTTAGGAATGGTAAAGGGAGAGAGGGGGTTTCCCGGGTGGCACTAGTGGTAAAGAACCCACCAGCCATTGCAGGATATGCAGGAGACATAAGCCCTGAGTTGGGAAGATCCCTAACCCACTCCAGTGTTCGTGCCTGGAGAATTCCATGGACAGAGGAGCCTGGTGGGCCACAGTCCACGGGATTGCAAAGAGTTGGACATGACAGAAGCATTCATGCAAAGGCTGTGAAATGGGTGGGCTGGGGCTGCTCTACAGACAGCTGCGGCACCAAGGGCTCGTGCACCATCACACAGGTCTGGCCCCACTCTCTTGCTGATCCAAGTTCAGTTTTAAATTTCTCTGTGTAAATGGCAGCTACGGCGTGCAAGCTGTCAGAACCCTCTGCCCGTCTCCAGAACAGCATGGGTTACTGAAGACAAGATAGACAGCATAATTTCCTGGGACTGAAACCTTCTGATGGAGAAAGAGACTGGTGCTGATTTCAGAGTGTGGTTTCCTGAACCCCTGGGATCCTATTACCGCTTAGTCCCTTTAATGTCAACCCAACAGCCCTTTTCTACCTTAGACGAGGGCCCGGGGGATAACAAAGAGAAACCCAAAACCTGGACTGAGACTTGGCCTCAAATCTCTGAAACCAACTCCACTTAACTGGAAGGGCCCAGACTCAAGATTTCCATGGGAACACTGGAGCATGTGTCTGAGCACAAGACCCTCCTCCTAGAAACACAACCCAATCATGATCGCGACCAAGCCTGTAGCTCAGCACCGGGCTGGTGTTTGTGTGCAGGCTGGTTATCTTCCAGACTCATTCTGTGCTCTGCCCTTCCCTGAACCCAAGAGGCTGACTCCTAGGAATCTCATCTCTCTCCTTGGCTAATGGGGTGCAGCAAGGATGTGGGGTGAGAAAATGGAGATAAGGGAATTTTTTCCAGGATTTCCCTGATGGTCCAGTGGCTAAGACTCCACACTCCCAATTCAGGGGGCCTGGGGTTCAATCCCTGTTTGGAGAACTAGATCCTACATGCAGCAACTAAGAGTTCATATGCCACAGCTAAGATCCAGTACAGTCAAATTATTTTTTTTAAAAAACTACCCTAAAATAAAGAGTATTTTTTCCTTCTGCTCCCTCCCTCTGGGGACAAGGGACACCATTATGATGGTGGCCATGCCATCTATCCACGTCACAGCTGGATGTCCTCTCTTCCCCCAGCTCCAGGCTCCAGCAGCCCCATTCATTGTTTGGGAGATTTAGCAATGGCCCCCCAAAATGCACACATGTATGCTAAGTCACTTCAGTTGTGTCCAACTCTGCAACCCCATAGACTGTAGCCCATCAGGCTCCTCTGTCCATGGGATTCTCCTGGCAAGAATATTGGAGTGGGTTGTTGCTGTGCCCTCTTCCAGGGGATCTTTCTGACCCAGAGATGGAACTTGGATCTCTTACATCTCCCACATTGGCAGGCAGGTTCTTTACCACTAGTGCCACCTGGGAAACCCCCAAAGATAGCTAGTTCTTAATTCCTAGAACTCTGAATGCAACTTTCTATGGCAATGGGGACTTGGTGGATGTAATTAAGGATCTTGAAGGGAGATTATCCTGGATTATCTGGGTGGGCATCAAATGCAACAAGTGTGCTCATAAGAGGATGGCAGAGGGAAGTCTGACAGAAGAAGAGGCTGTGTGACCAAAGAAGCAGAGTCAGAGTGACACAGACACAAGCCAAGGAAGACCAGCACCCACCAGCAGATGAAAGAGGCAAAGGGTGGGTTTCCTCCTGCACCCTTCAGGAGGAACGGGTCCTGCCAAAGCCTTGTCGTTAGCCCAAGGAAACTTACTTCAGACTTCTGGCTTCTACAAGTGTAACAGGGTAAATTTCTTTTGTTTAAATCACTAAGTCTGTAGTCATTTGTGACAGTAGGCCTAGGAAACTATTAATAGTACACCTCCCCAGTCCTTAGGGAGGCTTTCCTGGTTCAGTTCAGTTCAGTTCAGTTCAGTCCAGTCGCTCAGTCGTGTCCGACTCTTTGTGACCCTGTGAATTGCAGCACGCCAGGCCTCCCTGTCCATCACCAACTCCCGGAGTTCACCCAAACTCACGTCCATGGAGTCGGTGATGCCATCCAGCCATCTCATCCTCTGTCATCCCCTTCTCCTCCTGCCCCCAATCCCTCCCGGCATCAGAGTCTTTTCCAATGAGTCAACTCTTCGCATGAGGTGGCCAAAGTACTGGAGTTTCAGCTTTAGCATCATTCCTTCCAAAGAACACCCAGGACTGATCTCCTTTAGAATGGACTGGTTGGATCTCCTTGCAGTCCAAGGGACTCTCAAGAGTCTTCCCTGGTTACTCAGATGGTAAAGAATCAACCTGCAATGCAAGAGACCCCAGTTCGATTTCTAGGTCAGAAAGAACCCCTGGAGAAGGAAATCACAATGCACTCCAGTATTCTTGCTTGGAGAATCCCATGGACAGAGGAGCCTGGAGGGCTACAGTCCATGGAGTCACAGAGTTGGACACGACTGAGCGACTAAGCACTATTCAGCCCTTAGACCTGAGACTGGAATAGTTTCCCAGCTGTTACTAGATCCTCCACATCTCTTGTGGGTTCTCTGAACCCTGCCCACACCACAGTACATAGTCCCTGTTGAAAAAGTCTCCAAAAATCTGCTGCGTGTCTTCTGTTTCCTGCCAGAATCCTATCTGATATATTCCACTTCACTCAAAAAGAATTTAAGATATAATATCAAAAAATATAGGGTACAACAAGATTTTGTTTACTGAGAAAAATCAGGAGCAAATCAAAGTAAACATGAATAAAAGAAAATTGATGTTAAGACCAATATTAGGATCCAAAAGTGTACAGCACTGAACACTTCTCAGGAATTAGCCCAGAAATTAGCTAAGCTCCCCAGCAGCCAGTGCAAAGAGAAAAACCAATTTTAGTTTACCACTTCTTAAACTAGCCTCCAGTGGTCATATATGGATGTGAGAGTTGGACTATAAAGAAAGCTGAGCGCCGAAGAATTGATGCTTTTGAACTGTGGTGTTGGAGAAGACTCTTGAGAGTCCCTTGGACTGCAAGGAGATCCAACCAGTCCATTCTAAAGGAGATCAGTCCTGGATGTTCATTGGAAGGACTGATGCTGAAGCTGAAACTGCAATACTTTGGCTACCTGATGCGAAGAGCTGACTCATTTGAAAAGACCCTGATGCTGGGAAAGATTGAGGGCAGGAGGAGAAGGGGACGACAGAGGATGAGATGGTTGGATAGCATCACTGACTCAGTGGACATGGGTTTCGGTAACTCCGGGAGTTGGTGATGGACAGGGAGGCCTGGTGTGCTGTGGTTCATGGTGTGGCAAAGAGTCGGACACGACTGACTGACTGAATTGAACTGAACTGAAACTAGCCTGATAAGAGGAATCACCTAGATACCCTGTTAAATATCCAGTCATCATCTTATCCAAGACAGAATCTGGTAGAAAAGCAGTAGAAATCTGGATTTTTAACAAATCTCCAAGGTGAAGATAAGTCACAGCATCTATAAGAGCACAACATGGGCATTGTTGACAGTGGGAACAATGTTAAAGATGTCGGGGGGAAGGAGAAAGAGCCATTATCTGAAGGTTGGAAAGACGTCTGCTATTGAATACCCCTCCAGGTGGGCCAAGCACTCCTTCTACACCCATAAAGCACACAGCTATGACGAAAGAAGTGAACTTAATCGTGAACAATAAGATGGCAACTGAACTGTGCCCTAAACGAAGATGCACACAGTAGTGGATTCCTGTATTGTCACTTCAATGTTGGTTCTCTCTCAGCCTTTCCAAATGCACCCCTCCCAATGTGCTTTCAGGGATCCCTGTGGTCAGGACTAAAGAGGCCACCTAGGCAAATGCAAGCGGATGTTCCCTTCCTCTGACCATAATGACCGGAGAAAGGAGTATGTGCACTAAGCCAGTCCAATCAGGCCTTTTTCTGGGAATTCTGTGTTACAGACAGTTTCTTACTCAACATGGTATAGTTTCTATAGCTGTGAGGGAGGCCTTGATACCAGGAGGGAAGCCAGGTTGAACATGCAGTAAATACAGCAAAAAGGAGAGAAACCCACAGTAAACAGAACCAGAGCCCTCATCAAACCGTGCATGAAACTGACCCTGCCACTATTTCTTTTTTCAATCATGGGAAGTAATAGATTGTTTGCTTTTATTGGTTATGCGATCTTAGGTTGAGCTCTCTTTTACTTGCATCTGAAAGCATCCTACTCAGTACACCTATTGTATTTATCCAACATTTTCAATTGAAACGTCACACCGAAACATTTATTTTTTTAATAAAAAACTGCAAAGAATTAAATCCCTGGAGAGAGATAAATGCTACCCAAAGGAAGTACTGAATTCTTTTTACTGACTACTGAGATTTTTAGGGAATAATTTTTTCTCTTTTCCTGCCCACTGTATTAAAAGAATCACTAAATAGTCTGATTTTTGTCCTCCTCATGATCATTAACCTTCATTAGGCCCTAGAGATGCAACCAGAGACTAATCTTGAACTTATTTTTTTATCTGTTAGTGCAACATTTTTTTATCTGTTAGCGCAATATCAAGCTTTCCGATACTTCCTAGAAAGTATTTCGAAGATTCAGTGACTTAACCCACCAGCCATCCTTAAGACCCAAGAACCAAGATGAGCAGTCATTGAGGGGACACTCCCAGGCTGTATTCAGAGCTCAGTCAGGAGGGGACTGTTGGGATCCAGGGCGTTAAAGACAGAGGAATCAATGGAAATAGCATATTCAGTGGAGCCTGGCTACATCTGGGGGACTCTGGTTGTCCTTTCCCAAACAGTTCAGCTATTCTGAACAACGAATTGATTTCTTAATTGGAATGGTTAGTACTTAGTCAAAAGCATAGACTAAAATGCCAAAACTTGAAGTCTGATTCACATCAACATAAAAATACTACTGATAGGAAGTTCTTTTCAGTGGCTATAGAATTTCAGTTTTACAAGATGAAAAAATTATGGAAACTGGATATCTTAACACTATTGAACTGTACACTTCAAAATGGTTAATCTGGTAAATATTACATGTGTATTTTACCACAACTGTGTTTTGTGTGTGTGTGTGTGTGTGTGTGTCTATAACTGAAAGGGGAGGAGAATTAACTTTCATTGTCACCAAATAAGGTTTGGACTTGTATATGTAATCGTATTAATAATAATATCATCACATATGTAGTAGTAATTTCAATGTGCCAGTTACTGATTCTTGAGTGTTTTTCACTTATCTAATGTAATTCTCACAACAATACTATAGGTAGGGTAGTATTATTACTATTACTGTTATTATTATTCCAATTTCCTCATAAGGGAAGTGACCCATGGAGAAGTTTTTCCCCACCCCACACCCCCCCCCACTCCCACCCCACCCCCACCCCCGCCCTTGCCCCTAGCCTCTGTAGTTGGTTTCTCTTGCTCATGGGCCCAGAGTCCTCAGCATGCTGGGGCGGGCGAGAGGCCAAGGGCCCAGTCTGGATCAACCCAGAGGACCTTAGGGAAGGAGACCAGAGACAGTGGCTGGGTTTGCTGCAGGAGAATTTTCCCTCTGAGGTTCCAAGTCTCCAAAGCACTGGGGATCAAATCAAGAAGTAGAAAGAAACACTCAAAGTGAAATTCAAGATGCTGGAAAAGATGGAAAGGCCTCTTCTCCCTGGAGTCTCCCCTTCTCCCCTCCTTCCGGCAGGCAGGAAAGGGAAGGCTGTTCCAGGCAGGGAGGAGAGGGCTTCAGAGGGTCTTCTGGGGCAACTCAATCAAAGAAATTATTTTCCCACAGACGAAGCCAAGAAAATCTTAATGGCTTTTTCCTGATTGAGGAATAAATCTATTAATTTATGGCCCAGCCCCAAACCAGTTGTGTCAACCCCACCCATCTCCTTAAAAAAAAAAATGCGAGAAATGCTTCAAACTTCCACTTATTTTCATGATTTCTATCTTCTTTCTCCTATTTCTTGTTCTTTGTTCACCCACACTGTTCTTCCATACACCACCCTGCTCCTCTCACTCCTATCTCTTCACCTATTTTCCAATAAATTGCCACCTTTGTCAATGCCATGTTCCTATCCCAGGACACACTAAATCTGAGGTGCTAAAGCTTCAGAGGTATGACCCCTCACCTTCCCCAGGCAAAGTAAAGACACCACTGATAAGAATAATTAGTTGCCCTTGCATAAACCTCAAGGTGCCTCATACCTAAACAGCCTTCCGCATCCCAGAGCATGCGTTGTAATCAAAACTGGGGTCCAGGAGAGTTTTAGGGTACAGAGACCCGGCCCCAGAGAGGCACAATTATTACTGGAATTAACACGCTGGAGGGGCGGTGGTGGCGGGGCGGTTGCGGGGTGGGACCCTGAGGGGCCGGTGGGGGTGGTAATTGCTAGATGGCTGGTATTTACCACACTCTGCCACCCTGCTGGCCTGACCTTGAGAGCCCCAAGCTCTGAGAGCCAGGATGAGTGTCCTACCCCTTTGCAGAAACACTAGGAATGGGAAACTCTGGATTTCTGAGGCAATTCAGCGCCCTGGCACCTGCATGACCCATTACTCGACATAAGTATTTGTTTCAGTAGTACTATAGATGATTTAGATAGTGTAGGCTATGGAGAAAGGGAGATGTAAATTACTCCCCACTCCTCTTGCTAACGTGTGTCCTTTGAAAAGTCTATTAAATATATTTTGCCACAGTTTACTCATCTGTAAGATGGGGATAATATAAGACATCACCTAACCGGAGTTTGGTAAAAAGCAAATGAGTTAATACATAGGAAGTTTTTAGAACAGCGCCTGACATGGAAGCACGCCACAATTTTCTACGTGTCAATTGAAAAGTCGTTCCCGGTTTTATTGGTTAAACTATGTTAGGCTAAACCGCCCCTACAGGTGGCTGGTCACGCGGTTACACTGCATGACCCCAGCCCTGATGACAACATGAATAAAGGGACCTGTCTTGCTCTGGCCCCGTGCTCACAGTTCATGAGGGCCAGTGTGACCAGACACTCTTGGTGCTAACCCAGTAAGCATGAAGTGTGCGCGCTCAGACCTCTACCGAGTCTCCCCACCCGGCTGGTCGCCCTCACCATCTTCGCACCTCCGTCGGTACCCAAGGCCCCAGTTCTCACCCAGTCTGGCTTTTTGATGCTCCCTTTAATCTGCCACCGGTCGAAGGGCCGAGGACTGAGTCTAGGCCCCGACGTGACCCCAGGAGGAAGCGACCGAAGGGACCCGTGAGCTGTTCGCACAGCGCATCACTTAGCCTTACGCTGGGCTTGCAGTCCCACCCGCGCCCAGGGCGCGATTCCAAACCCCCAGTATAGACGAGCCCCCCGCTCAAGCCTCGGGGTGCGGGTGTCGTAGGTTCGAGCCCACCTCCCGCCAGACTTTCGTTTTCAGCCGCGCCCTCGGGGGGAGGTTCGTGGCCTGAGCGAGACGGGAAGGAGACTCGTGGGTACCATACATGGCCCTGTGCCTGCCGCCCCAGTTCGCGGCCTCGGCTCACAGGGCCCCATCCTGCTGGTGCGCTGGCCTCTGGAGCCAGAAAGTGTACACAGACCATAAATTTCCAGCCCCGCCCGGCGCGGCTCTCGGAAGCCGGGGTCCGCCCGCCTCTCGCGGACTCCCCGCGCCGGGCCCCTCACTCGAGCCGGGGGGACTGCGGCGGGCAGCAGAGCGCTGCTGGGAGCCGCGGCGGCGCCTGTCCGGGTCGCCTCTCCGCTCTGCGGCCGGAAGGGCTGCATAGCAGCGCTAGGAGCCGGGCCACAGCTTCCAGGAGTCTCCTCTACGCAGCCGAGGAGGTTGGGTTGGAGAGATGGAGCGGCGCGGGAGACGGAAGAGACCTGGGGGAGGCCAGCAGAGGATGGAACGAGGACGAGGTGACTCGGAGCGCGGAGGGGAAAGTGTCTTTGACTTCAAGACCACCTCTCACTGGAGGTGAAGGAGAACCGTGCACGTGGGGATCAGTCGCTTAGCGCTGTTTTTGTGGTAGGCCCTCACCTCCTGTGGTCGTCCGCTACCCACCTGGCATGCGTTCTCCCAGGAGGTGAAGTGACTGGAATCTTAACAGATTTCCACGTGGTTGCGTCAACATTCACAATTTAAGGTGGATATTGGATAGAAGGATCCCAAAAGTTCATCATAAAAGAGAACAAAGGTTTTCTTTGAACGTTTGCTTTGTAGAGAGACTCCCAGAAGCCCACCAGCTCAGTAATTGGATCAAGAAACTTGTGAGTTTCAGGGTCAGAGGCTCGGCCACGCCCCCTGCTAGTCGAGTACCTACCTGGATCAAATTACCCCATCTCTGTGTCTTATCCTATTAAAAAAAAAAAAAAAGGAAGAACAGTGTCTTCCCGCCTAGTGTTGCTTAGAAGGGTAAATGAGATGCGAGATTGTCAATTCCCGCTTAAAGAGTGGGCGAGGATCGCATCTGCTTCCTCCATTTTCACTTGCACGCCCGGACTGTGGATGATTGCAAACCGCGAATAACGAGGCATCTCCAGCCAGAAGAGATTAGCGGTGTAATGATGGTATAGTGGTGATCGTTTAATAACAATCCTCACTTGTAGAGATCGGTCTCCCCAAGACCATTCTTCTGTGATAGGAAAACCGAAAAGGGTGAAAAAGAGGTGACAAAGGAAGGTTCCGGCTTCTCAAACTTTGGGGTCGGAGGACATACCTCCGGGAGCCTTCAGATCGCTGCAGCCTGCGCGGGCGCCAGTCCCTAAACCAGAACCCGCCCAGCACGTAGTTAGGGCTCACATCGCAGGCGCGGGCGATGATGGATGACCAGGAGGCTACGGACGGCCCGTAGGTCGCAGGCACATCGTCCTCGGTTCCTAAACAATGCCTCTGTGAAGGAAGTCACCCTTGAGGGTCTTTTATTTTGTTTTTAGGAACCCATTCCTTTTTTAAAATCATAATGAAAATCACTGTCTTTCGTTATATTTTGGTTCATAGACGAGGCTGGAGCCACCACCTATGCAGGCATATCGCTCCTGTAATGCCACATACCCTGCCGCTCACCTTGTCCCCCATAATGGCCCCGGAACCAAGCCAGCATGGCCCAGCTCCCTTTCAGGTCCTGAGTGGAGCCTTGAACCATCTCAGGAAAAACGGAAGGTCGGAGCACTGGGAGAGGAGAGGGGGAAAAAAAATGGGAAAGGGTGGGGATGTCCAAAGCGCAGAGGAGGATAAGGGAGTGTTAATCCGAAGGAAATGGGAAAGCTTAAATCATACTCTTCATTGAATTTTTAAACTGTGTATTTGACTCCTTTTTCTACCCTAGCTTTTCATCCCATTTGTTCAACCACAAAACTGCGCTCTTGGCGTGCAGGACAGAAGCTAGCACTGGCAGCGGGGACTCTGAGGGAGGCAGGGTCCAGGAGACTGGTTTACTTCGCTGCGGAGAACCCGGAGGAAGCCTTACAAGGACGAGCTCCCCGGCGCTGCCCACCCGCGCGGGGCAGATGTCTGGACCAACCTAGGCGACTTCGAGGCCTGAGGGCCCTGACCTTGGCCTCGGGGCTTGGCCGGCGGGTTGAGTATCCAAGAAGACAGAGGACTCGGGACCCTCCACTAGACCCAAAAGAGTGGTGAACGGGGCGGAGTCAGGTGACTCCCGGAAGCCTGAGGCTTTGAGCGGGATCTGCTTGCGGAGGGGGCGGGGGAGGGGGAAGGTGGAAGATTGGCCTCGGGGCGCCTCGTGGACACTGCCTTGGACGGCGTGCACGGCCTGTGATTCTCTCCATGGAGGGATCCAGAAAATAGCTGGATGCAGTGACCCTTGCCTGTGGGGATGGCTAGAGGCGCAGTCTTATTCACGCATTAGTTTATTTGCTCGTTCATTTCTTCATCTGCTCACTTCTTGAGCTCCCATCACGTGTTAGGAACTATGCGGTGTGCACTCTTCACCCCGATTCTGACAAATACAAATAAACAGCCCTGACTAATCAAAGTGAGGCTGAAATTCACTGACCCGAAAATCATCCGACGCGAGTAAGGGGGTCGTGAGGGTAGCTCCGGAATCCCACCACATAGCCAACGCTGCTTCCCAGCAGAGGGAGAGGTGCAGATTCACTGAAGTCAGCTCATCACCCCGTCTTTCTGGCTCTGCACTACCTTTCCTTGATCCCAGAGATGCTCCCGTAAGCCCCAGCGCCCTGCGCCGCGAGGCCCGAGTGGGGTCCGAAGGAATCACAGAAAGCCTCGATGGCTTTAGTTTTGATCCTTCTGCCGACCGCTAGCAACATGACTGTGGACGAGTCATTCAACTTACGAGATGCGGCCAACGGTGTCCATCTATGCGCAACTGCCGGGATGACCTGGAGCTAACAGCTGTGTTGAGCCCTGCTCGTGAATTCGTTTTCTCGCTGCTCTGTGACGGCCTTAGTATCGCGGACCCTTGTGTGTATACTCAGCCAGATGATTGAGGGCTTCCAAGTCCACTCCTCCCGGGGTCACCGCTCGGTAACTCCGTACTTTGTTCTTAGCTTTCTCCTGTATTCACAGTGCTAAGGAGGCGATCACATTGTATAGGATCTACTGAGTCTACAAATAATCACAAGGGCAGCAGTAATTGTGTTATTCGTTTATTCAATAAACACTTTCTGAGGAGCCTTCCCTGTGCCAAGCTCTGCCATAGCTGTAAAATTTCTCCAACCGCGCAGCAGAGCCCAGCCAGGCGCTCAAGTGCCTTTCCCTGTTTAAAAGGAGAATTGATGTCCGGTTTCCGTTTTGAACACCCTCCCTGTACGCAGTCAGTTAAGAACATTAAAAAAAATTCCTGAAGTTCCATGTGTCCTGACAGGATCTTAGCAGCGGGCACATATTTTTCCCTCCTTGGGCCCCTGACACTTCCTTTAAAGCCAAAGTGTCAGAAGATTCTAGCTTCTTTCCCTTCCAACTCCCAAAGGAAAGTCCCAACCACACCCACAAGAGTCCTATGGGGCTCCTGCTGTGTGCACAGAGTACAGTGCTGGGAGTACCAAGAGGAAGAAGTGTCAGTGGGCATCTTGCAAGGCAACCCCTGCTGTCATCTAGCAGCGCATCCAAACACTCTGGGCTGCTCCTTAAAGGATTTCCCCAGGGACACTGTGTCTGCACCACATTAAAGATCCGCCTATGCATTTAATTTTCTGGAAAGTAGGGATGGTCATGCATTTTTTTCCAACTGTGCAAATACCTCCAAGGACCTCAAATACTGCAATGGGTAAACGAATAAATGAATATAATAACATCTAAGCCTAGAGCGTTGATTTGATGCCGCTCACTATTCTCATTTCACATTTGATAATGCAATTAATTGTCAATGACTTGTAAGTTAGGTAACTTCGATTATCTCCTCAGGTAATTTCATTTCCTGCTGTACAGATGAGGAAACTGAAAGTCAAATGATTAATTTCCCAAAGTCTCACCGTTAGTTATTAGTGAATGAATCGATGTTCCTTGGGCTAGTTTGGCTTCCCCTATTCGGGCTTGGGATCAGGTATGTGTGCTCCTTTTGACACGCATGACTTGGTGCCCCACCCACCAGCCTCTTCCCATACCGGATCCCCAGAAAGTGTTCATTGGGGTCACCCAGCTGCCAGCTCTGAGTGCACCTCAGGTGGTGCTCAAAAGAGGGATGATCAATTATCTGCCCCGGATGGGACCAGGTCCAAGAGCAGGGAAGAGAGGAGTCGGTGTGGCTAGGTAGCCACCATCAGACCTGGCACCCTGTGCTGCCCAGAATCCCAACCATCAGCAACGATCGACGGAAGCGGAAAAGCACCAAGGATGAGGAGGTATTCTGTGAACAGGGCGCGGCTGGGGGTCTTAGACACTATAAGCAAAGCTAAGCCTGCACCTAGGGGGTGCAGGCTGAAGGGCAGGGGTGTCAATCCCCGGGGAAGCCCAGACCTGCGGCTCTTGAAGGACCCCTCTTCTTTGGCACCTTAAGAAGTACTAACCCCACGGCCAGACCGAGAGTTGGCACTCATTCTCTAGAGGAACTGGGCAAACGTCAAGACTCCTGACCTTCGTGGCCTCGTCCTTTAAAATGAAGTAATCGCACCTGCGGGGACTTTTCATCTTCGTTCCCAAAGTGAATGAGGGCAAGGCAGCTAAGGAACCCAGGGGCCTAGGGCTTCTCTAAACTCGGAGGGCTGCAGCTGGCCTCGCAGAGTATGTTCTCCGTTAGAACCGGGTGGGATGGGAGACTGTTATCTTACAAAGTGCACCCGGTGTGAGTAGTTGGGAATCCCAGGGGGCGCTGCAGGTTTTGATACTCCAAGAAGAAGCCGCCGCGGAGAATGCGGGTCTTTGGCACGCCGGCCAATCCCACCGCAACCTCGAAGGTGTGGCTGTGGGCCAGATATGAGCACACTAAACCGGGGTGTATCTCCCCCCACCACCCCACCCGCGACCATCTGCAGTTAAAGTCCTGCTTAAAACCTAGTAGTTACATCTTCACAAAGACCACGGAGTGTGCAACCCTCTTACCCCCACTCCACCCCAGACTAAACTGGAGGGGATCCGAGAGCCCTGAGCATTTAGGGTCCTCTCGGGCATCTTTCATGCATTGGAGAAGGAAATGGCAACCCACTCCAGTGTTCTTGCCAGGAGGATCCCAGGGACGGGGGAGCCTGGTGGGCTGCCGTCTATGGGGTCGCAGCAGCAGCAGCAACCGGCATCTTGAAGTAACATCACTGCGTCGTAAGGGAAGGCCTGAGCTCTCAGCACCTCTACCCGCTCTTCCTTCTTAAGAAAAGACGAAGGTGGAGGGAATCTAGGGCGCGCTCAAACCGGAGGAGGGTGCGAGGACCTCAGCCTCTGACTTGTCCCCACTGCTTGCTTCAGAGTCGCGCAAGGCACATCCTGCACTCCGAGAGTCTGTTTGAGGTCTTCGGTGGGGTCAGATCCTGGAACAGGTTAAAGCTCAACAAGCTAGAGCTCAAGACTCAAACGCCCGTAGAAAATCCTCTACTGCAGGGGACCCCACAGTTCCCGGAGATTGTGGTTACAGGAGAACCCGGGGTCAGCTTCCCGTTAGCTAACTTCGGCTTCTGCTACCTAGAGCAGGAGCGACCAGCAGGCCGAGCACTCAGCGCTCACCTGCCCCAAACTGGCCGCGCACTGGAACCCTTGCCAAACCCCAATGTAGACCCTAGTTAAAGGGAGCAAGGTAGATCCTAGAGCCACTGGGACCCTCTGAGGTGCGCAAGGATTTGTGACAACGGGAGCTACTGCCCCCACACCCATCATACACGCAAATTCAAGCTGGAGGAGGGGAAGAGGGAGAGATCAGGGGGATCTCCTTGTCGGGTATGCGGGCCACAGCTTCAAGACTCCCCTTGAAGTGAGGCAGGGTCAGACAGTGTTAACCTCGGTGGGGACAGGACGGCGAGGCTACACGCTCCCAACACCTCCCAGTGTCGCGGTCCTGCCCACCCTCGACTGAGGCTGACAAACGCAGCGGAACGCGGCGCCTGCTTTCAGGTGCTTAGTCGGCGAATCTTGGCGCAAGAAAACTTTTCTAGAGACAAGCGCTCCACCCACCCACACTGGCAGAGAAAGGCGGTGTGAGGCTCCTGACTTGGCCATTTAGAGGAAAACGCGGGACTTGATTTGCGTGGTTTACTCACGAAGCCCTGAGCTAGCCTGTAGACGGTCCCTCGTGCTCGTCTGCGTCTACGTTTATGTGTGCCTCGGAGGGCCTGTGCATTTGTATTTGACCTCCGTGTGTAAAAAAGTTGTGTGTGTGTGCGCACGTGCGTGCAGTCGAAGGGCGTAGCAGATCCTCTTCGCGTCCCAGAGAGGCGCGCGTAGGTCGCCAGCTCTCTGCGCGCCCTGAGCTGCGCCTTGGTAACCTTGCTCGGAGGGCTTGGCGCCGCCAGGACTCCGGGGCTGGCGAGGCGGGGCTCTGCTCTGGGCAAAGAGTTATTACTGCTTTGAGCAAAAGGCGAGGCCTGGGGGGCGCGCGGGTAGGGGCAGGGGTCTCGGCTCAGCTCCAGGGCACGCGCGCACCAGCTCACGCCACGCCCCAGCCTGGAGGGTCTCGGCAGGCCTGGGGTCCGCGGACCTTGCGCTCTCTTCCTTCTCTTCCATGCCTGCGAAATCTCGGTCTTAGTTCAACAATTTCTAGCCTCCCTGGCCACTCTTGTTAGCATCGAGCGCCACTGGGAAAAACCCCGTATCCCGGGCCAAGCGAGCAGTCCCAGGATGAGGCGGCCTGGCCCAAAATGTGGGTTTTCCATCCAGCTACTCGGCCCGCCTAGAGAGACCCTCCGAAAGGGCAGCTTTTCTTTAAAACGAACTTCAACTTCTCCTGGACTTATGATACTCCCTTCTTGAGTAGAGAGCCGCCAGATTTTCATGTGCAAAATACTCAGGAATGAGAGGTGGGGTGGTTGGGGAGGGGGCGCCTCCTACGACACTCTCCCCCACCCTCCGCCCCGCCCTGCGAGCATCCCGACTCCGGCTGCCGGCTCATTTTCTTCCCAGCCCCCCAGCTCCATCATGCCCTCTAGTCTGGCTGGGACCTGGCCAGGATGAGGACGAATTCTACCTGAAATCACACCACTGCAGTCCCTGGGCGACGTTTTCCTTGCGTTTCAAAAGCTGGGGACGCAGGCAAAGAAACGCGGCGCGGGGTTTGGGAGCCTGCAGCATCCCGCCGACCTCGGGAGGGGCGGGGCGGCTGCGGTGTGCATAAAGCACCTCCCCCCGCCTCAGCTCGCCTTCTCAGCCAGAACTGCATTTAAGTGCCTCAAAATTCAACGTTCCTGGGATGTCCCGGTTTCAGTATTTCGGGAATAGGAAGAAATGAATCTGGCTACTGAAGGCAAAATAGAGGCACAGAGACAATCCTACAGTTCAGGCAGCAGAGCCCGTGCCTGAAAGTGTGAAGGAATCAACCTAACTTAGGGTTGGGACTCACAGCCAAGTGGTGAGACTGCCATCACCCCCCAAAACAAGTGGCCCATTTAGGGATAACAGCTGGATGATGTCCCCATTTACCTTGAGGTCCCTTCCAGGGCGCTGTACCTTTCTCTTATCTTTCCTAGGCCAGACCACCCCAGCGGTTCCCTCTCCCCACTGTGAACATTCCTCCAGGAGCTCAGCTCCACTGGGGGTACTGAGTGGCTGACTGAGGCAAGGAATGGTCAGCCTTGCATCCCTGGGCTGCACTCTGGGACTTGTCCAGGTAACCAGCCGAGCCAGGCCAAAGAGAGCTAAATCTGGGGGCTCCACTGTGTCCTTGGGCCCATAAGTCTAGAACAGAAGTCTTTGTGCTCAAGCAAGTGGGTCAAAAGGGGGAGGCAGCTAAGCCAGACCAGGGAGCCTCTTGGAGCTCCAACCAGGGCTGGGTCTAGGGGCATCCTAGGCTCACTGTCCTCGCATCTCTTCAGGGGCAACATTCTCCCTCCCAATGGGCCCCATGGGACAACTGGCTTCCTGTGATGGATGGTGGGTCTGTAAGAGGGCTATGCCTTCGCCCCAGCTCAGTGTCAAAGACCGGGGTGATCAGGTTTTGTCCACAAGGCCTATTTGTTCTAAACTCTCCTGAAATAACATTTTACCAACTCCAGACATTTCGTAGTTTCGAGGGAAAGGGGTGTCGCTGTCTTGGAGAGAGATTTGACTCTTCAAGTTTTCAAAAAAAAAAAAAAAAAAGAGGAAAAAATTGAATGGCCCATCCCAGAAGCTACGTGGAGGCAAAAATAGATTTGCTATATTCCATTTGCAGTATGAGGGGAAAACTGCCTTTCATCCCACCTCAGCTTGCGGATGGTCGCCTGTAGTGACCCATCTATTGGAAGATCGTGTGTGTGTGTGTGTGTGTGTGTGTGTGTGCATGCTGATGGGGGAGGTACAGATGGTGTGCAGTGTTTCAGGCCCTTCACTGACCAAATATGAGCCAGAAGGTCCAAGTTCTGGTTTGGGCTCCCCCTCAATCTGGGACAAGGGAAGTGACCTTGAACAAATCACCATTCTGCCATGCAATACTTTGGCAGCTTTAAAATCATCACAGGCTCAGTCTTCCAGCCCTAACCACTGGCAGATAGTGTGTGGTCCTTTTCTCTGGACACTGCGAACCTGCCCAGTCCCCCTACTCCATCCACAAGCAAGGGGTGGGTTTGCCCTGGAATTGCCTCTCTAGACTCCAGTACCAGCGCTGGAGAGGTTAACCTTGTCCCCCACTACCCTCTTCTCCATCAACCCTGCTTACACTCTGCTTACAGCTGCTGTGGAAAGCTGGTGCACACACTCCTGGTGAAGCCATCTGAGGGACAGGCCTAACAGAGTCTATGGCCGACAGGGCTCCCAGGACATACTCTGGTGCATAGATCGCTCGATGGATCGTGGCAGCTGGCGTGGGCTATGGACTAATGGAACCTCTAAGCCTTTGCCCAAGTCTGCAGAGAGGTGGCTCCGGGGTTGCAGTATGCTCCCCCCCAAGCTCTAGTCCCCCACCTCCAGCGGCTGCACCCCGCAGTGCCTCGGGCTAAAGTCCAGGTCAGAGATCCCAGACCCTAAGGACCACCTCGCCCCAGCAAGCCAAGTGGCCTTTACAAACCAGAGTAAACATTTTATTTACAAGTTTGTGGTATCCTAAGTGCATCACGTCTTTGCACCGTGACCCCTAGTGAGGGGAAAACTGTTTAGTCCAACGCTTCACAGTGTGAGCTGCTTGTATCCGGGCACGAGTGTTCGTCTGGCGCTGGGAGCCTGGCGGTGGCGGTTGGGGTGGGTGGCGGGGGGCACTCAGACTCGCCTCGGCTCTGTGCCGGGTGGGCTGCACCGGCCCGGAGAGGCGATGAGCGAAACTCCGCCGCCGCGTCTCAAACCCCGGGGCCCCGCCGCCACTGGAGAGTAGGCACAGAATCCAGCCCACACTGGAAGGCTGGGGGTCTGCACGCAGGACTCCTCCAATCTCGTCCAGTCTAGAGGCCGCCGAGGGGCGCCGGGACGGGCTCGGGGCTTTTGGGAGCGCTGCTGAGGGAGGGCTGGGGTGCGGGGAGCAGCTCTGAGGCGCCGCCGCTGCTGTGACTGCCGGAGCTCCCGGCGCTGGTGGTGCTGCCGCTACTCAGGCCGCCGAAGTTGAAGCCGCCGCCGCCGCCGCCGCCACTGCCTCCGCTGCTGGCGGCCAGGAGGGCGCCGGCCGCTGAGGCCTTGATGACCGTCGTTTGGTGCAGAGACCGCTCGGCCCCTTCAGTCCGCTCCGTGTCGCTGGGGGCCATGTCCAGTGACTCGGGGTCGCTGCTCTCGCTCTCCGCCTCACCCTCCGAGCGGCTAGGGCTCCGCTCCTCCGGCTCGCCGTCGGGGGCCGGGGCTCCGCCCGACGGCTTCTCGCCCGCCTCCTTGTCTTTGTCCTTCTGGGCCTGAGCCTCCTTGGAGTGCCGCCACTTCATCCGCCGGTTCTGGAACCACACTTTCACCTGCGACGCGCGGAGCCGCACCGGGAGACAAAAAGGGACGTGGAGATGAGAGGCAGGCTCGCTCCAATCCGACTCTCGAGCATCCCAGACCCTCTCCCAAAGGCGGGAAAACATCACTGATCGTCCCCAGCACCTCTACCACAGGCCAGGTACTGGGCTAGGAGCAGGGACCCAGAGGCAGCCGAGGGAAACCACGGGGACCACCAGGGATCCTGGTTTAGGGAAGCCGCTAGGACCGTTTCTCAAAATGTGGTCCTCCGACCTGTAGCCTGAAGTCACCTGGATGCTTGTTGGAAAGGCGGGTCCTTGCACCTTGCCCTCAAACTAGGGGCACCAATACTCTAAGTCGATGCTTCTTAACCCCACATAAGCCAGGACCACCCCCTGCCACGAATCTGATTAATCTATGGATCCCTGGTCCAGAAAAATGCACATAAACCCAAGATTTTGCACACAATTTCAAGGGTTTGGTAGCCCACTGTTAAGAATCCTTGCTAAGTCCGCTGCTCCTCTACTGCCATTACTGAAGGCAAGTCAGTACAAAAGTATTTCTTTTTAAGGAGGAACCCTGAGAAACAAGGGGAAGGGGATTCAAAGAGTTAATCCCAGTGGCATGGGGGCACCAATGGACCTTCAGTAAAAGAGCATTTTCTTGGTGTGTGTGTACTCAGAGACTGATAAGGATCCTGCCCCTGCCTGGATAAACTAATTCTTCTGAGGGCTCAGAAAACGCTGGCATTAAACCTGTGCAAAGTGGAGGAAGGGGGTAGGGATGGTTCGGAGAATCTATATAAATATATAATCCCCTGGGGGACCCAATGCTTTCACACAAGTCCCAGCTTCCCTTTTAAAAATAACATCCACAGCTGGTGGAAAACGGCTGGGCTCTTCCAGTGTGTGTGCTGGGGAAGGGAGTTGTGTAATGAAGGACAGAAAGGGGGTGGGCTAAGGGAGCTGTGAAAAAATGCCTTTGGCGTCTGCCCTGTTCAGAATATTCAGCACCCAGGAAGCAAGGGCCACTGCTGTGAGGTATGGAAGAACTGTGACTCTTTATTTTCAAAACTTAAAATAGTTTTAAGTTTTGAAAATAAAGTTTTCAAAACCTTTATTTTTTATTTAAAAATAAAAATCCAGGTCTTGAACTTGAGAAAAGGAAAAAGTTGAATTCAGGCACAAGAGATTCACTATTTGAAGATTTGTTTTAAAAAACAAACCAAACCAAAAAAAAAAAAAAAACCTCAAGTAGGCAGAACCTGGTGTAATGTTCTTAGGCGCTCTAAGAAAATCTTTTTTTTCTTTCTCTTCCTCACTGCCCCCCTCCCATCAGGCCGTTAGAAAAGGGGACTGACTGTGGCTGCTCCAAGTGGACTTCTCACCCTACTGGGGCTAAGTAATTCCGTTTGAAATGATGTTTTCACTTCCTCACAACTGGGGATTTCACAATCCAGCAGCAGCAGAAGGAGGAGGAGGAGGAGGGGAGGACAAGAGGAGGGGAAACAACAACAACAACAATCTCTTGACTTTGGATTTTTATCTCTTCTGAAACTGCCCCCTACGGCCAACTGCGCCACATTGGAGTACATAATTATTATCTCCTGCGGCCTATTTGCTTTCTCAGCAACAGGCTTTCCCTTGTTGGCCAAAATAAACATGCGGCAGCTTGTGACATATATCTTTAGGGTGGGCTATTCTTTGTGCCCTTCTCCCCCCACCCTCTTCCTCTCTCCCTCTCAAGTTAAGAAGTCCACGAAGTCTCGTGAAATTCAAGATTTAGTGTTTCCACCGCAAAAGGAGAGTCAGGCCGGGCGGAGGGGCCTTGGGGCTAGGCCGCGAGCTGCTGCCCCACCGAAGGGCTGTGCGTCGGGGCCGTGCGGGCTTACCTGCGCATCCGTGAGACCCAGCATCGCGGCCAGCTGCTTTCGGTCTGGCTTGGTCACGTACTTCTGAATCTCAAACCTTTTCTCCAAACCTTTTCTCTGCAGGTTAGAGAAGACTGCCCGAGACCACGAGCGCTTTCTCTTGTACGTCTGAGGCATCGTGTCCTTCGTGAGCACGGCATAGGGACCTGCCAGCAGCGGGGAGCCGGAACAGGAGAGAGACAGGAGGGCCCAGTTAGTGCTCTGTCCGCGGCCTGCGCGCCTGGGGCTCACACGATGCTTAAAATTGTTTTGCCTCAACAGTCGTCTCTGAAAGCTCTTTCACGCAGGCACGGAATGGCCTCCCTAAAGAGGAAACTTAGGGCTCATAAGACCATAGGCGGAAGGCCTAATGGGAGTGTGGAGTGGACAAGCCCGGGGTTTCGTCGGTTAATTCCAAAGAAAAGACATAAACCGAATGCGTGACCATCGGTTATTCTCAGAGTGGGCGAAAATAACCCTTGGGCCTAAAGGATCCAAAGATGACAGCCTCGATTCTCTACTCGTGTGTGTGTGTGCACTCGCTTGCGCACCCAGGTGCGCAAGTGTTTGAGGTCATTCCAAAATGTGTGTATGTTAACAAGCAATACCACTTGCTGCACTTTCAAACCACCCTGTCGGGAGAAGTGACTAGGGAAAGCCCCTTCCCCATCACCCCACCGGCCCCCCACACACTTTCTTGACTCCCCAAGCTCCCCCATCCCCCAGGCTACAAAAGACTGAGCTAGCTTCCTGGGAAATCTTTCGCTTTCTCTCCCGCATCAACTCCGGGATTGCTAAACCGCGGCGTGCATGTGAAACTCCAGTAGATGTGTGGGCGGTCGACCTAAGCGTGAGGCGGGCGCTCGGGAGGGTTTCCGTACCTGGAAATGTGTCTTGAAACTGATGTTGAACTGAATTTCTCGGGTTTGAGCTTAAGGGACTCAGGATGGCAGAGGCCTCGTTAATGGGATCTAGAGACGCGAAGAACTGGCCGGCGGAGGGCTGCAGGCCAGGAAGATGCACCCCCGCAGGCCGCCCGCCAGTGAGCAGCGACGTGAGATCTGGGGACAAGGGAAAAGAAGAGGTGTTATCCCTCCACAGACCCACACTCACACTCTCTGGGATTTGTTTCTGTCTGTCGCCCAACACCCCCTCCATTCCGCTTTCCTGGAGCGAAGTCGTGAGAGACCTCTGTCTCCAGCCCCCAAGACGCCTCTCTCCGGACACTGGCAAAAGGGCAGTGCACGAAATGTTCCTGTGTGTGCCCTGTAGGTCCACATCCATGCGTATAACTGGGAAGGGCTTTTGGCAAAGAGGCCTAAACAAGACACTTTCAGGTGTCTTCCAAGAATTCCATAGAACTAAACCGTCCCCTCCCACCCCCAAAGAAGCCCTCACTCTGCTCTCTCCTCTTGGGGAGTTCAGTCAGTATTGTTCATCTACAGTCCTTGGGTGGAATTGCACCAGAAATCAGACCAAAGGAAGCGAAAATGTTCCCCAAAAGGGCTTTTCCTGTCCAATAATGTAGTTCTCTCTCCAGATATGTTATTAAAGAGACACACAGATGATAGTCCATTGAGCAAATATTTACACCAACCATTTTTATGAATATTGATTCTGTGACTGTGTGTTTTTAAAGCATCCCTGGATTCTTCGTGTTTTTGTTTTTATTTTAACGTAGAGCAAGTGAGTTTCAAACCTAATGCTTCACAGTCTCCTTAAATTTATTTCCTTTTCCCTCATTTTACCAACTTGTTCTTAATCCTAAAAACACTCAAAGGCATCCCAAACGGCCCCAGGGATCGGCGAGTGCGTCAGTTCCCTGATCAGAGGCCTGCAGCCTCTCTCCCAAGACCTACCTCTCAGTGTGTTGCCTTCCTTGACTTTGGGGTCAAATTCTGCAGACAAAATGCGGTCTATTCCAAACTTGAGGTCCTTGCTGGAGGGGGCCGGGGCGGAGCCGCTCTGGTGGGGGTTAGGGACCACCCGCGACCCGGAGGCCGGGGGCTGCAAGGCGCCAGCCCGGGGTGGAGGCGGAGGCTGCTGCTGCTGCGGTTGTTGCTGTTGCTGTTGTTGCTGTGGGTGATGGTGGTGGTAGGCGGCTGAGAGCGGGGACAGTCGCTGAGGGAAGCCAGCAGGGACTTCGGAGGGCGCCACCACCGGGGTGGGTCGAAGCGGGGATCTGGCGGCGGCTTGGAAAGAGGCGTGCGGGTGAGCCGATCCCAAGTGCGCGGTGAGGGCAGCGGCCGAGGCCCCCGCCAGACCCTCCGGGGTCGCCCCGGGCTCCCCAACACCCGCGTGCAGGATGTCCGCGATGCAGAAGGAGGGTTTCTTGACGGCGGCGGGGTCCAGAGGAAAGGAGCAGCCGCCGGGGCCGGCAGAGGAGCAGTAGGCGGCCGACCAGAGGCTGAAGTTGGACGCGTAGAAGGGAGCCAGCCCGGCGGCGAACATCCTGGCGGGGTGCGCCGAGAGGCCGCCGCGGCCTGGCTCGGCCGGGTGGATGGGTGGGTGCGCGGGGAGAGGAACGCTAAGTCCAGGAGGAGGCGGCAGCCCCGCAGGGGACGCTCAGCTTACTCGTCTCCGTCCGAACTGCAGACAGGCCAGGGAGCCCTAGCGCCACGGAGGGAGGAGGCGAGGGCCGGATCTCGGCCGGCCGGCCACAGCCTCGGCCCCTGGCCTCACTTTAAAGGCGGCGCGGCGCCCGCGCTCCCCGCGGGCTGGAAGGCGAACCAGGGGCGCTGGAGCGGCTAGGCGGGCGGGGGCCGCGGTTGCACGAACGCCAGGGAAGCCGGGGAGACGGGAATCGGGCACCGAAAGAAACACCCAAACAGCTAAGCCTTAAGAGCTAAATTTAAAACAACAACAATAATAATCCGTTAGTTTGAAAAAAAAAAAAAAAATAGAGAAGGGGGGAAAAAAACTCCTCTCTAAAAACTCCCAAAGTTTTGGCAGGAGCTTTCAAGTCAGACCCAGGGTAGAACCTCGATCCGAGCGCTCATTGGCCACGCTGGCGACCAATGGGGAGTGGGAAACGGAGGGGAACTGGGAAAGGGGGCGTGTCCCGCCCCCTCGGCCACGCCCCGGCCACGCCAAACTGTTTGCTGCTGCCGCGTGGGCTGAGCTGTGTTAGGCGCGCACTCTGCATAGAGCAGGGGCCCGAACCGCTGCTCCAGGGAGTCCTAACCTCCCACTAACTTCTACGGCTCCGAATCGGCACCAGGCGTGGAGAGTTGGCCACAGCGCTCCTGGAGCGCTCTCTCAAGGAAACTGGTGCTCCTGCCTATTTTCGAGGGTACAAAGCCGGCCTCTTAGAATGCTGACGGCGCCCAAGTCTTCCCTCCTCTCTTTACTTCTCTCGGCCCGATTTTTCTCCAGTCGGCCTCTATCCCCGAGAGTAGGTGTCCTCTACCAAGCTCAGTCTTTCGTAGGTCCCGGCCCCCGCGCGGCCCTGCCCTGGGCTATCGCACGCGAGTGCCCCGGCACTGAGCATCCCCCTCTCTCGCCCCCGGCAAGTGAGCACCTCGTCTGCTTCCCGGCCGCGGAGATCCTCAGGGAAGAGAGGAGGGGCGGTCACAAATGAGCTTTATTCTGAGCTGTCACACACTGACAACTTGAACGAGTAACTTTTCAAACAAAATAAGACGGATGTCTCCGAACGCCTCCCTTGGACGCAGTCAAACCTTCTCCCCTCCCCACCCCTCGAGCCTCAGGGACAACAAAACAGGCCGCCGTCCGAAACCCGGGAGCGCGGCACGCGCGTCCCCTCCTCTGCTGCACCTTGTAGGAAATGTCACCCTCCCTCCTCCGCCACATCCCCGATCACGTGGCGTCCGTTGTTTTGCAAGTGCCCACAGGAGTCGATTTCCTTGGGGTTAAATGCTGCTTTCATTGCGACTGTTTCCCCAGGGAACCCCTTAGGCCTGGTCGCAGGAAAAGCTGCAGTGGCGGCGGACGCCTTCTATTCGCACTTGGGGTCTTTGGAGCACAGAGTCGGTGTAGTGGGGGTTTTCTGCAACATCAACATCTCTATTTTAAGAATTCGTTCTCTTTTAAATTAGATTCAGAATGGATTTCCCCACCCCTCTCCCAAACAAACCACAGGCCACCCAGATGAGTTCTTCCTGCACATTTTCAGGAAGAAAATAAAATGATACTAATAGTGAAGCCACGAAATCTTTTGTTTTCGATTGTCCTAATAAGCATCTTCTAATAGAACTTCCGTGCTTCTGTGGCATTTTCCTCCCCAAACTTTCAGTATCGTTGCCATAAAGCTTCTGTGGCATTTTAAAATTTCACTTCAGTACTAACAGGTCTTTACCAAAGAAACCCAGGAAGACAACTGAATTTGCTTTGCCTATCTCGAGTTCGGAGTTTGGGCTAGTGGTTTCTGGTCACTAGTTGCATATGCTGTCATTTTAAGTTTTTGGCTTTCTCCAGGAAAGTAACAATCACTAATCAATTATTTGTAACCAGTCAGCTTTGAGAACAACACTGGCCCCGCCTCTCTCCCCAACCAGCTTCTGTCTCTCTCTGTCCTCTGTCTCTCCCTCCCTCTCTTACTCAAGAGGGTTTCTTGCCCTGCTCGGTGGAGCCGGGAAAGAAGTCTTAGGTCCAGAGACTGAAAGGGGGTAGCAGTGGGGTGATCTGCTAAGGTCATGGGCAGCTAGGGCAAGAGAAATGCAGGAAGACCAGCCCTTTTGTTAGACGAGTATAAAGCCACTTGAGGTGTTGGACCCTCCTTAAAAGGCTCCAGCGCAGGCTTTGCAGGAATACGCTAAGGATTCCAGGGAAACTCTAGTGGGAGGGCGCGGCCTCTGTATAACTTCGCTGCCCTCGGGGAAAGACACTAGCGCCGGTGTGTGTAGGGGCTGCCTGGAGCCCTCTCTTCCTCCCTTTTTTTCTGGTGTCACTTCCAATTCCGCTGCGAGCACTGAAGCCACGGCCTAAGCACAAACTCACAGTTCGAAAAGAGGCGCATTTAGGCCTCACCCCAGAAAGCCCGCCCGCAAATGCGAAGCGACCCTCGGGAACCGGCGCGGGATGCGTGCGGGGCGGAACGTGGGCTCTGCGGGTTTCCAGCGGAGCCCACTACCCGCATCTGCAGCATTTCAAGGCCCGGAGCAGGAGGGGCGAGGATGGGGCCACAGGGTGCATTTACCCCGCAGACTCCTAACACTGCCGCCCACTCCTCTCTGCCCGCCAAACCCGCACGGCCTGATTGTAAATTGCCACCGGACCAGCGTGCCCTTCATTACTCTCAGTTTCATTGCAACCGCATCAGCGCCTCTCAGACCCACCCGGAGCTCCCGGAGGGAAACGCGAAAAAGGAAACCTTTGGAACCCCTTTCTGCCTCCCCTCCACACGCCTTTGGCCCAGGCTCCGACTCTGCGAGCCCCTCGCCCTCTTTTGAGTGCTCAGAATCTCCTCCTCCTCCCTACTCCCTCCACCCACTCAGAACCAAGAAAGCAGCAGGAAACCCTGGACTCGCCGGAGTTCAGGTCATCTCCTGTTTTTTGATGGGCTCAAACTCCGGCTAAATGAGCGGATGTGCCTGCGAGATTGGGCTCAAAATAGAAGCGGCCTTAGTATTTTAGGATACTGCAGAAATCCTTATTTCTTCCGGAGAAAAACTCTATAATGACTCCTAGCACTTCCCCTTTCAATATTTGTGCAACTTTATCTCCACCGACAAGTTGCTCGGGTGACGCAAATCCGCCCTTGTGTATTACAACTACCAAAATAAATGCGCGGAAATCAATTCCCTTCTAGCAATGAAAATATAAATATACAGCTGCGACTTTCCCCTTTAATCTTTGCTTTCCGAGCGGCTCCGGGCTGTGGCAAAATGAACCGGTCCAGAGCAATTGAGACAGGCCAAGGCCCTGGGGGCAGAGGCGAGGGCTCCCGGGGCCTGGTAGCCGCGGATTCCGGGTTCTAGCAGAAGTGAAGAGGGCCAGACTGAGCCAAATTAACTTGAGCTTAAATTTGGCAGCGCTGTCTTTTGAGGAAGCTCAGAAGAAAAGACATTTGCATAGCTACACTGGGCAAATTACAATTGACAATAGAGCAACAGAAGTAGTGGTTTATACTAAAAGGTTTAACAACTTTGGGCGGTGGGGGACGGGGAGGAGGGACGCTAGAGGGGTAGATGCCACAATGGCATCGAATTAATTCTAAGAGCTGTCTTTAATGCCATACGACCCTTCCCTTCTAAATCAGAGGTTTATGCATTGACTGAAGCAAGAGATGGGTCCCATTGCCCTCTGGTTGTGCTGTATTCCAAGTCTCCATCCTCCAATGCAAATTCTTGTCCTAAACTTGGGGACACAGATACACACCCACTGAGCATAAAAACTCAAGCTTGAGCTTTGCTTATTATATAACATAACTCTTCAAGGGCTTCAGCTGTCCAGATGTGCTTTCTGCTTTGTTCTTGCTTTTGGATTCTGAGCAGAATAACACACAAATTAATTGCTCTGTGGATTTGGGACCCCCTTACGCACAATCTTAATTTTAAATACTTTTTCAAACAAAGGAAAGGATGGAAATAATTAAATATTCACAGTCAAAATAAGAAGGAAACTTAGCTTACCCAGCTCTCAGGATATGAAAGGTTTGCAGCAATGTAGGAATCTGAGTATATTCCGCCTGTCATTCTGCCAGCCCAAGATTTATAGACTGCTGGGCCAGTGCTTGCATTTAGTAGTGGGTGCGGGCTTTCTGTTCCTTATGGATGCTATGTACTAGAGTTTGGGACTCTAGGGAACACACACACGTCCCTTAGATTATTCTAAATAGGCCACAATGCCCTTGTCCTGGAGACCTTAATATTCTGGAAGTTAATATAGTTCCTGAGTTTTTAAAGATAGTTAGACTTTGATAGGGGTTAGGAAAGGTGAATAACAATGTGGTAGGACCACAAAGTCCATAGCCACTTGATTTATTCCTTTTCTCATTTCCCAGGTGAGGCAGACTCACAGGTGGCCGTCTCTTTATGTGTCCATAGCCCTGCCCTTGACCTCTTGCCAACAGGACTGGTTTTGGAGCTGCAGACAGCCTTTTGGGTCTGGTCTCACTTAGCTTTTCTTCTCATAGAGTTTCTCACATATTTCTTTTATCCCATGAATAGGATATACCACTTCACATACATGTACTTCCTCTCTCCCTCTTTCTCTCTCTCTCCCTCTCTCTTTCTTACACACACACACACACACACACACCCCAATCACTGGGGATCTTAGAGACTGCGGAGAAGGGCAGGACAGGCAGTTTGGGGTTTTCTCCAGGCAGTTTGGAGCTTTCTGCTGTTGTAAAATGCTGTATCTCTGTCTCTCCAAGTCGTCTGTCCACACTCAGCCAAGAAAGACCTCAGAGCTCATAAGGCATAATGATAGAACCCATTTCCACGTGGCATTTATAACATAGACTCACATATATGTGCAGTGAAGTCATGTCCTCCTAAGAGTAAGTTACGAGAGACCATCTTAACATGGAAGCATTTTAGTACTTCATTCAACAGGTTTCTGTGTGGTAGCCGGGAAGCATTCTCACTTCTCCTCCACATATTAGTCACTTGCCTTGTAGAAGCTGGATTTGCTGCTTGAGTTATTGAATCTGAATAGCTGAGATTTGACATCTAGGGAGTGAGTTGAATGTCAAGGTAAGAGAAGCAGGTGTAGGTGAAAATTGTATGTTAAAAAACGACTCTGGTGTTGAGAGGGAGAGAGAAAAGGCATTCCCAGAAGAATATTTATCTAGACGAACAAAGCTTTCCTTTCCTTTGAGATAATATTCCCATGTTAGAGAATAGGTTCTAAGAACAGAGGAGGGACTTAATTACTTCCAGATTAAGAGGCAGGAGTGAGAAGTAATCCTCTGAAGGGAGAGGATTCTCAGTTTAATGTAGATAGAGCCCAAGGGCTGTCCCCATCTCAGTGGTGCCAGTTCTGCCCTTCCAGAATTGAGACAGCTCTGAATTTAAGGGTGGAATCCTGCCAGGCCTGTTACAGCTCAAGTCCCTGCATCACCTCATCCCTCAGTGAGCCACCTTCATACCAAAAGTTGGTTCTCTACTGACACCTGCTGGGCCATCTCTGCATCGTTGTCTAGTAGTGCTTGTCCTTGGCCAGCAACATTGCTGTGATGAGAGCTGACTCTTCCTTTTGCAAAAATGCAGGTTTCTAAAATTGGCTTGGACCAGCAGCTGCTTCCTTCCATATTGCCGACAATATGGAAAGATCTTGTAGGATGTCTTTGAAATCACCAGAGGGGGTGAGGGAAGTTGTCAGCTTTCAGTTCTGATACCTTACATTTTACAGATCTCAAGGCCAGCTCACATTTATTATTTTACTTATTCTTTAAAATACCCATTGTAAGAATGAAGAGGAGGTATTATTATCCCTCCTCATGTGAGTTTAGGAAGTTACCCCTCAGAGAGGTTAAGTGGCTTGTCTAAGGTTACATGGTTAGGAAATGGTGTTGCAGGGAGCAAAGGCTACATTTTCTGACTCATCAGCCAGAGCTATGCCCCTTGGCCAATTTCTTTAGGGGAAATGGTTTATTCAGAGGAAAAACTCTCTGCCCTCCATCTGAATGTGCATCAATTTCAGGCAAGGGGCTAGAGTGTAGAATTGTGTCTAACACGGGGGTTGTCATAGGAATGCTGTTAAACAAGAACAGATGGGTGATCACACCACTAAATTGTGATTAGAGGTGTTTGGAAGATCCTGGATTCATATCATTTCTCTCCCCTTCTCCTCAAGGTAGCTGAAATTCTACTCTTGGAGGATTTTCCTATTTGGAGATGAGGCATCTTACTATAAATCCATGTATCTGATCCTTTTCATCGTGCACCACCAATCTGAGGGCAAAGAGCCTTTGCAGGGGGAGAACAGAAGGATATTGTGAGCATGACAAGCACACAAGGGCTCAGGCCTTAGTGGAGCAAAGGGAGGAGCGTGAGAGCATTGGGCTCCTTGCAGGAAACTAAAGAGGGAAATTGCAGAATGGATTTTTTTAATTTTTATTGGCATATAGTTGCTTTACAATTTTGTGTTAGTTTCTGCTGTACAACGAAGTAAACCAGCTACATATATACACCCCACCCCATCCCACCCCATCTAGGACATCACAGAGTACCAGGCTGAGCTCCGTGTGCCATACAGCACCTTCCCACTATCGGTCTATTTTACACAGGGCAGTGTATATAAGTCAGCCCTAATCTCTCAATTCATCTCACCCTTCCCTTCTCCCCCTGTGTCTACATGTCCTTTCTCTATGTCTGCGTCTCTATTCCTGCCCTAGAAATTGGTTCATCTATACTGGTTTTCTAGAACCCACATATATGCATTAATATTAGAGATCTGCTTTTCTCTTTCTGACTTACTTCACTCTGTATGACAGACTCTAGGTCCATCCACATCTCTACAAATGGCATTTTAGAGTTCTTCTAGGGTCTGTCCTCTGTCTACAAATTCTCTAAATAGTAAGAAAGAAGCAAAGATGGGTACTTCAATGCCCAGAGCTCTGCCATTCATTTTCCCCCATCAGCACCAAATAGTTTTACAGGATTTCAATCCCCAACTGAAAGACACACAAAAAAGATAACCTTTCACTTTTGAATCCCAGAGAGAACAGTATAGCTGTATTCTAGTTATTTCATGTTCTTTTATCTGAATCTTGGGTATTAAAAAGTGACTATAATACTCTCTTCATGGGTCTTAGAATCAGAATCATAAAGAAGTAGAAAAGCAAGTCCAGGGTCACAAAGACCCCAGTGGAAATGGGATCTTCCTGCTAACCAGTATCCACCTACCTCAGCCTGGTTACAGAAACTTTGTTCCTGAGAGAAATAGGGGTGGCATGAAGTGTAGATGGAGGTAAAGGTGGGAAGAGAGGATGAATTCAAAAAGTTTAGAAGATAGAGTAGACAGGATACTCAGTGACTTCATTTAAACAGTCCCTGTTAGAGCACATAGTGTATTAGAACATGGATATAACCACATTCAATCACAAATTCGTAGACGGGGTGCTTGATGAGAATTTAACATTCAGCTTTATGGTTTGTTTTTTCTTGTGTGGCTGCTTCCTCCCTTGGGAGATGCTGACAAAATTTTCATGTTTCTTCCAAGTGATGAGTTGTGCTTGAATTTATACTTTTGAACTCAGGGCTCACTGTTCTGTTTGTAATCAGACTCAGATAAATAAGCTGGTAGGTTCAAAGTGGAAGTATTTACAAAAGCCTAATTTGATAATTTGGGGTGGCCATGAGCCTGTTGGGGAAGGCAAGGTTTGTAACATAATTGTATTTCAGTACCCTCATTTTGTAGAGAATAGAATACAATTAGTGTTGACTTCCCAAGTAGCTCAGTGGTAAAGAATCTGCCTACCAATGCAGGAGATGCAGATGTGGGTTCAATCCCTCGGTAGGGAAGATCCCCTGGAGGAAGGCATGGCAAGTCACTCCAGTATACTTGCTTGGAAAATCCCATGGTCAGAGTAGCCTGGTGGGCTACAGTCTATGGGGTAGCAAAGAGTTGAACATGACTGCGTGCTCCCTGCCCACCACCACCAGGGATGCAATCTTCAGGAGGTTTATCTTATTATTCATTTAGTTGTTAGCCTTAACAGCGCTTTACCAGCAAAGAGAAATCCCAACACTCAGAATATATGAGGTCTCTTGGTGATGGAGAAGAAACCATTACAGAACCAACTGCCACTTCAGAGTGTGAGTCCTTCCCTTGATGGGCCCCACTGTGTTGCTTGTTCATTGTGTTTTTTTCAGAATCCACAAAGGGAAGAAGTTTTATTTCAAGAATACTAACATTTAGACCTCTTTGATGGTCCAGTGGTTGAAAATCCTCCTGCCAATGTGGGGAGCGTGGGTTGGATCCCTGCTCCGGGAAGATCCCACATGCCCCAGGGGCAACTAAGCCCATGCACCACAAGTACTGAGCCCACGTGCCAACTACTGAAGACTGTGCTCTGAGACAAGAGAAGCCACTAAAATGAGAAGCCCACGCCCCACAACAGAGAGTAGCGCCTGCTGGCTGCAACTAGAGAAAGGCTGCACACAGCACTGAAGACCCAGCGCAACCATAAAGAAATATTTTTTAATTCCTTAAAAGAAAAGAATATGAACATTTCAGGTGCTCTCTGATATCACCACATGGGAAACCATGTGAGCAGAAAATGAACACAAAGATGGAGCTGGCCCGCACAGGTGACACACACAGGTTGACTCTTCTTTCCCACACAGAAGAGGGTGAATGGTTGACAATTCTCCACCTAATTCAGGTGCTGCTGCTGCTGCTAAGTCGCTTCAGTCATGTCCGACTCTGTGCGACCCCATAGACGGCAGCCCACCAGGCTCCCCCATCCCTGGGATTCTCCAGGCAAGAACACTGGAGTGGGTTGCCATTTCCTTCTCCAATGCAGGAAAGTGAAAAGTGAAAGTGAAGTCGCTCAGTCGTGTCTGACTCTTAGTGACCCCATGGACTGCAGCCCACCAGGCTCCTCTGTCCATGGGACTCTCCAGGCAAGAGTACTGGAGTGGATGCCATTGCCTTCTCCAATGAAGACCCAGCCAACCATAAAGAAATATTTTTAATTCCTTAAAAGAAAAGAACATGAACATTTCAGATGCTCCCTGGTATCACCACATGGGAAACCATGTGAGCAGAAAATGAACACAAAGATGGAGCTGGCCCGCACAGGTGACACACACAGGTTGACTCTTCTTTCCCACCTGGAAGAGGGTGAATGGTTGACAATTCTCCACCTAATTCAGGTGCAAGCTCTCCCAAAACGTTGGCTTGGCGTTGAGTTCATATGAATAACTCCCTGACTCTTCTGTGTATATGGAGCCCCCTACTCAAACTCCCTACTTGTTTGTCACACTTGTACCTCACACCGGGCACATCCCACACTGAGCTCATCATTTATCTTCACGAACTCTTTCTCCTCCGAGGTTCTTGGTAAAGGCACCACAGCCTCTGTTTGGTTTTTGAACCCAAATCTGATAGTCATCCTGGACTCTTTTTCACTCATTTGTCACATCTAATCAGTCTTCCAACTCTCGAGGATATCAAAAAGCCTTCCACTTCTGTCTGTACCCTGACCGCCACCTCAGTCCAGCCACCATCCATCCTCCCCTAAACTGTTATGGAGCCTCCTACTGGCCTTCCTGCAGCCATCCTTGTCCCCCTCCAGTCTGCTCTCTATTCCACAAACCAAGGGATCTACTGACAACTCATTTTTAATCAAAGCCCTCCTCTATCCTACTGCCCTTAGCATACAGTCTCTAATCTTGCACATCTCCTCCAAAGCTCTCCATGCTCTGGTCACTGGCCCAGACCCATCCGGTTCCACCATCTTCACCCTCTGGATGAAGCTGAGTCAGCCTCCTCTAGGCCCTGTGAGCACACCGTGCCTTCTCTGCTGTGGAGTCTTTGCAGGACCTTTCCTGACTAAGCCTCTGTGTAGCCCACTCACTTACCTTTCAGCTGTCAGTGTAAAAGACGCTTCCTCAAGGAAGCCTCCCTTGATTTCCCAGCTAAGTTAGGTCTGCCCCTCCTTTGGTCCAGCCTCTAGGTCTGAGTACCTCTTGGAAGTGGCCCTCATCACTTGTCCTCTGCCTCTCCTCCAAGGACAGGGCCTATGTTTATGTGCCTAGCAAAGTGCCAGATACACATTAGGTGTTCAAGAAACATTTGTGGACAAGTTTATGGTTGAAATAATGGGTTGGCTCCTTGATTCCATATCTCAATTGATTCATCTTAGTCTCTCGCGTCTGCTGCCGCCCACCTGTTCTCTTGCCTTTGTTCCCTTTCTGTGTATGAAACTAAGTCAACAGACAGAGAGGTGGGAAGCAAGGCTCCCTTCACTCCTTTTACTCAAAACTTGACAGTTTCCTTTGTTCTTGCCACTGAATGGGGCTGTTGACTTAGTGGGAGAGTCTGCTTCCTCACACGTGGGTCTTCCCCTTACCCAAGATATTTTACTTTATACAGCAGTACCAATAGACTGCAGAAATATGACAGGCAAGAGGTTAAGTAAGTCCCCTTCTCTCTTTGCAATCAATTTCATAGAAAATTGAAGGTTATGAAAAGTTTTCAGTAGTATAGGAAAATGCACTACATGTTCAAGTATTTTTATTAGCATTATGAGCTGAACTCTACTAATACATGCATATGCATACAGAAAAGATAGGTGAGTATCATAGTGAACATCTGTTATCTTTTTATTTGTTTATTTATTTGCTTGTTTGGCTGCACCAGATCTCGGTTGTGGCACACAGGATCTTTGTTGCAGCATGTGGAATCTAGTTTCCTGACCCGGGATCGAACCCAGACCCCCTACATGGGAGCTCAGAGTCTTAGCCACTGAACCACCAGGGAAGTCCCCATCTGTTACTTTTTTGATCAGTCTAGCATGCTCCCTTTTGGAAACAACCCAACTTCTTCCCCAGAGTTTGAGTTGTGAATTATGGGACCCTGCACGGGACAGGTATATGACAAGTTTATGAGAGTGGGACCAATCAGAGTCCTTTTCCAAGATGGATGGAGATGATGAAAAACAGGATCTCTCCCTTTCCCCAGAATTACCAGTTCAGAGAAAAATACATGTCTGGATGCCCAGCTTGCCATTAGGAGAAGAAAACCTATCCGAGAGAAAACCCAAGAAGAACTGAGAGAGAGAGAGAGGCTTGAATGTCAGCATCTAATGTTCTTTGGGCTGCTGGGTGGGATTCATGGCCTTCCTTTGTGAACTACACTATTGTGCTATCTATTTCCAGGGCTTTGTTGCTCCTGTTGAAAATCGTGGGATTTAATTTGATTTTTCCTCTGTTTCTCATTGCTTTTGATTTGGATAACATTCTGTAATGTGAATGTGTAATAATATATCATCCCTGTATTGATGGGCATTAACTAGGTTTCTAGTTGTTTCTCCACTATGATCACAATCAATTCTGCAAGAAGCACCATTGTGTATCAGTCCTTATATACTGACTACTCTATTTCTGTTTTAAAAAAAAAGATTCCCCAAAGTAAGGTTGCTGGGTCAAAGGGGACATAAATATATAATTATATTTTAATTATTTTTATATAATTAATTAAATACTGTTATATATATTTTATCTGAATATCTATATACACATATTAAGTAGACATTGTCAGATTGCTTTCTAAAATAGTTGTAACAATTCACATTTCCACTGTTAATTATAACATTATCTTTCTTCCCCACAGCCCTGCCAGCAATAGACATTGTTTTGGTCTTTTTAAACTTCTGCCAACTTGATGGATATGAATTGATATCTCATTACTATTTCAATTCACATTACCCCAACTTCTCACAAGGGTGCCCAATTCTCCTATTCTCTTGTTCCATAGATGTTCACAGACTTTAATGATTGCAGCTCTAATTGGTAAAAACACATAACTCTTCAAGCACCCTATTTTCAACTTCCCCTTGTCAGAGGAATCCCAGCTCCACAAGCCCTTACATTAGCCTGAAACCTCTTTCTCTCTCTAGCATTCAGAGCACATGCTTTTTCTTGCCTCCCGCTTTTGGTATCAGGCTGCCCATGATCAGAATTCAATGAGGGCAAAAGTCTGTGTCCGGTTCATGAGCAAAATGAAATCCTTCAGTTTATACTCAGGTGTCGGTGCACTACTAAAAGTGAATCACCCTGAATACTTAAAGTATCTGACCAACTAGGTACGGTTTGGAAACAGGCCTAGGAAGGCCTTGATCCAAACCATCTCACCCTCCACTCCTGCCCTCAGCTGAACATCCAGGTCACCTTTTTCCACTGCAACTTGAGAGCGGAGTCTATTTTGGTGGCCGGCAGAGCCCCAACTCCACCTCGATGACTCTGGCTCTGAGAATGCCTCTCAGCTTCAAATGTCTCTCTCTCTCTCTAGCACCTACCCCTCCTCCCTCCACCCCACCCTTCTCTCCTCAGCAGCCACGTGTGATGGAGAATTCACAGGAAAAGTGCAATCTGAGGTGATCAAAGGCTTCTCTGGTGGCTCAGCTGATAAGGAATTCACCTGCAATGTGGGAGACCTGGGTTCAATCCCAGACCTGGGTTCAAGCCCAGAAGCCAGCATCTCAGACGGCAGTGAACCTCAAGCTTCGATGCAGGCATGGCGTGGACAGTTACCCCAATCTGTGGGAAAGTTTAAAAGGTTTCAACTATCCTCTCTTTTCCTTTGCCCTTCTCTCTCTTCTCCCATCAACTGTCCCATTTAATCATCAAAGTCATGGAGAATCTTCTGAAATTTCTCACAAAATGATCCAAAGTGAAAGTGAAAGTTGCTCAGTCGTGTCCAACTCTTTGCGACCCCATGAACCACACAGTCCATGGAATTCTCCAGGCCAGAATACTTGAGTGGGTAGCCTTTCCCTTCTCCAGGGTATTTTCCCAACCTAGGGATCGAACCCAGGTCTCCTGCGCTGCAGGTGGATTCTTTATCAGCTGAGCTATCGGGAAGCCCAAAACCTATTGCCAACAGCCCTGGGTCAGATAGACACAAATAGTGAGTGCTGCTGCTGCTGCTAAGTCGCTTCAGTCATGTCAACTCTGTGCAACCCCATAGACGGCAGCCCACCATGCTCCCCCATCCCTGGGATTCTCCAGGCAAGAACACTGGAGTGGGTTGCCATTTCCTTCTCCAATGCATGAAAGTGTAAAGTGAAAGTGAAGTCGCTCAGTCGTGTCTGACTCTTAGTGACCCCATGGACTGCAGCCCACCAGGCTCCTCCATCCATGGGATTCACCCAAAAACAAACTAAGCACTTACAGACATCCTCTCACTTGATTCAGAAAACAAGCCCAGGAAGGAGCTGTCCTGTGTTGCCATTTCACTTGGGGAAGCAGAGTTTTAAACGCTTAAGTAACTTCCCTAAGCTCACAGGTAGTAAGCCATGTACCCTGGATTTGAACTTGCTTTTTTGGCCACTATGGCCCATTCTCATCTCTTCTCTGGCCTTTCTTCTTTTTGTTGTTGTTCTTTCTGTAGATAATCAGTCAGGAATTTCTCTCCTAGGTACCACTGCCTCTTGAATTGTAGCCCCCTGCTTAGGAATCCTCTCCAAAGGGGACTTCCCTGGTGGTCCAGTGGCTAAGAATCCACCTGCCAATGCAGGGGACATGGGTTTAATCACTGGGAAACTAAGATCCCATATGTCATGGAGCAAATAAGCCCAAGCGCCACAGCTAGAGAGTCTGTGCACCACAACTAGAGAGTCCACACGCTGCAGCAAAAGATCCCGCGTGATACAATGAAGGTCCCTTGTGCTGCGTAAGACCGAGGCAGCCAAATAAATAAACAGAAATGTTTTAAGTTTTAAAAAAAGAGAAAATCTTTTTCCTGCATTTCATATCTGAAATTCTCCATCTCCATTGACTAAGCCAGATTCCCTTCACCAAGTCAAGTGTGTTCTCTTTTCCTACCTGGCCCTCGGATTTCACCTCCTTTCATCCTCCCTTTTTCCCTGGGCTTCAGCCTGTCTGCCCTTTCTGACCGTACAACATGCTAAGCTCGGTGACTTTGCATTTCCTGTTCTTTCTACTTAGGACACTCTTTCTTGACTTTTGCATGACTTGTGCATTTTGTGTCACTCAGAACTGAACTCAACTGTTATCTTATAAAAGAGCATCCTTGCAACTTCCCTGATGGTCCAGTGGTTAAGACTCTATGCTTCCAAGGCAGGGGCGTGGGTTCGGTCCCTGGTCAGGGAACTAAGATCCCACATGCTATACGGTGTCGCCTAGCCAGGAGAAATATCAATAACCTCAGATATGCAGATGACACCACCCTTATGGCAGAAAGTGAAGAGGAACTAAAGAGCCTCCTGAGGAAAGTGAAGGAGGAGAGTGAAAAAGTTGGCTTAAAGCTCAACATTCAGAAAACGAAGATCATGGCATCTGGTCCCATCACTTCATGGCAAATAGATGGGGAAACAGTGGAAACACTGTCAGACTTTATTTTGGGGGGCTCCAAAATCACTGCAGATGGTGCCTGCAGTCATGAAATTAAAACGCTTACTCCTTGGAAGGAAAGTTTGACCAACCTAGATAGCATACTCAAAAGCAGAGACATTACTTTGCCAACAAAGGTCTGTCTAGTCAAGACTATGGTTTCTCCATTGGCCATGTATGGATGTGAGAGTTGGACTATGAAGAAAGCTGAGTGCCAAAGAATTGATGCTTTTGAACTGTGGTGTTGGAGAAGACTCTTGAGAGTCCCTTGGACTGCAAAGAGATCCAACCAGACCATTCTAAAGGAGATCAGTCCTGGGTGTTGTTTGGAAGGACTGATGCTAAAGCTGAAACTCCAGTACTTTGGCCACCTCATGCAAAGAGTTGACTCATTGGAAAAGACCCTGATGCTGGGAGGGATTAGGGGCAGGAAGAGAAGGGGACAACAGAGGATGAGATGGCTGGATGGCATTACCGACTCGATAGACATGAGTTTGAGTGAACTCCGGGAGTTGGTGATGGACAGGGAGGCCTGGGGTGCTGCCAGTTCATGGGGTCGCAAAGAGTCGGACACGACTGAGTTACTGAACTAAACTGAACTGAAAGATTAAAAAAAAAAAGGAGGTCATCCCTGAAGCCCGCTTGTTACTCTCTGTCACACTATCCTATTTTCTTTTCTTTTTTTTTTTTTAAATTTCTTTCCTTTCATAAACAACTGGAACTGTTTTATTGTTTTGCACACATGTTGATTGTTTATCTGTCTCCACTCAACTGTAAACTCCATGAGAATAAGTCTTTATCTGCCAGGTCACCACTGTTTCTCTTATAAGATGCACCAAGCACATAGAATATGTTCAACAGCTTTTGTTGGTTGACTGATAACCAGAATGCACCGTAGTGTCTTCCTCATTCTAACATCTCCACTGAAAAACATTCATCCTCCCAAATCTATATCCACCATTTCTTTCACAATTCGGACTAAGCTCACTTGTGAAGATCATCTTGAGGAGTCCCTCCTGGTGATACCTGTTCAATGTCTCTTTTATAAAAATCTACAGAAGCTCTGATTCCATGCTCACCACTTTCCCATGTGTCACTTTTCAGATGCCTTGCCATTTTCAGATGTCTTATACACCCTATTTCTTAGGGGTGCTCTTTCTCTAAATATTCCAAGAAGATGAAACATACTAGGTAGTTTTAAAGGAAAATATAGATGTAGCTATCAAAACAGTTTATTTATAGCTTTGAATGCTCTAATTTGCAATGTTTTAGTTTTCTATATGACATCACAAATTCCCACCAATTTATTGGTTTAAAACAAAACATCTCTTATTAGGCTACCATGGTTCTCAAGGCCACTCTTTTAATTCTGTAATTGATTTTCCACAGACTTGACATTTTCACATGGTTGTCTGTTGTTTTCGGTTTTCTTTACTTAAGCTGTTGTTTCTTGATGTTCACTCATTTCTTCCTGATGACATTTTAATGTTTTTCTATTGGTAGTCATGAACTTTTATTTATTGAAGATGCCTTATGACTTTTTTGTCATAGTTCCTTATCCCAGTTATGGGAGTTGCCTTTATTTGCTTTATCCCTGTCCCTTAACCTCCATGAGAGCTTGGGACCTTGCCGTACAAGCCCAGGTGTCAAAGGGTCCACATCCTCCTCCCAGCCTCTGCTACACTCCTTACACTTGGGGAACAACCCCTCCTTCCTTGTCAGACTTGTCCAGTGATGTCTGATTTCCTGTGCTGCCTACTATAGTCTAAGGCTGCATCTTCTGTATATAGCAAGAGCCTGCTGTGTCTACTTGCAGACCTAGTTTCCTGGCAACTGAGACTTTAGTCTGCTTAGTTTCAGTTTCAGCTGTTCTCAGGTAACCTCTCAAGGCTGAATTGAACACGTCAAATATGTAAAACAAAGGGAGGGGACAGTGACCCTTAAACTATCCCCAGCCAAAAATCTATGGCCAGTCATTTGATGAGTTTGGTGGTCACAACTCATTACAGATGGCCTTGAAATATGTTTAGTACAATTGTTTAACAAATTTGATTGTTGTTAAATTATTGTTGTCTAACAAATTTGATTGTTGTTAAACAAATTAAATAATTGTTTAACAAATAAACACAATGTTATTCTTGTGTCTATTGAATTATTTTAAATAGTTCTTTTTAATGCTCTCAATAGTGTTTCACTATGAGGGCTCTTTGTTTCTTTGAAGCTGGTATGTCTCAGTACTTTTTTTAATATAGACATTATCTAATAACTATAGAAAATGTAGGTTTTATGGAAATATCATAGGAAACTATGTAACTTCACTCTTATGAAGAGACTGTAAAGGGGGGAGTATATCTCAGAAGAGAGGGATGTACGATTCTCAGAGCAAACTCCACACTTAACAATTGTATTTACATAACTCCAGTGAAAGAAAGGAAGACCCCCACATGGGTGTATGGGGAGGAGGAATGCTCTACAATAGGTTTCCATTTTTAAAACATCATGTACCAAAGCTTAAAGTTACCAAGATCAAGACCAAAAGAGTGGTAGGAACTTCTAAATGTAGTTGCAGAATGGCTAGAGCCCATGGTGAAATTAGATTTCTAAGAAAGAAAGAAAAAAAAATAGGACTTCCAAGTCTGTGTCTAAAAAGGATGAAAAAACAGCATGCTTCAGTGAAAATCATGTGATATCAGCTGATAACAAAGAGAAATCATAATTATTCAACTCATTTTATTCACTTCTTCTTCAGAGAGAATGATTTTCAAAATTTTCAATAGCTAATGTAAAGTCGGAGTTCCAATACAGTATACTCTTCTACAATCTCTTCTTCCTTGGAGGTACTAAAAAGTAGTTACCTTAAATTAGTTCGGTTCTTGAGCTTAGAAATACTATATCCCAAAGTGCTAAAAAGCATTCAGATATGATATTAAATAGTTGCTAACTATATCATTGGGAATTTGTGAGGAATGGGAGAGTTACCAAAATCTAGAGACAAAAATTAGCCCAAATTTTAAAGATTTTTAAATGTTAGACTGGTAAAGATGATGATGTTCTCTAGGCAAGTTGATAATTTGTCTGATTTTGAAAAACATGATTCCACTGAAACAATATGGATTTTTAAAAGAACAAGTCATGTCAAACTCATAACATTTTTCCCTAAAAAGTTATTAACTTGATAGAATAATTCATTCATTTCATTCACAAATATTTATTGAGCCAGGTATTACATACCAAGAACTCTTCTAGGCAACCTAGCAGAACAAAACAGATTAATCCTTGTTTTAAAAAGCATGCTTTCTACTGGTGTGGCAGGCAAAAACTGAATCGATATGTCATATCTATTAATGATGATAAATGCTGTGGAGAAAAATAAAGCTGGGTAAGGGGTTAAACATAAAAGAAAGTGAAAGTTGCTCAGTCTTTATGACCCCATGGACTGTTGCCTGCCAGGCTCCTCTGTCCATGGAATTTTTCAGGCCAGAATACTGGAGTAGGTAGCCATTCCCTTCTCCAGGGGATTTTCCCAACATGAGAACTTCATTTTGATAAAAGCAAAATATTCAAACAGTGGCTCATAATATATATTAGGACAAGACGGTGAAATGTGAATTAATGATGTGATGCTCCTGGTTGAAGTTTTCAACCAACCTTGTCACACAGTTGTTGACACAGACAAAGAGGGATTGGTTGAAGAATACGCCTCAGACTATTTCTGGTCCAGTCCTGATCAACACTGCTATCTATGATTTGGATGGAGATATAGAAGGAGTTATATCAATGTGCAGTGCAACAAAGCTAGGAAGAAAACTGAACAAAACCAACAGAAAACCGAAAAAAGGGCAAAATAATGATATAAGACCTCTGAGAACTCACTCCCTTATAAGCACAGCAAGAATATAGGCAAAAATGGTCAAAATGAAAATTTTCAGAACTCTAGAAATTAACCAAAACCTTGCAATAATTTGAGAAATATTTGAGAAAAATAGCTGAATCTTGTTAGCAACAGTGTGCTCTGTGGCACTTTACCTTGCCATATTCTGAACCCCTTCTCCCCATTTATGCAATAGCCATGAAAACCAATAACTTTGCAATCATACTACAATGAAAACCAGCAGCCTAGCAGCCATTTGACTAAGTTAAATAATTTTGGGCTCCCCAAAGTCCTATCTCCAGAGAAATGTCACTATTTGACCTCTCTGGCAGTTTACTGGAAACCTCCACTCACAGGTGGAGAAGGCGATGGCACCCCACTCCAGTACCCTTGCCTGGAAAATCCCATGGACAGAGGAGCCTGGTGGGCTGCAGTCCTTGGGGTTGCTAAGAGTTGGACACGACTGAGCGACTTCACATTCACTTGCACTTTCCTGCATTGGAGAAGGAAATGGCAACCCACTCCAGTGTTCTTGTCTGGAGAATCCCAGGGACGAGGGAGCCTGGTGAGCTGCGGTCTATGGGGTCGCACAGAGTCAGACACGACTGAAGCGACTTAGGAGCAGCAGCAGCCACTCACAGGACTGATCTTTTTTTCCTTAATATTTTCCCTTTTTAAAAAATTATATGTTTTAGGTGTAAAGCATTATAGTTCTTCATCTATATACAGTACAGAGTGATCACCACCGCAAGTCTAGTGAACATCTATCATCATAGAGCTGACTCCTTTTACCCCTTTTGTCAACCCCCTAACCCCCTTCCCTTCTGGTAACCATTAACCTACTTTCTGTGTCTATGAGTATGTTTTGGTTTTATTTCATTTGTTCATTGGCTTTGCGGGTTGTTTTTTGCTTTTAGATTCTACATATGAGTGAAATCATATGATATTTGTCTTTCTCCACTGGACTTATTTCACAGAGCATAATAATCTTAATGTCTATCTATGTAGTTCATAGGCAGTATTTCATTCATTTTTATGTTTGAGAAGTGAAGGGTGAAAGTCGCTCAGTCACGTCTGACTCTTTGCGACCCCATGGACTGTATGGTCCATGGAATTCTCCAGGCCAGAATATTGGAGTGGGTAGCCTTTCCCTTCTCTGGAGGATCTTCCCAACCCAGGGATCGAACCCAGGTCTCCCACATTGCGGGTGGATTCTTTACCAGCTGAGCCAAGAGGGTGGGTATTTAATCTTCTTTGAATGCCTTGTAGAATTTGCCACTGAAGCTATCTAGGCCTGGGTTTTTGTTTGTTGCTAGTTTTTTGATGTGCTCCAATCTCCTTATTCCTGGAAGAGGAAATGGCAATTCACTCCAGTATTCTTGCCTGGAAAATCCTATGGACAGAGGAGCCTGGCAGACTACAGGCCATAAGGTCACAGAGTTGGACACAAATGAGCACGAGCAATTGCCTCTTTAGTATCCAGATTTTTGGCTTTCTATCAAGATTTTCTATTTCTTCATGATTCAGTCTTGGAAGACTGTATGTTTCCAGAAATTTATCCATTTCTTCTAGGTTGTCCAATTTGTTGACATATACTTGTACTAGTCTCTTATGATTTTTTTGTATTTCTGTGGATTCAGTTGTAATTTTCTCTCTTTCACTTTTGATGTTAATTACTTGAGCTCTCTTTGTTTTTTCTCTTGTTAACCTAGCTATTTTTTTTTATCAGTTTTGTTTCTCTTTTCAAAAAACAACTCCGTTTCATTGATCTTTTCTATTTTTTTAACCTGTCATTGATTTTTTTTTTTTCTTTTTACTTTGATCTTTATTATTTCCTTCCTTCTACTAACTTTGGACTCAGTTTTTTTTCTAGTTCTTTTAGGTGTAAAATTAGATTGCTTATTTGGGATTTTTCTTTCTTCTTGAGGTATGCCTGTTTGCTATGAACTTTCTTCTCAGAACCTCTTTTGCCATACATTTTGGTACGTCATGTTTCTGGTCTCACTTGCCTCTGATTTCTCCTTTGGTTTCTTTGAGGAACATTGTTTATTCAATAGCGTGTTGTTTAATCTCCATGTTTTTATAAGTTTTCCCTTTTTTTCCTTATGGTTGATTTCTAGTCATAACATCATGGTTGGAAAAGATGTTTGATGTAATTTCAGTCTTCTTAAATTTATTGAGACTTATTTTGTGACCTAAGTTGTGATCTATTCTGGAGAATGTTCCATGTGCTCTTGAAAAGAATGTGCATTCTGCCATTTTTTGGATAGAATGTTCTGCATATAAACCTAAGTTTATTTGGTTAATGTGATTGATCCACATCTTTATTATATATTTACCTTATCCAGTGAAATGTTTATTTATTTTTTATTATAAATTGGTGCTACTTCTTTTCAGGTTAAGGAAATCCCTTAATATCTCTTGTAGGGTTATTTTGATGTTGGTACACTCCTTTAGCTTTTGCGTACCTGGGAAACTCTCAGTTTCTTTGTGGATTCTGAATAACAACCTTAATGTGTAGAGAATTATTGGTTGGACGCTTTCTCCTCACAGCACTTTGAATATGTCATGCCTCTGTCTTCTGGTATGTAAATTTTCTGCTGAAAAATCTGCTACAGCTCTATGGGGTCTTTCTTATATGTAACCACTTGTGTTTTCTTTTACTGCCTTCAGGTTTCTCTCTTTATCCTTAACTTTTGCCATTTCAATTATAATATGTCTTGGTGTATCTCTTGGATTCATCTTATTCAGAAAGCCAGAAATCAGTAGGATGCCATATTCATGGTGTAGAAACAAAAAAAAAAAGATTTTCAAGAAAGAACTCTGTGTCAAGCAAAAATATCATTTAAAATTAAGTAGAAACTAAGCTATTTCTAGATACATAAAACATGAGAGAATCATTGCTATCAAACATGCCCTACAAAAAGTACTAATGGAGATCCTTCAGAATAAAATGAAAGTTTTTTTCATGTATGTTAAAAATGCACATGAAGAAATAAAGAGCACTGGTAAAAGCAGCTACATGCTGCTACTGCTAAGTCGCTTCAGTCAGTCCAACTCTGAAGGACCTCTTAGATGGCAGCCCTCCAGGCTCCCCCGTCCCTGGGATTCTCCAGGCAAGAACACTGGAGTGGGTTGCCATTTCCTTTTCCAATTCAGGAAAGTGAAAGTGAAAGTGAAGTCGTTCAGTTGTGTCCGACTCTTTGCAACGCCATGGAGTGTAGCCTACCAGGCTCCTCCATTCATGGGATTTTCCGGGCAAGAGTACCGGAAAGGGGTGCCATTGCCTTCTCTGAAAAGCAACTACATAAATAAATATAAAAGACAGTATAAGTGTAATTTTGCTTTGTAACTTTTTCTTTTAACTTATTTAAAAGATACCTGCATAGACCAATAATTAGAAAGCTATGTTGCAGGTTTACAATGTATAAGGCTTAATTTGTGTGACAATGATACCACAAAAGAGAGCTATTTAAGATCAAAGTTTAGGTATATTATTGAAAGTTAAGTTTGTAATAATTCAAATTAGGTTACTAGATTGTTATAAATTAAGATGCTAATTGTAATCCTGAAGGTAACCAATAAGAAAATAACAACTATAAATATATGAAATATATGTATATACAAGAGAATTAAATGGTGTAGTATAAAATGTCTAACAAAATATAAGGAAAAAAAAAATAAGGCATCAGTGGAGGAATAGAGGAACAAAAAAACTTATGACATGTGTAAAACAAAAACAAAAGGGAGATGTAAATCTTGCCTTATCAGTAATTATATTAAATGGAAAAGGATTAAATACTCCAATAACATGGCAGAAATTGGAAGAACAGATTTTTAAAAACATCATTTACCCATGCTGTCTACAGAAGACACAGTCAAGATTCAAAGACACAAACAGGTTGAAGGTTTAAAAACTGAAAAAGATACACGTTGTTTGAACAGCACCAAAATGCTATGGAATGCCTATCAGCCAAAACAGATGTTAAGGCAAAAGTTATTACTAGAGCTAAAGAGAGACTTTTTACAGTGACAAAGTGTCAATCTATCAAGGCACAATTATAATCACATAGGCAGTTAACAATAGAGCCCCAAAATATGTGAAGCAAAAGCTGGCAGAATTGAAGGAAGAAATAAATAATTCAACAGTAATAGGTGGGGCTTCAATCCCACTTTCAACAATGGATGAAACTAGACAGAAGATCATTGAGAAAACTGAAGACTTGAATAACACTATAAATCAACTAGGTCTAACAGATGTCTATAAAACACTCAAGCCAACAACAGAAGAATATACATTCTCCTTAAGTGTGCATGGGGCATTCTCCAAGATAGATAATGATAAGCCATAAAACAAGTCTCAATACATTTAAAAGGATATAAGTCATAAAAAGTATGTTCTCAAACCACATGAAACTAGAAATCAATAACAGAAAGAAATTTGGGGGATTCACTAATGTGATAATTAATTAAACAATACATTCCTAAATAACCAATGGATTTTTTAAAAATAAATCACAAGGGAAAATAAAGAATATTTTGAGTTGAATGAAATGAAAATACAACATACCAAAATTTATGTGTGCATGCTCAGTCACTGAATTGTGTTTGATTCTTTGAGTCCCCATGGACTGTAGCCTGCTAGGCTCCTCTATCCAAGGGATTCTCCAGGCAAGAATCATGGAGTGAGTTGCTATTTTCTCTTCCATGGGATCTTTCTGAACCAGAGATCAAACCTGCATCTTTTGCATTGGTAGGCAGATTGTTTACCGTTGAGTCACCTGGGAAGCTCACCCAAATTTATAACATATAGCAAAAGTGGTGCTTAGAGGGAACTATACAGCTATAAATATCCATTCTTTTAAAAAAGTAAGATCTCAAGTCAAAAAACTTTAATGAAAAGGAAAAAGAAGAACAACTAAACCCAAAGCTAGCAGAAGGCAGGAAATAATAAAGATTAAAGCAGAAATAAATAAAATAAAGACTAGGAAAATAATAAAGAAAATCACTGAACTAAAAGCTGGCTCTTTGAAAAGATTAATAAAAATTGCCAAACTTTCAGGTAGACTGACCAAGAAAAAAAAGTCTCAAATTACTAAAATCAGGAATGAAAGAAGTGACATTATTACTTACCTTATAGAAATAAAAAATACAAAGGAATATTATGAACAATTATATACCAACAACTTAGATTAAATAACTAGCATCCTAGAATGACATAACTACCAAAACTCATTCAAGAAGAAACAAATTTTCAATAGATATATAACAAGTTAAGAGATTGAATTAGTAATAAAAAAAAAAATCTTCCCACAAAAAAAAGAAAACTTGTCAAAAAGGCTTAGATGGGTTAATTAATAAATTCTATCAAAAATTTAAAGAAGAATTAACATCAATACTTCACAAACTCTTCCAAGACATAAAAAAGAGGTAACACTTCTCAACTTGTTCTACGAGATCAAAATTACCTTAATATAACAAAATTGGACAAATACATCTCAAGAAAAGTACACAGCAATCTCCCTTATGAATACAGATGCAAAAATTCTCAACACCATACTGACAGACATAATCCAGCAACATATAAATAGAATCAAATGCTATGGCCAGGAGGAATCCAGGAATTCAAAGTTGGTGCAACATATGAAAATGAAACTTTATTAGTAAAGTTAAAGGGAAAAAGGATGTGATTATCTCAATAGGCAAAATAGCCTTGAAAAAGAGTAAATTTGGAAGGTTCACACTTCAAGTTAATTTTAAATCTTACTACAAAGCTATAGCAATCAAGACAATGAGGCACCAGCACAAAGACAGACATGCAGACCAATGGAATACAACTGAGAGTACAGAAATAAACCTTTACACAAGTCAATAGATTTTGACAACAGTACCAAGTCAATTTAATAGAGAAAGAATAGTCTTCAACAAAGGGTGTAGGACAACTGGATATCATTTGGAAAGAATGAAGCTAACACACACTATATACAAAAATTAACTCAAAATAGATCTAAATGTAGGATAAGACTACAAAATTCTTAGAAGAAAACATAGGGCTAAATCTTGATGATCTCGTGTTGGGCAATGGTTTCTTATGTGACACCAAAATATATTCAACAAAAGAAATAATTTAGACATTGTGCTTCAAAGGATAGCATCAATAAAGTAAAAGCAACCAATGGAATAGGAGAACATATTTGCAAACCATGTGTCAGATGAAGGGCTCAGTGGTAAAGAATCCACCTGCCAATGCACTAGACATGGATTGATCCCTGATCCAGGAAGACCCCACATGTCAAGGAGTAACTAATTCCATATGCCACAACTATTGAGCCTGTGCTCTAGAGCCTGGGAGCCAAACCACTGAGCCCACATGCCACGATTACTGAAGTGTGTGCACCCTAGAGCCCATGCTCCACAACAAGAGAAGCCTGAGAAATCTGTGCACCTCAACTAGAGAGCTGCACTCAACTAGAGTGCACTCGCTGAAACTAGAGAAAAGCCCACACAGCAACAAAGACCCAGAACAGCCAAAGGTAAATAAATAAATATTTTTAAAAGAATATATAAAGAACTCTTACAATCAACAATAAAAGACAAACAATCCAATTAAAATGAACAAAGGATTTGAACAGATGTTTCTCCTAAGATAAGCATATAGCCAATAAGCAGATGAAAAAATATTCAACATCATTAGTCATTTCAGAAATGCAAATCAAAACCACAGTTATCACTTGACATCTACTAGAATGACTAAAATTTAAAAAAAAAAACAATAACAAGGATTGTTGAGGATGTGGAGAAATTGCAACCTTCATATGTTGCTAATGGGTTATACAGTGGAAAGACCATTTTGGAAAACAATGTTCAGTTCAGTTCAGTTCAGTCACTCAGTCGTGTCCGACTCTTTGAGACCCCATGAACTGGCAGCACACCAGGCCTCCCTGTCCATCGCCAACTCCCGGGGTTCACTCCAAATGTTATTAACAGTTATATGACCTAGCAATTCCACTCTTAGGTATTTACTCAAGAATACTGAAAACATATGCCCACACAAAAAAGTTTACATAAGTGTTCACAGCACATAACTCATAATAGCTAAAAAGTGGAAACAGCACAAATGTCCATCAATTGATGAATGGATAGTCAAAATGTGGTATATCCATCAATGAAGTATTATTCAGTTATAAAAAGAAGGGAAGAAACCTGATTGTGGTAATGATTGCACAATTTTGTGAATGACAGGGCATTCATTTTAAAAACCACTTGCACAGGTACAGATTAGGGCAATCTACTGTAGCAGAAGTTTATATGAGGAAATTCTGTGAGCTAACTGCTTAACACCCTTGAAAACAAGATGTTTCCCCTCATTTTGTTGCATTTACACATGCTATTTTTCTCTCTGAAGCATTCTTCATCCCCAACCAATACTCTATGTTCTTGGCGAACTGCTGCTTGTCCTCCAGAACTCATCCTACAAGACAGGTCTTCCTGAAAGTCTTCCCTGACTTCAATTCCATTCAGTATTTGATGAATATTGGGAATTTTCCTCTGGAGTTCCAAAGCAGTTTGCATTTACCTTGGTCACAGCCCCTATACACTCACAACTTGCTCAGGATCCCTTCCGAGCAGGGACTGTCTTATTCATTCTGTATGCACCGTTCCTAGCACATGGACTGACAAATAGTAGTTTTTCAATAAATGATTTTCAATCACTTAATGAGCCAACAGTGCTACTGAAACAATAAATAAAGGCGTTAACAAAACAAACTGATTGCATTTACAATATTAAGTGAAGGTGTAGTTTTCTGAACTCACTGTGCATTGACCAACCCATCAGATAGATTCCTACAAAAAGAGAAAGACAACGGCGAATAATGGAGGGCTCAAGGAATAACATAGAAGGTAAAACATAGGATTCTATCTCACATAAGGAAAAGATAAATCATTGGCATGTTGAGTCCAATAGGAGAAGCAAGGACTATGCACAGGCATGATGCCTGTCTTATTTGGCCATATATTTGGAAAAGTATTGGTATAAAAGACAGTAGGTTGATTCTAGGTTCTGAGATTGGGGGAACTACGACAGGGAGTTGAGGCAGTCATTAATAGAACCAGAGAGAAACATTATCTCAAAGCAAATTTCAGTTCAATAAATCAAAAAAAGATTTTTTAAAATTCCAAACGAGCTTCTTTGCAACTTCCCTGTCAGGCACACATAAAATTAATGGTAATAATAGTTGTTAAATAGTATTTATTCTGGAAGGCTTCCCAGGGGGGCACAGTGGTAAAGAATTTGCCTGGCAATCCTGGAGACATGGGTTTGATCCCTGGATCAGAAAGATCCGCTGGAGGAGGAAATGGTAACCCACTCCAGTATTCTTGCCTGGGAAATCCCATGGACAGAGGAGCCTGGTGGGTGACCGTCCATAGGGCAGCAAAGAATCAGATGCAACTGACCACACACATTTATTTTGGTGCCAGGCTCTGCATCAAATCCTTTACTTGTATTATATCATTTAATTCTAATAATTTGAGTAAAATACAACAAAAATCATTCTTACTGCTACTTTCTTTAAATAGATATTCGACAATGTCCATTTTAATATATTCTATAGAAGAAATCCCCCCAGAGGACAATAGTTTCTTTTTTAAATGGTTGAATATGCATGCACATTAATATTTTTCTAGTTTATTATTTTTTATTTTTGTATTGATTAGCTTTTTTGTTATTGCTATTATTCCTGAATTGAATGCTTTGGTTATTTTTTAATCTTTCATTTTCTGAAAAATAAATGCAAGTTAAAACTACAAAATTTTCTCTGAGTATGCATGCTTGCTTTGTGAGACTTTGAACAGTAGCCCACCAGGCTCCTCTGTCCATGGGATTCTCCAGGCAGGAATACTAGAGTGGGTTGCCATGCCCTCCTCCAGGGGAATCTTCCCAACCCAGGGATCAAACCTGCATCTCCTGCAGCTCCTGCATTGCAGGTGGATTCTTTACCCACTAAGCCATAGGTGCTTTGGTCATATCTCATTTGTTTTGATAATTGACCTTCTTATAGTTTATTTATAAGTAGTTTTGACTTACTTTCAAACTCAAGAACTTAGAAGGACATTTAAAATTTTTCAAATAGATTTCTATGCATGGATGTGACAATCATTTCTAATTATTTTTATCTTTAATGCATTGCACACAGAGAATGCAACTGGTATGATTTCATTCACTTTGGAATTTGTTTCTTCTATTTTCTCTGGGGCTCAGTATATGTTCTAATTGTTTTTAATATTCTTAAAAATAATATGTGTTCTCTATTGAATATCAAGTTTTACACAGATCTATTAACTATGTGTGTAATTTTAAATGGTACTATAGTATTACTTACTTTATATTTTTCATCTTATTTTTTGTCTATATCAGTTTCTTCTTGAATTTTTATTGGTTTTCTTTTGTATATTTTGATGTTGTTAGATGTTGATGCTAATGTCTTGTTTGCTTTTCAACACTTTTGGCTCTAAATGTCATTTTGTCTCATACTAATACTCTAATACTATCTTATTTAAATTTAATTTAAAATTTTTAAATAGTGTTATATATTCCAGCCTTGAAAAGAACAAAAAAGTATTTTCAGAGAAGTTGCCTTTTCACTCGAACTTTCCTCAGCTGCAGAATTTCCCTCCCCAGACACAAGTGTTATCAGTGTGTTAAATGTAAGTCAGTATTTGGGGAGGGTCTGGTTAGACATCTTGATTCAGCTTCCATCTGGATTCAGTCTCTGAATATTGTTCCAATGGGGGGAATGCAGCTAGAATATGTTCTCTTGCATCAGTCTAGAGTTGCAAACCCTAGAGAGGCCCCATGTGAGGCCCAAAGAGAATATATTGTGATCTTGTGGTTAGGGAAGCCCTTCCATATTGCTGGCCCTAGACTATTTTCTTCAATACTTGTTGGTCAGGTGGCAGAAAAGGGTGGTAGGTGCACAAGTGTTGCCATAGGTTTGAGCCTTGATTTACCTTGTCTTGAAGTTTTCAATTTTTTAGTTTTTCTGGCTACACTGGGTCTTTGTTGCTACGTGCAGACTTTCTCTAGTTGCAGCAGGCAGGGGATTCTCTCTAGTTTCAGTTCTCAAGCTTCTCATTGCGGTGTTTTCTCTTGTTGCAGAGCACAGCCTCTAGAGCACGTGGGCTTCTGTGGTTGTAGTGCACAGGCTTAGTTGCCCCGCAGCATGTGGGATCTTCCGGGACCAGGGATTGAACCTGTGTACCCTGCATTGGCAGGTGGATTCTTAACACTGGATCACCAGGGAAGACCCAATTTTTATATCTTGAAATACCCATGCGTGCAGGTCTTCTGACATTTTAAGACAGTATGATTCAATCAATTGATTGATCAATCAATCACCAGTGTTGGCTGATGCTTATTTGTCTTAATGTGGATAACCATTAGATACACAGCCAGTTCTTACCCTAGGGAGCTTAAAATTTAATTGGGGCTAAAAATACTTATGAAACAAGGAACAACACGAAGAACATAAAACTAAGTGTATGCCTCAGGGTGATCCTGTTGGTCTTAGTCCTCTTTGGACAGTTTATAGAATAGCCAGCTAACTAGAAAGCTAGACAGACATGTGCATGTGTGCTCAGTCACTCTCTTGTATCCAACTCTTTGTGATTCCATGGACAGCAGTCTGCCAGGCTCCTCTGTCCATAGGATTCTCCAGGCAAGAATATTGGAGTAGGTAGCCATTTCCTTCTCCAGGGAATCTTCCTGACCCAGGGATCAAACTGCCATCTCTTGTGTTTCCTACACTGCAGGCAGATTGTTTACCACTGCACCACCAGGAAAGTCCTCCAAACAGACATAGATATAGTTATATATATTCTTTATGTAACTTATAATTTATAGTGCTATAGAACTCATATATGTGCATATTTCTATATATATCTATTTCATAGAACTCTGATATATCTTTTTCTTCTTATATGAAATTCAAATTTTCTTTTTCTTGTATATATTTCAATATTTATTAATACTGGGGAAGTATAAATTATGTTAATGAAGAACATTCAAGAAATGGGATTAGCTCTTTAAATTTTAAATAGAACCACTATTTTTAAATGGAGCATTTATATCTTTAAATAGAGGATTATTTCCTGCTGGCCATTTCTTACACATAGTGTTTGAAAAACAGCCCCCCATATATAAATAGGTAATGGGACTCACACCCAAAGCACAATTTATGTTAACCGACCATGTACAGTTGCTGAATATTTTGTGCCACAGATGGAGAATTAACACTTCTCCCTTTCATTTAGCACTCTTTATCCCTCCCCCCTCACCCTGCCCCTGTCCTTTCTTAATCTTGTCCTGTCTTTTCTTTCTCTCTCCCACCCCACTATCCTTCTCCCGCCAGGTCTGATGAGTTCTTCCCAGCAAGCACTCTGCACAAACCCTCCTCTGTGGGCCTCTCTCCTGAGAAGTTAGGTGGCTGTGTCAGTGCCTCTGATGCCTATTTTTACACTCGTGTTTGTCCGGAGTCTGACGTGGTTTATCACAGTCTCTCCAAAGACCCATTGTTCAGCACTTCAAGAAGAATGTTGTTATATTGACTGCTAGTGCGTCAGCCCGGCTCTCTCTGGAGGAGCTCTTGGATGAAATTAGATAATTTCCATTAGAAGACCGTGCATTATTAGTCCCTGGTGCCAAACCGGAGAAGGAGCCAAGATGACTATTTCTGGCCAGGCTCACCTCAGGAAGGAACCTTCTCAGCTTTAATGGGATTTTGCTATTGTTGGTTGCCTTCTGTTTGACACCAGGCCAGCCCAGGGTTGGAAATTGTTTAGAAAGCTGCATGAAATATAATAGAACCCCAGCCATTTGCTGAGGCACATTCCTGCACAGTGTTTATTTTGAAGAAGGGAAAAAAATATATTGTCCTTGGCAGACAACAATAAAAAAAAAAAAAGCAGTAACTTGAATCTCTGACCATATGCTTCTTGTTGCCAGTTGTGTTTAAAAACTCCCTGCCGGTATCGGAGAATTTCACACTGAAGTGGTAAATCTCTTGTAATATTTATAAGCATCTTCATTACAGACCCAGGAAGATATTTAAAGTCATCAAGGCCTTCAAGGCTGAAGCTATTTTAAATGGGTGGGTGCTGAAGAGAAGATGGAAACTGAAAGAATATTCCAGAATATCCCAGTCTGGCCCCAGATGTGGACCCCCCCAAAAAAAAAAAATCCCTCCACCCTCCTATCTAGCCAAAACTTTTCACCCCCAACAGCTGTAGGAGCTGAGCCTTTCTGAACTGCTTGTGTTCTGAGCAGACTTAATCACTGAAGCATTAGAGGACAATAGGAATAAATGCCTCTTTAGTCTTGAGAACATTGTAAAAATCAACCTTTGATCACAATGGTAGGGAGTTTTGTTTGGCTTTATTTTTGTTTCCATTCTCAAAAAACTAGCTCACCATCACAGTTGAATTTGGAGAAACAGTTGTCTCTGTTTTGGCAGGACTATGCCATGAACTGTCTAATGATATTAAAGGTTGGACATTTTTAAATGAGATTAAAATCCCTAAACTGCTTTCTTACAAATTTACTCAGTGTCACACACTTAGCTTTCTTTAATGGTCCCATTCTTTTTGGGGTTGTGTGTGTGCGTGAAAATCGTAAACAGAATAAAACAAAAGAAAGGAAAAAAACCTAAGGTGGGGTTTCAATAGACAATTCTTGAAAAAGCAATTCAACTCCATTTATAAGAGTTCCTTGGTTGAGTTAAAATGCAGCTTCCCAAGACAGCTTAAAGATAAAATCTTCAAGTCTAGGAGCTGATTCCATCAAATGACATTTAGATGCCCTCAGACACGTTGCTTCCTTTCAAGTATTTGGCCTTAACCTTGACCTTTTCCTCTTTATTTAATAAATAATATGTCCAACAACATCTTGACCATCAACAACAATGGGAGAGAGGGGAAGCAGAGCTAATTAAAAAATACTCACCAAACCTGATCACCAAGTCAACTTCTGGCATAAATGTCACCCCTTTCCCATGAAATTTTTCATCAGAAATGCTGACCCATGGCCAAAACTGACTGAGGGGTGACAGATGGGCCCTTCACAAGGGAGAACTGGAGAGAAAATTTTCAAAGTACATGCAGTCAGTAAACAGACTCTGCTCTGGCCCTGCCTAGACAACGGGGTCCTGATTTCATCTGAGGGAGGCGGGTGAACCCATGGGCACCAGCAATGAGTTTCAAGCGGCGGGTAGAATTCTAAGACAACCCCCAAATTCCAGCCCCCGAGTGTGTATGTCCTATGCAATCCCCTCCCCTTGAGTAGGGACAGAACCTGTAAACGGGATGGGACGTCACTCTTTGACTAGTGTCCCTTATATAGAAAAGAAGAAGAGACTTTGCTGTTGTAACTGAGATCTCAAATCAGGTGAAAGTGAAAGTCACTCAGTCATGTCCGACTTTTTGTGACCCCATGGACTATAGAGTCCATGGAATTCTCCGGGCCAGAATACTGGAGTGAGTGGCCTTTCCCTTCTCCAGGGGATCTTCCCAACCCAGGGATCAAACTCAGGTCTCCCGCATTGCGGGCAGATTCTTTACCAGCTGAGCCACAAGGGAAGCCCAAGAATACTGGAGTGGGTAGCCTATCCCTTTTCCAGAGGATCTTCCCAACCCAGAAATTGAACCAGGGTCTCCTGCATTGCTGGCAGATTCTTTACCAACTGAGCTATGAGGGAAAGGGAGATTATCTTGAGCGGATCTGACTTACAAGGGGGATTGGGTCCTTCCCCAGGGGCATTCTCTTTCTGGCCTTGAAGCAGCAAACAGCTCTACTGTGAACTCCAGTGGTGAGGGGGCATTGTCCAGGCGCTGAGGAGCCCAACACCTGCACAGAATTGAATGCTCCCAATCCCAGGGACGGCGGAGCCTGGTGGGCTGCCGTCTACGGGGTTGCACAGAGTCGGACACGACTGAAGCAACTTAGCAGCAGCAGCAACAATCTGAATGAGACTGGAAGTGGATCTTCAGCTCCACAGGAGAATGCAGCAGGCTCATAGTCTGATTGCAGCCTTGTGAGAGCCTGAGCAGAGGACATAGCTAAGCAGTGTCCAAGCTCCTGACACATAGAAACTGTGAGATCAGAATGGTATTGGTTTAAGCCATTAAACTTGTACTAATTTTCTATGAAACCATAGATGACTAATACAAAAGCTCTACAGACAGCTTGACCAGTTTTGAAATGCTGGACACTCTACCTGAAGTCTGCTATTGCTACAGGCAGGTCATCTATATGTGTGTGCCTACAGTGGTCTGGAGGCTTTTCAGGATCCATGCCTGAGATCTCCCAGTACCTTCAGTTGGATATGACTGCCTTCCTGCAGTTCCAGAGGCTCTAAGGTACCATTCACTGGCCATTTGTTTTACTTAAGGCAACATCATGGACACTGGGGGAAATAACATATTTTGAGACCATACTAGGCTGGGTTTGAGTGCCTCTTTTGACATGTTTTAAGCCAGGTAACTCAGTCAAGTCATTTACACTTTTTGAGTCTCACATTTCTAAAATGCAGATGATAATATAACTTCCAGAGTTTTCATGAGAAGTAAACGAATTACCTGTATGAAACACCTGGCCCAGAGATTGGACTCTAGCATGTGCTAAATACGTTCATTTTCTTCAAGACTTAGCTTAAGATCTACCAGAAAGCTAGCTTTGATGTTGCCTCTGCTGCCTGCTAGTAAGTTACTTAACTGTACTCTGCTTCCACATTATCATGAATAAAATGAAAATAGCATTAGTACTTATTGGATACCATTATTGTAAGGATGTAAATAAAATAATCCATAAACAAATCACTTATCACCTGCATGGTACACAGTAATGTTAGTGTTTTTAATTATCATTCCCCTTCCACTTACCAAACTGGAATGCCTCACTTCCTTCTCCATGGTCTCATGAGCTTTGACTGGATTTCTAAGATAGCTCTTCTCATATTCTCAGATATGGGTATTGTAAGAAATTGTATGTATTTCTTTCTCTCCCAATTTACCTTTTGCTTTCAGGGGACAGGAGCCATGACTAATTCATCTCTGTAAGCCACTCAAAGCCTTGCCTCTTGCCTTCCAAATAGTAGATGGTCAAGAAGTATTGACTTGGGACTTCTCTGGTGGTCCAGAGGTTAAAACTTCGTCTTTCAATGCAGAGGTGTGGATTCAATCCTTGGTCGGGAAGCTAAGATCCCACATGTCTCATGGCCAGAAAACCAAACATAAAACAGAAGCAATACTGTAACAAATTCAATAAAGACTTTAAAAATGGTCCACAACAAAAAAATCTTTTAAAAAAGTACTGACTTGACCAAATTTTCAATTGACTTGGACAGAGCCAATACTAGATAAAAGCTAATTACAGAACCCAAGCAAAGTAGTGACCTTGTAGGCTCATTTGGTCCCTCCTGCTCGGGAGATCAAGTCAGCCAAGGTGAATGTGTCTCAAGCTTGGTGGAAAGATCCTCATGTATAGAGTTGGTATTATCGTTCATTAATTAATCCCTTGAACATTAATTTTCTCGGAATGTGTGTATCTAGTAGATGCTATATGCTCAAACACTCAGTTGCATCCGACTCTTTGTGACCCCCTGCAGAGGACCAGCCAGGCTCCTCTGTCCATGGGCATTCTCCAGGCAAGAATACTGGAGTGGGTTGCCATGCCCTCCTCCAGGGGATCTTTCCAACCCAGGGATCTAACACAGGTCTCCCACTTTGCAGGTGGATTCTTTACCATCTGAGCCACCAGGGAAGATAGAGCGGTACAAACCAAGAAGTAGATGACAGATTCCTTCTCTCAGAAAAGCTTCCTGATCTGTCAGCCAATACTATCCCCCTGGGCTTTGTAGGTGGCACTAGCGGTAAAGAACCTGCCAGCCAGTGCAGGAGTAAGAGATGGGGCTCAGTCCCTGGGGGTACAGTAAGTACTAATGCACCATCCCCCTTGACGGGGAGCTCTCTCTCGGCTCTCTCTAATATCCATCTCTCCTTGCTGAAATTCTGCCCACAGTCTCTGCTCTGAACTCAGGAGAGGGCCCGGAGGACAGCTGTTCCCCATCCTCAGCCACGTGACCCTCACATAGTTAAAGCCCATTACTGAGTCACCCCTCAGCTTTTGCCTCACTTAAGCTGTGCCTCTAAAGCAGGGATATTGATGACGACCTGACTGGTAGGGCGACTGTGAGAAATAACTCATTAAAATGGCTGCAGGGTGCAATGAAAAGGCCAGAGAACAGGGCCAAGCGGCTTCCCCCAGCACTCCATTCATTTTCAAGGGAAAACAATTCTAGATCAGAGCTATAAAAAGAACGCTGAAGATAAAGTGTACCTCTCTCCCCACCTCGCTATTTGTCTTCTATGAGGATCCGGGCACTTGCCAGGCCTCCTTTTCAGCCTTTGTCACAGAACAGTTCTCATCTGTTCTTTTATTCATGCTGGGCCCTTTTCATTGTCTCCTGCTCAGAAATGTGTGATAAGGATCTAGCTGACTGGCATTAGGAAACTCAGCTGTTCAACAAAGGAACCTGTCATTGTGCCCCAGGCACTTCAAAGCTCTCACAATATCTTATTTTAATTATTTGTTGTTTTTTTTTTAAAAGTTTGAACAATGTGTTTTGCATCCTAGATTGTCTGTGGGAAAATATATTTCTTGTTAGTTGGAGCCAGAGCTGCTGACAACTGCGAAAATAACTACACAGTAATTCATGCTAAAGTTTGTGAAAATACTTGAAATTCTTTTTTAAAGAATTAGAAGTATGCTTCTATTGTGTACCATAGTACTGATTAGACCTCATTGTGGGCATCAGTAGAAGCTAAGGATCTGGATGGCGCAACTAGATTATCCAGACTCAATATTAGCACATTTTTGCTAATATTAATTCAATGTGACTGTGTAGTATTATTGTAGAGGTAAAGACAGTGGAAGGAGCTTTCATTCTCATAAGAGGGGCCTGATGTGTCTACCAGACACTACAGTAACAGGGGCCTGATGACTGGGATGGACAGTGAGTATAAAGTTCAAGTGAATTTTAGACTTGAATTCCCAGCTCAGGCCTCACATTTCCACGCTTAACACTACAAAGGGCTATTTAACAGATCAAGTTAATCAAAACAAAACTGATAATACACTATGGACACCAGGAATTAGGAGGGAATACTGCAAATGGCAAGGAAGTATAAATTGAGAGGAAATGATAAAGTGGCTTATTGTGATCCATTCATAGAAGCAGAAGCAATAGCGCAAACTCAGCAAAAATGGTTATTCTGGACTTTTCTTCATCTCCAACACCACTCGTGGCCTTCTCCAGTGGCAGATGATTAAGACTCACTCTTCTAGGCCAGGTCCTGAACTGCAGTCAACAAGAGAGGTTCCTATCTTATTCAGACTGCTCACCAAGCATCTAACAAGGTGCTTTCATACTCACTATGTTCTGCATTAATGAGTCAATACATAAAAACTTAAGTCTAAGAGGCATCTTGAAAGGCACTCAGCATTGCTTTGTTTTGTTTTGGACACCAGTGGCAGGTATTTGATCCTATTTTTCTGTCCATGGTGTACCATCATCATCAGTCCTTGCAAGTCTCCTCTCTTATTTTACGTCTACTTTATTATTATTTCTTTCCTCTGCTCCTTCAGCCTGAATCCCATTTTTCTCTCTACCATAAGCACCCACCCCAGAGTATCTAATTTATGTTCTTAGTTATATGCATATTTATAAATATCATGATATTATTGTGTGTGTTTAATTTACACATAGTATTAGCTGTGTTATCTCATTATATTTCTTACTCTAGTCATGCAACAGTATCTTTTAAAGATCTACACATGTTGTTTTATGTATATACATGTTTTTAATTTTGACTGCTGCATTATATACCATTATTTTTGTATATCATCTTACATTTATCCAAGGGAATGGATATATGATTGCCTTTAACCCCTGCAATTTTAATCACTCTTCAGTTCAGTTCAGTCCAGTCACTCAGTCGTGTTCGACTCTTTGCGACCCCATGAATCACAGCACGCCAGGCCTCCCTGTCCATCACCAACTCCTGGAGTTCACTCAGACTCACGTCCATCGAGTCAGTGATGCCATCCAGCCATCTCATCCTCTGTCGTCCCCTTCTCCTCCTGCCCCCAATTCTCTTAGTAATAATCAATCCTTTCCCCATTTATTTTGTTGATAACTTATAATTTTAATATAATTTGAAACAAAGAAAGGTGAAAAGAATAGTACACAGAACTCCCATCAGTATACCCAAATTTACCAACTAATTACATTTTGTCCCATTTGCTTTCTCATTATCAATTTACCTATATTTATAAGTGTATTTTTTTGATCATTTAAGAGTAAGTTAGAGATATGATCAAGTCCATCTATCACTAAATTTATCTACTAAAAAGTCAATGGTCAAAAAATAAATCAAAGAGAATATCATGAAATACCTTAAGACAAATGAAAACTGAAAACACAGCACTCCAAATCTATGGAAGACACCAAAAGCAGTTCTAAAAAGGAAGTTTGGTGATACAGGCCTACCTCAATAAAGAAAAACCTCAAATAAACAATCTTGCTGCTGCTGCTGAGTCACTTCAGTCGTGTCCGACTCTGTGCAACCCCATAGACGGCAGCCCACTAGGATGCCCCATCCCTGGGATTCTCCAGGCAAGATTTACCATCTAAAGGAGTTAAAAAAAAATGTTCAAAGTCAATAGAAGGAAAGAAATAATAAAGATCAGAGAGGAAATAAATAGAAATTTTTACAAAACTATAAAAGATCAGTGAAATTGAAAACTGGGTTTTGGCAAAGATAAACAAAATTGATAAATCTTTTGCCATTTTATTGTCATGAAGTGCCTCTCTTATCTCTGACACTATGTCTCGCTTTGAAGTTTATTTTGCCTAATTTTAGTATAGCCATTCAAACTTTCTCATACTTTCGTTTGCCTCATATGTCACTGTCCATTCTTTAACTTTCAATCCATCTATTTTCTTATACTTAAGGTACCTCTCTTGAAGATAACAGACACTTTTAGTCTTGCTTTTTTTATCCACTCCTACAAACTTTGCCTATTTAGTTGGTCTATTTACATTTAGTTTAATTATTGCTGTGTAGGATTGAGGTCTACCATTTGCTCTTTGCTTTCTGTTTCTCCTATTTGTTGTTGTTGTTTTTTTTAATTTTATTTAATTAGAGGCTAATTACTTTACAATATTGTGGTGTTTTTTGCCATACATCGACATGAATCAGCCACAGGTGTACATGTGTTCCCCCATCCTGAACCTCCCTCCCACCTACCTCCCCACTCCATCCCTCAGGGTTGTCCCAGAGCACCAGCTTTGAGTCCCCTGCTTCATGCTTTGAACTCGCACTGGTCATCTGTTTTACATATGGTAATATACATGTTTCAATGCTATTCTCTCAAGTCATCCCAGCCTCATCTTCTCCCACATAGTCCAAGAGTCTGATCTTTACATCTGTGTCTCTTTACATCTGTGTCAACTCTGCTGTCTTGCATATAGGGTCATCATTACCGTCTTTCTAAATTCCATACATATGTGTTAATATACTATATTGGTGTTTCTCTTTCTGACTTACTTCACTCTGTATAATAGGCTCCAGTTTCATCCACCTCATTAGAACTGACTCAAATGCTAAAGCTGAAACTCCAGTACTTTGGCCGCCTCATGCGAAGAGTTGACTCATTGGAAAAGACTCTGATGCTGGGAGGGATTGGGGGCAGGAGGAGAAGGGGATGACAGAGGATGAGATGGCTGGATGGCATCACTGACTCGATGGACGTGAGTCTGAGTGAACTCGGGAGTTGGTGAGGGACAGGGAGGCCTGGCGTGCTGCGATTCATGGGGTCACAAAGAGTCAGACACGACTGAGCGACTGATCTGATCTGATCTGAATAGTCCATTGTGTATATCTCCCATTTGTCTTTTATTTTTCTGTGCTCTACCTTCTTTTGGTTAATTGAATATTTTTTACTATTCCATTCTTCCACTGGCTTTACCTCCTTGCACTTTTTTTTTTTTTTTGCTTTTGTTTTTGTTTAGTAGTTGTTTTAGGAATTCTTAACTAGTTACTTAGAGCTAATATTGTATGAAGTGTTAAAAAAAATCCTTGCCAACCGTATAGTTCCATTCATCCACTCCCCTTCAACCTTTATGCTATTATTTCATACATATTACAAGTCTACACCTTATAACCCTTATATATATTTTAAATTAAGAAAGAAAAAGTAGTTTTAATCCAAGTGCTGAATTCTTTATTTTTACTGCTAGATTTTTCATACTAAGACCTAAGAGAGCTGATATGTAGTTCTAGCCCAAGTCCAAAGGCCCAAGGACCTGGAGAACCAATAGTCTAAGTTCCAGTCCAAAAGCTGGCAGGCTCAAGACCCCAAAAGAGCTAATGTTTCAGTTTCAGTATGGAAAAGGCTGATGTCCCAGTTGAGCAGTCAGGCAGAAGGAATTCCTTCTTAGCCTTTTTGTTCTATTCAGGTCTTTAATTGGACGAGGCTCACCCACATTAGGGTGGGTAATCTGCTACTCAGTCTACCAATTCAAACATTAATCTAATTCAGAGACATCATCACAGATACATTCAGGATAATGTTTGACCAAATTTTTGGGTTCTGCATGGCTTGTCAAGTTGACACAAAAAATTAGTCATCACATCCTGTTTGTCCTACAGTTTCTCTCTTAGCTTCTGACATCCATCAACTTCCTCTCACTTCTCCAAGATTTGGCTCTAAATGGAAGCTGGCACCCTTTGCTAGTTGATCATCTTTTGTGGAAAAGAAAGCTTCCAAAGTATTATTTAAAAATAGTCAACTTATTTAGGAAACTCCAAATTTTAGGATTGTTCCAAGACATTTCTTTAAAAAGCATGGAAATCTCCTTAGCAGCTTTTTTTTTTTTTAACATTTCTCTGGTTTTGCTTCTTTACATTATTTTAGTCTATATGTGTGCTTAATCATGTCCAACTTAAAGAAATTTAAGAGGAAAACATGGGCTTGCTATCTACCAAGTTTTGTTTGATTATTTGCAATTTTATTTATGTTTTGTTTTTAATAAACAAGTGCTAATGGTTGAAATTCAATATATTAGCCATATAAGATATATGACAAGTTATGGGCCAAAAGAAGTCAACTATAGGAAGAGGAAGTTCTGAATAAGACAGTTAATGAGACTCACTGCATGATAAATATAGTACATTAAGCGATCTTTGAATCCCAGAGGAAAATTATATTATAGACTGAATGTTCTTGATGGTGCCTGATTTCCCCTTCCCCCGAGGAAGCATTCTTCAGCTCTTTTTCCTAATGGTTATCTCCAAAGCCCCAGTTAGAGAATGCTGCAGGGTCAGTGGAGAGGCGCAGAGTTTAAGCCTTCAAGTACTGAAATCGAGATAAATATGCCAAGCATCCAAGTGCTGTTAAAACCTCCAGAAAGGCTCTGGAGTGGTCTGTTTATTTCTCAGTATTTTTGAGTCAGTCCCTTGGTTCTCAAGGAAGAGGGAAGGACGTGAGAATTCCAGTGCACTATTATTCATTCTTCTGTCCTGTGGGGAGCAAGGCTCTGATCACTCTTGGAGAGGGAGGCAGACATAGGCTGGCTTACAGATTTCTTTCTTTCTTTTTTTACTGCCAGGTTAGGTGATCTCAGAAGAGGCAACTGGTTGCCAGGAATCACAGATTTTGTAAAAGCCAAAAGTCACACTGGAAATACTCTGATCACCTCTCAATTTACAGGAGAAAGAAACAGGCCCAGATGCAGTCAGTAGGTTGCTCCAGATCTTACAGTGGGAAAGGTGGACAAGAAGCCAAATGATCTGACTCCTGAATCAATGATTTTCCCATGACACTGAGACTTCACATGAATACCGATTTTTTAAATCTGCTTTCTTTAATGGTCTCATCTCTTCAATGGAGTATGGTACTCACCTTGACATTTTTTGAATGAATGAATGACTTTAACTCTCAGAGATAATACTTTCATTCGTATTGATTTCTATGGTTTTGCTTCTTTACATTATTTTAGCCTATGTGTGTGCTTAGTCGTGTCCAACTCCTTGCAACCCTATGGACTATAGCCTGCCAGGCTCCTCTGTCCGTGGTATTGTCCAGGCAAGAATACTGGAGTGGGTTGCCATTTCCTTTTCCAGAGGATCTTCCCAACCCAGGGATCAAATCCACAACTCTTGCATCTCCTGAATTGGCAGGCAAGTTTTTGGCCACTAATGCCACCTGGGAATGGAGAAGGCAATGGCACCCCACTCCAGTACTCTTGCCTGGAAAATCCCATGGACAGAGGAGCCTGGTAGGCTGCAGTCCATGGGGTCACTAAGAGTCAGAAACGACTGAGCGACTTCACTTTGACTTTTCACTTTCATGCACTGGAGAAGGAAATGGCAATCCACTCCAGTGTTCTTGCCTGGAGAATCCCAGGGACGGGGGAGCCTGGTGGGCTGCTGTCTCTGGGGTGGCACAGAGTCGGACATGACTGAAGTGACTTAGCAGCAGCAGCAGCAGCCACCTGGGAAGCCCTTATTATGGCCTATTTTAGGACAATTAGCATTTGCTTTTTTTCTTGACAAAAGAGTTTAAAAATCTGGGGTTGAAGGTAGGAATAGAAGCTGGACACAGGGAGACCCTTCTTTGCTTTCACTGCCCTGAATGACCCATGAGTGGGTGAGTGGGCTGCTTACTCACTTGTCAGTCCTTAAGCTTTTCCAAAACCACTACAATGTGTTAGGTCCTGGGTCAGGTTAGAAGCTGGGGGTACAGAACTGAAGTATATGGTTCAGGTAGCAGGTAAGTTGGATGTCACAGAGCTAGGAAGACACAGCCCAGCAAAATGTGAGTTTCCAGCCAGTGTGTTCAGTGCACAGGTGCTATGGGAGCAGAGGAGAGGTTGATCCAGCTGGACACAGGTCACGTCACACTGACATTCCTTATGTAGGGATATATTGCATCTTGGTTATCTGCTTTCCCTAACTCCCTGTGTAGTACCAGCTCAGGAGAGATGAAGAGAATTATCAAATGAATGAATGCATAAAGTATTTCAGGTTTTGTAAATGTAGAAGGTGCAAAGAATCCACTACTTTGCCTACACACACAGGTAGCAAAGCAGCCACAGATAAATCTGACCCAGACTTTTGTTTTGGCCCATGTCGTGATTTTTAGAAACTTGAACCACACTGTGTTTTAAAATATTGACATCTGACTTCTTTTCAAAAATCAGCAGAATATCTGACAACACTGTGCACTTATTCCAGAATGACTGGCTGGTTGGCGCTGGTAGAACCTATATTTTCCTACTGAGCATAAGCCTTGAGGTGGCCGTGTCCCCATTGGTCATTCTGTGTGGGCCTGTGCACCTCACCCGGACATCTACTCTCGCATTCTGGGTCTGGACATCCACAGGAGTGGAGATCAGTGTGGGGAACAGCAGGTGTACCCGAGGGAACCGGGGAAGGATTTCTGGAGTTCCAGGGACTCTCGGAAGTGCAGCATGTGAAGCTGGGGAGAGAGGGCTGGCCTGACGGGAGGCGATCCTTCCTGATACTCAAGGTGGGCGCTCCACCAAGGGGATGGCTGAAGACAAGGAGACCATGCCTCCAGTTTTCCTCCTGAAAAAGCAGATATTTTCTTTTGAGAAATTAAAAAATACATTTAGTAAGTCTTCTAAAAAGCAATAATCAGCTCACTACACGTTAGCATGAATACCATATTTTTAAAAACGATTATATCTCCCCTCCAAAATTTTAGTGCTAAGTGGCATTATCTTATATTTCTGCAAATATCTTTATGTTTTGCTTAACAGAAGACAGCTGGTGTTCATTTTTATATTCAGTCTACAGTGGTATACTGTTTTCATTGAAGTATATGAAGAAAATAAACACACAGAGATGAAATCAGAAAAGAGGAAAGTATTTTAATAGTCTTTTCATATAACTGTGGCTGTCCTTCTGTAAATGGAATATATGGCATCATGTCCTTTCCCAGGGAAGAATATGTTCATATGTAGGTTCCTTTTGCTGGGAAAGTGTCTCCCCACATCTAATCCTAACCACCACCACATCCTGCATTGCATGAGGCGGTTATCCTCCAGGGCTAGGCTGAAATGGTCTCTTGGGACCCTGAACTTCCCCTTGGTAATGTTCGTCACACTTGCAATTAGTTATTTGTGTCATTAGCTGCTTCGTGCCAGGCTTTCCCACTGTAGGGGAAGCTCCATTACTGACTGCAGCGCTGTGTCTGTTTTGTTGATGACTGTGTGGAGCCCATAGTAGGTGCTCAATAAGCATTTTATGAACGTCTTTAAGATGTCTTCCATGGGACTTCCCTGGTGGTCCCGTGGTTAAGACTTCACCTTCCAATGTAGGGATGAGGGTTCGATACCTGGTCAGGGAGCTAAGGTTCCACATGCCTCATGGCCAATAAACCAGGACATTTTTTAAAAAAAAGCAATATTGTAAAAAATTCAATAAAGACTTTAAAATGGTCCACATCAGTAAATTGACACAACCACTATTGAGAACAGTAAAAAACTAGGACTAAAACTACCACATGGGCCAGCAGTCCCGCTACTGGGCGTATACCCTGAGGGAACCGTAATACAAAAAGACACATGTACCTCAATGGTTATTGCAGCACTATTTACAGTAGTCAGAACATAGACGAAACCTAGATGTCCTTCGACAGATGACTGAATAAAGAAATTCTGGTACATATATACAATGAAATATTAATCGCCCATAAAAGGAATGAATTTGAGTCAGTTCTAGAGGACGGAGGAGCCTGGTAGGCTGCCGTCTACAGGGTGGCACAGAGTCAGACACGATTGAAGTGACTTAGCAGCAGCAGCAGCAGCTAGTGAAGTGGATGAACCAAGAGCCTGTTGTTACAGAGTGAAGTAAGTCAGAAAGAGAAAAGCAAATATCATATATTTACACATATATATGGAATCTAGAAAAACTGTATTGATGAACCTATTTGCAGGGTAAGAATAGAGACACAAACATAGAGAACAGCCTTGTGGAGAGGGTGGGATGAATTGAGAGAGTAGCCTTGAAGCATATACATTATCATATGTAAAATAGATAGCTAGTGGGAAGTTACTGTATAACACAGGAAGCTCAACCCAGTGGTCTGTGACAACCTAGAAGGGTGGGATGGGGTGGGAGGTGGGAGGGAGGTTCAAGAGGGAGAGGACATATGTAGACTTATGACTGATTCATGCTGTTGTATGGCCAAAACAACACTGTAAAGCAATTATCCTCCAATTAAAAAAATATTTAATGGTCCAAATTAAAAAAAAAAAACTCTCTCTGGCCTCTAACGCCTCATCATCTTTAGGGAGCCTATTCAGCGGGCAGCTAAGCAGGAGAAAGGCTTTCAATAAGCTGCTCCTAGCCTGCCCTCTCTCTAGATAACTACCCTGGCACTTCACATTTTCACACTGCTTAGAGAGACAGGCCTCACAGACGGGGAGCTCGTTGGACCGGGCCTAAACAAGCAATGCAGAAAGAACGTCTATGTATAGCTGAGTCATTTTGCTGTGCAGCAGAAACTAACACAACATTGTAAAGCAACCATACTCCAATAAAAATTAATTTAAGAAAAGAAAGAAAGAACTTATAAAGGCATTGACTGCTGTGCAAGAGGTGAGTTGAGGGTGGGAATCTGCTCCCTGGTGCAGACATGTGTCTGAGCAGGAGAGAAAGGCCCCAGGGGTGGACTAAGAACAAAGTGATTTCAGATGTGACCCCAAAATGCCATCCCAAGGTTTTCTATTGAGGTGCTTCTCTCATTTATTTATTTATTGGCCGTGGCCCCACAGGATTTAGTTCCAAGACCAGCGACTGAACCCACGGCCACTGCAGTGGAAGCATAGACTCTTAACCACTGGATGGGCAGGAAAGTCTCAAGCAGCTTTTCTCTTAAGTAACAAGCATTGAGGGTTAGCTAATTTTTATTAGGATCTTGATTTTCCTTAAAGATTCTCTAACATAAAAGTAAAACATTTGCAAACTGGAGTTCTGTGCATTCTCTGTAACAATTTTCTGCCCACACACCCTAGCAGACCACTCTGATAACCCCTGCCATAAAGTTCCCAGGGAGGCGCTGTGCAGTTCACAAAGTACTTTTACATACCTGCTATCAGATAGTCGTGTATACATGAGGCCTCAGTAGTATCATATGATGGATGGTGCGTTAGCATACTCATTCCTGTTTTATGGCTGTTTCAGTGAAGACCCACAAAGGTTAGGAAGCCTGGCCCCCAGTCACTCAATCAGCACAGCCAGCGCTGAGGTCTGAATAGGCAGTTTTCCTGGTCACCTTCCAGTTCCCTCTCGCCTATCTTATGGGGCTGAAGTTTTTCCAAGGGAACCAGATGACTTCCAGCAGGCTGGCGGACCTGAACTTTAGCACTTCAATGTAGGGCCACATCTGATCATTTCTGGTTATGATCCAAAGAAACAAAAACCTCTCCGAGGGTCAACAACATTGTCATGAACCTCCCTGAACCAGTTCCCTGACAGGGACACGGCATTTGGTGCCCCTGGTGATCCAGCTGGACACATCTCCTTGGGCACTTTGCACTTGTAGAGGTGGGGGTGGGGGTGGGGGTGGGGGGTGGGAGCATGTAGGAATCCTGCCACAGGCTGGTTTGGGGGGGCAAGGTCACTGCGAGAAACTAACTGGCTATGGGGGAAGGAGGCAGGAGCCAGGCCCCGTTTACAAAATCAGCCTTCAGGCTGTTGTCTGCAGCAGAGGAGATCTCAGGGGCGACCTCTTCCAGGCACAAAACAAAAGGGTGGAGGGGAGGAAGCAAGTGAGCTTGCTAATCTCAGTTGTTTATTTTTCCTCCCTCATTTCCTCCTGTGTTCCTCCAACCCAAATCCCCCAGCCTCTGGTTTCCCGCCCCTATCTGGTTAATAACCTCCCAGGGCAGCCTCCTCAGCAGCCCTCCTTGGCTCCCCCCTGTAATCTCTTCTCCAGGCTTTGCTGAGGCTGTATTTACCACCACACAGGATTTCCGTAGGTGATAACCGCAGGGCCTGGTGGCTCCGGGGCAGTCCCCCCTCCCCTCACGGGGGTCTATTTACGGCAGGGGAAGAATTCCAATCTCTCCCAAGAATATGATTGTCCTGAGGGGGTCTCACCTACACCAGTGGCTGATCCCGCCTCTTGGTAAGAGTCACTCATGCTCACACCCCTCCCTCCCTGACCTCCAAGTGTGTGGGGGCCCAAATGCAGAGACAGGAGAGAATGTTCAAAGGTGAATTGTCTGAGGCGAGTCGCTCACTCACAAAGATCACAGGCACAGGGTCTTGGGGCGGGACCTCCGAAAGTCTCCACCTCTTCCTCCTGGACTGGCCTTGTCAATCCAGGTCCCGCCGGAAGTGGGTATGCACCAGCCACCCCGCGTTCACTCATTTCAGGGCTGGTCGCTCAACACTCAGAGAAGTATCCACCTCCCAGGGTGGTTTGTTTTTAAACTTGGTATTGATGAGGAATGCACATGGGGTCACCAATTCAATGGTTTCACCATATGGACTTACTGAGGGAAGGAGCACCCAGATCAGAATATTGGCCGCACTCACAAGCCCTTCGCGATACCCCAACCTAGGCACTGCCACCTCCTTTCACTTCCAGCCCCCAGGACCACTGTCCTGACTCCTGACACCACAGATCCATTTTGCCTCCTGAGGTGTACACTGAAGAAGCTGGATTCCAGAGTTGCAGAGATAAGACTTTCGTTTTTCTCAGTCAACAGTATCTGGGAGGCAGGAGGCTTGTGGAGCCTGATCTGAGTGTTCTATTTTATTTTCAACTGTCAAGATCGCTAATTCCTTAACACCACATAACTGTGAGGAATTTTAGGGAAGGAGTTATCTTTAGTAAGAAACCCTGCAATGGGCAGCATGCCAAGTGTGGAGGAAAAGTGGAATGAGACAAGTTAGACGAAGGCGTTGCAAAGAGATAGGGACTGCGTGAAGCCGAGGCCTCCAGGGGCTTCAGGAAACGTGTTAACATTTTCACCAAAGGGAGAGAGAAAAGAATTCTAAACTCTCTCAACCACCTTCAGTCCATACTTGCCTCTTTCCACATTTTTCTCTATTTCTTGTTGTTGTTGTTCAGTCACTAAGTCATTTCTGACTCTTTGCAATCCCATTGACTGTAGCCCACCAGGCTCCCCTGTCTGTGGGATTTCCCGGGCAAGATAACCAGAGTGGGTTGCCAATTCCTGGGGACCTTCCCAACCCAGGGATCGAACCCATGTCTCTGGCATTGGCAAGTGGATTCTTTACCACTGACTCACCAGGGAAGCCCTCTGTATTTCTAGAGACACTATTTTAAGCAAAGCCATACCCCCTACCTCTTTACTTTAAACATGTGAAAACAGAAAGATAATATAAGCCACATATGTAATTGTGTGTGTGTGTGTGTGATAAAATACACATGACATAAAATTTACCATTAGTGATATTTAGTACATTCACAATATTGTGCAGCCATCACCACTACCTGGATCTAGAACCTTTATATCATCCTAAAAGGACACCTCACACTCATTAAGCTATCACTCTCCTTTCTCAAAACCATGTTCAGATGTTACCAAATAGGTGGCAATGTCTTAACTATATGTGTGTTGTCCAGGCCCTCCCCTACTCTTGTCAAAAAGAATGCTAATCTTCTTTCTTCATACAAGATCCACATAATATCATTTTAAATTTTCTGGTAGTCATGCCAAAAAGGTAAAAAAAAAAAGTGAAAATAATTTTACTAATTTATTAATAGCCAATCCATTTTTATGGCTGAGTATTTCATTGTATATATCTTCTTAATTCGTTCATCTGTTGATGGACATTTAGGTTGCTTCTGTTTACAGAAACATGGATGAACCTAGAGATGATCATGCTAAGTCAGAAAGAGAAAGACTAATATCATCTGATATCACTTATATGTGGAATCTAAAATATGACACAGAAGAATGTATCTATGAAACACAAACAGACTCACAGACATAGAGAACAGACTTGTGGTTGCCAAAGGGAGAGGGTAGGGAAGGATGGCTTGTGAGTTTGGAATTAGCAGATGCAAACTATTATATACAGGTGGATAAACAATAGGTCCTACTGTATAGAATAGGAAACACCACTCAATATCCTGTAATATTCATAATAAACCATTTAGCATATGAAAAAGATTATATATGTATACATATACATGTATAACTGAATCACTTTGCTATACAGCAGAAATTAACGCATACAGCTATACTTCAATAAAATAAATTTTAAAAAATAATTAATTTAATCCAATATTTCCAAACTGTTGTCATTTCAATGCATCATCATTATAAAAATGATTGCTGATCTATCTTGCACTCTTTTATTTGCACTAGGTATTTGAAATTGGGTGTGTATCTCTCATATATTGTACATCTCTGGGGGGACCAGCCATATTTCAGGAACCCCACATGGCTAATGGCTACCATGTTGGACAATGTGGCTCTACACAATTTGTAGAATGCTACCAAAATCCCAAATCATCTTTCTTAAAGGTGATTGTTAAATACTCAAACTTTTTTAAGGCTACAATTATGTTTTGAATATCAATTTACTTTCTCCCATTATGAAAAATAATACACCTGGAAACTAAGGAAATAAAAATTACCACTAAGCGCCAACACAAGAAAAACTATAATTGCTCTTTGGCACTCTGTACGTCATGATTTCTTTGTAGTTTTTTTCTCATTGTTTTGTGCACCACACAGCAGCATTACCACCACTTTGAGGCAGAAGCTCAAGGCCAACATAACCACTTACCAGAGGCAATTGTGCCACTCTCTCCAGGGTCATGAGGAGGTTGGTGAACTAGCTTGTGTCTAAGAGTCTCTCCAACCCAGACATGCCAGGGTAGTAGGATGCCATTCATCCCTGCCATTTAACAGACACACACGGACACACACACACACACACACACACGTCCCAGGCCTTTCCTTCTACCCCATAGAACAGCCTGCAAAGGAGCAAGAACATCATCAGTCAGCCTTGCTAACTTGCTGGGAAAACACAAGGATCTCAACAGAAGCACTTTTATTTAGCATTCATACTCAGAAAGAAGAAAACCTAGCAGAAACCAGACTCGGTATGCAAGAATGTAAAAATTTTTTTTTTTTTTTTTTTTGAGATTCCCAGAAGCTTCATGCCACAATGCCCCAAGCTGGGAAAAAACGTGCCATTTCATATGTTTATAACAACATCTGATTTAATATTATACAATTTTGCTTAGTCAAAACCAGAACAAATACCTTCAGATTTATTACATCCTTCTATTCAGTAACTTAAGTTATCATAGTTAATAATCCAACCATTTCAGAGCCCAAGAAAAAAAGCTTTCTAATTCTTTGGGATGAAAGATTCTGGAGATGCAGGTTTTTTTCATGGAGGATTTTAGGTTTTCAAGCTCTCAATGAAGCTTGAAATTCATCTTTTCCAGTTCACATGAAAAGAGTTTCCTCTGAAGCTTGGCTGGAAGGTAGAAAGAGAGGAAAACCAGTTGACAGACAGAATCTCTGTGGGCTTTTAGAGAATGTGGCAATTTCTCACCAGCATCTCTAACTCTTACCTTGTCTGGAAAAATAAAATAAACACAAAGAAACAAACACACAAAAAAACCCATACCAATGGCCCCATGTTCTTTACATTGGTAATGCTGTATTTTGGACTTCCTTCTTACTTCTTGATTCATTAAAAGGCACCAATTGATTTTTGCTTCGATTTGTTTTGTTCACACAGCTTGTAGGATCTTAGTTCCCTGACCAGGGATCAAACCTAGGCCAACTGTAGTGGAAATGCAGAGTCTTAACCACTGGACCACCAGGGAAGTCCCATCAATTGATTTTAAAAAAGAAGCAAATGCCACTCTCTCAAAACATCCTACCCTCGCCTTCACCCACGGTGTCTGAAAGTCCATTCTCTATGTCTGCTTCTCCATTCCTTCTCTGCAAATAGGTTCATCAGTACTATTTTTCTAGATTCCATGTATGTATTAATATATGTATTAATACACAATATTTGGGCTTTCCTGATGGCTCAGACAGTAAAGAATCTCCCTGCAATGCAGGAGACCTGGGTTCGATTCCTGGGACAGGATAATCCTTGGGAAAAGGGAATGGCTACCTGCTCCAGTACTCCTGCCTGGAGAATTCAATGGACAGAGGAGCCTGGCAGGCTATAGTCCATGGGGTCGCTAGGAGCTGGACATGACTGAGCGACTATCACTTTCACTGATACTTTATTCTGACTGTAAGGCCCACACAACAATTACCTTCCAAGTAAAAATAAATTTAAAATAAACAAAATAAAAAGAAGCAAATATGCTTACAAAGCACTCTTTCTCATTATTTCCTCATGCATACATTATCACACAGGCATTTGTTACACAATTTGTGCACAATTGCTCAGCCCCAAGCATTGCCCCTTCCTGCCCAATTGAACTGAATTGAGCTGAATGATGCAGGAGTTGACTCAGTTGCCTGAAGGTCCATCCAAGTTTTGCCTTCAGAGCTCTGCTGTCATTCAGGACACAGGTGGTCTCCCACTGCCTCCAGATGTGGGCGCTAGGGTCCTCAGAGAGCTGGGAGAAGCGTGTTTGGATCAGAATGAACCGATCACCCAATGTGGACATATCCGTGTTTTACCACAATGTATGCTAGTGAGTTCCATTTCTCAAAGAAAGCTAACATTTCTTTACACACCATTAGAGAGAATGACAACATTAGAGTGGGGAGAGAGAGGACTCAGTAATGAGGTAAGAGTTTAGAACAGTTTGAGGCCTTCCTAAAAAGGAGGATTCCTAGGTCCCACTGCAGACCCACCACATGGGAATATCAGAGTATCAGATACAGGAATAGCCACTTTGAACAAAATCATTAGGTGATTCACAAACCCACTACAATCTCCACACAACAGTCTTAAATTTCCCTTCATTAAGTCACAAGTGAATGTTTCAAATGTAGGATTAAACCAGATTCCACTTGAAGATACTTTGAATTCTTGCCAACAGATTTTTTAAATTTTTATTGGAGTATAGTTGATTTACAATGTTGTGTTAGTTTCAGGGATATAGTGAAGTGAATCAGTTATACACATACACTGCCAACAGATTTTTAGCAGCAAGTTGCCAAAGTCAAAAGCCTTGAGTTCTGTTCTAACCCACCACCTATAACATGTTACTTAACTTTTTCAAACCTCCTTGACATGAGTTATGCAACTAAGGGCAAGTGTGATTATAATACTGAAATAGCTTACGGAAGGCTTTCCCATCCATCCACCTCACTGGATCATCAGGAGGATCAAGTGGCATGCAGTGGATGAACTTGTTCTGCAGACTTCATGGCACCTGGCAAAGGCGGAGCACAATTAGTGTGTGGACACAGTTTTAGATCAAACATCTGATTTTTTTGAGGTCACATAAATCAGTCAGTCCTAAAGGAAATCAACCCTGAATATTCATTGAAAGGACTGATGCTGAAGCTGAAGTTCCAGTACTTTGGCCACCTGATGTGAAGAGCTGACTCATTGGAAAAGACCCTGATGCTGGAAAACATTGAGGGCAGGGGAAGAAGGGGGTGACAGATATTGAGATGGTTGGATGGCATCATCCACTCAATGGACATGAGTTTGAGCAAACTCCAGGAGATAGTGAGGGACAGGGAAGCCTGGCATGCTGTAGCCTATGGGGTTGAAAAGAGTTGTACATGAATGAGAGACTGAACCACAGATATCTGTTTTATTACTGAACAAAAAACAAAGCTAGCCTGGAGAATGTGCTTGAGGGATATAATATAGAAGTAATTAGACAACAATTTCTAATATAGACTCTCAGTAGAAAATTTATTCACCAAGCCTCAGGAAGCACTGGACAGCTACAGGCCTCTCCCATCTAGGGCAAGGTTTTTCTGCCAAGTTTACCACTTGGACCAAGGAGACTTCCCAGCAGTTTGAAGGTGGGCTGAGCCCAGGAAGAAAGAGGAAGGAGGAGGAGCAGAGTTCAGTTGCTACTCCCGAGTTTACCAGTCATTTTTCTCCTAAGAAGAAGGATGAGAGGAAATGGGAGGGGCCAAGACTAATTAATGCCTCTTCATTGGATGCATAAGAAATAAATATGAATACTCAAGCAGCCTGAGAGAAATTACTTTATCTGTCCCCAGATTCCTACCTGCCAATGCAGGAGATCCTGGTTTGATCCCTGGGTCAGGAAGATCCCCTGGAGGAGGAAACGGCAACCTACTCCAGGGTTCTTGCCTGGGAAATCCCATGGACAGAGGAGCCTGGTGGGCTACAATCCATGGGGTCACAAAAGAGTCAAACATAACTTAGGGACTAAACCACAACAGTGGTCAACCAGAAGGGGCACGGCACCTTCAGAGAGGGAATCAGCTCCCTACCACCACCACCAAACCAGCCACTGCTCCACTAGAGACCTTCCCCTGCAGGAAGTGTGGAGTTTTCCCCCGTAAGTTTCTGAGAAGGGTCAGTTAAGTACATTGTGTTTCTCAAGGCCTTTCTATATTCAAGATGAAAAATGTAGCTCTTCTTCAGTTTTCCATCTCAAATTATTTCAAGCTACATTGACCAACATAGCACATCAGAAGTTATGCATTAAAACCAACATATCTTAATTTATATCATAAAAGCATCCCAAATATAAGATGTTCTACACTTGAACTTACCCTTCTCAGTATCAAGTTACTAGTGAGTCCCAAGACCAAAATTTAATCCTCTTACAAGATCCAAAGAAGTTAAAGCCTGAAATTAAATTATCCCACTCTCAGTCAAGTTCAAAGACATTACATGTCAAATTCTTATTCTCTTTAGCTTCAGTAAGAAGAGTTCTTGATGTCCTGGGGTGTGGGGAGGAGAAGGTTGTGGCTCTGACAGCAGCTGTAGCCTGTGCTGGCTTTCCAGGAAGGGGCCTTAGAGTTTGGATTAATTCAACTCTAAGCCTCTCTTGTACCTCATTTTTTTTAATATTGTTTTTTATTTGGTGTAGAATACACATAAAACTTATGCTGTTAACAATTTCCAAGTATACAATTCAGTAGTATTATGTATTTTCACATTGTTGTGTAACCATCACCACCATTCCTCTCCAGAACTCTTTTCCTCTTGCAAACCTGAAGGCCCACACTCATTAAACAATAACCACCATCCTCTCTCCTCCAGCCCCTGACAATCACAACTCTTCTATCTCTATACATTTGATTATACTAGATACCTCGTATGAGTAGAATCATACAGCATTTGTCATTTTGTGACTGGCCTTTTTCACATAGCATAATGTCCTTAAGGTTCATCTGTGTTGTAGCACATGTCAGAATTATTTTCCTCTCTGAGGCTGAATCACCTTCCATTGTATGGATACAATTTGTTTATCCATTCATCTGTCGGTGGACATTTCATTTGTTTTCCACTCTTGGCTGCTACGAACTTGGGTGTACGTGCCTCAGTTTCTGTTGTTGGATTGGCACATATACACTATTGATACTATACTATACTAATAAACAATTGATGGGAACCTATTGTATAGCACAGGGAACTCTACTCAGTGCTCTGGGGTGTCCTAAATGGGAGGGAAATCCAAAGGGAGGGAATATATGCATATGTACGACTGATTCATTTTACTGTGCAGAAGAAGCTAGCACAACATTGTAAAGCAGCTGTGTGTGTGTGTGCTAAGTCGCTTTAGTCATGTCCGACTCTGCAACCCCATGGACTATAGCCTGCCACACTCCTCTGCCCATAGGATTCTCCAGGCAGGAATACTGGAGTGTGTTGCCATCTCCTCCAGCGGATCTTCCCAACCCAGGGATTGAACCCAAGCCTCTTAGGTCTCCTGCGTGGCAGGTGGGTTCTTTACCACTAGCGCCACCTGGTAAACAATTACACTGCAATAAAAAGTATTTTTTAAAAAGTGCCCCATGTGTGTTTTGACAAAGGCCATAGCAAATTGAGAAGGAAAGATTCTTCTCAAAGGACTCCTTTAAAGGAAGAAGGGTAAATGGTTTTATTTGAGGTGCTCATCAATCATTGCCAGGTGACTGTAATCCACAAAGAGGTTAATGATGGCACCATGTTTACTGTATCTGGGGGAGATGAACTCATCCCTATAAACAGTCTGCTCTCTCGGGGGTAGCATGTGAGACATTACCGCCTTAAACACATTTTCATGGTTCAGTATAAAAACATGATGAGAAAGGGCTTCTTAGAACAAGTATTTATTTTCTGCCTGAGAAGCTTGAAATGTGGATACTACTAATAAAGACCCACACTTCTAAACGTAGCGTAACAAAGAGTAAAAGTATTGGAGTCTTCCGACAGCTCATGTCCAGAACATTATCTGCAAATATACTCATTGCCAACTGAGATGATGCAAAACGTCAGACACGCATCTGTGGGAAGGCACCTCCTCCCACAGGAAGCAAGATGTTGGGGCAAGTGAGATTAATACAATTAAAACTTTAAAACACAGTCTGAAACAGGGAAATATGGTTGAGCAACACATGGCTGAGACTTGAGATCTGTATCTCCTTTCCTTTCAAAAGCCCTGCGAGCATAATGAGAGTACAGCTTTAAGAACTAAGATTCACCCCACCAGGCATTAATGGTGTCCAGAAACTATGTGAACAATCTGATTTGACATCCCCAAGACGTTAATATCTGTCCAACGCCAAACCCGAGGGGGAAACATGTTAATTTTCTCAACCTTCTGATAGCACGTATACAAGATCTCTGAGTCCCACAAAAGGCTCCAAATATATTCTCTAGGACTTCAACTGCCTTAAAATATAGGCTTGCATTTATCTTGGCCACATTAACGAGATCTGTTTGACCAATACATTTATATTTATGATGACTGAGGGCAGATTATGGTTGTTAAAATTTGTCCTTGGGACATGAAAACACTCCTCTGTCATTAATACATTCTGTAATATAAACTATGATGTCAGGTCAACGTAAAGGGTAAAAACGTTCCGAAAGTATGCACACATCATTTTTTAAAGCAATTGAGCCTAATGGAATAACAAAGGTCATCATAACAAACCATTACAGCCTTGGTCTTGGCAACTCTGGCCACAGAAGAATCTCCAAGAAACGATCATCATTCCTCCAATGTTATGGCATCCAGACGACAGGAATGGCTCGCAAATGAGTCATACGGGCTCAGATCCTCGGTAGCTATGTGAGCTCGGGACGATCAATTATTCATGTGTTTACAAAGAGCTTTCCCGGTTGATGTTAACCAGAGCTGCTTGCAAAGAAGAGCTCTCCAGCTGTCCTTGGTCGTCCTGGGCCTCCGACTAACAAGCCACTTTAATTGTTGGCAAGTCATCTGGAAGATGGTCCTCCCCTAGACCAAGTACATGCCATCACTTTGAGACTTTATTAGGTGTAAAAATATTAATCAGAAATAATTATGACAACAATACCTTATTTACAATACTCCCAGAAAAGCCCATAGAGGTTTGAACTTGACTTAGATCCCACCAAGCTCCATATGGACTAGAACCTTGACCATTGAAGACACAGGCAGAGAGAAGAGGGGCTTCCAAGGATGAAGAAGAATCAGGGGCTGTGGGCCTCATGAGGGAGGCAGAGGGAAGAACCATTTAAAATGCTGTAGGAGGGGGCTTTCCTGGTGATCCACTGGTTAAGACTCCACACTTCCACTGCAGGGAGTGTGGGTTCGAGCCTTGGTCAGAGAACTAAGATCCCGTGTGTTGCAAAGGGTGGCCAAATAAATAATTTTTAAAAATTAAACACAAAAAATTTTCAAAGCTAGTATAGTATTAAAAGTAAATACAATAAACTAAAATGCTCTCTAAAGGTAAAGGAGCATGACAGAGGATCACCAAGGGTGAAGAGATGAGATCTGCCAATAATCAAATATGAATGAACTTGACCCATCGAATAAAACCAGCCTTGCTGCTGCTGCTAAGTCGCTTCAGTCGTGTCTGACTCTGTGCGACCCCATAGACGGCAGCCCACTAGGCTCCTCTGTCCCCGGGATTCTCCAGGCAAGAACACTGGAGTGGGTTGCCATTTCCTTCTCCAATGCATAAAAGTGAGAAGTGAAAGTGAAGTCGCTCAGTCATGTCCGACTCTTAGGGACCCCATGGACTGGAGCCTACCAGGCTCCTCCGTCCACGGGATTTTCCAGGCAAGAGTACTAGAGTGGCGTGCCATTGCCTTCTCTGAAAACCAGCCTTGGAAGAAGTCAAATGGGAAGTCACTTCTCAGGTCCCTTTCTTCCTTAATACAGCTGACTGTCTGTCCGGGAAGACTAATAACGTGATTAAGGCAACTCCTCTTTCTGAGCTAGACCGTGGAGCGTGGGACCAGGTGGTCCCCTCGGTCCCCTGTCAGCTGTGTTTTGAGGGAGAGCAGGATCAGAGTCAAGGCTGTGGCCTGAGCCTTCTCCTCTGAAGACAATCCAGTCCATGCAGAAAAGGAATGCCTCAGGTACATTTTTATTATCCCAGTTCTAAGAACATCATGGTACTGAGCCAGATCCTTCCCCTTTCTTGAAACTGGGTAACTTGAGACACTATCATCACTCACTCATCCATTTCTAAGAAAGCGGTAGAAGCAAGTAATGTCTGTTCTTGCTGGTATGAGATCATAGTATAGAGTGAATGTGTATGTACAGTCGGGAGCACTAGCACCCCTGGGGTAATTCTGCTTAATGTGGTGGGAGGCAACTTTGGTTGAGCATAGTTGCCAAAGAAAAGTGAAGCTGGCGGACAAGGGATGGGGCCTCCCTGGCCCATGAAGCATGCTGGAGCCCTTGTGTTACATACTACTGTAAGACCAGGACTGGAGAGCCTGGGTTTCCGCCTCTCACTCTGATCCACTCCATCTAACCACGAAAACAGGTTTGGAAAATGAGTCCAAAGAAAGGAACTGCTTCTTCCTAAGGGCTTTGGCAGGAGAGCTGGTCTAAGACACCCTCTCCACTCCTCCCTTTAACGTTTTAGTCCAGTCCCATCCTTCTGGTCCAGTGAGAGAGGCCTCTTCCACGTGGCAGGGGCCCTTTATCGTCTTCCCTCTTCTAATGAACAACCTCTGGCTCAGCACAGACCTCATTTCTGGCTGGTCCTCCCTCTAGAGATCAGTGCAAAGCTTCCCAAAAGGTGACCAGAAATAGACCTCTGAGGAGGGCAGTGTTAAACCCAAACAGAATTCTTCACTGCAGTTCTCTCTGGCGCCCTGTACTGGCTGCTGGGCCTTTGGAAGAGGAGTGAGGCATGCCAGACTTCCCAAAGTTATTAGTCCAGGGAATTCATTTTTTAGTAGCTTCCCTGCAAGCTCCGACAGTAAAGAATCCGCTTGCAATGCAAGAGGCCTGGGTTCGATCTCTGAGTAGGGAAGATCCCCTGGAGAAGGGAATAGCTACCAACTCCAGTATTCTTGCCTGGAGAATTCCGTGGACAGAGGAGCCTAGAGGGCTGCAGTCCGTGGAGTGGCAGAGTCGAACACAACTGAGTGTCTAACACTGCAAGCAAACTTTCAGAACATCCCGGACCCAGTCAAACTTAGTGATGTGCGGTGTTAAGGTATCAACAGGCCTGAGAGTCACTCTGGCATCTTTGAGAGACTCCACAGTATCTGTTCTTGGCCACCATGGATTGCTTTGATTTGTCACTGAGTTCTGGGGGGTACCTGCCTACCGTCACTGCTGGTGACAGCCTCCAGATGGTTTTCCAAAGTCACACTTGGCTAAGTCAAGCTTGCCTGACCTTTTCACACAGTTCTAGCAAACCAGCAGCCCTCCCCCAAGGGCATCTCCTCAACCGTTAGGAGACGAGGAGTTTTTCGCATTGTCCGGCCTAATTTCCATCAGGCCCACCCTGATTTCTTTCTGCCCTTGTGTGTAAGTTGCTGTTTCTTGCTCCTATTTGTGATGATCTGACCTTTTCTGGGGAGTAGCTGGCAACGTGGCCCTTTAAGCAGCCTGCCTAGGCTTTTTCCCACACGGTCCTTTGCAGGGTCCCCAGCTGTTCTGTAATTCTCAGGCTGCACAGTGTGGCTGCAGAAGACACTGCCACCCAGAACGAAACACACACCGACAGTGGCTGCTTTTGTCTGACCGTGAAAGCCCATCGTCCACAGCTTTAAGGAGACCTCTCTGACGGTGTGCGATGGTCTCTACTCCTGACCCTCTATTTCAAGTCGAATTGTGTGCAAAGGTTCAGTCTCCAAAATAAACCAGACTTCAGTCCTGCCTTTGGCATTAACCAACTCATTAAATATAAAATAAACACAAGTAAATGGTTTTTAAATCTCACTGACAGAAAGCTTGGCAACGACTCTGAGATTCTAGAGGTCACTGGAACCTCTGTCTTAAAACTGGAATCTTCCTCACACTCTGAGGAGCAGGAGACTCTGCACAAATGAGGAGGGGGTTAGGGTACCCCTTCAATTGGAAGGCTGCCCTGCAATGCAAAGGACAGAGTCTGCATGAGTGTGGCCTTTGACACACACTGAGTCCCTTGGGAAGTGGCTGTTACTATTGAAAAGGGGTTAGAAGTTCCGGTCTAAGGCATTCACCTTGCCCTGAATACTATCTAGGGCCAGCCACCAAACCAACCTTGAGTTTCTCATCACTGTCTAAGTATTGGCTGCTCTCAACAGAACTGATAATCACATGGTTCCCTAAATCCTGTGTGCATTCTGCCATGGATTTCCAAGGTCCAATTAGTAATGCTACTTGCTGAATTCTTTCTGGGTTGGCCAGAAAGTTTGTTTGGGTTTTTCCATTGTATTGGCCAATCCAATATTTTTACTTTAATTTATCTGTAGTTTCAGCATAAAGTGAATTTATTGGGGAAGGTGATGGGCCAAGGATGACTGATTAATTATTTTAATTCCACTTCACTTCAAGCGTGGGGAAAACAAATTCCAATAATTCACCAACCAGAAAACATATATACGTGCACCTGTTACCTTATAACTTAACCTCAGAACTAGGCTAGGTTCCAACCATTACTAACCACTTGTATAAAACCAAAGTGAAACATACACGGCTTTAGGTTAAAAAGTATGTTTACATGACAGCCCTTCAAAGACGAGAGTATGCCTGAAGATGTTGTGTGTGTGTGTACGTGTGTGAGGTGACAGAATGATTGGTTTTGCCCATTCACATCTGTCAGCTTCAAAGTCTGACTTCTTGCCAAGAAGTGAGTACAACCTGAAACTAGTCAAAGCAGCTTCCATTTATTTACAGTTTAGAAACACATTTTTCATGACTTAGCTTCCTAATACAAAGAGCAAAATGGCAATGAAAGATAAACATCATCAGATACTAGAGTTATATAATTTGATGAGGAGAAAAATTAGATACTGGTTGTTAAGTGAATTGACATATGTTTTGCTTTTCTCCTTTGAAAGATTTTATTCAAAACCTGAAATAAAGTGGTTTATTTCAAATCACACAATCACATTTCTTCTCATCCATGGGTCTCAGGGCTTTTTCATCCTGGTTTTGAGGAGGAGCAACCAGTCTTGAGTTGATGGGACCAGCAAGATCCAGAAGGACCCCGTGACAGCACAGCCACGCTTTTAGGGCCAAGTTCCCACAGCAGAGAAGCAGAGAATACCTAGAGGTTATCTCAGTTTCTTTCAAAAAATTTTTTTTAGGCTAGAAAACTAAAACCTATCGGTCCGTTTCCCTCTTTTCAACAGCATGGCTGAGCTGTGACAATGCCACTAGGTGGCATCATGTCCCCTCCTGTCCATTTCTTTGGGCATCGTTTCCCAGGGTGACATCAACAGCATCTCAGACAACAGGAGGCAAGGGTGCCTCGCCTACTTAGTGTGACTGTTCCCTCTTGTATACTGGGAAAAGTTTGGTCTCACCAATGGGATATAGTTGATATTCTGTTCCATGGCAAGGAAGATTTTGTCTTCCATTCCTCCTACTCCATATCAGAGTCTGACAGCAATGCTGCTCTCTTGAGTTGATTTTCTTCCCTGACATCTCTGCTGTCTTGCCGCCCAGAGGCACAGTGTGCCCTGAAGGATCCATCAAATGCCATGGACACTAAGGTAATAGCGCCAGATCCAAAACGATCTAGGGGAAACCAACGTCTGAGTGTTTACTGAAGGCCAGGCTCTTTATACCCTTTTAAAAGCCTGTCTAGGACTTGAGGGGGAAAAGTGAAGTGACAGTCCAGCCTTATTTGGAGTGCTATTTAATTTCCATTGCATGCTGAGGAACGGGGTAAGAAAATATTCCAGAACATTTCTCTCGATCCCCCACCCTTTCTCTTCTCTCCTTTTCCCTAAGGCATAGCAGTAAGATGATGGAGGTTATGAGTAGGTGAATGGAGAAGAAGGAGAAAACATTATTCCACAATCATAGTTAAACAAGTGATTTTTAGAATCCTGCCTTATCATTTAGATGACTTACTGAAGTCCTATTAAGTTATCAAACCTTTCTTTGCTTTGTAGGCTGGGATGCTGGAAGCACTGGGACACAAGGAAGAAGTCCAGAGAAAGATGAAAAACTTGGAGATCACAGTTCTAAAGAAAATGCCGAAGAGTCAAATGCCCCATTTCAAAATACTGTGTTTCAAGTGTTGTCAGTTTTCAGGACATTTTTTTAAACGCATCTGCTATTCCAGGACATATGATTCCTATTCCTGGCCGAGCAGGTACACAGGGTCTCCCACGTGGATGGTCCCTGGGTTTTCCAGGACAAAATATTGTCCAAAGAGGGGTGATTTTCCGTATAACTTTCGTTCAGAAGGGTCACACAGGCGGTAACTGCAACAGGAAAAAGACCATAATGAGTCACAGCCAATCAGAAGGAAGAGCTCAAACGGTACGTGATCTGTTCTCAGCGGACGGATCCACACACAGGGCCGCCATGTTGCCCCGCTCCAGCGAGCGCGTTCCCTTCAAGAAGTCAGAACAGCGCCTCCTGGGATTGTGCCCAGTGCACAGACTACCAAAGTGTTACCAATGGCCACATTCCCACCTCTTTTCTCTTTGGAATGTCCCCTTTTTCGGCATTAAGGAATTAGGGACTCAGTATGCTTCAGTTCAGTTCAGTCGCTCAGTCGTGTCCGACTCTTTTCGACCCCATGAATCGCAGCACGGGCCAGGCCTCCCTGTCCATCACCAACTCCCGGAGTTCACTCAGACTCACGTCCATCGAGTCAGTGATGCCATCCAGCCATCTCATCCTCTGTCTTCCCTTCTCCTCCTGCCCCCAATCCCTCCCAGCATCAGAGTCTTTTCCAATGAGTCAACTGTTGACTCATTGGAGGTGGCCAAAGTACTGGAGTTTCAGCTTTAGCATCATTCCTTCCAAAGAAATCCCAGGGCTGATCTCCTTCAGAATGGACTGGTTGGATAGACATTACTTTATCACTTCCCTCGGCATCTCTCCTCCTGACTCCACATCTGTGATCAAAACCACAGCCTGAGCAGTCCGTCAGGGTGAGAGGCCTGGAGTCATCCTTTGCACTGGTTCCCTCCCTTTCCAGTGTGTTCATAGCTGCCAGGTCCTGAGGTTTTTCCTGTACCAAGTCTTTTGAATTTTCTCACTTTTTTCTTCCACTGTCAATAATCTCACTTTATGCATCCTCAGATAACTCTAATAACTCTTTTCTACCCCCCTGGCTTGGTGGCTCCTCTCTGGGCTCCCCTCCCCCAGTTCCCCAAGCACTAGAATTCTACCTTTTCTTCAAGGCCCAACTCCAAAGCCACATGTCCTAGGAAAGAAACTCAGGATCCCCGGGCTAGGAGCGGTCTCCCCATCCTGGATTTCCTCTGCTGCCCCTTGAACACACATGTGCTGTGTCCTGCACTGTTAGAGCATGTCTGCCTGTTCTACAAGACAGAGAGTCTGTGGAGAGCAGGAAATGTGACTAACTCCCTTGTATCACTCACACCCAAGGCTGGGCCCTGTATGTCACCGGTGACCCACAATCATCTGTTGAACAAATTAAACGTGTTGGTATAAAACCCTCTGTTAGGAGCAATATTCCTATCTTTGGAGCTTCCCCAGTGGCTCAACGGCAAAGAATTTGCCTGCAAGGCAGGAGAATCAGGTTGGATCCCTGGGTTGGAAAGATCCCCTGGAGGAGGAAACGGCAACCCACTCCAGTATTCTTGCCTGGGAAATTCCATGGCCAGAGGAGCCTGGCAGGCTACAGCCCATGGGATCACAAAAGAGTCGAACACGAATGAACAACTAAATGGAAACAACAAATTCACATCTTTTTCTGGCAAAAAATGCAAGAATCACCAGGAAAAGTGTACATGGGATGTGCATGAATAACATGGCAAGATTCTCCCCTCCCCCACCTCCACCAGGAGAAAGGTTTCCTTCTGTCTCTCATTTAATCTAACTCCAACTTTAATCATTTTTATAGCATTTTGATGGAAAGCACTTTTTCATTCTACTGTTTTCTGAGAAAAACAACCATTGCAACAACTCAGGTCTAATTTTGTTCTGCATATCAGAGGTGGCTAATGAGAAAATGGGGAGGGTGAAACCTCTAGCCTCTGCCCCCAGCTGCAGGCGCTATGTCTGTTCTGGTCATTGTTGTATGCCAGCAGCCTGGCACCTGGTACATTGAAGCCACTCGAAATGAGGTTGGTTGAGCCAACAAATAAATCAACAGGTGGATGGGAACCATGAGCCGCTGATCCAGCCGGTCCTGCCTGGCCAACAACATTCCCCTGCTCTGCAGTCAGGTCTGCACTGATGCTGGACCCTGGGGACCAGGCACGTCTCCTAGCCTGCCTCTCCAGTCTCAGCCTGCAATACCAGGGACATTTGGAGATGTGTCTGTCGGAGGGTGACTTCTTCAGGATGGAGGCAGATCGGGCACTTTATGACTCGGGATTTCTGCTTCTTGCAAGCTGGGTAGCCTGAAGCTCTGATTATCTCAGAGAGGGGATTGAGAGTCAGTTCTGTGCAAACACTGACAGTTTACAAAGAACATCACACAGATTATCTGTTAATCCCTACAATGTGCCTATGTGGGAATATGTATCGCCCCCACTTCACAGGGAGGTCTCAGAGGAGTAACAGACTTGCCCAGGATCTAAGTGGTCAGGCTCAGGCCAGAACTGAGGTCTGGCTCACTTCAGAGTCAGGACTTTTCCCACCAGGGATGTGACCCCTGGTCATCTTTGTACCTCCTGGGTACTACACACACACACATGAGAAGAGGTGAGGGGGTTAATATTTATTCTGCACAAACCTTCAGCCATGCATGGGTTTCCTTGCCCCTTGACATCACCACCCACACACACAGGTACTCCCCCTCCAGGTAATTTAGGAAGGGAGGACCCACAGGGGTTGCCACCCCTCCCAGCCCAGCCCCTTAACCTGCTCAGGGTTGGGCCAAGGAGTTGGTTTGTAGGCACGGCACCACCAAAAGCCCCCAGCTCTGTCCCACTGACGCTCCTGCTGACATTGTCGCCATTGATCTGTGGGGAGACTCGACAAACGAGATCAACAGCGACCCCTTGTGGGACTGAGGCAATATTGTCCACTGTCTGTGAATTCACATCCACACCAAGCTTTTTGTTCAAGAGACTGAAAACAAGGCATGATCTCATACATGGATCTTCCTTGATTTTTTTCTTCCAAATATACAAATTTTGCTTTTGCAGCTGATGATAGGATTGTGGTGCTGGTAACCCCATGGACTGTAGCCCACCAAGCTCCTCTATCCATGGGATTCTACAGGCAAGAATATGCGAGTGGGTTGCCATTTCCTTCTCCAGGGGATCTTCCCAACCCAGGGATGAAACCCAGGTCTCCTATTTTGCAGGCAGATTCTTTACCATCTGAGCCACCAGGGAAGCCCTGATGATGGGATTAATAAATTGCAAATCCATGTAAAATCACCTTTCTTGGGCTTCCCTGGTGGCTCAGTGGTTAAGAATCCACCTGCCAATGCAGGAGACACGGGTTGGATCCCTGGTCTGTGAAGATTCCACATGCCACAGAGCAATTAAGCCCATGCACCACAACTACTGAGCCTGTGCTCTAGAGCCCAGGAGCTGCAACTACTGAAGCCCGGTGCCCTAGAGCCTGTGCTCTGCAACAAGAGTAGCCACCACAGTGACAAGCCCAAGCATGGCAGCTAAAGAGTAGCCCCCACTCACCATAAGTAGAGAAAAGCCCTCATAGCAATGAAGACCCAGCACAGCCAAAAAATAAATAAAATCGCCTTTCTTAGTGAATTTTCTCTTCCAGTGAATATGAAACACACTACCACATTAATGGGAGACACACATTTTGTTTCACTTAAAACAAAGGTCTCCATCCTTAAGGGTGTGGTGTGAGTGGAAACTGTTACCTGTAAAGTGCTGCGGACTGGTGAGAGCTGCTTGCTTTACTCACTTATTGGTCAATGCCCAGACCATGGTTTGCAAGCAGGGTCTCTGATCACCACTGGGTCCCCACCGAGGGCACAGGATACTTCTGGGGACACCCAACTTGCTATGTGTATGAGCAGGTCAGGAATAAAACAGCACTGTGAAGACACCACAGACAGGAGGGACTGAAGGCCAAGCAGGTTGGGCTACCTTGCATTTAATGCAGCCTCAGAAAACGGAAAGAAGTGTCTCCAGGATTTTCCTTCTCTCAGAATGTGCCAAGCTCATAAGCGGAAACTATCAATAACCACAGTCTACATGGTCATTATGTATTTTATCATCTATTTTAAAAAGTAGTGTTTATTGCTTTATTCTAACCAAGGGGGAGCATAAACCAGGAGAGATATACAGTCCATGCGTGTGTGCTCACTCTCAGTTATGTCCAACTCTTTGCCACCCCGTGGACTGTAACCCTCCAGGCTCCTCTGTCCATGGGATTCTCCAGGCAAGAATACTGGAGTGGGTAGCTATTCCCTTCTCCAGGGGATCTTCCTGACCCAGGGATTGAACCCTGGTCTCCTGTGTGTCCTGCACTGGCAGGTGGATTCTTTACCACCAAGCCACTTACTCTTATTAGGTCCGTTTTTACAAATAAACTGAAACATCAAGCACATAACTGACTTGCCAAAGTCACACAATTACGGGGGCAGGGGAGGACAGAGCCTGGTGGGTGGGGGGAGCTGTCTCCTTCCATAGTATCACTCGCACCAAATCCTTCTGTCTTTACTTCAGCACAGCACAGCCTGACACAGGCAGAGAGCAGCAAATGTCATTGTCCAAGTCCTCCTGCATCTAACAAAACATATGTTTCGACAGAACGAACGAGGTGATTCTTCGTATTGAAAGGAACAATGACAGACCCACACCGCTCCTGTGGGATCAGCATGGGAGTCACTCTCCCTCCAGCAAGAAAATAATAATTCCTTCTTCATATTTTCCTGCCAGCAGACCAGCCTCCACTGTGAGTATTTCACAGACAAAGATTCCTCTGGGCCTGTGATCAGCAGCCATTCAACACTGGTCTCCCAGCTGAGAACCTGCCTTCCTGGAGCACTGCCCTGGGACACAGGGGACCCGGGAAGAGGGAAAGCAGAGCTCCCAGGTATCCTGCCCAGGAGGAAAGCCAGGGAGCAGAGAGGAGGCCCCCGAAACCACTTTGCTTCACTTCTTTGATTTATGTCAGGCGGCCCAGGCCTTTCTCTTCCCAATTTATGGCCATCTGTCCTGGGAGGGACATAAATTACGGCATCTATGGCAATTTAAATCTCAGTAAGATACAGGAGAAGACACCTAGGCTGGCTGTCCCGTCTCCTGGGGTATTAAGAGCAATTAGGGTGGACTGGTTGGGCTGCTGAGGGGCTGCAGGAGATCCAGAAGGCTGGGCTACTCCCAGGGGTCAATTTTCCTCCTTCTATAAACACAAGATCCCAGTGGAAGGAGGGGCACCAAAGATTCAGAGGACTGGCCCCAAAGACACTTTCTGAATCCAGAAGGAAAGGTACCAGGCACCAAGCACTGTTGGGAGGAGAGAACAAGATGATGTATACAAATGGATAACAGCCAATTTTCCAAATCATTTGGCTGGCTTCCACACAGAACCCATGGAGGTCTGTCCTGCTCCACTGACTTCATAGGGAGGAACAGCCAGGGCCTGAGCTAGAGAAGAGCCTGCTGATCAGCTGGCAGAACCAGGACTCTAACCCCATGATGGGGGGCTTTCCCCACCTGCCCTGCCCTCCTCCTCCACAGAGCTGCTCAGTGATCACAGAAAAGTGGGAAGATGGAAGATTTTCCAGTTTGTGCTAATAGTGAGTGAACCAGCACATTTGGAGGAATCACTAGTCCTTCACTGCAGCTTCTCTGACTCGCTCCCCTCCGGAGTGTCCGGTCATGTCTAATAAAGTCTCCTCTAACATTTCATTACTATCATCCTCAAACAGATGGGCTTCCCTGGTGTCTTGGACGGAAAGAATCTGTCTGCAATGCAGGAAAGGGAGTCTGTTTCATTCCATCTTTCACCAAGCTTGTTAGTCCAAGCTCTTTGGACCACCAGCCTCCTTTGATCAGCACCCATCCCTCTCTTGGGCTTCCCTGGTGACTCAGATGGTAAAGAATCAGCCTGCATTGCAAGGGACCTGGGTTCGACTCCTGAGTCAGGAAGATCCCCTGGAGGAGGGAATGGCCACCCACTCTAGTATTCTGGCCTGGAGAATTCCATGGACAGAGGAGCCTGGTGAGCTACAGTCCATGGAGACACAAAGAGTCAGACACGACTAAGCAACTACACTTTGATCATCAAACAGGCAGATGAGTTCAAAGAATTTTACAGAGAACATCCAATTGTCAGTCATTTGACCCAAAACATAACATTTTACTGTATTTCCTTTATCATATGTATTTATCCATCCATCAATCCATCGTCATTTTTTTTCCATTTCCAAGTAAGTCACAGATGTCAGCAAATTTCACCTTGAAACAGTTCAGCTGGAATATCATTTCCTAGGGTTAAAATTTCTTAACTATTTTTGAGGGATGATAAAATTTACATAGAGTGAAATGTATAAATCTTAGGTGTTCTATTAACATTTTGTTGTTATTCAGTTGCTAAGTCGTGTCCAACTCTTTTTTTTTCCTTCTTTTTTCTTTTTTTTTATTGAAGCATAGTTGATGTACAATATTATATGTTCCAGGTGTAGTGATCTATGATTTTTAAAGATAATACTCCATTTATAGTTATTATAAAATATTGGCTATGCTCCCTGTGTTGTACAATATATCCTTGTAGCTTATTTTTTTAACTTTTTATTTTGTATTGAAATATAGCCAATTAATGGGACTTCTCTGGTGGCTCAGATGGTAAAGAATCTGCTTGCTAAGCAGGAAACACAGGAGATTCAGGTTCGATCCCTGGGTTGGGAAGATCCCCTGGAGAAGGGAAGGCAATACACTCCAGTATTCTTGACTAAAGAGCTCCATGGACAGAGGAGCCTGGCAGGCTACAGTCTATAGGGTTGCAAAGAGTCAGACATGACTGAGTGAGTAAGCCACACATACACACACACACACACACACACACACACAGTCGATTAACAATGTTGTGATAGTTTCAGGTGTACAGCAGAGCGACTCAGCCATACATATACATGTATGATTTCTCCCCCAAACTCCCCTCCCATCCAGGTGTAGCCTCCTCTTTGAATGTTTCTGCAAATTTGCACTCAATGGTGGGGATCCAAGAAAAAGCAGCCATTTGCCCTTCACCTCAGTAATCTGGAATCTCCCCTCCCAACCTCCCTCCAACCCACCTCGTTTGACTCTGCTCCTGACCTCCCTCTCTGCCATGTGGCCTGGCCCTGGAATGACTGTCCACCTCGCTGTAGCCTGGTCTTGATGCAGGACGCTGGTCTCCATGGACCGCAGGTGCTGGCTTCATGCCTGGGGGCAACATGCTGTCTGGGACAGAGTCCCCACCCCCAGGCTTCAGCCTGCCAGGGAGGGGCCGATAGTAGTTTCTGGGTCAGCAGAATCAGCAGAGAGGGATGTATGTGTACACAGTCAGCCGTGTCTGACTCTTTGCAACCCCATGGACTGAAGCCAACCAGGCTCCTCTGACCATAGGATTCTCCCGGCAAGAATACTGGAGTGGGTAGCCATTCCCTTCTCCAGGCGATCTTCCTGACTCAGGGGTTGAACCCAGGTCTCCTGCATTGCAGGCAGATTCTTTACCATCTGAGCCACTAGGGAAACCCAGGAGAGGGATGAGTGCTGATTAAAGGAGACTGGTGGTCCAGAGAGCTTAGACCAATGAGCTCGGTGAAAGATGGAACGAAACAGACTCCCATTCCAGGGGAACAAATTTGGTCACACAAGTCCCAGTATAACCTCCTCTTAATGTGCTCTTCATGATGCCTTTTATGTCAGATGGCCAAAGTTCACTTCATTCCTTCCTCAAGTCTTCTGGGGCTTTGACTAAAGCAGAAGTTACCAACCACCCCCCCCCACTTCTTCCCTCTCCTCTTCTGCAAGTAATACCCAAGGATTCATGTCAGGGTCCAAGCTGAGGGCCTCGGAGGCTGAAGAAATGAGACCTGACACCTGACCTGTGATCCTGCATTCAAAATGGAAGACCAAGGAAGATGAGCATCACTTTGAGGGTTTCCACCATGTCCTGGCTCCAGATTTGGCAGAAAACAGCACAGAAGGGCATGGATCATAAATTGTTGTTTTAGCTAAAGTACTGCAGCTTGCTTATAGAAAGTTTAGAGCCTACATATCAGAATATATATTTCCCCATAATTCCATTACCAAAAGAGCACCTCCATTAATGTTTCATTTTACAGACTTCCAGCCTTTTAGCTACTCAGATTCATTTATATATTTTAAAAAGGAAAATCAAATTAAAAAGTCAATGCTATATATGCAGTTTTATAATCAGCTTTTTAAAATGAACATTATCGTAAATATTGGTCTATGCAATTTAAACTTATCTGTCACTGTCTTTCATTAAAAGAATTTTACTGTGAAACTTTTAAGATAAAGAAAAAAGTAGAAAAAAAATAATGCAATGAATCCCCACCTAATTATCACCCAGATTCTATTTATCAAGATTTGACATATTTTTCCATGTGTGCTTTTGCTAAAATAACAGCACACCCCAGGTATCACTTCACTTTACTCCTGCATGCTTCAACATGCTCCTCCAAAACAGTCGGGCCTTTCTTAAAGCACCGGAAAGCCCTTATCACACCTAATGAATTTGTGAGGTCACCTAATGGGAAGTCCATCGTAAAGTTGGTCAAAATACCTAAACCATATATTGTTGCTTTTTAACTGGTGTGCTCGGATCACAAATTCTAAATGAAAAGTAAAATTAGTTGTGCAAGTAGGCATTCTGATACCAAAGCACCCGGAATATTTCCTAAATTACCCAGTCACTAGTACCCTCTTCTGCTTCAAGAATACTCCCGCGTGGTGTTCTCCCTGCTTCTTCGAAGAGATATTAAATTGCATAGTCTTACCTCTTCAGGGTCTCCAGTGGCTCCTTCCTGCTCATGACGCCGGTGTCCGGGTCCACTGTGGTTAAAATGCACCTGCACACACACACACAGGGCATCATACACTGGAAAAAGCAGACACTCCCCCCCTTCTCCCCGCTTCTCGAGCAGCAGCGCGTTTGTCTCACCTGGAGCAAGCCATCACCCTTTTCAGTTCCACATCACCAATAAGAAGCTCATTCCATGAGTCCTGGGGCCAAAGCATATAAATCAGGTGAGCACTTTGGAGCCCCAGCCCTGACTCACCCCTGTAGGGGGGACATCACGGGATTTGACAGCTAAGCAGCCATTTCCATCAGTGACGGCTGGTTTTACATCATGCCTTCCTGTTTCCGCCCTCTGCCTTTGATCTGTCAATTCTTTCCCCTGAAATGAAACCCTCCCCTTCCTCTCACTTGTAAAACCGGAATTGAAACTCATCTCTGAAGAATAAATACTGTATGGTATCACTCATATGTGGAATCTAGAAAAATGGGACAGACAAATTTATTTGCAGAGAGATGCTGATGTAGAGAACACATATGGATACCAAGGGGGACGAGAGGGTGAAAGGAATTGGGAAATGGAGATGGACACATATACACTATTGATACTATGTATAAGGTAGATAGCTAATGAGAACCCGCACAGGGAACTCTACTCAATGCTCCTACACTGGAAGGAAATCCAAAAACAGAGGGGATATAGGTACAAATATTACTTTGCCAACAAAGGTCCGTCTAGTCAAGGCTATGGTTTTTCCAGTGGTCATGTATGGATGTGAGAGTTGGACTTTGAAGAAAGCTGAGTGATGAAGAATTGATGCTTTTGAACTGTGGTGTTGGAGAAGACTCTTGAGAGTCTCTTGGGCTGCAAGGAGATCCAACCAGTCCATCCTAAAGGAGCTCAGTTCTGAGTGTTCATTGAAAGGACTGATGATAAAGCTGAAACTCCAATGCTCTGGCCACCTGATGTGAAGAGCTGACTCATTTGAAAAGACTCTGATGATGGAAAAGATTGAAGGCGAGAGGAGAAGGGGATGACTGAGGATGAGATGATTGGATGGCATCACCGACTCAATGAACATGAGTTTAGGTAAACTCCAGGAGTTGATGATAGACAGGGAGGCCTGGTGTGCTGCAGTCCATGGAATCGCAAAGAGTCGGACACAACTGAGCAACTGAACTCAACTGATAGCTGATTCAATTTGGTATACGGAAGAAATTTACACAACATTGTAAAGCAACCTTACTCCAATAAAAATTTAAAAATAAAAATGAAATTCGTCTCCTTCAGGAAGCCTCCTTGACTAACCCTGCCTGACTGGAGGCTATAGGGAAGGCAAGGGTGGGGGCTGAGGCAGGCAGCAGGTGAAATAGAGGAGGGATTATGGAGAGGGGGGATTACTCTAGGTTGTAGGAGAGCTTTTCCTGCTCGCCTAAAATGGATTAAGACATCTCCCCTGGCTAGACAGGAACAAATCTAGAGGAGGCCAGTAACCTTACTTCCCTCTGCATCTCCAGAGGAGCATTTATTAATACAAAGCTCTCAGGCCCAGGAAGTTCCTCGGGCATTTGTCTACGGCCTGGGTCACTGGTGCCCACTTTAAGGACAAATCAGATAGATGGACTGTGCCCCTCAAATCCAGCAGGGGAGACAGCACATACACATAAGAAAAGTGAATGGTCAGTATTCCTTTTAAAAGGTCCAGAAAACCGGAGAGAAAGCATTACAAGACCGCACCCTTGTGCTGGTTGATCTGTGCAGGAAAGCCTGGTGCTGGTGGTTTAGAGAAGAGATTTTCAGGCTGCCCTGCTCTGGTCAGGGGAGGTTTTAAGGAAAAGGTGGAATCTGAATTGAGTCTTCCAGGGTGGAAACTTTGAGAGATACAAAAAAAAAGGGTGAGGGACTCGAGGCAATAATAAGAAGGACATCTGATTGTGGTCCTGACCATCTTACCCTCACAGGGAAGGGGCTGAAGACAAGAATCCAGAGTTAAAACAAACCCGCCCAGTCCTTTGTTGATCACAAGCCAGAAAGTTCCAGACCCAGAATTTTGACTCTGATAGTGTGCATTATTCTTCACATGTAAACTGCGGAGTTTCGTTTTTGCTTTTTTAATCATAAAATGAGTCTCTTGTATACCCATTCCAGTATTCTTGCCTGGAGAATACCATGGGCAGAGGAGCCTGCAGGCTACAGTCCATGGGGTTGCAAGACTTAGCAGGACTTAGCAACTAAACCGCTTGTATGTTTCACAACAGTCCAAAATGCTGGGCACCTCAGCTTAGAGTGCCCCAGCCTGTTCTGTGTACATTTCTCCACCAGGAGGCACTGTAGTCTTCCCCCAAAATATGCATCCTTCAGAATAATCTAATCAAGCATCAAAGACTCACACCTTAAAAAAAAAAAAAGTTAAGTCCAAGGAAAGGAGCAAGGAAGGCATAGTGTTACCTCTGCATAGACACCACAGCCTGAAATTACGATATTGGGCCTGAAGTTGGCTATTTTAACTTTCTTCTCTAGCCTGGAGTTGAGATCTGCCAATGATGCCTCAGAAAGGATCAAGAAAGGGCTGGCATCTGAGTATGGGATCTGAGGAGGAAAGAAGAATTGTTAGAGCATGACACACACAAAGGCATTTCTCAGAGGTCACAGGGGTCTGGTTCCTGGAACCTTCCACCCCTCCCTCACCCTACCTCCCCACGCAATCTTTCTAAGTATTTCTCTATTCCTTTTTATAGCAAAGTCACAGCAATTCAGAAGCTTTAAATAGCCTTGCAGATAACAGGAACTGCATGATGGAGTGAAGAAAACGGGGTCTCAGAATCTTAGAGCTTCCCCTTTTCTCATCCTCTGAACTCTCATATGTTGATTTTAATAAGGTGGTTGGGTTTGATGACCTCATTAGGTATGATAAAAAAATATCCACTGGTTCTATGGATATGTATTTTTCATGCAACCTGCAAATCAGCATTCAACATGGCTGTGGCAACGGTGCCACGAAGCCTTGTATGTTTCACTCTTAGGATGAATTCTTAAAGCCTTATTCCTTTAAGGGCCAGTCTGGTCATTTAAAATCTGTGGATCTCCATAGCCACACTCATTTGCCCAACTGAGATCTGACACAACATGGCAATCCCAGTATAAAAAGGCTGGATTCCTCATGAAATTACAGAGGGATTGGGAAAGATGCTGACCTAGAAGAGTTTTGAAGCCATGTTGGCACCAGAAGCTTCTGTAAATAGGAATTTTTGCTCTCAGGCAAAAATGCAAGAGTCCTCCAAATCAAGAAACACAGATGATGCTCCCAAGGGAAGGGCTTTATTTTTTTACCAATAGCTTATGGCAAAAGTAACAGCTTTTGTCATGAGAGATCACAAAAGATAAAAGATGAGAACTGAGCTCAGCAGATATGTGCCATGCTCTCCACTTCCAAGGAAGCCTGCCTTCCTGACCTGGTCCGTGGGTGAGAATGCGTCTTCTACTTGGTGAGAATTTCTCGGTTGCATGTGGGGTTCAAAGTGCACCAGCCTGTAGGGCTGTGTCTTCAGGAAGTTAGTTATCCACTGGGCCGCAGCCTCACCACAGTCTCTGCCCTCGATCTCCAAGCCGTGCACTCTGCAAGGGACAGGGACAAAGAACAGGCATGACTTTGACAACCTGGATACCCTGCCAATGCTGCACAGATCCAAAAGGTTGCACCTCGCTGTGACGTCGCTGTAATTCCTTCATTACCAGAAGACATCATTTTAGCCTGGCCCTTACTCTGAGCCACATGGAAACCCAAATAAAGACAGAAGTTCAATCCCTCTTTTCTGCATTTTTTTTATAGTTGATTTACAATATTGGGTTAATTTCAGGTGCACAATATATTGGCTCAGCTTTTTTTCAGATTATACTCCATTATAGGTTATTGTAAGATGTTGGATGTAATTCCCTGTGCTATAGAGTAAATCCTCATTGCTTATCTATTTTATAAACCTGAGATGCAGATGCAGTCTTATGATTCCTTGCCTGGAAGGAATGCAGGCAGAATAAAATGAGATCATGTGTTTGAAAAGAGAAGGAGTTCTCCAGAAGAAATCTAATGTATTAGTATAAAATAAAATTGCTGCAAAAATATGGTTCACTCAGTTGGACAGAAATCTTTATTAAAAGGCTGGTATAATGATAATAGGGGCTTCCTAGGTGGCTCAGTGGTAAAGAATCCACCTGCCAATGCAGGAGATGCAGAAGACCTGGGTTGGATCCCTGGGTTGGGAAGATCCCCTGGAGAAAAGAATGACAACCCATTCCAGTATTCTTGCCTGGAGAATCCCATGGACAGAGGAGCCCGGCGACGTACAGACCACGGGATCGCAGAATCAGACACAACTGAGCAACTAACCCTTCCTTCCATATTTCAGGTTTTTTAAAAGTTGAATAAATTTAAAGAAAAACATCAAGTAAGTAAGTAAGTGGTTTATAATTTAACGTAAATCATGATCATGTTTCAAAAATGCTGAAGTTTGGGAAAGAGGACAGAGTCAAGGGACCTATGTCTTCTATATGAAATGTCTACTTAGTTCCTCTGCCCATTTTTTAATTGGACTGTTTGCGTTTTTATCCTGTTGAGTTATTAACCCCTTACCAGATACATGTTTTGCAAATATTTCTTCTCATTTTGCTGAGAGTTTTCTTTTGTTGTGCAGAAGTTTTTTAGTTTGATGGAGTCCCATTTATTTATTTTTGCTTTTCTTGTTTGTGCTTCTCATGTCATATCTAAAAAATCTCTGCCAACCAGAGAAGCCCTTTCATCACATTGATTGATAGAAAATCTCTCCCAGATTTGGAAATTTCTTAGCTTTAAATAATCTTTCTCCCACCTTCTATTTCTCCTCTCCTGCTGCTGCTGCTGCTACTAAGTCACTTCAGTCGTGTCCGACTCTGTGCGACCCCATAGACGGAAGCCCACCAGGCTCCCCCGTCCCTGGGATTCTCCAGGCAAGAACACTGGAGTGGGTTGCCATTTCCTTCTCCAATGCATGAAAGTGAAAAGTGAAAGTGAAGTCGCTCAGTCGTGTCCAACTCTTAGGGACCCCATGGACTGCAGCCCACCAGGCTCCTCCATCCATGGGATTTTCCAGGCAAGAGTACTGGAGTGGGGTGCCATTGCCTCCTCCTCTCTTCTCCTATGGGAACTCCAATAATTCACAAATTGTTTCTTTTAATGATATCCCCATAGACCGCGTAGGTTTTATTCACTCTTTTTGTTGTTCTCTTCTGACCAGATAATTTCAAAGATCCTGTGTTTATTCTCACAGATTCTTTCCTTCGCTTGATCCATTCAACTGTTGATGCACTCCACTGCATTTTTAATTTCATTCATTTTATTCTTCCCCTCCAGAATTTGTTTGGTTCTTTTTTTTGTTTATGATTTCTACCTCTTTAACTTCTCATTTTGTCCACTTATCGTTTCCATGATTTAATCAAATTGTCTTTCTATGTTTTCCTATATATCATTGAGAGTCTTTAAAACAGCTATTTTCAGTTAATTGGGCACATCACAGATATCCATGTCTTTGAAATAGATTAGTGAAAAATTATTACGATTCTTTGGCGATATAATGTTTTAATGATTTTTTTGCATTCCTTAGAGTTTTATGTTGCTGGCTTTGCATCTGAAGTAGCAGTCACCTCCTCCAGTCTTTACCAACTGTTTTCCAGAGAGAAACACCTTGCCTCAGTCCTGGTGGGTATTCTGAGACTTTCTCAGGCCTTCTCCGGATACACCTACTCCATGCTTCTTGCTCTCTTATATGGCAGGATTCTTAAGCTTGTATGCTTTCTCTCAGTCCTGAAACCCATGAGACCAAATGCTGTCAGATTCCCTTTCTCCCTTCAAAAGTGGCACTAACGCTTATGTTTGTGGGCTTTCCTGGGCCTGCAGATTTAAGCTACCTACCTGTACCTGCTCACTGTATGTACTGTCTGCCAAAGTGTGCTGGAAGTGCATACCGGGAGCCAGCCAGAGTTGGGGGTGATGTGGGTGAGGTATACTAAGAGCTGGGGGTACCTAGGGGGCCAATTGGGGGTGTCAATTGAAAAAATGCACAACATGAGGGCTGCGAGTTCAGTTTAATTTGGGGACTTACTGAGGACTATGGCCCAGGAGACAGCCTCCCAGATAGCTCTGAGGAAATGTTCCATAGAGGTGGGAGGAGGTCTGCTCCTTTGTGATTTTGGTGACAGAGCATTTGCGCGATCAAGCACACATCTTAGTAGAAGGTTGCTGCAAGTCACAAGGGGCAGAGTTTATTGCCTTTTTTAGGTATGAGAAGATACGAGAATTTGGGCTCATAAAACTTCTGAAAACATCTATCTGAAGCTGTGAAAACAAGTGTAGTGACTATGATCATGAACTTTGGAAAGTTTTGGCCCTCCAAACGCATCACAAATCTTTAGGAAAGTGAGCTGAAGTTACAGCTCCTTCACAAGATAATAGCCTGGGTTGCTAAAGGAAATCTAAGTTCAAAGCATTTTTGGCATCTTTCATCTATAGCATGTCTAAGCCTCCTTATTTTGCAATTTCCCAACATGCCCTTGTGTAGTCTTTGGGGGAATGGACCAAAAGCCTGTATGGGACCAGGAAAAGCTTCCATGTGATTCCAAGTGAACCAATAGTTAAATGAAAAATGGTTAACCACAAGAAATTATGGGTAAATATCTCACCCTAGCAGGCAAGCAGGAACCAGATGATGGAGAAACATGAAATACACAGTGCAATAGGCATATTAAAAAATCTGCCTCAGACAATCAAAAATACAAATTAAATCATAAGAAATTACCGTTTTTTCTCACAAAAATGGCAAAAGATTTCTTAACATAATGGTCAAAAAGAAATGAGACACATATACTTATAAACTGCTGGTAAATATATACCTGGTATAACCACTCTGCAAAATGATTTAGCAGTATATACGTATATATGTATGTATATACATACAAATGCATGTATATACTCTCTATGTCTACAGGAGGGCTTCTCTGGTGACCCAACGGTAAAGAGTCCACCTGACAATGCAGAAGACACAGATCTGGGAAGATCTTATATGCTGCAGAGCAGCTAAGTCCATGCACCACAGCGACTGAGCCAGCCCTCTAGAGCTTGGGAGCTGCAACTACCGTAGCCCGCATGCCCTTGAGCCCATGCTCTGCAACAGAAGCCACCGCAATGAAAAGCCCGCGCACCACAACTAGAGTAGTCCCTGCTCACCACAACTAGATAAAGTCCACGCAACGAAGACCTAGCACAGCCAAATAAATAAATCAAAGTCTACAGGAGTCATACTCTTGTTGTTGGTGAAACCACTGCTAAAAATTTTCCCCTAAGGACATAATAAAAGATATGAACAGACATTTATGCCAAGTTATTCATCACATTCTTCTTCATACCTAGAAAAAAACTGAAAACAATCCAAATGTTTAATCTTGGGGACTTGTCAAAAGGCATTCAAAGACATTCATGGGATGAAATATCACACCAACATGAAAATGGTATGTTTGAAGACTTTTTTTAACAATCTGAAAAATACTCAACATGTCCACTTAAGTATGTGAATCATATTCAAGACAGTCTTCTGTACTATTTCAATGGTTTTTAAAGTATTAACGATTAAAGACAGAAAGAAGATACATCAAAATACGAATTATGGTTGTCTCAGAAGGGTTTTCTTTTTTTTGGTATTTTCCAATTTTAAACAATGAATATGTATAACTTTTATAATCAGAAAAACCACCAAAATGTTGTTGAGTCACTAAGTCATGTCTGATTGTTTGCAAACCCATGAATTGTAGCCGCCAGCCTCATTCTATCCATGGGATTTTCCAGGCAAGAATACGGGAGTGGGTTGCATTTCCTACTCCAGGGGATCTTCCTGACCCAGGGATTGAACTCGAGTCTCCCGTATTAGCAGGCAGATTCTTCACTGCTGAGCCACAGGGGAAGCCCCAAATTAAAATTAAACATTATATTTACAATTCTGATATTATGGAAATTATACTAATTTTGCATTTTATGAGTTTTGGGGGTTTTTAGAATTTTTTAGGTAACCTCATTTTCTTTCCAGTCAAGTAACTACATTTTTTTGATGTTTATTATTCTCTATAATAAGCTGTGGACTAATTTAGCATTCATGTTGCATTTTAATTCAAAATGCAGACATTATTACAACAGTATAATCAGATCACATTTTGGCTTTCCCATAATAAGATTTAAAAAAACCCAACTCTAGACATGATTTCTTAAGACAGAGCCACTTTTCCTGGAATAATTGCCCCCTTGTCCTTCTGATGTTAAGGAAAGAGCCTCTGTATAGAGCAGCCTCCTGGCTGAATATCTACTCTCACTATTACAGGGACCCCTACGCATCTGCAGGTCAGATCACTCTTCTGATCACAGACATTCTTTTCTATTCTGGAAGTTCCTTTCATTAGGACTAAATATCATGGGTCATATAGCCATTTGTGACTCCTTCCATAACTCAAATTTGGAAAGTTCCCAGTCTTTCCAAGCAACACAGAGATGATCCTAAGGTAATACATGGATCTAACCTCACCTCTTCTAGGATCCTCTCTCCACTCCTTCTGCCCCGATTTGCATCCTTTATCCTCTGGTGATGTTATGTCAATATGCCTTTGTTCCCATAGTTTACTGCTAAAGACATTTTTTTCTCTGTCCCACATTGACGCATATTTTTCTGAAGTTGCCCCCTTTCCCACCTTCTTTTAGATCATCAGCATGTTGAGAACTTGACCCTACATATGGTACATTTGCAATCAATAGTCAATTACTGATAACATTTCTCTGAATTCCCTCCACAGCCCACAATTTGCCAAAACTGTACGAAGAAATATTCACTCCAAGATTAAGATCTATCCTTTCCTTACCTGCACCTGTGCACCACATTTGTGGTGGGTGTCTTGACGGGCAGCTGCAGGTCTTTGGTGTAGGCTGCACTGAGGGTCAGCGTGTCACCCTCACAGGTCAGGGAAATCAGGACCAGGCGGGGTTCCTGTCGAGCTGTAACCATATTCCCCTCCTTGTTGATCACAAGCCAAAACCTGCCATTTTCAAAACACAAGATATTCACGGACCACCATGACAGACAGCCCATCTCTGGGGGGGCTTCAGGGGTGCACCATCATCTTTGATTTCCTCACTGTAAGCCTCGTGTGTCTGTGCATCTGTCTGTCCTAAACATCAGTTCATCAGTCCAGCAAGACCGAATCTGTCAGTTCATTTCATAGTGTTTAATAATCACTCATGCATCGAACAAAATATCTGCAGAACATTCTGAGCTCCTTGATGGCACAAAAATCAAAGAAGTTATATCTTCCTCTCAATTGCCTTAAGTAGATGATATCTCAGAGAAAGACGAGGAAGCATGGTGCCTGGCACCAGGAGGCATTCCTGCTGATGGAAACAAGACACTGCAGTATTGTCCACAGACTGTGGAGTCGAGCTGAACAGCAATCAATGCCACTTACACTTCGCCAAATCCACTCCCACCTTTCAAAAAAAAGTTAGCTGTGACTTCTGCAATTTATCAAAAGGGCTATTGTTAATGTGGACAATATTCTTTTCTGGCTCAGTACTCAGGGTCTAGAGGTACTTCCCAGAACAAACTGAAATAGAGAAAGAAGAGCAAAAGAAGAACTGTTTCCAGGAAAAAAAAAAAATGATGCATTTGCATAGAGGGCGCTTCAGCTATCCAGGAAGCTAGACACACTAACATTTTGGTCATTTCTATTCATACTGAACGGAAAGACCCTGATGCTGGGAAAGACAGAAGGCCGGAGGAGAAGGGGACAACAGAGGATGAGATAGTTGGATGGCATCACCGACTTAATGGACATGAGTTTGAGTCAACTCCGGGAGTTGGTAATGGACAGGGAGGCCTGGCGTGCTACAGTCCATGGGGTCACAAAGAGTTAGACATGACTGAGTGACTGAACTGAACTGAAGATTCACACTGAGTGGAATGATTATGACTGGAGTCAGCTTGTGTTTCTTTTTTTCTTTTTCATGTATCTTTTTTTTGGCCATTCATATTTTTTTATTTTTCATTTTCTTAATTTTTATAATGTTGTGCTGGTTTCTGCCATGTGAGTGAGTGAGTGAGTGAAGGCGCTCAGTCGTGTCCAACTCTTTGCGACCCCGTGGACTGTAGCCCACCAGGCTCCTCCGTCCATGGGATTCTCCAGGCAGGAATACTGGAGTGGGTTGCCATTTCCTTCTCCAGGGGATCTTCCTGACCCAAGGATCGAACCCAGGTCTCTCGCATTGCAGGAAGACTCTTTAACTTCTGAGCCACCAGGGGTTTCTGCCATACAACAGTGCAAATCAGCTGTAATTATACACACATCCCGTCCCTCCAGAGCCTCACTCCCTTCCTGCCATCCCATCCCTCCAGTTTATCACAGAGTGCCTGACTGGGTTCCCCATGCCACACAGCGACTTCTCACCAGCTATCCATCTTACACCTGATAGTATATATACACTGATGCTACTTCTCCATTTGTCCCACTCTCTCCCTCCCCTGAGATCCACAGACAGAAGTAAAAAATATGGCAGATACTCAAGATCACCACCTCCAGCAGGTGGCTGAGTTGCTCAGCCCTGCTAAAAAATAAACTTCGTGTAAGTCCTGTCCTAAAGGAACTTCCTCTTAGCAGTTCTTCATCCTGGACACAGATAGTTCTATCCTGTCCCAGATCCCTAGTACCAGCATTTGAATATTCTTTCTGCTAATCCTTCCTTGTAACAGTGATAGTCTTGTATTTCTAAAATACAAATCTAATCATGTCACCCTCATACAAAGTTCCCCATAGTTCCAGTTTTTAGAATAAATCTCACTCTTCTGCAAGACCTTTTACAATCCAGCTGCCCTTCCAGTCATTCTCACCGTCTGTGATCTCACATATGCCAGCCTTTCTTTTCCTTTTCAATTTTTTCACTGTGGTAAAATACACACAGCATAAAATATCCAGCATATTCTTAGGTATATACCCAGAAGAACTAAAAGCAAGGACTCAAATAGGTACTTGCGCACCAATGTTCACTGCAGCATTATTCACGATGCCAAAAGTAAACACAGTGTAAATCTCCAACAACAGAGAATGGACATGAAAAAAATAGGGTCTTAGACACGACTGAGCGACTTCACTTTCACTTTTCACTTTCATGCATTGGAGAAGGAAATGGCAACCCACTCCAGTGTTCTTGCCTGGAGAATCCCAGGGATAGGGGAGCCTGGTGGGCTGCCGTCTATGGGGTCGCACAGAGTCGGATATGACTGAAGCGACTTAGCAGCAGCAACAGCAGCAACCATATTTAAGCACAGAATTCAGTGGCATTAAATAATTTCACAATGTCGTGCAACCATCACCACTATCTATTTCCAGAACCTTTTCATCATCCCAAACAGATACTCTGTATCCATGAAGCAATAATTACCTATTTCATTCCCATCTGGCCCCTGCCCCTGGCTATCTCTAGTTCACTTTCCCTCTCTGTGAATTTGCCTATTCTAGATATTTCATATAACTGGAACGATATAGTGTTTGTCTTTTTGTATCTGGCTTATTTCACTTAACATGATGTTTTCAAGATCTATGCTGTAGCATGGATCAGAACATCATTCCTGGGTAAATAATAGAGTGTGTATAGACCACATTTTCAGTTCCAGCTAGGAAGTCCTTCCACCCGTTCCTTCCTCTGGCTTCCCTGGCACTTGTCATATTGAGTCAATTATCATCTAGGACTGCAAGCCTGTGTTTGCTTTTCTTTATCACATTTTCTGATGCGATGGTAACAAAAACAGCTCACCTTTCCACTACCTCATGAATTACCCTCTGGGCAGCCAGAAGAGGGAAATGTACAGCCTGCATCTGTCCTGCCTGTTCCCTGCAGAAACTGAGGGCTGGTCTGGGAGGGAGTCTGAAGGGCTGGTCTGGGAGGGAGTCTGAAGTGCAGCCTTACAGTGGGGCTGAAGCCAGACCCAGAGGAGGACAAAGCTGCTTGCTTGGGGCCCTGGCCATCTTCGCTGAACCCCAGGAATTCACACAGGTCATGACCACCCAGGTAGAATAAAACCACTGTTTACAAAGCACCAGCATGCTAAAGGAAACAGGAACCATGATTCCACTCAGGGTGGTGTGGCTCTGAATCTCAGGGTTTTTTTTGTTGTTGTTGTTGTTGTTGTTGACTCATAAAAGAGTGCATGAGAGAATTAGAGAAAATAACATAAGCAATAGCACTTTTTAAGCTGCAAGAAGCTCAAGCTTTAACTGCTGTTATTACGATTATGTGCTCCACCTTGGTGTGCTCCTTGAAGGCTGGGCTCCATGGCTCCTTGTGTCCCCAAGTTCTCAAGAGATAATTGCTAAAAATAGAGTGGCCAGGACTAAGCCTGTGAAGCTCGCGTTTCCCGCTAGACTACGTTGAAGTTTGCTCGCGCACCGGCAAACACCTGGGGACAGATGAGAAGATGCCGCACTTACTCTGGAGCGCAAGCCCTGAGAGAGCCGGTGGGAGGTGGAAATACAGCTATATCCCGAAGGCGGGTCGGGACCCTGGGTCTGCCGTTGGGAGGTGATGGCCGCCTTTTCTCTATTTCCTTGCCTGCCTCCGTCACCCACCTCGCCATATCCCATTTTGTAAGGGAAAGATCCTGCAGGCCTCCTCCGCTCCCGCTGGCGTTCCGAGCCCATCCCGCGCTGTTCCCGCGCCCAGCCCTACCTGTCCCGCAGGTGGCCGCTGCGCAGCCCCAGGGCCGTGCACTCGGCTGCGTCCACCGACACCCCCTTGCAGGACTTGATCGGGTAGATCCACAGCTCGCTCACCGTGCCCACCTGCTGCAGCCGCCCGCGCCGCCGGGACCGCGCGCGGCGCCAGGCGACGGCTCCCAGCGCCACAGCGGCCAGTCCCAGGGCGGCCACCCCCAGCCAGCGGGGCCCGGGCGGCGCGGGGAGGCCCGGGCGGGCCAGAGCCGAGGAGCCGGCGGCGCCCATGACCCAGCGATCGCTGGCGCGGCGGGGCCCACCAGGGACGTGCCAACTTGAGCCCGGCGGGAGCGCGCCCGCCGCCCGGGGCTGCTGGGGGAGGTGCGGTCCTTGGCCGAGAGTCCAAAGGAAGGACGACTTCTGAACCCCTTTCCGGCCGATCGGAATGTCGCGTCCTTCTCCCGAGGGGTGGCCCGGGGGATCTGAGGGTGGGAGGTGGGAGCACCTCCCACCGCCTCCTCCACTTCCGCCGCCTACGGCTGCAAAGCGAGGTACCCTCCCGCATGATCGCTACAAGGGACCATTTTATTTACGTATTTGTGGGTTGTTTATTTAACCTAAATTTTTTTTTAAAGTTCGCAGTACTCATCAGGCAGCCGGCAGATCCCTTTCTTGGTAATAGGGAGCAACTGGCACCCGGTGGCCTTCGCAGGGTGCCCGGCTGCCTTCAGCCACTCTCCTCATCTACGGCTGCTGGGGCCGGGGAGCTTTGGGCGGGTGGGAATCTGAGGGCGAGACACGCGACCAGGGTCTCGGGACCTGAAAGCCCAGGTATTCAGGGCCGCAGCCCGCAGCTCCGAACAGCAAAGCCGAGCGGAGACTGCCCTCTATAGGACTGCACACTTGGTTGGCTCCTCCAGGCACAAAGCCTCAGAGATGCAGCTGCATTTGCCAGGAACCCCGGCTACGACAGAGGATACTGGCACAAGGTCCCGAGGCTTCTTCAAGGCAGCAGGGGATGTCCTCGATAATCCTTTCGAATTGTGGTGCGGAAGACTCTTGAGAGTCCCTTGGACAGCAAGAACAAACCAGTCAATCCCAAAGGAAATCACGGGTGAATATTCATTGGAAGGACTGATGCTGAAGCTGAAGCTCCAATACTTTGGCCACCTGATGCGGAAGAGCTGACTCACTGGAAGAGACCCTGATGCTGGGAAAGATTTAAGGCAGGAGAAGGGGCAGCAGAGGATGAGATGGTTGGATGGCATCACTCACTCAATGGACATGAATTTGAGCAAACTCAGGGAGATGGTGAAGGATGGGGAAGCCTGGCGTGCTGCAGTCCATGGGGTCACAAAGAGTGGGACACGACTTAGCAACTGAACAATAACAACAAATCCTTGTAAGGCACTGACGTCAGGCTCTTGTCACAAAATCAGGCCATGTTTGGGATTTTCCTGGTGGCTCAGTGCTAGTGCAGGGGACATGGGTTCCATCCCTGGTAGGGGAACTAAGATCCCACATGCAGCAGGGGCAACTAAACCGGGGCGCTGCAGCTAGAGAGAAGTCCACACGCTGCAGTAAAGAGCCTGTATGCTGAAACTAAGACCAAACGCAGCCAAAAATAAATAAATAGATAAGTAATTTTTAAAAGAAATACCAAAGAAAAAGTACAATTGAGAATCACATTTATTCAATATATTCAATGATATTCAAGAAACCACAAAATTATAGGTGAGTTCATTCATTCACATGTTACATCAGTGAGAATTCTTGTTCAGTTTTACCAGAATAGTTCAAAAATTACTTGCATCTAAAAAAAAACAAAACAACAAAACAGGTTCATGATTCCTTCCTCCTATTGTTATTCTCAAAATTCCTTTTGTTTTCAAATCCCATTCTCTTCTTTATCATACTTGGAATTTGTACTGTTTGTCCCTGTCAGTTACAATTACTTTTACATGGCTTAAAAGAGGCATAATCAAAAAAGAAACAAAGTCTGCAGAATAATTTCCATTTCAAATACAACGCAGTTCCATAATGGTGGGGACAAAACCACATGAGCAAAACTCAACAGGACTCAATGGCATTGTAAAACCCAATAAGATGGATTTGTGTGTTAACGTGTTAAGGCACTCTGGAAATCTTTTTTTTCCCATTTTTCCTAAAATACACAACAATACATAATAAAATATAAACATTCAGAAGAAAACTGTAGCTTTTCAGTTGATTCTTTCAACTTTCTTTATTCATCAGTATTAACATCAGAGACTGAAGAAGTGTAATAGCTACCATCACATTCCAAATAATTTTATGGACAATTGTATTTATTTTAAAAGTCTTCATTACCTAAAATCTATATGCGTTCTTATTCCCAAATCACCTTTAATACTTTCCTTGTATTAACTCAGAACATTTGTAACTCCAAAAAGAGGTTCATTTCCAGGATGAAATTACCGGCTGGGTAATAAGGATTTGCCCAGATAGTGGTGCTGCTGCGGTCATAAAAGTGCTGATCAATCCCTCTCAGATGCTGAAATCTGAATAAATTGTAAGAATCTCTGATTATTTTTTTTCTCTTACCAGTCATAAATAATTCAAACATGTACAAACCAGTGACTTATTAAGGTTAAAATGCAGGAAATATAAAGTATGTCCTGTACCAAATGACCCTGGCAAAGGCCAGAGCCAAGGATCTTTCTCACATAACAAGTTGGAGGCGGGTGGGAAGAATTGTTTTGATAGCAATTGGTCAAAATGCTGAAAAAATGCCTATACCCCACAAGTCAATAATTCCACTTTAGAAATCTAACTTATAGAAAAATAATCTTACAATGCTCTGCATACAACAGTGTGTATGTACTCAGTCACTCAGTCCTATCCAAGTCTTTGCTACCCCAGGGACTGTAGCCCACCAGGCTCCTCGGTCCATGTGATTCTCCAGACAAGAATACGGGAGTGGGCTGCCATTCCCTTCTCCAGGGGATCTTCCCGACCCAGGGATTGAACCCGCATCTCTGTGTCTTCTGCATTGGCAGGTGGATTCTTTACCACTGAGCTACCTGGGAAGCCACAATTGTGTCTACTAGACTTTCACTGGTAACAAAGTTGGATTATAGCCTGAGTGTCAAATAATATAAAGTGGTCTTTACAAAGTGTCATGTAACATTAGGAAGCCATCAAAAATGACCTTTGAACAGGTTGGAGGACTATAAATATGATACATAGTTTACAATTCCTAGATACATATTTATAAGCTCATAATTCATAGATATACATGTATATGTGTGACATGTGGTATGTGGACAGGAAATGCTGCCTGCCCTTTCAGTAAACAAAAAATGTTGCCCACCAACCCAGTTTTACAAGAATCATGCCATCAGTCCTTGCAGCTGCCCAAGGAAGGTGTGCCCTGAGGGCAATTCAGGATGGCGAAAAAGAGCATTCTGTGCTTTAGATACTGGCCCTAGATAGGTAAGATGCATATCTAAGGAATCATTTCAATGAGCTCAGATTCCTGCATCTTCTCAAACATAGAAAAGTCTAAAATCATTAACTTGAGATTTCTATTCTTTGTGATTAGCAGTAATCCTTGGATTACTGACTCCTCCATGTGTCTGACTCCTCCCTTACCTCTTTGGAGCAGTTCCTCGGAGCTATCTGAGAGGCTGTCTCCCAGGTTATAGTCCTCAGTAAGATCCTCCAATAAGACTTCACTCACAACTTTTAGGCTGTGCATTTTTCTTTAGTCAACAGATACATATTTGTATATATAAATTATATACAAAAAATACATGCATTATATATGATATATATGATTCTATCATACAGATCATGATATATCATATAGATCATGGCTACCTTAAACAAACGACAAAAAAAAATTTATAAACAGTAACAATGGGCGATTTTTTCTTCTACATTTCTGATGTCTTCAACATTTGCTGTGATGATCATGAATTGCATTTATAATGGAACAGATAAACTTCTATATAATAGTATTTTAAAAGGACCAAAAAAACCAACTCAAATAACCCTTGTGCAAGTAGTAACAGCTACTTTTTTTAATGACTTTAATCAACCTGTTGGAAAAAGGAGACCCTCCAGAATCAGAAACCATAGTAGGCTCACCATCAAAGTAAAGGAGCAAGGTTATTGTTTTTAAAGCCCAACAGAAATGCCCACCAGAGAGGAAGCCCTTGGTGCCCTTGAGGGGTAGGCAGTAGGGATGACTAGATACCGTGTTCCCCAGGTGGGACTCTGAGGGGCTGACACTTAACCCTCTTCAAGTGGAAGCATGTTCAGAGCAAAGAAGCAGGAGACAGCCATCAGGAAGCACTCGGGGTCTGTGCAGGGGAGCGGTGATGAAAAAGCTAGAAGGGAACTTAGGACCAAAGGTCAAACAGCACCTGTGGCATGCTTGCAACCTGGGCTCTCCATATGCCTCTCTGCACCTGTGACCTCCACCCCACTTAAGTCACATGCTGTCACACCTGCCTGACCTTTCCTCTCTTGCCCACTTCCAGTCCATCCCACACACAGCTCTTAGAAAGACCTTCCAAAAGCACCGTTTTTTAACATAATTATTTATTTGGCTGTCAGGCCTTAGTTGCGGCTGCTGCTGCTAAGTCACTTCAGTCGTGTCTGACTGTGTGCAACCCCATAGACGGCAGCCCACCAGGCTCCCCCGTCCCTGGGATTCTTTAGGCAAGAACATTGGAGTGGGTTGCCATTTCCTTCTTCAATGCATGAAAGTGAAAAGTGAAAGTGAAGTCGCTCAGTCGTGTCTGACTCTTAGTGACTCCATGGACTGCAGCCTACCAGGTTCCTGCGTCCATGGGATTTTCCAGGCAAGAGTACTGGAGTGGGGTGCCATTGCCTTCCCCGTTAGTTGCGGCAGGCAGGATATTTCATAGGAGCTCTCGGATTCTGTAGTTGTAGCACGTGGGCTCAGTTCAGATCTGCAGCTTGTGGGATCTTAGTTCCCTGTCCATGGATAGAACTTCCCCTGCATTGCAGAGCAGATGTTTAACCACTGGACCACCAGGGAATTCCCTTAAGAAGCTTTAACAGGCTTCATGTGTCCTCTTAGTTGACCTGAATCTTTGTTCATTGCCCTTTGAAATGCTGATTATCACATCTACCTCATGGAGACCCTACAAGGACTGGAAAAGGTAACATGTTATCTTAGGCTCTCTAACACAAGGTCTCCTGGGAGTGGAGACAACTGGAAACAGCTGGATGTGAGCAAAACATGGGTGTTCCTTGCTTCAAACCACTGCAACATAAAAGGATCTGATTCTGAGGGGGTTTGAGACTGAGCAACACAGTGGAGTATCCGCCAGAGGGCAGATAGAATGGAAACCACCATTACAGAAAGCTATCCAAACTCACCACTTGGATCACAGCCTTGTCTAACTCATGAAACTGTGAGCCATGCCACGTAGAGTTCTGACAAAATGTGGTCCACGGGAGAAGGAAATGGCAAACCACCTCAGTATTCTTGCCTTGAGAACCCCATGAACAGTATGAAAAGGCAAAAAGATAGGACACTGAAAGATGAACTTCCCTGGTCGGTAGGTGCCCAATATGCTACTGGAGATGAGTAGAGAAATAAATCCATAAAGAATGAAGAAGCTGAGCCAAAGCAGAAACAATGCCCAGTTGTGGAACTGTGGATGTGACTGGTGATGGAAGTAAAGCCTGATGCTGTAAAGAACAATATTGCACAGGAACCTGGAATGTTAGGTCCATGAATCAAGGTAAATTGGAAGTGGTCAAACAGGAGATGGCAAGAGTGAACATTGACATTTTAGGAATCAGTGAACTCAAATGGACTGGAATGGGTGAATTTAATTCAGATGACCATTATATCTACTACTGTGGGCAAGAATCCCTTAGAAGAAATAGAGTAGCCCTCACGGTCAACAAAAGAGTCTGAAATGCAGTACTTGGATGCAGTCTCAAAAACGAAAAAAGGATCTCTGTTTGTTTCCAAGGCAAACCATTCAATAGTAATCCAAATCTATACCCCAAGCACCAATGCTGAAAAAGCTGAAGTTGAATGATTATGTGAAGACCTACAAGACCTTCTAGAACTAACACCCAAAAAGATGACCTTTATATCACAGGGGACTGGGAAGAAAAAGTAGGAAGTCAAGAAACACCTGGTGTAAGCGTCAAATTTGGCCTTGGAACACAGAATGAAGCAGGGCAAAGGCTAATAGAGTTTTGCCAAGAGAACACACTGGTCATGGCAAACACCCTCTTCCAACAACACAAGAGAAGACTCTACACATGGACATCACATCACCAGATGGTCAATACCAAAATCAGGTTGATTATATTCTTTGCAGCCAAAGATGGAGAAGCTCTATACAGTCAGCAAAAATAAAACCAGGAGCTGACTGTGTCTCAGATCATGAATTCCTTATTGCCAAATTCAGACTTAAATTGAAGAAAGTAGGGAAAACCACTAGACCATTCAGGTAGGACCTAAATCAAATCCTTTAAGATTATACAGTGAAAGTGACAAATAGATTCATGGGATTAGATCTGATGGATAGAATGTCTGAAGAACTATGGACAGAGGTTTGTAACATTATATAGGAAGCAGTGATCAAAACCATCCCCAAGAAGAAATGCAAAAAAGGCAAAATGGTTGTCTGAGGAGGCCTTACAAATAGCTGAGAAAAGAAGAGACGTGAAACTCAAAGGAGAAAAGGAAAGATATACCCATTTGAATGCAGAGTTCCAAAGAAAATCAAGAAGAGATAAGAAAGCCTTCTTCAGTGATCAGTGCGGAAAAAAAATGGAGGAGAACAATAGAATGGGCAAGACTAGAGATCGCTTCAAGAAAATTAGAGATACCAAGGGAACATTTCATGCAAAGATGTGCACAATAAAGGACAGAAACAGTATGGACCTAACAGAAGCAGAAGATACTAAGAAATATGCTGTGTTTACTTCTCAGTAAGTTGCTCAGTCATGTCCAAAACTCTTTGCAACCCCATGCACTGTAGCCTGACACGTTCCTCTATCCATGGGATTCTCCAGGCAAGAATACTAGAGTGGGTTGCCATTTCCTCCTCCAGGGGCTCTTCCCAACCCAGGGATCAAACCCAGGTCTTCCACACTGTAGGCAGACTCTTTACTGTCTGAGCCACTAGGGAAGTCACATATTAAGAAGAGGTAGCAAGAATACACAGAACAAAACAGATTTTAATGACCCAGATAACCATGATGGTGTGATCACTCATCTAGAGCCAGACATCCTGGAATGTGAAGTCAACTGGGCCTTAGGAAGCATCACTACGAACAAAGCCAGTGAAGGTGATAGAATTCTAGCTGAGCTATTACAAATCGTAAAAGATGATGCTATGAAAGTGCTGCACTCAATATGCCAGCAAATTTGGAAAACTCAGCAGTGGCCACAGGACTGGAAAAGGTCAGTTTTCGTTTCAATCCCTAAGTAAGGTAATGCTAAAGAATGTTCAAACTACCGCACAATTGCACTCACCTGACACACTAGCAAATACTCAAAATTCTCCAAGCTAGGCTTCAACAGTGCGTGAACTGAGAACTTCCACATGTTCAAGCTGAATTTAGAAAGGGCAGAGGAACCAGAGATCAAATTGCAAACATCTATTGGATCATAGAACAAACAAGAGAATTCCAAAAAACATCTACTTCTGCTTTATTGACTATGACAAAGCCTTTGACTGTGGGGATCACAACAAACTGTGGAAAATTCTTCAAGAGATAGGAATACCAGACCATCTTATCTGCCTCCTGAGAAATTTGTATGCAGGTCAAGAAGCAACAGTTAGAACCAGATATGGAACAACGGACTGGTTCCAAATTGGGAAAGGAGTATGTAAAGGCTGTGTATTTTCACCTTGCTTATTTAAATTATATGCAGAGTACATCATGCCAAATGCTGAACTGGATGAAGCCCAAGCTGGAATCAAGACTGCAGGGAGAAATATCAATAACCTCAGATATGCAGTTGACACCACCCTTAGGGCAGAAAGCAAAGAGGAACTAAAAAGCAGCCTCTTGATAAAAGTGAAAGAGGAGAGTGAAAAAGCTGGCTTAAAACTCAACATTCAAAAGATCATGGCATCTGATCCCATCACTTCATGGCAAATAGATAGGGAAACAATGAAAATAGTGACAGACTTATTTTCTTGGGCTCCAAAATCACTGCAGATGGTGACTGCAGTCATGAAATTAAAAGATGCCTGCTCCTTGGAAGAAAAGCTATGATAAACCTAGACAGCATATTAAAAAGCAGAGACATTACTTTGCCAACAAAGGTCCGTCTAGTCAAAGCTATGGTTTTTCCAGTAGTCATGTATGGATGTGAGAGGTGGACTGTAAAGAAAGCTGAGTGCCGAAGAATTGATGCTTTTGAACTGTGGTGTTGGAGAAGACTCTTGAGAGTCCCTTGGACTGCAAGGAGACCCAACCAGTCCATCCTAAAGGAAATCAGTCCTGGGTGTTCATTGGCAGGACTGATGCTGAAGCTGAAACTCCAGTACTTTGGCCACCTGATGTGAAGAGCTGACTCATTTGAAAAGACACTGATGCTGGGAAAGATTGAGGGCAGGAGGAGAAGGGGAAGACAGAGGATGAGATGGTTGGATGGCATCTCCGACTCAATGGACATGGGTTTGGGTGAACTTCGGGAGTTGGTGATGGACGTGGAGGCCTGGGGTGCTACAGTCCATGGGGTCACAAAGAGTCGGACAAGACTGAGCGACTGAACTGAACCGAACTGATATCATAACTAAGAGTTTGATGCTGCAACAAAGATCGAAGATGTCTCATGCCACAACTAAGACCCAGCACAATCAAATACAATTTTTTCATTAAAAAAAAAAAGACTTTAAAATGTTATAAGAGGTTTTATGATCTCAGAGGTTTTAAATGTGGGGAAAACAGGCATTGTAGAACTGAAGAAATATGTAACATGTATGTATAATATCATATGAAAGATGCAATATGGTTATGTACATGCCTGACCATCATCAGTAGAAGTTTCTTTTTTGTCCAGCCTCTAGCATCTTTACATTCACTATGGCATCTGACACTGGGCCTTACATGGAGGACTTGTTGCAGTGATGACAAGAAAGATCATAGCTCTTATTTATGGATCACTTTTCAGGCAATGCTGCAACTTCATACGAATTACTCTCAAAATAACCTTTATTGGTTGTTTGTGCGACTATTATTCCCACTTTGCAGATAAGGGCACTGAGGCTAAGAGGCATTAAACAACTCAGCCAAGGTGGGAAAGGGGGCTGCTAGGGTTACACATCCAAATCTACTTAAGGCTCAGTCCAGATGGTCTTGCCATGGGTCCTGAAGGATGGGCAGGCCAGAAGGTGAGAAAGCCAGGCCAGGATAAGAAAGAAAGCTACTCAAGAGTTTTGGAGATGAAGTGACTTTAAAATCTGGGTTCTGGATATTGTGAGGAGAGTTACTTATAAACTTCAATTTGAAGTCTTCTGACTGACTTCCCCATTCCTATAATTTAGGGGGTAGGCATTTTGCTCTAGGAGTCTGAATTTTATTTGACCTGATGAACTCAAGGTTAGAACACCATTTTATTCCATGAGATTCAGAATCCAGGCACCCTGCCCTGTTGCACTGACTTTTTTCAAACTTTATATCATATTTTTAAACTACATTTGATAAAAACCATTTGATTAAACACATTTTCCCCAAGTTGACTTTGAATAGTCCATGTATTTCCCCTTCACTTTTCTATCAGAGACAGAAAAAACAAATATAAAATTCTGGAGAATCGTTCACTTACTTATTCCTTCATGATATTCCCCAAAAAACCAGGACCCAAACCTGTCTTTCTGCCGGGGCTCCTGCATCCACATTGTATAACTGGCTGGGGAAGTGGGAGGGAGGAGGAACACTGATTGCTGAAGGGAATAAAAATAAAGGTCAGGGGCCCCCCTGGTGGTCCAGTGGTTAAGACTCCACACTCCCAGTACAGGGGGTGGGGGTTCAATCCCTGGTCAGGGAACTAGATCCCACATGCCGCAATGAAAGATCCTGCAGGCTGCAACAGAGATCAAAGAAGATCCTGCTTGCTGCAACTAAGATCTGGCACAGCCAGATAAATAAATAAATATTTTTAAAAAGAAAAGTTGTTCAAAACAAATAAATAAAGGGCATTTTCCAGCTCCAAATACAAGAACAGAAACTGCTCATTCTCCCAGGAGTTACAGCAGCAGAACAGAAAAACATCTCCATACAAGAAAATGTGGCCCTGGCTTCAAGGCACTGCACTCCTGAAGCAAAGACTGCCCTTTACCTGGTGGTTCTGTCACTGCACCATCTGGTACACGGGGTCACCAACTTTCAGGCTTCCAATTTTTTCCACCGAGTAATAGATTCCAAACAGTGGGGACGACTTGTAAATTGACTTCTCAGAAGGATCACACAGGCGGTAACTGAAAGAAGCAAAAATTCACCCTCAGGCACAAGAAGGGACTAATCTAGGCGCTCTCAACGGAATTCAGCTTCCATGCTCAGCTTCTCTATAAATAACGAGCAAACCTTTTCTAAAATGTGGACAGAGAAATCTGGGTAAGTCAAACGGCAAATAAATCTGGTTTTTCTAGAATATCCTGAGAGTCTAAACAATTTTTCTACGGCTTCAGTTTGAAGTCCCAATGAAAAACTTGTATGTGTCACTTAAAATACTTTGCATGCATACCTTCAGCTTCACACACATGGGAAATCAGCGCTCATACAATCTCACAGAGGACCTGCCCTGAACTCCAGGCTTTCTGCCCCTCCACGGTTATAAGTCCAAGCCTGGGATCTTTGAAAAAACTGAAGACAGAGGCAGGTGGAATGGGCTGTCACTGAGGTTAATTTTTTTAAAGGCTTGTCTAAAGAAAAAATAATCAGTTCACTGGGTCTTAAAAATAAAAAACAAAATAGAATTGCCAATCTGAAGGCTTTAAGAAGTAATCTCCTCTGGAACTTAAATCCATTAGAAACACACAAAAAACAGAGGAAAGGGAAACAGAATAGAATACAACTTCCAGAAAAAGTTAATTTAAGTTTAAAAATACATTCTATATTGAGAACAAAAGTCGGCCAAAACTCTGTAAGTAACAAAACAACCTAACACAAAAGAAGCTCTTGAATAAACAAACTCAGATAACTCATTTCATTCCCCTTTTCAACTATTTCATTATACAACTCAATTATTCTCATCCTCCTGCTACTGATTCTAAAAAATAAATGAGAGTTGCAAACAAGGTCTTAATTTGGAAATAGATGTGTAAAGGTTATTAAAAACTGAAGTCAGAGAGATGAAAATTTCAAAATGTGGAATCATGCAATTGAAAATTTGTCCAAAACTCTATAAGAGTCATGTAGAAAAAAAAAAAAAAGAGGCAACAAATACTCACTGACATTAATAACAGACACAAAGAACCAGAAGGCACGAAGGTGCCCAGACAGAGCACCTGTAGCCACAAGTACTTTGAGGCTGGGGATAATATAAAAATACACCAGACACATAGACGTTCTACCTCTTCAGGGTTTCGAGTGGCTCCTTCCTGTCAATCACTCCAGTATCTGGGTCCACCGTGGTCATAATGCACCTGTCACACAATAATGAAGGGTCAGGGCACAGTTAAGAACCAGCGACCCTGCCAGGCACCAGAGGTCCAGGCTCACAAGAATCCTTACCTGGGGCAAGCCAAAATCTTTTTCATTTCTACATTGCCAATGAGAAGTTCATCCCAAGTGTCCTAGGAGAAAAGGAGATGGTATCTTTTAAATTAAGGCTCCATCCAGCCTTATTCCAGTTTATTCTTCGGCTGGTCCTATGTAGCTGAAGAACAGAGTACAAGAGGATGCCGCAAAGTACCCCAGAAAGGACTCAAAGGAAGGAGGGTGTGGGATGCAGTTTTTTTTTTTTTTTTTGGCTGCATCATGCAGCACCTAAAATCTTAGTTCCCCAACCAGGGATCAAGCCCTCGCCCCCTGTCCTAGAAGCATGGGTTGTTAAGCACTGGATGGACAAGGAAGTTTCAGGACGCAGTTCTTGATGGGGCCTCAGAAGCCTTCCTCTGTCAGCACAACAAAATACATCTCCAGGGGCTAGTTTGCCATGAGAACCCTCAAGCAACTCCAGGTAAAGTTAATGATGTATAATGAGAAGTGGAAAGCTTACATGACTGCCCACTCTTTCCTTTTGCTAAGCTGCAATGGAAGCCAAGTTACAATCTGATGCTTCTTTGATGAGTGGGACATGGCCCAAGAGAAGTTGGTTCTAAGATGCACCCATTCAGCACTGCCGTTGGTCCTGACCAGCCTCAGCCAACCTCCCTGCCTTGTTTTCCCAATCTTAAACCGTGGTAGATCCGGCCGATGTCTGCCTTGGGATTTTCTTCAAACCTCATGACTGGGGGAGGAATTAATATGGTCCCAATTTTACACAAAGATACAGAGGCAGAGAAAGTTTACAAAATATTTTCAGGGTCACAGCAGCTAGGTTTGAAAACTTTTCTGATTCTGAAGGAGGGCTTTTAACCACCCAGCTTTTAACTATCCCCATGTCTATACCACCTGGTATAGGTCTGTCTAGTCAAAACTGTGGTTTTTCCAGTGGACGTGTGTGGATGTGAGAGTTGAACTATAAAGAAAGCTGAGCGCCAAAAAATTGATGCTTTTGAACTGTGGTGTTGGAGAAGACTCTTGAGAGTCCCTTGGACTGCAAGGAGATCCAACCAGTCCATCCTAAAGGAAATCAGTCCTGAATATTCATTGGAAGGACTGATGCTGAAGGTGAAACTCCAATACTTTGGCCACTCGATGCAAAGAACTGACTAATTGGAAAAGACCCTGATGCTGGGAAAGATTGAAGGCCAGAGGAGAAGGGGATGACAGAGGATGAGATGGTTGGGTGGCATCACCGGCTCAGTGGACATGAGTTTGAGTAAACTCTGGGAGTTGGTGATGGACAGGGAAGCCTGGGGTGCTGCAGTCCATGGGGTCGCAAAGAGTTTAACACAACTGAGTGACCTAACTGAACTGAAGATTCACACTGAGTGGAATGATTATGACAGGAGTCAGCTTGTGTTTCTTTTTTTCTTTTGCATGTATAATTTTTTTGGCGGTTCATATTTGGGAGTTGGTGATGGACAGGGAGGCCTGGCATGCTGCAGTCCATGGGATCACAAAGAGTTGGACACAACTGACTGACTGAACTGAACTGATACCACCTGGAGTAGAAAATGGTTAGCCACTCCAGTATTCCTGCATGGAGAATTTTCCATGGACAGAGAAGCCTGGTGGACTACAGATCACAGGATTGCAGAATCAGACACAACTGGGCATGCACATACATCTATATACCTACCTATCTGTACACACTTACACAAGTATACATACATACATATAAACACATAAATATGGAGGTTGTATTAATTACAGTATATATACATATACGAAAGTGAAAGTCACTCAGTCGTGTCTGACTCTTTGCAAGCCCATGGACTATACACAGTCCATGGAATTCTCCAGGCCAGAATACTAGATATGTAGCTTTTCCCTTCTCCAGGGGATCTTCCCAACCCAGGGATCGAACCCAGGTTTCCCGAATTGCAGGAGGATTCTTTACCAGCTGAGCCACAAGGTAAGCCCATAAACAAACATATATATACACATACATATATGCATTCACACACACACACACACACACACATATATATGAGCAGAATATGTTACAGGCCTTTCTTGCTAACAGGAAAGCCATCTGTAAAGCCTGAATTTCACAAGCCAATCCTTTGTCAAGGCCCCAAGGGAGACATGGGGGGCATCAGGGGACAGGGCCTCACTCTAGGCTCCCTACACCAAGAGTGTCTATAACTAGATGTGTTAGGGGAAGCACACTGACTGAAGTCGCCCACCCTGGCCAGGCACCATAGTAATCATTTGCATGAGTTGTTTTATGACAGGAGGTCCTGGTAAGGAACACAAAACTAATAAGCCACTACCAACCGGAAGAGTTCAAGAAAGGTCAAAAGGAGACACCGCATGTCCGAGCATCTCCCAGAATCCTCCTCTCTGGCATCCATCTTGGCTGAACAAGGCGTGCACCACTAGGAAGGACTCTGAGTCAGAATGATTGGCTAAAGACAACCCGGAAACTAATCCCGTCACCATAAAACCCAGACTGTGAGCCATGTGCAATGTGCCTTAAAAATTTGTTTCCTGATCTCATACCAAGTGAGCTTTTGGAGATCATGGGTCTGAGGATTTGGTGAGAAATCCAGCCTCCAAGTGAGGCAGTGGGGCATCCAGTCCTCTCAGCTGGTGGCTCACTGCCCTGGAGACAGGAGAGGAGACCAGTCTGCCCCTGCAGGAGGCAGGGCAGAGGGGGGAAGGGGGCCTCGCAGGTAACGTCCCCCCTCCCCTGCTGATGGCCAGGCTGTGATCACACTAGGGACCTCTTTCAGGGAATACTAGACCACCCCTTCCCCACCCCGGGCCTACTGGGGAGACTTAGCAAATGCACAAAGAAGTCCAGTGCCCACTGGGTCTTCCCAACTGGGAAATCTCTGCGGGGTATGACTGAGGTGAGGGGGCTTCTGTGGATGCCTGGGGTTCCCAACTGTCATTTATGAAACTCTGTGATGTAAGAAATGAAGTGTTTCCTGCCATATCAAAGAACAAGGATGTCACAGCCACAGCCCTCCAAATGTGAATTCCTGAGCCCAGAGGCGCCCAGGAGAAACAATACCTGCCATCAGGCAGTCATCAGCCACTCCCTCGCTCAGCATTCAGCAGCTGGGAAGAGCAGGAGGTGGGGCAAGGGGGAGGGGATTGGGATGGGAGACTGGGAGGTGAGAAACGCAGGATGCTGGCCCCGGAGAGCCGAGATGCATTTGAAAGGAATGATTTCAGTGAACCCAGAATCTTGTATCTTCCCATATGCAGAAAAAAGGATAAATTCCTTAACTTGAGGTATCTGTGTGTGTGTGTGTGTGTGTGTGTGTGTATGTGTTAGTCGTTCAGTCTTGTCTGACTCTTTGCAACCCCATGGACTGTAGCCCACCAGGCTTCTCTGTCCATGGGATTCTCCAGGCAAGAATACTGGAGTGGGTTGCCATTTCCTCCTGCAGGGGATCTTCCCAACCCAGGGATCGAATTGTCCCTTATGTCCCCTGCACCGGCAGGTGGGTTCCTTACTGTTATGGCCACCTGAGATACCTGGTCTCCCTTAATTAACAATAATTTTTCCATGTTCAGACTACCTGACATTTATCGAAAACTTCTATACAACCTGAACACACACCTCCCACCCTCCCCCACCCCCACCCCTGTCTCCTAGGGGCAGTTCCCTCAGGGTCACTTGAAATGCTGTCTCTGGGGTCTGAAGTCCTAAAAATTCCCACCGAATAAAACATAACTCTCTGCTCCTAGGTTGTGACTATTTTTTAAGTCAACAGTGGAAATAAACTCTGAGTTTCAAACAACTAATTGAGGGACGAAAAGGCAAGGCCACATCATATAAAATCCTTTGTTGCTGTTGTTCAGTCGCTAAGTCAAGTCATGTAAAATGGAATCTCTAGAGTCTAGCCAGGACTTTTGACGAGCAATGTTCAAATGCAACACTGCAAGACGGTCATAGAGCCTGGCTCGCCTCCTGAAGAACCGTGACCTCCCAGAGGGTGTGACCAATAACACAACTCCTGTATCTGGAAGTGACGGGTCTCTGGCGCCCGGGCCTGGAAGGAGCTAACAAGAGCAGACGCACTTCGCCACACGAGGGCGCTGCGGGCAGAGGCATGCAAGCCCATCGGGCAGCCAGTGCAGAACCCTGCCAGCTCTCCTCAGCTTCCCAAGTACCTCTCCGTTCCATTTCTTTTTACAAGTGCTGATGAATTTCATATAGCAAAGCCACATAGCTGTGTAAAGCCGACCTCATGATTATCATATAAAGCGAGAAGCCTGAAATTTTCAGTTAGATTTCCTAGTTTACAAGACATTTAATCTGCTCTTAACGGGCTTCCCAGGTGACTCAGTGGTAAAGAGACACAGGTTCAGGCCCTGGATGCGGAAGATCCCCTGGAGAAAGAAATGGCAACCCACTCCAGTATTCTTGCCTGGAGAAATCCCATGGACAGAGGAGCCCGGCGGGCTACAGTCCATGGGGTCACAAAGAACTGGACACGACTGAGTGACTGCTGCTGCTGCTGTTAAGTCGCTTCAGTCGTGTCCGACTCTTTGCAACCCCATAGACGGCAGCCCACCAGGCTCCCCCGTCCCTGAGATTCTCCAGGCAAGAACACTGGAGTGGGTTGCCATTTCCTTCTCCAATGCATGAAAGTGAAAAGTGAAAGTGAAGACGCTCAGTCGTGTCCGACTCTTAGCGACCCCATGGCTGCAGCCTTCCAGGCTCCTCCATCCGTGGGATTTTCCAGGCAAGAGTACTGGAGTGGGGTGCCATCGCCTTCTCCGACTGAGTGACTACACAGAGCAGAAGAGGAGCTGAAGCTCTCTAGACTCTAGCTTCACATACTTCTGCCCCTCTTTCTCAGCCCCTCAAAGTCTCTGTGGCAAATAGTTCAAGTTACTGAGATGCAATCAAAAAATAAAGGTATAGGGAGATCCTCTTAAGTAAAGGCAGTAACACCATCGACAACTTCTTGAGGAACATGAATGTCTGACTGCTCCTCCATCCAGAACTTGTGTCTCCCTTGTGCTCATCATGTTGGCTTTTCTAAATCAGGACTAATTTCCCTGAGGTCCTTCGAGGTCCCCTAGCAAAGTGGGGATGTCATAAAAGTTCCCTGGAGGAGAACAGAGACCCCTATTTGAAAGGCATGCCATAAAGTGATGAGGGGAGCCCCTGTAGTCAACCAAATGCATACAACACCAAGAGTGAACCCTAAGGCCAGCTATGGACTTTGGGTGATTATGATGTCAGTATAGATTCATCCTTGGCTAAAAAATGCCAAGTGAGTGATGCTGATAGCAGGGGAGGCTACATCTGGGGGGCTAGAAATAGATGGGAAATGGTCACTGAGATAAGAAGCACTGGTCAATTTTATTATTTTATTTAAATATTTATTTGTATATTTATTTATTTGGCTGTGTAGGGTCCCAGCTGCAGCACTCAAGATCTTCTTTGTATCATGGGAGATCTTTCGTTGCGGCTCACAGACGCTCTAGTTGTGGCACACGGGATCAGTTGTTCCAGGGCATGTAAGGATCTTAGTTCCCCAACCAGGGATCCAACCCGTGTCCCCTGCATTGCAAGGCGGATTCCTAACCACTGGACCACCAGGGAAGTCCCAGTTTTATTATTTTTTAAACTTCATTGCTCCACATTCCCAGAATTCAAGCATACCACACCAGCCCAAAGGAAACTGCTTTTTAACAAATCTGCTTAATATTCTGAATTACACAGAAAAAGTACAAAGTGCCTTGGGTCCCAAAGAGTAAATGTTGCGCAATGCATCCTCCTATTGCTGTATGATTTTGCAATAAATAATGGCCTGAATTTTTGCACTATGCTTAGGTTTGCTGTATGTTTATTATTAGTTGGTCTATGAAATATTTAAGTGCATTATCATTTTACATTAATATTTAACAGAGTCCCGCTAACTGGAAGGGTTATAGATGGTGCCAGGTAGACAGGTGAGTACATCAGGCCCTTAACTCTTGGGCTTTTTAATTTAAAGGAGAATAAATCAACCCCATTAGCATCATTTTATAGTAAAGATTTTCTTAATATGCATTTCCAAAGGACTCTTCTATTCAAATAAGAATACTCTTCCTTATGTACTATTTCTGTAAGCCTATCACAATGCAGGAAAAAAACAACAAATGGACTTTAGAGTACAAGGTCACTTAACATTTTTTAAACTGAAAAAAGCAAGGCTCCACCCACTCAAATTGCCTAAGCAAATATAATTTGGCTTACATCAGCTTGGTTCAGTTTGACAAGTTAGAGGTGAGCCAAAAATTCTTAGTTGGCAAGTTACAGGAAAGCAAAGATTCTTGAGCCAGGAATGGGAGTATCTTTTCTTCTTCCTCTGGTTCAAGATCTTATACTAAAACTAATATCTTTAGTGGAGACAAATCAAGAAAAATTGTATTCCCTAAAAGAAAGTGTCTCAGCAAAGAATGGGCCAGTTTTACAGGAGTCCTGTGCAAGAATTTTTGCTTCATGGACTAATTTCTGATCCGTCTTCAGCATTATCAATACTGAGTCTCATTTCATTCTGTATTTAACAAGTATCTAATGACTCTGAACTTCTGCACCCTCTATTCATCAGCACAGAAAAACAGAACAGGGAGAAATAGGCGGGTTTACTGGGAATGTCTCTGGAAAGGCTTGAGCCTCAAGCTCTGGACCCTTTTGAGACCCTGCACTTAATCTTGGTTTTGTTATTTTCTTTTCATAAAGAGCCCCCTCAAATTGTATCCATTCAGGTGACACCAAATCTGGGTTATTCCTGGGGGAGAAACCAAGTCTCTTCCATCAGGCGGCTGATGCCCAGAGCATGTCAGCACTCCTGTTTCTCCCACCCCCTCTGTCACCCTTGCCCCCCCCCCCGCCTCCTAAATCAGCACTTTCCTGGGCACTGTTTGCACAAGAGTCACCCGGGATGGTGCTGCCCACACAGTCACGGGCCTGATCGTAATTCTGACCCAGGTTTCAGGTAAGGCGGGCTGATCGCCCTCTGGGGACGAAGCATGGCACGGATGTTTCTGCCTCAGTTTCCCTAACTTTCCAAGCACTTTCTAGAGAGCTGCCCAGGGTAAAATCGTGCAGCTCGCAGTATCATGCAGTTTGGTCATATTTGTTGGGTCTGTGAAAATAATAATTACTTCCTCATTCAAAATCATTACCAACTCTTCCTTATCCACAATATAAAATCTAAACTCCTGGGACTTCTCTGGTAGTCTAGTGGTTATGAGTCCACCTTGTGATGCAGAGGACACGGGTTCAATCTCTGGTTCTGGGAACTAAGATCCACATGCTATGGGGCAACTAAGCCTGTGTGCTACAACTAGAGAAAGCCCTTGGCCGCAATGAAGATCTAGTGCTGCCCAAAAAAAAGATTTTTTACTTTATAAAAAATAAAATTCAACCTCCTCAGCATGGTGGCCTCTAGCAAGCTCCAGGTCCAGCCACCTCATACCACTTCTCCTCTACCTGCAGCGTCCCTGTGATTCTGAAATGACCCCAGGCACCCTTGATGTAACAGCCTGTGCTGCTTTTAGGCCTTCTAACTGGTGGCCTCCTTTACCCACCGTGACCCTTGCTCCCCGTCACCAGCACACACAACAACACACTTCACAGCACAGCTCCTGGGTAGCTTGATCTGACCCCTCTCTGCTCCCACTCCTCCCTTCTCCAGGCAGGTGTAGGCACTTCTAAGCATCCTTGGCCCCTGATAAGTACGTGCATTAAAGCTCTCCTCATGCTGGCCTGCCATTGCCTCCCAGCCATTCCTCCCCTATCAGGAAATTCTGAAGGGCAGGGTCTGTATCTTTTCATCGCTGTATCCAAGATTCTTATTATGGGCCACAGTGCCAGTCAATTAAAAAAAATCATTTTTAATTAAAAAATTTAATTAAAATCAATAAAAATTTTTTTAACAAATGTAGAGAGGGATTCAAGATATTAGATAACAAACAACAGGATAATATCAACAAGTAGACAACTTCTGTATACCCTAGTTATTGCTTTTATTATCAAATGAAGTATCTTCATGTACGAGGATTATACTAGCCTCCATGCAAAGGTTTATCCTAAAGAACAACATTTACCAGCAAATGGGGCACATTTTACTCACACAGAAGGATGCGGGGATCAACCAAGGGAGCAAAGAATTGAGAAGGTACTTAAGATCCTCTAAAAATTAGCTTCTTGGGATCTCTCGATTGGAATCAACATCTCCACTCCTCAGAAGCTGGAGCTGTAAGTCCTGGGTTCTAATCCAAAGCCACTACTTCCATGCCTAACAAGTTGTGTAACACCTGCAAGCTTCTGTTCCCTTATAAAAAGGAGAAAATAGTATAGACTTCACAGCACTGTCCTAAGGAACAAATAGAGTAATTTGCATGACGCCATCCATTGATTCTGTGTCTGGTACCCAGTAAACAATGAACGAATGGTTGCTGTTATTTCCAGTGCTTATAAAGTTAAGCTTTATAATACAATCCTGATGTTTAATAGGATTCCTAGTACTTGTTATTACAGAGCAACATACAACTATATATATTTCACATACAAGTCACAGGTACAAAGAGCTGATGTGGTTGTCCTTTTAGGGCTAAAAGGGGTGAGTCTTTGTAGGGTGAAAATTTCTAGTTTCAACCACATAGCAGAGCATATGAGTCCTCTGGGAGATAATTCAGGCCACAGAGTGACATGTCTCCAGGTTGTGGTTTACAAGTAATCTCCTGTATCCTCCTGGCCTCCACTCTGGGGTCTGGAGCTTTCAGAAGTCTCAAATCTTTCAGCGCTCCTGGATGGTACAGGTACATTTTTTTTTTCCGTGTAGCTATCTCTGAGCTGTGGTTATCAATACACTCTAGCCTAGTTCCATTGTTGTTGTTTAGTTGCTCAATCTGACTCTTTGCAACCCCATGGACTGTAGCCTACCAGGCTTCTCTGTCCAAGTAATTTCCCAGGCAAGAGAGTTGTAATTTTTTTCTCCAGGGGATCTTCCCCACCCAGAGATGAAACCTGCCTCTCCTGAGTTGCAGGCGAATTCTTTATTGCTGACCCACCAGAAAAGTCCCAGTCTAGACCCAGTCTTGCTAGTTTGGGAGTTCCAATTGCTGGCTTTGGGGCCTGAGCAGTAAAGGGTGAGCAGCGCCCCCCGGAGGCCAGCGAGGAGATAGCGGCAGCAATAAGTGAACCACTCCACGCAAGACGCAGGCGAATCTCTCAAACCACCAACCTGGCCATCCTCAGAGAGTCCGACTTGGCGCTGACCCGGGGGCACCTCTAGACATTATGCATAAAAGCAGAGAGCCGCTTACCTCCTCAAAAGCACTGCAGCCTGTCACCACGATATTTGGCCTGAAATTGTTTATTTTCACTTTCTTCTCCATCCTGGTATTCAGATCGGCCAGGGAGGCTTCCGACAGGATCATGACGGGGCTGCAGTCCGGGTAGGCCACCTGCGCCAAGGACACAGCACCGTCAGGCCTCGCTGCCCGTGGAACGGGCTCAGCCCAGCCGCCAAGCTAGGTGAAGCCCAGAAGCCGACCCACCAGAGTGCAGAAGGGGTGAGCTGTGTTCAGGAGGGAGAGGTGACTCCACGGGCTTGGAAACGGCCGGATCAGCGCCGGAGCAGGGTTCCTGCCCCCAGCCCCCACCCCCACCCCGGGGGCGCAGATGGGGCTCCCTGTCCACACACAGAAAGCAGCAGGGCCAATGCTACCCTGCAGCCCCATTTCTTGCTCCTCACTCCCGCCCAGGAGCCTCTGCCACATCACCACCACCATCACCAGACAGGGGAAGGGTCTGCTGCCAATCAGCTCTGCTCTAGCCCTGGTTTCCTTTAGTTGCGCCATTCACTCCTGTGCATTTAGTAAGCACCACCTATGCATCAGACACTGTTCTAGGAGGGGAAATAGCGTGAATACAGCAGATAAAACCACCTGCATTCAAGGAGCTTATAGTTCAGGGATCGTGGGGAGAGACACCCCGAGATGGATTTTGAGCCTCATCTCACTGCAGAATCAAAGCCTTTGGTTTGGGGGCTGTAGCTGACTCAGGGGAGGTGAGGTGCCTTTTAAACACCAGAAATGATCACACCTCACTGACTGTGAAGGGTGGACTTGGATAAACTCTGCTTCTGTGATTTTAGAAGACCTGGATTTAGAAAACCTCATGGGGTCACACAGAGTCAGACACGACTGAAGTGACGTAGCAGCAGCAGCATGGACAGGGGAGCCTGATGGGCTACAGTCCATGGGGTCACAAAGAGTTGGACACGACTGAATGACTGAGTACATAAGCACATAAACCTCACTTTGGCCTGCCAGCTCATCTTCTCTGTCCTCGACACCTGTCCAGGTAGCGCCCTCAGAAGCCCCCTGGGTCACCCCTTAGTTCTGTTCAGTTCAGTCGCTCAGTCGTGTCCTGCTCCTTGCAACCCCACGGACTGCAGCACACCAGGCTTCCCTGTCCCATCACCAGCTCCCGGAGCTTGCTCAAACTCATGTCCAGCAAGTTGGTGATGCCATCCAAGCATCTCATCCTCTGTCATCCCCTTCTCCTCCTGCCTTCAACCTTTCCCAGCATCAGGGGCTTTTCCAATGAGTCAGTTCTTCGAATCAGGTGGCCAAAGGATTGGAGCTTCAGCTTCAGCATCAGTCCTTCCTAACTGGAGCCCCAAAGGAGGCTCTTTGTGGGCCCAGAAGGAAACCGGAAGGGAAGGGCAGCTCCCCGCAAGCTCACCTGGTAATTCTTGTCCAAAGAAGGGAAAATTTCATTTGACGCTCTTGCCTTCATGTTCTTTTCAAACTGAACCAGCCTGAACGCGTCCGTTTTCAAGAAGCTGGTGAACCACTGAGCAGCCTCGTCGCCACAGTCCCTGCCCTGGATGTCAAGACCAAACACCCTGGAAAGGTCACAGAGAGCAGGGGGTTTACATTCGTACCTCAACACACTGAGTGGTGGGGTCAAGGTGGAAGAGCTGGGCTGCTGGGATCTGACTATCCTGGGAGACGGTGAGTGGTCCGTGGGCCAAAACTGGGCAGAAGCAGAGCGGGAGGGAGCAGGGAAGAACCCGTAAGATGCTCACAACTCATGCAGTTACAAGCTGAAATACCAATTTTGTTTCAAGAGGCTGGGCTGGAGCCTGATGCTCAGCTTCGGGATGCCTAGGCTGCTGGTCCACAGACCACACTTTGAGTCACAAGGATTTAGGATGCTTCAGAAAGGGAGAGGGACCATGGTGTGGTAGAAACGCCCTGAACTTGGAGTCTGGTAGACCTGGTTCAAACTGGAACTCTACCCTCTCTAATCTTATGACTTTCAGCAAATCATTAAACTCCTCTGACCTTCTGTCTCAGTTACAAATTGGAAATAATAATATATTACCTGCTTCACAAGGTGGACACAGGTTCCACCAGATAATGAAGTAGTCTTCAAGGATTTTTTTGCTTGAGCAGCCTCAAAAGATAAAAGCTATATACCTCCCCCCCTAAAAAAAGCTATGTACCCCTCACAGAATTGCAAGTTGACATGTAAACTTTTCTTCTTTTTTTTTTAACTGAAATATAGTTGATTGACAATATTGTGTTAGTTTCAGATATAAATGATTGAGTTATATATATACTTTTCCAGGTTATTTTCCACTACAAGTTACACAAGACATTGACTATAGTTCCCTGTTTTATGGGCTTTCCAAGTAGCCATAAAGAATCCACCTGCCAATGCAGGAATTCAATCCCTGGGTAAGGAAGATCCCCTGGAGGAGGAAATGGCAACCCAATTCAGTATTGTCACCTGGATAAGTCCATAGACAGAGAAGCCTGATGGGCTACGGTCCAGGGGGTCACGAAGAGTCAGACATGACTGAGCAGGCATGCACTGTGCGTGTCCCTGTTTTATACAGCAAATCCTTGTTGCTTATCTATTTTATGTATTGTAGTTCATATCTGTTCATCTCAGGCTCTTAATTTTTCCCTCTCTCCTTCACTTTCCCCTTGGGAAACAATAAGTTTGTTTTCTATGTCTGTGTTTCTGTTTCTGTTTTGTATATAGATTCATTTGTATTATATGTTAGATTTCACATATATGTGATAGCATATAATATTTGTCTTCCTCTGTCTGCAGTTCACGGGGTCACAGAGTCAGACACAACTGAGCGACTGAACTGTCTGACTTATTTTACTTAGTATGATTTTCTCTAGGTCCATCTGTATTTTTTATAAGTTTAATTTATTATGAAAGATTAAATTTCCATTGAATTGTAAATATTAACATTTAAAGTAAAATTACATCATAATTTATATGTCATATCTTAATATTATAAATACATATAAATTATATTAAAATAAAATAAAATTATGCTTTTAAAAGCATGCAATGGAATTCAAATGCCAGGGAAGTTTGATAGCTATTTTTAAAAACTATTTTTAATAATACATGATTAAGTCCTGGGTGTTCATTGGAAGGACTGATGTTGAAGCTGAAACTCCAATACTTTGGCCACCTGATGGGAAGAGCTGATTCATTTGAAAAGACCCTGATGCTGGGAAAGATTGAGGGCAGGAGGAGAAGGGGACGACAGAGGATGAGATGGTTGGATGGCATCTCCAACTCAATGGACATGGGTTTGGGTGGACTCCGGGAGTTGGTGATGGACAGGGAGGCCTGGCGTGCTGTGGTTCAGGGGGTCACAGAGTCGGACATGATTGAGCAACTGAACTGAACTGAACTGAACTGAAGGACTTCTTTTCTGGCCCACATTTTAAAAATTATTTTCAAATTTTTTCCCAGTCTAGGACTCCCCCAGTGGTCCAGTGGTTAAGATGCCATGCTTCTGCTGTAGGAGGCATGGGTTCCAACCCCGGTTGAGAAAGTTTCACATGCTACCTGGGGCAGCCAAAGGGAAAAAAAATGTTTTCCTAGTTTTATTGAAACATAATTGACATACAGCACTGCATAAGTTCAGGGTATAGAGCATAACGACTTGACTTACATGTATTGTGAAATGATTACAAGTTTAGTTAGCAGTCCTCATCTCATATTTTTTTTAAGGTCTTTTTTTCTTATGATGAGAACTCTTAGGATTCACTGTCTTCACAGATGGAATGAAAGAAGTCGATTTATAATAATTCCACTCATCCTTTGAATCGTTCTATGATCTTTGGCATTTAGTAATCATTCATTAAAAGTGTTTTTAATAATTTATCAGCAACAATTTGACTAGACAGGCCTTCATTTTAGCGTAAGACAAAGACTTTGAATCACCATCTTGTGCAATGACTTTACTCCCATCATTAGAAAGATTCTCCTTTAGCAATACCAGTATTCTTTTATTGTCTTGGCCCCACAGGTTTTTCCCTCCCAGGGCTGTGCTCTCTACCAAGACAAGGGATGGGCAAGCCTTTCCTCTGTGCCAAGGAGAGGTGGAGAAGAGAATTTGCCCCCTGCAGGTAATATCACAGCTGGAGAGAGAACCTATAAGATTCAAGGATCTGGAAACTGACTCCCTTAAAGGGATCCCAGCCCTCACATACCACGGGAGGTGTCTGCTTCCCTGTGAGTGCCTCCTCCAGTCTGAAGGCCCCTGGGGTGATGGATGTGAGGGAATCCGAGATGGACCGTGAGATGCTCCCCGAGGCCCACACCTTGTCTAATGGCTAGACTCACCCCACCTACTGTCAAATCTCCATGCAGTTCTTCTGAAGTTTCTTGGACCTTTGCCTTCTCTCTAAACGCTCTTCTTGGAGCCACTGTTCGGACTCTGACTAACCCCTGCTCCAACCCCATGGTCCTCTCATGATCCTCTCCCTCACCGCCTTCAGCCTTTCCCCTAAAACTCTCCTCCACCAGTTTACTACTCTGTACAGATCTGCTCCCCGGGCTGAGTGCTTCCTTCAACCCCCTTCAGGACAGCCCTCCTGCGTAAGTGCACACACTTCCACCCACTCCGGTGAGCCTAGTGCGGGCTCTTTGAGAAGCAGAGAGCACCCAGCAGGTCAGGGGAAGACTGATTATCCAGTGCCCCTGAAAGTTACCCCCAACTGATCCTTCCTCCCTCCCCTCCCTGCTGCAGACTCTACCCTTCTGTCATCCCACCTCCTGCAATTCTCTCCGAATTTTATGAAAAGTTCACTTTCTTCCATATTTCTAAATGAAATGTTCTATCATCACCACCCCACAGAAAAGAACCGCATCTCCCTGAGTGAGCATAACAGAACTACATTAGTTAGTAATCTAATTTAGTTCAGGGTTGAAGGTAAACAACTCTGAATATTTATCGGAAGGACTGATGCTGAAGCTGAAGCCCCAATACTTTGGTCACTTGATGCAAAGAGCCAACTCGTTTGAAAAGACTCTGATGCTGGGAAAGGTTGAAGGCAGGAGGAAAAGGGGACAACAGAGGATGAGATGGTTGGATGGCATCCCTGACTCAATGGACATGAGTTTGAGCAAACTCTGGGAGATAGTGAAAGACAGGGAAGCCTGGCATGCTGCAGTCCATGGGGTCACACAGAGTTGGACACGACTGAGCGACTGAACAACAACAAGGTTAGTGATCTACTAATTCATAAAGCAAAATAACTCACTAAAAATATTTGAGAAGACATAAAAGCTTGAATGGAGTTTTACAAAGAAAATCTAGGTAGTTTTACTGGAAAGTTTCACCAATAATAAAGGATAAAAACTATCAAATGTAAATGGAAAAAAATTTTAATTGTTGTCACTTAAAATAGGACAAAGAGATCAGATGTCTAGGACTCAATCTAACAAGAGATGTACAATTCTATTATAGAGAAAATTATGAAATTTTGTTAAAGAAATAAAATAAGACACAAATAAGGGAGAAAAGATAACACATTCATGGATAGAGAGGCTATGGACAATAAAGATGATAACTATGTGAGACATCATTTATTTAAGGGCCTGCTATGAATCAGGCACTCTTGAAATAAATAAATAAATTCATTTCAATTTGCCCTAAATGGAGCCTCAAATTCAGTGCAATTCCAATCAAAATCCTAAAAGGATTTTACATGGAATTTGACAAGTTGATTCTAAAATTTGTAGGAAGAAATTCCCTGGCAGTCCAGAGGTTGGGACTCTGCACTTCTACTACAGTGGGAATGGGTTCGATCCCTGCTTGGAGAACCAAGATCCTGCCTTCCACACAGTGAGGCCAAAAAAATAAAATAAAAACAGTAACAATGTCCCATCGATTAAAAAATAAAAGTGTGAAGTCCAAGGATAGTCCAGACACTTGGAATATAAAATAATGAGACTCATCTTACTTTATATCAAGATATAAAGTTAAAGAAATTAAGACAGTGACAGATAGGATCAGGAATGGGTACAGAATCCAGTGCAAAGGAGAGAGAGCTCAGAAAATAACTGACACTTCCTAAAGAAGCAAGTGGCTCAGTGGTAAAGAAGCAGGAGATGCAGATTCAATCCCTGGGTAGGGAAGATCCCCTGGACACGGAAATAGCAACCCACTCCAGTATTCTTGCCTGGAAAATCCCATGGACAAAGAAGCCTGGCGGGCTGCAGTCCATGGGATTGCAAGAGTCAGACATTACTTTTGCAACAGCAAAAGATCTTAAGATGCCACAATGCAGGTGGCATTATAGATCACTGGGAAACAAATGATTGTTCAATAAAATACTGGAACACTTGATAACTGTATAAGAAAATCAAATTGAATTTCTACCTCAAATCACCATCAAAAATCAACAATAAAAAAATAAATAAATAAACTTTAGATGCAAAAACATAAGTAAGAAAGGCAAAACTTCAATAGTTTTAGAAAAAGAATAGTAGGAGAATTTTTTATAACTTTGGAATAGAGTATATTTCTTAAGACACATAAAAAAGGGCTAATTCCCCCTCAAAAGGTTAATTACTTTGAATATCATAAAATTTTAAATGTCTATTTTTCAGAAGATACCATAAAAAAGATTTAAAAAATCACAAAGCAGGATTTTGCATCTCTTAAAATTGACCAAAGATTTGTATAGATCCAACCTAAAGAACTCCCCATCAATAGGGAAAACTTGGGCATGAAACATAAAAAATAATTTCATAGACAAAAAGAACACAAGGAACCAACAACTATAAAGAAAAAATATTTAGCCTCCAGATTTTAATGGAATGCCTAGAAATGCAAATTAAAACCACAAAGAGATACCACCTAATTCATTTTAAAGATACTTGCAGAATTAAAAATATAAGAAAAGCCAGATGATGAGGACTGGTAACAAATCTAATTGATGAGGACATGAGGCAATTAACCCTTACTCTGATGAGGTATAAATTGGTACAATTTTGGGAACCGATTAGATATTTCCTTATCAAAATTAACATGCAGATACCCAATGACTCAGTAATTCTACTCCTAAGCTCATGCTCTAAAGAATTAAAGATATGTACAAAAACGTTCTTAGGACATTTTTCATATTAGAAAAAAAACTGCAAAATGACATGAGTTAATGGAGAAGAGCAGCAAGAAGTTATAGCAAAGTCATACAATGGAAACTACACAGCAGTGAAAAAACTCAACTATAGCTTCCTGCCACAAGCCACAGATGAACCTTATAACGTTGAAAAGAACAGGCAGCTACAGAAGAATACATATTGCATAATGACATTTTATAAACTTGAAGCAAAACTTAACCATATATTATCTAGGAGCACATCCATATATAAAAAGGAGAGTAGCAGGAACCAGGAGAAAAAGAAATTCGGGACCCTGGTTTCTCTGAGGGGCAGGACATCATGAAGGTACTTGAAATAAATCCATTCATGTTGTATTTCCTAAGTTGGGTATGGTGCTACAGGTGTTTGTTTCAGTATTATGTTTTATAACTTACATATACTTTATGTGGGGCTTCCCTGATAGCTCAGTTGGTAAAGAATCCGCCTGCAATGCAGGAAGGAGACCCTGGTTCCATTTCTGGGTCGGGAAGATCCGCTGGAGAAGGGTTAGGTTACCCACTCCAGTATTCTTGGGCTTCCCTTGTGGCTCAGCTGGTAAAGAATCCACCTGCAATGCTGGAGACTTGGGTTCAAATCCCTGGGTTGGGAAGATCCCCTGGAGAAGGGAAAGGCTACCCACTCCATTATTCAGGCCTGGAGAATTCCACGGACTGTGTAGTCCATGGGTCACAAAGAGTCGGACATGACTGAGCGACTTTCATTTCCATACTTTATGTAGATTCCTCACATATCAAATATTTAATTATATGATATTGTCAGTGGTCAATATATCTCATAATGGAATGAAACCCAGCTGGAGAAATTTCTTCTTCAAAGCAAACTATTACTTTAGTTATAAAGAAAAAAAAAAAAAAAACTTCTGTTGGACTGTCCAGGTTTTAAGTAATTTCTTTCTCACACCTGAAAATACGTTTGGACTTTTTAGACATCAATCGTTCATAAATCATGATAATTAAGAAGCCCTACTGCTCTACAATCACTCTCAAAAAATAAAACAACACCACATAAGGTGAACAGGGAAAGCTGGTTAAAGAAACTAACAATGAAAGTTAATCAAATCCACGACACTGCATCCCCATCCCTATGGTTCTGTTAAGGAATCTCCTTTACTTTTTCTGAGCTTGGTCTCCTCATTTGTAAAGTGTACTGATATCTGCCTCATAAACTTACTGAGATAATTAACTGAAATACTGTAGTCAATGAATGATTGCTTCAGGCTTTCAAAACTCTAGAACCTGGAGTGATGGTTTTCAGTTCAGACACTTAGCTAATAAAAGCACACCATGAGGGTACAGGGAGCATTCCAAGACTCTCCAATTTCCACATGCTGAGAATTCTCAGGTGGTTACAAAGGGAGCACCCATGACAAGTGTCTAAACCTCTAGGAAATGCCCTGCTAGCACAGGATAAGACCTTGAAAAGTCATGCAACTGATGGCCCTGCAAGGGTCCCACAGACTGAAAGGAAGCCCAGGCTTGAGGTGCATGTCTGGCCAGAGGTCAAATCTCATACCTCCTGATGCCTTAGTCTCAATCTCAGACCTCAGGGGCCACAAGAGTCAGCAGGAAAAGCCTCAGCATCCATATCATTCAACCCAGAGATACAGGCGGGAACATCTCCACTAATGAATGCCCTTGTCTGCCTGGCAATTCTGAATAGAAGTCCCTGCTACTTGAACAAAAGGAGACAAACCCTAAAGACTGGCCCTCTGTATCCTCTCTATATTCGTATTACTTTTTCTATTTTTGATGCTTTGATATCTTGGGACTTGGTGACGCTGAAGGAACTCCCCCTTCCAGGGCTAACCAATTCAGAGAGATAGTGAAACACTGGGCTTTCATATGCAAACCAGCCAATCCAAAGTCCTCACTCCAACCACCTCCCCCGTGGCATTTTACACCCTGGTCACCTTCCCCTGCTCTAATCACCAGTGTCAGATACCAGACAACCAAGGACAGCCCCTGTGCCCCAGGGCCAATTTTCCCAGAGCCTGCAGAAACCAGAATAAAGAGTCTTGCAGTTTCCTCTGCCCTCTCTGCCTCCTGGCAGACCCCGGTATTTCCCCATGTGGTCCTGCATGGCATGGGCCTCTGGTTTCTAGGCATGTGTGAATATTAAAAAAAACATCATGACAGTCATTTCTGTGTCTGCATGTCTTGCCGTATCTGATGAAAGCAAATCTAAATATCCTTAATGCAGTATTCTATTTCACTGTGTGATCTATTTCTATTTCACAAATGTGATCAAGCACTCACACTTGACCACTGGCTTGATCCCCAAATAGACTAGACTTCTCTTAAATATTTCCTTTACCAGTTTCATCATCTACTGTACAAAGTGTAGCAAAGTGGAGCACAGGGAAGAGCCTAAATAGAAATGAGTCCTGGCACAGGTCCCCGGAGCCCCAGAGCAGAGCACCTGCAGTCATGGAGCTTGTTTGAAGAAAGCAGTTTGGTCGGCAAAACCAGCTGGTCCATGCCTGGAGCCCTGAGGATCAGGCAATCGTCCTCATAGGTGATGGAGACCAGCACAAGCTGAGGTTCCTGCCGGCCAGTCACCATGTGTCCATCTTCCTTTATCACCAGCCAAAACCTGCCAAGAAACAAACAAGGGCACACTCAGAAAAGCCTTTGCCACCCACTCCAAAGCTCCCCTCTAGCTTTCTATTTCATCAAAACCCTCCCTCTCGGGGACTTCCCTGGTGGTCCAGAGGCTGAGACTTCAAGCTCCTAATGCAAAAGACCTGGGTTCGATCCCTAGTCAGGGAACTAGATCCCACACGCCGCAACTAAGAGTTTGCATGCAGCAACTAAAGATTCCAGGTGCCGCAACTAAGACTCGGAGCAACCAAATAAACATTAAAAAAAGAAAAAAAAACCTCCCTCTGCCCCCACTCAGGACCCAGCAATTTCTAGACAATATCCAAGTCTAGCCAAATTCTTTTGGTCCAAGAGATGGTGCTACCCCCGACCCCAAAAGGAGTTTGTTTGGTACAAAGAACCCTGGGAAAGAGCATCTGGCCAATGTATGAAAATCCCCAGTCCCCAAAATCCTGGTGAGGCTGGTGTAGGGACCTCCTCTGCTGCTAGGGCTCATACATTGCTCACTTTGGGACTGTGTTTTGGTCAAAGACTTCCCTGGTTAAAGCAAAAGGTCTTCCAAGTCTTTCTGCTGTGGAACAAGAGGGAACTGACTAAATGACTACTGGTCCAGGTGGACTGAAACTCTAGACAAAGGTCTTAAATGTGTGTGACTCCAACGGATGCAAACCAGCCTCTGCTGGGTTTAACTTGCTGGGACATGTGGACCTTGATCAGGAAACCCGTAAACAGCCTTTCTTCTTCATGCACACGTTAAAACTTATATAAAGTTATAAACCAATGCCATGTCTGTATGTGTGTACTCAGTCACTCGGTTGTGTCCAATTCTTTGAGACCCCATGGACCATTTTTAAAAAGAAAGAAAATGTGGTATATCTATATGACAGAATATTATTTAACCATAAAAAGAAGGAAATTCTGCAATTTTTAGACAACATGGATGAAACTTGAGGGTATTAATAGTAAGTGAAGTAAGTCAGACAGAGAAAGATAAATACTGCATAATCTCCCTTGTAAATGAAATTTAATAAGCTAGGAATTGCTGGAAACAGAAAGTAGGGCACCTCCCTGGTGGTCCGGTGGCTAAGACTCCACGTTCCCCATGTGAGGGGCCCAGGTTTGCTCACTGGTGGGGGAACCGGATCCCACATGCCGCAACCAAGACCTGGTGCAGTAAATATTTTACAAAGAAAGTAACGGAGAGGAGACTGGTGGCTGCCGTGGGGTGGGGGAAATATGTGACCACCTTCAGGCAGTCAAAGGGTACAAACTTCGAGCTCCAAGGGGAAAAAAATGTCTGTAATGTACATTATGACATCTCTAGTTAATAATACTGTATTTACACTTGAAAATTGTTAAGAGAGAAAAATCTCAAATGCTCTCATGATAACAACAGTGATACAATGGAAATTATGTGCGGTGAAGGATGTGCTCATTAGCCTTATTACGGAAATCATTTCACAATATATGTGCGGATCTAATCATCATGTTGTACACCTGAAACTTACTCAATGTTATATTTGAGTTATCTCAGTAAAGCTGGAGAAAAAAAAATGACTTACGCAATTCATGTGTTAGATAAGAACTCATCCTCTGGACAGTCCCCACCCCCCACCCCACCTTCTGTTCGGCTCAGCTTTCACACTCTGTGTATCACATCCAGGGAGAGAGTGGGGTGCAGAGTGAGCTGAAGAATGGAATGTTAGGCTGGGTATGCTCTTATCTATAGTAATGCATATACTGACATTTTGGGTTATACCACACACACGAGTCGATTCCTCCGTGTGCCGCCCCTAGGGAAAATGAGTTTCAACGTCACTGTTTCAGACAGAACAAGAGCAATGGGTGAGGAACTCTGCAGACTCGGATGAGTGAACCACCACTGAAAGCTGACGCCTCCCACACGTGAGCAGGATAAAAAAGATAGCCCCTGCTGGAATGAGGGAGACATTTCAAAATATGCCTGGAGCCAGCTGGAATGGTGAGATAACCTGGTGAGCCAGGTCTCTGCCCTCTCTGACTCTGGCAGGGAGTCTTCTCTCTGGAACCTCCCCTTCAGACAACCCATCCCTGTTCAAGTGCTGGATAACTTGCCTCCAAGCCGGCAGACACAGTCTGGGTCCTGAGCCCAGGTCCCCGGCACTCGTGCCGGTGCGAGGGTACGGCGGTGGCAGTGGCGGTGGTGCCGGAGCAAAGGCATTTGGGAACCGCTGTGGCTCCTCTCCCGGGAGCTGAGGATGCTGGGCAGTGCTAGGTCCCTGACCCTCTGAGGGGGCCTCCTTGTTTTTTTCCCCAGGCATCTTTGGCTTTCAGGGTTCCCTAGCCCGTTCACCTGCAGGGTGAGAGTGAGTTCTGGGACCCAGGGCTTTTCTGCCTACCTTGTCACAGCCCTGTGATGCTGGGAAAGATTGAGGGCAGGAGGAGAAGGGGGCGACAGAGGCTGAAATGATTGGATGGCATCAATGACTCAATGGACATGAGTCTGAGCAAACTCCAGGGGATGGTGAAAGACAGGGAAGCCTGGCGTGCTACAGTCCATGGGGTTGCAAAGAGTCGGGCACCATTTAGCAGCTGAACAACAACAATTCCCTCAGGGCTGGGCCGTATTCCTTGTTTCCAGCTTCATCCTTGGGCACAGAGTCCTGGGTGGCCCTGCTCTGATGAACCCCACCAAAGCCTGCACCTGAACTTCCAACATGGCCCACCCTGCTCTGAAACGAGCCTCCCTCTGAGAGCCCCACATGACCAGGCTTATCCAGACAGGAGTCACACACCCCACGGACCATTATTTCTAAAAATCAGCCCTTCCCTGGGCCAAGTCTGACCTCCCATCTTTCTCCCCACTTGAAACCCTGCACTCTGGTTCTCAAGCCTCACCCCCAGCTTATTGTATAATCACCTGGGTGTTAATCGCTGGGAGGGGGCAGAAGTGGTGGCTGGAAGTCCTGTGCTAACCTGCAATGGTTGGGGCAAGAGGCAACTTGCAAGCAGCCTGACCCTGGGACAAGACAACAGGTGGGGGGTGGCGGGGGGGAGGGGTGTATGCAAAGTGCCATCGGCAACACACACCAGCCACCCCTATCACCCTGTAACTGGAGGGATGCTATTTTTCACCTCTTGCACACAAATAATGACCTCTGCTCTGCCAGATGAGAAAGAAAGGATCTGTCTGCAGTGTGGATTTGATCATGACCCACTTTTCCTCACCTGCAACCCTGAAAGCCAGCACCTTTGTTTTACACAGAAAACACGAGTGTGTGGCATGAAGAGCATTGCAGAGCCCAGAACTAAGTCTCCAAAGGAACAGCGATGCCCTGAACAACCCACAGCAGTGTTCAGGGAGCAGAGTGCCAGACAGATGAAAAGTGTCATTTCTAAATGAACAGACTGGCCTGGGAAGTGGGAAGGACTGAGCCAGCAAAGGAAGGAAAACAGGAGCCCCACCACAGAGAGCTGGAGGGTAAAGGAAGGAGGGAAGGACACTTGGGATAATGAACTTAGGGGACTCAGGTCTCCAAGACGGAATAGTCTGTGCAGAAGAAATGAAGGGCTGGCTTCATAAAGGGCTGGGGTGGATTTATCAATGGGTGAGACATTCGGCCAAGGAGGACAGCCCAGAATCTGTGCCAAACAGCCAGAGTCAGCATTTTTCTGGACAGTCTTGAAACCAGCTCAAAGCTCAGGGTGCTCAGGTCCAGCGTTCACAGACACGTTAAAGGCTTTGACTAGAACAGCTCTAGAAATTGAAGTCCCAGAGCACTTAGAGAGGAAGTGCTCAGTGTCTGAGAACAGTTCCAAAGACACGGGTTCAAAATGGAAATAAATCAAGGTGGCTTTTTCCTGCCTTCTAGACTCTTTGTAATTTCATGATGGAAATCTCAAGTCGGGAGAATAACAGCATTATAGCAGATTTCTTTCCAGTTTGTTTTCCAGTTTCAGTTATCGCTTAATAAATAAAATATAGATTAGACAGGGACTTGGAGATCATCAAATTCAACCTCTTTAGCCAATGAAAAACAGGCTCAGAAGAGGTTAAATGACTTCTCTGGAGGTCTCCTGAGACTTGCTGTGATCCTTGCCCTTGTAAATTACATACTGGCTTCATAGCAAGGGCATGAGTGTTGCCCTCAGAGATATCAGTTCAAATCCCTTCAGCATATAGTGGTCTTGTTGTGATAGATGGGCTCTAGGTTAGATAGTTACAACTGGCCTCCTGTTTGCATTTCACAGGGGCCCAAAGAAGTGGGCTTCAGGCTGGATACTTACAACTGTTAGCATTTTCTAAGACAAGAGATAGGTGGGCTCCTCCTCACTAAAAGGGCTGCCTACACCCTATCTCTCCACATTGCTAATAACAAACTTTGTATCGGCATTTACAATTTCTGCCTCTGTGATAAATGCGTTTTTCACTGGGGGCAAAGATCCAGGGGAAAAATAGCTTCTAGCCTCTAGCCCTTGCTGGCCTGGTGGCTAAGATTCCTGATTCTCATCCAGGCTATCCAGGTTCAATTCCTGGGCTGGGAATTAAGATCTCACTTCACTGCCACCTCACCAAGATCACTGTGATCTTGGGTCAGATACTCATCCTTTCTGATGCCATTTCCTTATTTGCTAAGTGGACACAATATCTAGCCCACAAGATTGCTGGATCCTTGGGGCTGGTGCACTGGGACGACCCAGAGGGATGGTGTGGGGAGGGAGGAGGGAGGAGGATTCAGGATGGGGAACACATGTATACTAATTAAATAATTAAAAAAAAAAAAAAAGAAACATGAAGTTTAAATTATATTATCTGTTGAAAGGTCTTAGTTCAGTGTCTGCTGAGAATCAACCACTGAATAAAAGTATTCCATCGCTTTTCCCTGCCTCACCCAGTCTCCACACCACACTATCCCATCTCAAGCATATATTGTTCAAAACAAGGGAACGCTCATACAGTTCCATCTATTTTCGGACGTCCACGGAGGCAGAAAATATTCTTTTTCCATGGAAGCCAGAATCACAGCAAAGTAGTGGCAACATGCAGTGGGAAACAATAGTTCTTCCTGATGAAAAGCGGACGCAGAGGCAAGCACTGACTCTCTGTGAAATAGCATCAGTGCTTCATGTGAAGAAGAAGGGTGCAGATGTGCAGCATGAGAATGTATGTCTTCACTCTGGCTCAAGTCTTCCCAGAAATCAGGAGGCTTTTCTAATCCATCACACTTTAATCAGCTCAGATTCTTCTTAATGGTCCCAGAGAAAACCCTCTAATGATAGCATCAGAATCACCTAGGGAGACTTTAACACCTGAGAAATGGAGTATTTGCTGCCGTATCAGCAAATATGGATGTCAACAGGCGTGCTAAGTCACTTCAATCCTGTCCGACTCTTTGTGACCCTATGGACTGTAGTGCACCAGGCTCCTCTGTCCATGGGATTCTCCAGCCAAGAATATTGGAGTGGGTTGTCTGCCTTTTCTAGGGGATCTTCCCAACCCAGGAATGAAACCCGTATCTCTTACATCCCCTGTATTGGCAGGCGGGTTCTTTACCAGTCAGCAGCAATTTCAGCCCTCCGTTGTAAGCTGGTGAGCCCTAAGGGAACTCAGGAAGAATACCTGCCATGCAGCAACTCCCTTTGTGAGCCCTGAGGAACTCAGGGTCTAAAAATAGGATGCTGGCCCCAGATAGTCAGTCAGTCAGTCATTTCAGTCGCTCAGTCGTGTCCGACTCTTTGCGACTCCATGAATCGCAGCACGCCAGGCCTCCCTGTCCATCACCAACTCCCAGAGTTCACTCAGACTCATGTCCATCGAGTCAGTGATGCCACCCAGCCATCTCATCCTCTGTCATCCCCTTCTCCTCCTGCCCTCAATCCCTCCCAGTATCAGAGTCTTTTCCAATGAGTCAACTCTTTGCATGAGGTGGCCAAAGTACTGGAGTTTCAGCTTTAGCATCATTCCTTCAAAAGAAATTCCAGGGATGATCTCCTTCAGAATGGACTGGTTGGATCTCCTTGCAGTCCAAAGGACTCTCAAGAGTCTTCTCCAACACCACAGTTCAAAGGCATCAATTCTTCGATGCTCAGCCTTCTTCACAGTCCAACTCTCACATCCATACATGACCACAGGAAAAACCATAGCCTTGACTAGAGGGACCTTTGTTGGCAAAGTAATGTCTCTGCTTTTGAATATGCTATCTAGGTTGGTCATAACTTTCCTTCCAAGGAGTAAGCGTCTTTTAATTTCATGGCTGCAGTCACCATCTGCAGTGATTTTGGAGCCCAGAAAAATAAAGTCTGACACTGTTTCCACTCTTTCCCCATCTATTTCCCATGAAGTGATGGGACCAGATGCCATGATCTTTGTTTTCTGAATGTTGAGCTTTAAGCCAACTTTTTCACTCTCCACTTTCACTTTCATCAAGAGGCTCTTTAGTTCTCTTCACTTTCTGCCATAAGGGTGGTGTCATCTGCATACCTGAGGTTATTCCTATTTCTCCCAGCAATCTTGATTCCAGCTTGTGTTTCTTCCAGCCCAGTGTGTCTCATGATGTACTCTGCATATAAGTTAAATAAGCAGGGTGACAATATACAGCCTTGATGTATTCCTTTTCCTATTTGGAAACAGTCTGTTGTTCCATGTCCAGTTCTAACTGTTGCTTCCTGACCGGCATACAGATTTATCAAGAGGCAGGTCAGGTGGTCTGGTATTCTCATCTCTTGAAGAATTTCCCACAGTTGATTGTAATCCACACAGTCAAAGGCTTTGGCATAGTCAATAAAGCAGAAATAGATATTTTTCTGGAACTCTCTTGCTTTTTCCATGATCCAGCGGATGTTGGCAATTTGATCTCTGGTTCCTCTGCCTTTTCTAAAACCAGCTTGAACATCAAGAAGTTCACGGTTCACATATTGCTGAAGCCTGCCTTGGAGAATTTTGAGCATTACTTTACTAGCATGTGAGATGAGTGCAATTGTGCGGTAGTTTGAGCATTCTTTGGCATGGCCTTTCTTTGGGATTGGAATGAAAACTGACCTTTTCCAGTCCTGTGGCCACTGCTGAGTTTTCCAAATTTTCTGGCAGACTGAGTGCAGCACTTTCACAGCATCATCTTTCAGGATTTGAAATATCTCAACTGGAATTCCATCACTTCCACTAGCTTTGTTCATAGTGATGCTTTCTAAGGTCCACTTGACTTCACATTCCAGGATGTCTGGCTCTAGATGAGTGATTACACCATTGTGATTATCTGGGTCCTTGCCGGGAGCCAGCACAGGAGTCCCCACCCATGACAAGGTCATGCGGGAGAGTTCTGGTGGGCAAGGCAGCCAGAACTCGAGGGCTGCCCATCTGGGCCTGCCTGAGCGTCTACCCCAAAATCAGAATCTGTCTGTTTTACTTTCACCAACTCCTCTGACATTCACGGGGGCTATCCCCAATCACTTTTCTCTGTAAGAAAATTAACTTAGAGCTGTAGTTAATAATTCTCCTGGGCGTAATAGGAGTGTTTCAATTCAAACCCCTCTGATGACTTTCTAGCTTGCCTGACAGGTTTGTTCAGATTCACAGCCTCCCAACCACGAGAGGCACAGGAAACTTAAGATATTCTAACAATGCAGAGCTCCTCCGAGAGTTAAAATTGTTAGAATAGAACTAGTAGAGGATTTCTTTGTTGAGCTAATGCTTGCTGCCAAGTTTCCATATCCCTTACCTACTGTGTCCCTGGGAGTGTATTGATTAATATAGTTGGTGTATAGAAATGTAAGTAGTAGCTTTAATGTTTGTAACCTTGGACCCTTGAGTTAATTCTTTTCATGTTATAACCCATCACACTTTTGCCCTATAGGAATGCAACTTTATCTAATGCTTTCGGAGGGTGGTGCCTGACTTTAGAATAATCACCTTTAGAGAAAAATAAGTTTTCTGAAGAAGGGGTCATAAAATGTTAACAGGCCTCCTGGCCAGAAAATGATGTAAATCACCTAAAACTTTTGCATATAAGTTTGCAGAAAGAAAGCCTGGCTTCGATAAGGATCAAGGACTGCTGACCTTGCATGACTCTACTCCTTCCCCCATTATCCTCTATGTACCACTTAGGTATAAAAACTACTTTGGAAAATAAAGTGCAGGCCTTGCTCACTGAAGCTTGGTCTCCCCATGTCGTTCTTTCTCTTTCCTTTTCCTTTTCAGGCTGATCCCCTGGAGTGCAGGGGCTCTCTGCGTTCACTTTCCTGCCTGGGCTTCTAAGACCCACTCGAGAAGGTGCCTAAGGTGGGGCACCTTCCGCGATTCAAGAGGGCGCCTGTGGCCTACGTGAACAGACCAAGTCCCGTGCTGGGGCTTTACTGGCTTTCTGCGTAAACCAAGGAATATCAGCCTCTTTTCTCTCCTCTATTTTCTTAACTGCAAAATTCTTTCCTTATCTCTATCTCTTTATCTATCCTTTTAATCGCCGACACGGTCCTCTGGAAGGAATCCCTGGATCCAAGCGGGGCAGCACCCCAGTAAGTCGTGAAGATCTTTTTTGTACAGTTCTTCTGTGTATTCTTGCCAGCTCTTCTTAATATCTTCTGCTTCTGTTAGGTCCATACCATTTCTGTCCTTTATCGAGCCCATCTTTGCATGAAATGTTCCCTTGGTATCTCTAATTTTCTTGAAGAGATCTCTAGTCTTTCCCATTCTGTTGTTTTCCTCTATTTCTTTGTATTGGTCGCTGAGGAAGGCTTTCTTATCTCTTCTTGCTATTCTTTGGAACTCTGCATTCAGATGCTTATATCTTTCCTTTTCTCCTTTGCTTTTTGCTTCTCTTCTTTTCACAGCTATTTGTAAGGCCTCCCCAGACAGCCATTTTGCTCTTTTGCATTTCTTTTCCATGGGGATGGTCTTGACCCTGTCTCCTGTACAATGTCACGAACCTCATTCCATAGTTCATCAGGCACTCTATCTATCAGATCTGGGCCATTAAATCTATTTCTCACTTCCACTGTATAATCATAAAGGATTTGATTTAGGTCATACCTGAATGGTCTAATGGTTTTCCCTACTTTCTTCAATTTAAGTCTGAATTTGGCAATAAGGAGTTCATGATCTGAGCCACAATCAGCTCCTGGTCTTGTTTTTGTTGACTGTATGGAGCTTCTCCATCTTTGGCTGCAAAGAATATAATCAATCTAATTTCGGTGTTGACCATCTGGTGATGTCCATGTGTAGAGTCGTCTCTTGTGTTGTTGGAAGAGGGTGTTTGCTATGACCAGTGCATTTTCTTGGCAAAACTCTATTAGTCTTTGCCCTGCTTCATTCTGTATTCCAAGGCCAAATTTGCATGTTACTCCAGGTGTTTCTTGACTTCCTGCTTTTGCATTCCAGTCCCCTATAATGAAAAGGACACTTTTTTTGGCTGTTAGTTCTAAAAGGTCTTGTAGGTCTTCATAGAACCGTTCAACTTCAGCTCTTCAGCATTACTGGTTGGGGCATAGACTTGGATTACTGTGATATTGAATGATTTGCCTTGGAAACGAACAGAGATCATTCTGTCGTTTTTGAGATTGCATCCAAGTACTGCATTTAGGACTCTTTTGTTGACCATGATGGCCACTCCATTTCTTCTGAGGGATTCCTGCCCGCAGTAGTAGATATAATGGTCATCTGAGTTAAATTCACCCATTCCAGTCCATTTCAGTTCGCTGATTCCTAGAATGTCGACATTCACTCTTGCCATCTCTTGTTTGACCACTTCCAATTTGCCTTGATTCATGGACCTGACATTCCAGGTTCCTATGCAGTATTGCTCTTTACAGCGTCGGACCTTGCTTCTATCACCAGTCACATCCGCAGCTGGGTATTCTTTTTGCTTTGGCTCCATCCCTTCATTCTTTCTGGAGTTATTTCTCCACTGATCTCCAGTAGTATATTGGGCACCTACTGACCTGGGGAGTTCCTCTTTCAGTATCCTATCATTTTGCCTTTTCATACTGTTCATGGGATAGGTATGGTGCATATCAGATGAATGATTTCAGTGAGCTCAGACTCTTGCATCTTCCCATAATAGAAAAGTGCTAAATTCTTTAACTTGGGATATCTAGTTTTTTTTTTAATTTACAAAAAACTTTTGACAATCAGACTGACTACCTGCCCTTTGTTGCAAAACTCCTATATAACCTGGCTCCTCTCTTCTGCCTCTTCAAACCAGTTCTCTCAAGGTCACTTGAGATGCTATCTCCCAGGTTTGAAGTCCTAAAAATTCCCACCAAATAGAACTCAACTTAGAACTCAACACAGTTCTCAACTTGTAGGTTGTGACTATGTTTTAAGTCGACACACCCCACATGAGCTTGTTTCACTCCTATTCCATAGGCCTGGGCAGTCTTAAAAAACTTTCCAGGGATTTCCCTGGTGGTACAGTGGATAGGAATCTACCTGCCAATGCAGGGGCCAAGGGTTCATTCCATCTTTGTCCAGGAAGATTCCACAGGGTGCGGAGCCACTGAAGTCCATGTGCCACAACTGCTGAGCCTGCACACCCAGAGCCTGTGCTCCTCAAGAGAAGACACCGCAATGGGAACCCTTCGTACAGCAAGGAAGAGCAGGCCCGCTCACCATAACTAGAGAAAGCGTGTACAGGAATGAAGAGCCAGCACAACCAAAAATAAATAACTCTCCAGGATTAGAAATCTGGGGTGAATGGGATGGAAAATCCCCTGTGAGCTTCATACAACACTTTTCTAAAACAACCTGAAGTTTTTCCATGCCATGGGAGCCCACATTTCTTTAAGGGAAGAGCAGTCTTCAGCAAAGAGAATACACGTGTCCCAGGAGTGAACTCAGGACAGCAGACATCCTCCGCTAGAAGGCTCCCGCAATGACCAATTTGCAAACCTCCCTCCTCTAGACACAGGACCACAGCTAATCCATCCCAGCCAGACAGCAAAGCATCTTCATCCTAAGGAAGCAAAAAAGGAGGTTCCATTCTTCCTTGATCACTCTTTCTAGGGTTTGGAATCCTTCCCTGTCTCAACTACCAATTGGCACATGCCAGGGGTCTGGCCATCTACCTCTACAAGGATTAAACCATGTGTTGCTGCAACTGCTGACTTTCAACACCCCCTGAAAGGAGTTCAGGGTGGAGAGCGGAAATGAGGCACTGTGTGCTCTGGGAAAATCTGAGAAGACAGATCCTCAGATGGTTAGACATTATCAGGAGCCAATTTTGTGAGCCCAATTTTTGTATCTCCTCATATTTGGAAAAGCACTAAAATCCTTGAAGGTGATGACTGTTCCTCACGACTAGCAAAGCTTCACGAGACTAGCAGAAATCTTCTGGAAAAATACGTGCTTGATTGCATGTATACCCCCTTCCCCAAATCACATGCATATTGACCTTTCCCCCTGCCTCTTTGGAACAGTTTCTCAGAGCTATCTGAGGGTCTGGCTCCTAGGAGGCAGTCCTCATTTGGCCCCTAGTAACACTCACGTTGTGCTTTTTTTTTTTTTTAAGTTGACACCTGTCAAGATGGCCTTCCCCTTATGCAGCTGCACCATTCTGTGTCCACAAGTATGTCTGTGGGCTCACCTCTGGGGGTAGAAAAACAACATGGCACCTTTTCTGAGGGAGGAGGATGAAATTCTGATGTGTCAGGTCCTCTGTAGGTAAGGACTTTACCTAAAGTTCTTCACTGAGGACCACTCTGCCTCTGGGGAAGGGGACACGGTCCACCTGCCATCTCCTCTCCCCAACAGAAGACTGCCCTCTGCTCATTACGTATTATAGCGGGTCAGGGCCCCAACCTCCAGCATGTCTCAGGAACCTTCCCCGGGGATTAGAAATGGTGAGGGACCAGCCCTGGCAAGGCCAAAGCCAGTGTGCTTGCACAAGACTTGGTTTCAGCATTGCTCCCGTCTACCCACTAGTGCCAAGAACATTTTATTTTTCTACTATTGTGTTCATACGAAGAATCAGAAAATTTAGAACAGCAGCCTTGGAGATAAGCAATCAGACCCCATGTTTTTATAAAGCCTCTCCTCCAGGGAGGGGCAGAGACTTTGTAAGCAAGCAGGACCTTGTGGGGCTTTCCCAGGACAGTCCCTCCCCACTCTCTGCTTTAGGTCCTCTCTGAAGTACTTTGTTGTTGTTCAGTGGCTAAGTCCAGACTCTTTGCAAACCCATGGACTACAACACGCCTAGATAACAGTATTTGATACATATTTCCTGGGCTGTTTTATAGATATGAAACCCCTCACCAAATGGAAGATGTTAACTACTAGATGACCATGAGTACACAGCTCCAAGCCTCCTGGAGCCTAAGGAATAATAACATTAACTCCTGTGACACCCCCATGTTACTTCACTGTAAGCCAGTCAAGAGAATTGTGCAGGATCTTATTTCTGACCCTGCGATACCCCTCACCTGGCTTTAAAAATGCTTTGTCAAGGGACTTCCCTGGTGGTTCAGTGGCTGGGACTCTGCGATCCCAGTGCAGGGCCGGGGTTTGATCTCTGGTCAGGGAGCTGGATCCCATGTGCTGCAACTAGTAGCTCACAGGTCACAAGCAGAGATCCCAGCACAGACCAACCAATAAAGATTTTTAAAAAGCTTCGTCAAAACCTTTCCAGGAGAGGTTTCAGAGAGGCCTGCGACACCAGTCTTCTTGCATGGTCCTGCAATAAAGATTTCTCCACTCCAAACTCCAGCCTTGTGGGTTGTTTGGCCTCACTGAGCCCTCCAGGCACAAAAACTTGCAGCTAACAGCTTGCCTCCACTACCTTTCCAAATCTGAACCAGACACGAACTTGACCTTTCTATCTACAAGATCAGAGACAACCCAGGAAACCCAAGCAGCAAACCTCTATTGTCCTTTCTTGGGACAAGCCCCAGCTCCCCCAACCCACCCCCTCCCCGGCAGGTCCCACGCTGTCCCTGCGCCCGGCGCTACCTGTCCCGCAGGTGGCCGCTGCGCAGCCCCAGGGCCGTGCACTCGGCCGCGTCCACCGACACCCCTTTGCAGGATTTGATCGGGTAGATCCACAGCTCGCTCACCGTGCCCACCTGCTGCAGCCGCCGGCGCCGACCGGGCCGCGCGCGGCGCCAGGCGACGGCCCCCAGCGCCACTGCGGCCAGTCCCAGGGCGGCCACCCCCAGCCAGCGGGGCCCGGGCGGCGCGGGGAGGCCCAAGCGGGCCAGAGCCGAGGAGCCGGCGGCGCCCATGACCCAGCGATCGCGGGCGCGGGCGGGGGCTTGAGCGCACACGGGGCAGCGTCTGGAGTGAGGAGGGCGCCGGGGCGCTCAGGGCTCCAAGCGAGAGGGCGGAGCCAGGGTTTGTCCAGTCAGGCGCTCTGGCACCCTTTACGCGCGGCGCGCCGAGGAGGCGGGACTGGCTGTGCGCAAGGAGGGGAGGCCTAACTGAGGCGCCGAGGATCCGGCAGTAACCGAGGGACATGAGACAGAGAGCGGGCCGGGATGTTCAGACGCCCCTGGGGGAGGCAGGGATCGGGAAACCGAAGCCGTAGGCCTGGCTGCCCACTCTCTCTCTCCGAACGGTCACTTTGGCTTTATTGCTCTCTCTTCCTGGTGGCCTGCGACGCAACCCCTCACCCGCCCACACTCCACCGCTCTCCACTGCCTCTTGGCTTCCTGCACGGCCCACTTAACTGCGTGTTTGGAGCCCAGCGAAAGGGCTCGAACAGAGAAAGCCGACGTCGAAGGGACCATTTTAAACGTTTAGCAGCTCCTACTGGCTAATGGCTCTGATAACTGCAGAACTTTGGGCCCATAACCCGCTCGGTGGAAACGTCTATGCTCTGGATAAACTCCACCATGGCTTCTTGCTGCATAAGGCTAAGCCCCGAGGATGACCCCAGCCTCAAATGCCTACCTGAGAAAACTCACTGTTGCCAGAAGATTTCAGTGTTTTGTTCCTGCCAACATCTGAGGACTGGCCCCTCGATCCTCACCTCCCTTCCTTGTTACAGACCTTTGCTCTTGGCCTCCTTAATCAATAGAAACCAGTAAGAAGCAGAGGGGAGGCAAGACATTCAGGCAGGCTATGTTGGAACTTGAGCTCCAGCACCAGGAAGCAAAAACAAGTAACAGATTCCCTTGCTTGCTCCCTGAGACGGTGAGGGTGCGGGGTAGGGGGTTGCTGATTCCTCATGTGGGGTGAGGGCAGGGGTGGATCCAGGGGTAGGGCTGGAGGGGTAGCTTAAGTGGGTTGCCCACCCCCTTGGTGGTCCTAGGTGCAGGGTGCAGAGCAGTGCAAAAGCAGACCCCTTCTTTTGCTGGGTTTGGGGTCTTTTTGTATCTTCTTGTTCATAATTTTCCCCCACTGCACATGCACACAGCTATTTTTAGTCCCTTGTAGTTTCTTTGTATTTTGTTACTGCAGGAGACCTTTGTCCAGCTGCAAGCATTGCAGCAAAAGGTCCCAGGTGCCAACCTGTCTCACTTTTAGAGCCCTTACTCAAAAGGCTTCACCATTGTGAATCCTCCTTCTGTCCCTTCCAGATGTGTATGAATCTCCTACAACTCAGAAGCGTCTTTCGCAAGGGCCTGAGAACCATACCTTTGAACTGTAATCAGTACTGCTGGCCCAACTCCATCTCATTGCCCCCGTCCTTGTCAGTTTCACCTGAGACCCCCTTCCTCTCATTCACCCTTTAAAACCCAGTCAACTCTGCATTCATGGGGATGGAGTTCAGTTCTTTCCCCTCAGTTCACTTCAGTTCAGTCGCTCAGTTGTGTCTGACTCTTTGCAACCCCATGGACTGCAGCACCCCAGGCCTTCACTGTTTCCATTGTTTCCCCATCTATTTGCCATGAAGTGATGGGACCAGATGCCATGATCTTAGTTTTCTGAATGTTGAGTTTTAAGCCAACTTTTTCACTCTCCTCTTTCACTTTCATCAAGAGGCTCTAGTTCTTCTTTGCTTTCTGCCATAAGGGTGGTGTCATCTGCATACCTGAGGTTCTTTATTCCAGCTTGTGCTTCATCCAGCCCAGCGTTTCTCATGATGTACTCTGCATATAATTTAAATAAGCAGGGTAACAATATACAGCCTTGACATACTCCTTTCCCGATTTGGAACCAGTCTGTTGTTCCATGTCCAGTTCTAACTGTTGCTTCCTGACCTGCATACAGATTTCTCAAGAGGCAGGTCAGGTGGTCTGGTATTCCCATCTCTTGAAGAATTTTCCACAAGTTTGGTGTGATCCACACAGTCAAAGGCTTTGGCATGGTCAGTAAAGCAGAAGTAGATGTTTCCCTACTGGTCCCATAAAATTCCTTTTTACTGCTTTAACTGAACTCCAGGTCTCTTACTCCTTACCAGCTCTAGTCACACAAGCTCTTGGGTAAACAGTGGATTTTCTTAGAGAAGTTAAGGTTTGAGGTCATTTGTTTATTTTTCAAAGATTGTCCTTTAACCTGCTGCCAGGTTCTGAAGAGTTACCAGCAGGCCACCTCCCACCATCAGGATTGGTCATTCACAGGAGAAGAGGGCTGCCCTCCAGGCTGGGAGGAGAGCAGAGGAGGGCAGGGTGCAGAGGAGCCAAGCTCCCTTCCAGGGTTCCTCCTGCAAAGTGAAAGCCAAAATCTCCCTGTAAACAGACCCTGTTGGCAACTCCAGGCCAGTGCACTCTCTCTCTTCAAAGAGCACATATTCTCATCATGCTCAGAGACCAAGACTTGGATTTCTTTGTCTAATGTGGTGTTGTGAATGAGGTGTGTGTTTAAACTTGCACCTGGTCCCCTTCACTTCTCCAGATACCGGACCCCACAAGTCTACCATCAACACGAGGTCCTTATGAACCCATCCTCCACACTGCCCTTGAGCTCCCGGACATGAGAAACTGTCTTGTTGATTAAGCATCTGTTCCTTTCCACACACAGTTACTCCTCATTCACCCTAGATTGGCCCTGGGGATTTAATATTTAGAAGAAGCTGCCCCACAGTCCGGGAGCTTACAGAGCCCCTGGAAGACAGACTGGGAGGATATTGTCAGAGGGCAGGCAAGGTCAGGGTGCAATGCAAGTGAACAGAAGAAGCAAAAGAAATCTCAGGGCAAGTCGTGTCTTCAGAGGAAGGTGCTTTTCAGCTGAGACTTGAACAAAAAGTGCAAGCTTTTGTTCAAGCTTTGGAGAGTGACCCGAGAGGGGATTCTGGGCCAAAGGAGCAGCCCCTGCAACGTGGAGAAACTGAAGGAACAAGAGCATATGGCATGTTTGAACAGCCACTAGAAATCCTACCTGTGTCCTCAGCCAGGGAGTTTAGGTAGAACAGGTGGGCGGGGCCACACCACAATGCACCAGTCTAATCTTAACGCGGAGACGCCTCAGGATTCAGAACAGCAGTGAGGCGAGATCAGGCTCCGGTGTTTGAAGGTCTCTCTGGCTTCTCTGGGAAGGAAAAGTGCCAAAGGTGGTTAAATGAGAGGTGCCCTAGTTCAGGCTGAAATAATCCCAAATCAGGGAAAAACAATAATGGAGATGGAGATGGGGGGTGGGGGACTCCTTGGCAGTCCTGTGACTTAGGGTTCTGTGCTTCTACTGACTGGAGCCTGGATTCCACCCCCTCATCAGGGAACTAAGATCCCACAAGCCTCGCTGTGTGGCAAAAACAAAAAAAGTTGGCAACGAGGCTGTGGATAGGAGAGATAGACAGGCAGCAATTAGCAAGAGGTGGAGACAGATGGATCACTGAGATTGAGGGAGAGGGGTCCATGGTGACTCCCAGCTCTCTGGTGTAGCTGTCTGAGTGTGGGTGGGAGGTGACATTCTTCAAGATAAAGAATTCCAGAAAAGCTCATATGGGGAGAAAGATGATGAGCTCTGTTGGGATTAGTGAGTGTGAGTAATATGTGGAACATCAAAGGAGAAATAGTTACCTGAACAGGTAACTTGACCTTTCTGTGCTTCCATCTCCTCATCTGTAAAATGATGACTCGAGATCTCTGAGATATCAGCTCGAAATTCTGTATTTACAAGATCCATACTGGCTGGCATCAGTTCCAACAGCCAAATAAGTGAGGAACTTTGCCATGATGAGCACCAAGTCTCTGCTACCCTCACCCACCATCACCTGGCACCTAGGCTACCCCAACTACCATTTCACCAGAGCTCAGTGTTGGGGTGATTTCAGGGACCAAGGATATTCCTTAGTAGTAATGTGTACACTACCAGCCCTAGTATATTCATTGCTATAATTTATGAGAAGCAATGGAAGGTTGAGGATCTATTCATCTTATTGCTTATTTGCTTTTCTTTTCCCTTTTGATTTGGAAGATTGCCTTGTCTATCTTTTCCTTGTCGATTTATAAGAGACTTTCGTAAGTTTAGAAAAACACCCTTTTATCATATGTGACTCAGTTGTTGACTTTTCCCCTAATTTGTCAGTTTAGGGGCAACTTCTGCTTACTGAGACATCACTGTCTGCCTCAAGGCATTGATACCTCTAAATAAAACTTAGTTGATTAGAGTACCAAGCCAGGAAACAGAGAAAAAGTCTAAAAAACAAATATTGCTCTTGCTTCAGTTCAGTTCAGTTCAGTTCAGTCGCTCAGTAGTGTCCGACTCTTTGCGACCCCATGAATCGCAGCACACCAGGCCTCCCTGTCCATCACCAACTCCCGGAGTTCACCCAAACTCATGTGCATCGAGTCGGTGATGCCATCCAGCCATCTCATCCTCTGTCATCCCCTTCTCCTCCTGTCCCCAATCCCTCCCAGCATCAGGGTCTTTTCCAATGAGTCAGCTCTTCCTATGAGGTGGCCAAAGTACTGGAGTTTCAGCCTCAGCATCAGTCCTTACAATGAACACCCAGGACTGGTCTCCTTTAGGATGGACTGGTTGGATCTCCTTGCAGTCCAAGGGACTCTCAAGAATCTTCTCCAACACCACAGTTCAAAAGCATCAATTCTTCGGTGCTCAGCTTTCTTCACAGTCCAACTCTCACATTCATACATGACCACAGGAAAAACCATAGCCTTGACTAGACGGACCTTTGTTGGCAAAGTAATGTCTCTGCTTTTTAATGTGCTGTCTAGGTCGGTCATAACTTTCCTTCCAAGGAGTAAGCGTCTTTTAATTTCATGGCTGCAGTCACCACCTGCAGTGATTTTGGAGCCCCCCAAAATAAAGTCTCACACTGTTTCCACTGTTTCCTCATCTATTTCCCATGAAGTGATGGGACTGGATGCCATGATCTTTTTCTGAATGTTGAGCTTTAAGCCAACTTTTTCACTCTCCACTTTCACTTTCATCAAGAGGCTTTTTAGTTCCTCTTCACTTTCTGCCATAAGGGTGGTGTCATCTGCATATCTGAGGTTATTGATATTTCTCCCACAATCTTGATTCCAGCTTGAGCTTCTTCCAGCCCAGCGTTTCTCATGATGTACTCTGGATAGAAGTTAAATAAGCAGGGTGACATTTATAGCCTTGACGTACTCCTTTTCCTATTTGGAACCAGTCTGTTGTTCCATGTCCAGTTCTAACTGTTTCTTCCTGACCTGCATATAGGTTTCTCAAGAGTTAGGTCAGGTGGTCTGGTATTCTCATCTCTTGAAGAATTTTCCATAGTTTATTGTGATCCACACAGTCAAAGGCTTTGGCATAGTCAATAAAGCAGAAATAGACATTTTTCTGGAACTCTCTTGCTTTTTCGATGATCCAGCAGATGTTGGGAATTTGATCTCTGGTTCCTCTGCCTTTTCTAAAACCAGCTTGAACATCTGGAAGTTCACAGTTCACGTATTGCTGAAGCCTGGCTTGAAGAATTTTGAGCATTACTTTACTAGCATGTGAGATGAGTGCAATTGTGCGGTAGTTTGAGCATTCTTTGGCATTGCCTTTCTTTGGGATTGGAATGAAAACTGACCTTTTCCAGTCCTGTGGCCACTGCTGAGTTTTCCAAATTTGTTTTTGCTTACCCAGGCCTTTATCAGGAGTGTGGGTCCCCACCAGCAACAGAATTATTAATTAGGGCCACTCAGCAGTGTATCTCTCTTAGGCAGATGTACACATTAGATTATCAGAAAGCAATGATAATCAGCCTTCAACTCACATAAGAAGTCTTGTGAGTCACAGGGGCTAAAATATTTTTCAGTTCAATTCAGTTCAGTCGCTTAGTCATGTCCGACTCTTTGCGACCCCATGAATCACAGCACGCCAGGCCTCCCTGTCCATCACCAACTCCCGGAGTTCACTCAGACTCAAGTCCATCGAGTCAGTTATGCCATCCAGCCATCTCATCCTCTGTCGTCCCCTTTTCCTCCTGCCCCCAATCCCTCCCAGTATCAGAGTCTTTTCCAATGAGTCAACTCTTCGCATGAGGTGGCCAAAGTACTGGAGTTTCAGCTTTAGCATCATTCCTTCCAAAGAAATCCCAGGGATGATCTCCTTTAGAATGGACTGGTTGGATCTCCTTGCAGTCCAAGGGACTCTCAAGAGTCTTCTCCAACACCACAGTTCAAAGGCATCAATTCTTCGGTGCTCAGCCTTCTTCACAGTCCAACTCTCACATCCATACATGACCACAGGAAAAACCATAGCCTTAACTAGACAGACCTTTGTTGGCAAAGTAATGTCTCTGCTTTTGAATATGCTATCTAGGTCGGTCATAACTTTCCTTCCAAGGAGTAAGCGTCTTTTAATTTCATGGCTGCAGTCACCATCTGCAGTGATTTTGGAGCCCCCAAAAATAAAGTCTGACACTGTTTCCACTGTTTCCCCATCTATTTCCCATGAAGTGATGGAACCAGATGCCATGATCTTTGTTTTCTGAATGTTGAGCTTTAAGCCAACTTTTTCACTCTCCACTTTCACTTTCATCAAGAGGCTTTTTAGTTCCTCTTCACTTTCTGCCATAAGGGTGCTGTCATCTGCATATCTGAGGTTATTGATATTTCTCCCGGCAATCTTGATTCCAGCTTGTGTTTCTTCCAGCCCAGCGTTTCTCATGATGTACTCTGCATATAAGTTAAATAAGCAGGGTGACAATATACAGCCTTGACGTACTCCTTTCCCGATTTGGAAACAGTCTGTTGTTCCATGTCCAGTTCTAACTGTTTCTTCCTGACCTGCATACAGGTTTCTCAAGAGGCAGATCAGGTGGTCTGGTATTCCCATCTCTTTCAGAATTTTCCACAGTTTATTGTGATCCACACAGTCAAAGGCTTTGGCATAGTCAAGAAAGCAGAAATAGATGATTTTCTGGAACTGTCTTGCTTTTTCGATGATCCAGTGGATGTTGGCAATTTGATCTCTGGTTCCTCTGCCTTTTCTAAAACCAGCTTGAACATCTGGAAGTTCACGGTTCACATATTGCTGAAGCCTGGCTTGAAGAATTTTGAACATTACTTTACTAGCATGTGAGAGGGGTGCAACTGTGCGGTAGTTTGAGCATTCTTTGGCATTGCCCTTCTTTGGGATAGGAATGAAAACTGACCTTTTCCAGTCCTGTGACCACTGCTGTGTTTTCCAAATTTTCTGGCATATTGAGTGCAGCACTTTCACAGCATCATCTTTCAGGATTTGAAATGGCTCAACTGGAATTCCATCACCTCCACTAGCTTTGTTCATAGTGATGCTTTCTAAGGCCCACTTGACTTCACATTCCAGGATGTCTGGCTCTAGGTCAGTGATCACACCATCGTGATTATCTGTGTCGTGAAGATCTTTTTGTACAGTTCTTCTGTGTATTCTTGCCACCTCTTCTGAATATCTTCTGCTTCTGTTAGGTCCATACCATTTCTGTCCTTTGTCGAGCCCACCAGCTCTAAATCTCAACGGTCTGGCAAAGTAAAAGTTTATTTTTCACTCATATCCCAATTCAAGGCAGATGGACAATGGAACCAGTAACTCATTGACCTGGGCTTCTTCTAGGTGGTTGCTCTCCCCTCTATTCAGTTAATGAGAGGAGAAAGCAAGCAATGCTCTTGTGTGGGAGGTTTCATAGTGGGTTGATCTAGGAAGTGGTGCAAATACTTCTAATCTCAGAGAGACAGCAGTGAGCAGTCCTGAAGAGAGATTGTGGTTCCCTGCCCAGGAATTGAACCCGGGTGGCCTGGATCAAAACCAGGAATCCTAGCCACCACACCACCAGGGGATAGATGTCAGAAGCAAAGAGGTCCTGGCTCTTTCCTCCATTTGAGATCAAGAATGTTTCAAAGAGGCAAAAACTCTAACAAACAGGTACAAAGTTTATTATTAGAGATACAGCATAACTTGTGGGAGAGCACACAGAGAAGAAGTTTGTTTATTTAAGACAGAAGGAAGACAGAAATAGAACCCAGAGAGAAAGGGTATGGGCATGCTCTCTAAGGAGGAGGAGTGCAGTAAGTCAGAAACTAGACAGAAATACACACTCAGAAAGGAGCGAGAGCGTCCTGAATGAGGAACACAGTTTAGAGGTGATTTAAATCACGACATAGGACAGTCCTTCTCCACTGTTTCCCCCATCTATTTCCCATGAAGTGATGGGACCAGATGCCATGATCTTTGTTTTCTGAATGTTGAGCTTTAAGCCAACTTTTCCTCTCCACTTTCACTTTCATCAAGAGGCTTTTTAGTTCCTCTTCACTTTCTGCCATAAGGGTGGTGTCATCTGCATATCTGAGGTTATTGATATTTCTCGGCAATCTTCACGGTTCACATATTGCTGAAGCCTGGCTTGAAGAATTTTGAACATTACTTTACTAGCATGTGAGAGGGGTGCAACTGTGCGGTAGTTTGAGCATTCTTTGGCATTGCCCTTCTTTGGGATAGGAATGAAAACTGACCTTTTCCAGTCCTGTGACCACTGCTGTGTTTTCCAAATTTTCTGGCATATTGAGTGCAGCACTTTCACAGCATCATCTTTCAGGATTTGAAATGGCTCAACTGGAATTCCATCACCTCCACTAGCTTTGTTCATAGTGATGCTTTCTAAGGCCCACTTGACTTCACATTCCAGGATGTCTGGCTCTAGGTCAGTGATCACACCATCGTGATTATCTGTGTCGTGAAGATCTTTTTGTACAGTTCTTCTGTGTATTCTTGCCACCTCTTCTGAATATCTTCTGCTTCTGTTAGGTCCATACCATTTCTGTCCTTTGTCGAGCCCACCAGCTCTAAATCTCAACGGTCTGGCAAAGTAAAAGTTTATTTTTTCACTCATATCCCAATTCAAGGCAGATGGACAATGGAACCAGTAACTCATTGACCTGGGCTTCTTCTAGGTGGTTGCTCTCCCCTCTATTCAGTTAATGAGAGGAGAAAGCAAGCAATGCTCTTGTGTGGGAGGTTTCATAGTGGGTTGATCTAGGAAGTGGTGCAAATACTTCTAATCTCAGAGAGACAGCAGTGAGCAGTCCTGAAGAGAGATTGTGGTTCCCTGCCCAGGAATTGAACCCGGGTGGCCTGGATCAAAACCAGGAATCCTAGCCACCACACCACCAGGGGATAGATGTCAGAAGCAAAGAGGTCCTGGCTCTTTCCTCCATTTGAGATCAAGAATGTTTCAAAGAGGCAAAAACTCTAACAAACAGGTACAAAGTTTATTATTAGAGATACAGCATAACTTGTGGGAGAGCACACAGAGAAGAAGTTTGTTTATTTAAGACAGAAGGAAGACAGAAATAGAACCCAGAGAGAAAGGGTATGGGCATGCTCTCTAAGGAGGAGGAGTGCAGTAAGTCAGAAACTAGACAGAAATACACACTCAGAAAGGAGCGAGAGCGTCCTGAATGAGGAACACAGTTTAGAGGTGATTTAAATCACGTACGTAGGACAGTCCTTCTGGCTTCAGTTCAGTTCAGTTCAGTTCAGTCGCTCAGTTGTGTCCGACTCTTTGCGACCCCATGAATCGCAGCACGCCAGGCCTCCCTGTCCATCACCAACTCCCGGAGTTCACCCAAACCCACGTCCATCGAGTCGGTGATGCCATCCAGCCATCTCATCCTCTGTCGTCCCCTTTTCCTCCTGCCCCCAATCCCTCCCAGCATCAGAGTCTTTTCCAATGAGTCAACTCTTCGCATGAGGTGGCCAAAGTACTGGAGTTTCAGCTTTAGCATCAGTCCTTCCAAAGAACACCCAGGACCGATCTCCTGTAGAATGGACTGGTTGGATCTCCTTGCAGTCCAAGGGACTCTCAGGAGTCTTCTCCAACACCACAGTTCAAAAGCATCAATTCTTCGGTGCTCAGCTTTCTTCACAGTCCAACTCTCACATCCATACATGACCACAGGAAAAACCATAGCCTTGACTACACGGACCTTTGTTGTTTGGCCAATTATCTTGTTTTTTTTTTTTTTCACACCTGACTGGTCCTAGGACCCTTCCTAATATGCGTGGGCAACTTTTTTTTTTTACTAAGATGAATTCCACTTCAGAAGTCTGTGGATACATGTCCAAACTTATTATGGGATGGCATCCCTTCTTTTTTGACTCCCCAAGGAGCCTTCCTGTGCAAGGGCAAAAAGGAAAGTTTTCCTTGACCTCAGGAGTAGTCATCTTCATTTTACTCTTTACTTCAGCAGAGCTCAGCTTCTGCCACTTGCTTTGACCTTGGGGTGTCTGGGTGAGAACAAAGCTTCAGTTTTACTCCACTTGACAAATACCAGCTGTCCAACCCAGAGGCCCATCTATACCTCACTTCTACTCACATCCAGAAGCCAGAACCCAGTCCCACAGCCACATGGGCAGAGAGGTAGAGAGACTAGAGAGCATGCAGGCTGTTGGAGACAGGAGGAAATGTCATCTTTCTGTTCCCAGCAAAACAGAGGGACTTTGGAATTGAGGATGGTAGTGAGCTCTACCACTGCTGGTGCCACCTCCATAGTCCCTTTCTGAGAAAAGCCCCCTTGGGGTTATTTCCATACAAATGTGTCCTGTGGGTTGAAGGAGTCACCTGTACCACCCTGATCACAAAACCAGAAGTAACAATAAGGGAATCAACCATCTATGAAGTGACTTGACCCAAAACCTTATTTAATAAGAAAAATCCATATTGTATAGCAACAAAGTGACCCAACCAGATCTTCTGAGAAGTTGGAATTGGGAGACGCACACAGGAAAGGAGGCTCACTGAACGGTTACCAGCGATGCCGTGTTTTCCCCCGGTGATTTCTCTGGCTCGTGACTTTGCTCACATCCTCCTCCCTCGGCCTCCCTGCCTCACTCTGACTAGATGGCCTGGCCTCTGAATTCACAGCAGTGGAAGGCATCAGACACGGCTCCCTCAATCCAGCCCCTAAGGGTACAAACTCTCAAGCCACCCACTTGTCCACCTTCTCCTTTCCCTCCTGTTCGGTGGGTTGCAGGTCTCCCCTGCTACCAGTGGGCTTCCCTTATGGCTCAGCTGGTAAAGAATCTTCCTGCATTGCAGGAGACCTGGGTTTGACGTCTGGGTTGGGAAGATTCCCCGGAGAAAGGAAAGGCATTCTGGCCTGGAGAATTCCATGGACTAAAGAGTGGGACACAATTGAGTGACTTTCGCTTTCTTCCTTCCCGCTGCCGAAGGCACATTCAGCCTCTGTGCATGGGATCCTGCTTCTACCCTGGGATCTACGGACTCTCCAACCAGCACATTGTCATCTTTCTCTATGGAACTTTTAGCCTGTTCTCACTGACTTAGTTCCTTCCATTATTTAAACACACTAAGAATACTGAAGTATTTTTCATCTTTTAAAGACCTTTCCTGATCTACCTTCTCTCCTTGTCTTTACAATCACACCTTTAAATGAGCTCTTTAGTCACCATCTATAAACACTTTCTCATTCCTCACTTATTACCACCCCCCCCGCAGCACAATATGGTTTCCATCCTCATGTCCTGGATTGCTGCTCACCAAGAACTTGTGCACCCCAAGAACATTCCTGTCTTTTCCCTTAGTTGAACTTAACCCTGGTGACCACTTGCCCTTTTTTATTTCAACTTATGTGCATTCATGCTAAGTAATTCAGTCATGTCCCACTCTTTGCGACCCCATGAACCAGGCTCCTCTGTCCATGGGATTCTCCAGGCAAGAATATTGGAGTGGGTTGCCATGCCCTCCTCCAGAGGATCTTTCTGACCCAGGGATCGAACCCACATCTCTTATGTCTCCTGCATTGGCAGGTGGCTTCCTTACCACTGAGTCACCAGGGAAGCCATCTGATAATGTACAAATATTTCAAACCTATATTGGGACTTCCCTGGTGATCCAGTGGCTAACTCCAAGCTCCCATTGCAGGGGGCTAAGTTTCAGTCCCTGGTCAGGAAACTAGATTCTACATGCTACAACCAAATAAATAAAATAAATGAATAGATATTTAAAATTATTTAGTGAAATAACAGGAAGATTTAGAATTAACTACAGAGATAATATAGAAGTAAACATTCATTACATTCATTACTATATGAATGTTAAATATAGGCATGATTTTGTATATTTGATATCATAAGAATTTGTAGCACTTAAGAGAGATTACTATATTAGAGAATAGTTGGGAATTTTGAAGAGTCCAATTTAAATTAAATTATGTAATTGATTCAGATTTTTTAATGATAAATGTCATAACTAAAAAAATTCTAGGCTTGTAAACAGTGTTGGGACATTTAAGGGAACCTAGGAATTTTCTTATTTATAAGAAATATAATTTCTGAATTTATTACATTACAAGAGCTATTGAAATGCATTGGAATGCCTGTTAGTCAAACAATGAAGTACTTAAACAGAAAAACAGTAAGTTAAAGAATGCGATTCAAAAGGCCAAACATTAATCAAAGATCTCCTTAAAAAAGTGATTGTAACAAAAAAGAAAGAAGAAGCAGCAGCTATGTAAAGTGAGCTTAAAACTATAAGGAGATTTTATTTTGAAAATTGAGTAAATAAAATCCTAATTAAATACATAAGATAGCCTCTTTGGGGCCTCTGGTTCCTTGTACAAAATATATATATGTATGGTAGGTGTTTGTGACACTCCAGGGTCACTATCTTATATGTAAATTTTGGTGTCATTAAGAATCTGAGTTAAAATATCCATAATAGTAATGGTAACAATCACCTTGCATTTTACAGTACTTTACAATTTATGGAGTAAGTTGGCATTCAGTGAGGTGGGGGCTGAAGTTTGAGAGAAGGCAGTTAAGTTGCCCTGTGGAGGCAGGAGGAAGGGGTGGATGATCGGGAGACAGCTGAGTGTCCATCTATAAAGTCCCCACAGAGAGGAGGGAGCAAGGATCACCATGGCCCAGAATCTTCCTTATAGCCCTTTGAAGCAGAACCTCTGATTTTTCAGTGTCCAAGGGCTGACTGGACTCAGGGAAGAGGCTGATGATGAAAGCACTCTGCTATTTTATCTACTCCCGAAAAGAACTAGCTCTGCAGGCCCACAAGTTTGTGCCTCTGCGTGACTAACACTCTTCGTCCTCCCAATGGGGACTGAGCTGGGAGAACAGCCCTCACAGGTTTACTTGTGTGTCAGTCAGGCGCCTCCTTCAGGCTGCGCGGAGGAAACACATCCAGATTGCGTTCCAGTTGGGGGCAAGGTAGGGTGGGGCGTTGTGGTAGAGACACCCTTGGAAGTTATGCCTCAGTTGGCAAACGTGTATCCCAGAACTTTTAGAGGCTGAGAGCTCAGAAATCCCCGAGAACGAGTCCAGTGAGAGGAGAGCAGCTTTCATTCCCGCCCTGCTGTGGGCTAGACGCTGGTCGCCAGTCTTTAGTAATGAGTAGTCTCAGATCTCAAGGGGTCCAGAGCCTTCCAAGGATAAACATCGGTAAACAGGGAATTAGGTTCAAGGGGAGAATTAAATGAGGGGAGGAGAGTCTTGGAACCCACTGGACACCAGCACAGACCTGCTGAAGCCAGCCTGATCAGAAACATTTCGCTAAATGAAGACAGGGTGAAGGAAGAAGGTGACAGAGAGCAGGGCATTTTGAGGAGCTAAATTCATCAAAGTAGAAGGCCAAGGCTGGAGGTAGAGAGAGGACTGGGAAGACAGACCAGCCCAAGTAGAAAACAATTTACACTGTGTGTAAGGGAATGTGGACTTTATCCGGAAGATATAAACAATGAGTAACATCATTTACTCAAAGAGACACTTGGTGGCTGGATACATGGGAGAGAGGAAAAGTTTTCAGCTTGTACACACATTTATACCCTTTGCATTTTGAACAGTAAAAATGATGACTTATTCAAAAAATTAAAAAATAAAACCATTTTTAAATGTATTTTAAATTATCCTACTTACAACAAATCTAGCTTTGTCCAGGCCTTGGGTGAGCAAAACCTAACCCTATCAGTTTCTAATCTATGAGGTGTTTTCAACATTTTACATTCCGTCAGAGACACAGCCCACCTGTGGGTAGATTCCAATGCCCAAGATGCATAGATAAATAATTATAATATAAGCAAAATGATTGTTATCTTAGAGATATGGGCTTAGAACTTTGAAAGCAGAGATTGGGGGTGGGCTTTTACTATGCCTGTAGGCTTCAGGACGTATCCTGTAAATGGGGTTTTGGTAGCAGGTAGCATGGAAACTGGAGGTTTGGTTTTTTTTAAGGATTATTATTATTACTTATTTACTTATTTGGCTGCTTCAGGTCTTTGTTGCGGCATTGGAGATCTTTAGTTGCGGAATGTGAGAACTAGTTCCCTGACCAGGGATTGAACCCATGTCTCTGCATTTGGCAAGTGCGGATTCCTATCCACTGTACCACCAGAGAAGTAAGAAATACGCTTTTCTGAAAAGGCCCGAAATGCTCTTGGAGGAAGAGAGTTTGGTATGATGATCAGGACACTATGGGAAATAGTAGGAAGTAAGGCCAGTAGGCTGGATGAGGCTAAATTGTGCAGGCTTCATATGTTGTACTGGGGAGTATGGATTTCTTTCCTAAAATATTCAAATACACCCTCATGGACATTGGTACTCCAGAAGCTGGTGAGTAGGTACCTTTAAGATAATTGTTTTTTCCAAATAACAGAAAAAAAATGAAAAGAATTTTTTCTACTTTGTGTTTTCCTCTCAGATTTTTTAATGAATCTCCTAGTTTCCCCTGGTTAATATAAGAAATTTTTAAAAATCAGTGTAAAAAGTAAATATAATGGGAAACCTCGGAAGCAAGTGAATAAACTTGTTCTTTTTCTTCCTTGTCAAATATTTTCATAGTTGTGATTTTTAGATTTTATATAAGATTTTCTGTTACCAAGACTGTTCTTTGTTTATATGTCAGGATTAACTAATATCAGTGCTTTTCATCTTTTCCACGGAAATCAAAGCTTCCTGACGGTTTGCAGGCCCAAACTCTTGCCCACCGCTTGATTTCTTTGGCTTCTACAATTGGTTTTGGTTTTGGTTTTTTCAATAGGAAGTTTCTGGCTTGTCTTGGAAATCCAAAATAACTGGTAATGTGTGGTCTATATTCTGCATGACAATAATCAGTAGTACCTGACTGGAGCCTGTTCTTTGTAGGCGTCGCCCCCCCTCTCACCATGTAGCACCCCAGTTCCAGCCTGCCCTGAGTTCCACTCTGAGCCTTTGGGCTTGCCCTGGGTCTATAGGGCAATTGCTCTAAATTTCCACCAGAAGGCGCCACGATCAGCGTTTGGGCGAGGAGGGCGGGGAGGAAGTGCTGGGAGCTGGTTCCACAGGCGGGAAAGGAAGTCCTCCTTTCCTTCCTGGAGAGAAGTCCTAATGCACAGCTTCCCTTGACCCAGCTCAGTGAAAAGTCAGGACCAAGAGCTACTTGCAAACCACATGCTTTGAAATAAAAGGTGGAGAAACAAAGCACACTTTCTATTACTCCTGACACTTGAGTACTACTTTGCAGTCAATACAACTCTATTAAAGACACCTTGTTACTCCGTCCTCTGAGCAGTCCTCTGTCAGAAATAGGGTACATTGTCCACTCCTGTACCAGTGACACAGGATCCCGTGTCTCGCCTAAGAGCACCTAGCCAGCAAGAAAGAGGCAGGAGCCCCACCACAGCTGCTTCCTCACACTTTCCCTTTGATGGAGAGACAAAGACCCCGGAAGAAGGCAGGACACCAAGAATCTGTAGCTGAAGGAAGGAAGCAAGGACTGGGCAGACCTGAGAAAGAAGCTGAGATGTGTCTGTCATGGCCGACTTCCTCACTGTGAGATTGGCCTTCCATCGCTGGGCTTGGGTGCTACCTGTGTATCTTGGGCACAGTGGAATCTCAGTTTATATTTGGTGAATAAATAGATGATCAAAGGAACTCACTGGGTCTCTTCCTATACCGGAAGGGCACTGATATCCCTTTGATGTCGAAGGCAAAGCTGGAGGGGGTTGGGCCAATGACCCTGAGGGCCAGGGACCATCTCTCCATCTCTTCTCTGGACAATCTGGTCCTGGGTGTCCCCCAGGCTCCTGTAATGGCCATGACCATTCATCTTGGAGAGTTTGATTCTAAGGATGTTATCAGCTAGGTTGCAGATTCCTGCTTCCTCTCTCAGTTTTCAATTGCTTTTTTTGTGTTTGTTTTCTTTGGCTGCTGCAGGGAGATTTGCTTTTCATCTGAGCAGCATGTGCTCTGCTTGGAGTGAAGGATGAAGTTATAGCAGGATATGGTTGTCTGGGAAGGGAAGAGAATCTCCTTGCTTGGGGTTGTCCTTGCCCAAACACAGCTGCTCTGCTCTACAGTAAGTGCTTGTTGCCATGTCTCTCCAAAGTTCCTTTCTCCCAATAAATATGCAAGATGTCTCCTCACTCACAACTGGTCACACAATAACCTATTTGCCAGGCTCCCTTTCATTCTACTTTTTTTTTTAATTTAACCTGCCAAAGTCTTGAACACTTTAGTGTGAGTCATATGCTCAGTCATGTCCGACTCTTTGCAACCCCATGGACTCCCTGCAACCTCGCCAGGCTTCTTTGTCCATGGGATTCTCCAGGCAAGAATACTGGAGTGGGCTTGCCATTTCCTCTTCCAGAAGACTTTTCTGGCCCAGAGATTGAACCCAAGTCTTCTGTGTCTCCTGCATTGCAGACAGATTCTTTACCGCTGAGCCACAGGAGGAGCCCAAACACCTTTAGGGAGTATGACCAGAAAATAATGACATAGGTATGATCTACTATACAACACTTGAGCTGCAAGTATTGTCAGTTTCTCTTTCGAAACTAAGGTGCAACTCACATATCATGCAGTTCAGTAGGCTTTAGTAATATAATCATCACCTCTAACTCACTCCAGAACATTTACATCACCACAGCAAGAAACCCCATACCTGTCAGGAGTCAGTTCCAACTTCCTCCCCGGCTCCCTCTCCCTTGACAACCACTAATCTGCTGTCTACATGGATTTGCTTGTTCCGCATATTTCATGTAAATGAAATCATATAGCGTGTGACTTTTTGTGTTTGCTGTCTTTCACTTAGTGTAATGTTCTCACGGTTCATCCACACTGCAGCCTGTGTCAGCCCTTCATTCCTTTTTTTCTTTTTTTAAAAATAATTTTATTTATCTCTTTTTGGCTGTGCCGGGTCTTCACTGATGCTCAGTCTCTTCTGTAGTTGTGGTGAGCAGGGGTTGCTCACAAGTTGCAGCGTGCAGACTTCTCACTACGGTGGCTCCTCTCGTTGTGGAGCACAGGCGCGAGGGCACGTGGACTTCTGTAGCTACGGTTCCTGGGCTCTAGAGCACAGGCTCAACAGTTGTGGCACATGGACTCAGTTGCTCCACGGCATATGGCACATGGGATCTTCCCAGATAAGAGATTGAACTCGTGTCTCCTGCATTGGAAGGGAGATTTTTTACGGCTGAACCACCAGGGAAGCCCCCTTTTTCCTTTTTTTTGGCCATGCCACTCAGCAAGTGGGATCTTAGTTCCCTGACCTGAAATCAAACTCATGCCCCCTGGATGGGAAGTGAGGAATCTTAACCACTGGATCACCAGGAATTCTCCATTCCTTCTTGTATAAATGTATGTACTACATTTTGTTTATCTATGCGTAACTTTTCACTTTGGGCTGTTATTAATAATGCTTCTTTGAATATTCCTGCACAAATTTTGTGAGACATTTTCAATTCACTTGTGTATATATTGAGATGGAATTGGGAGAGTCATATGGTAATTATAGTTTGACTTTTTGAAGGACTACTAGACCATTTTCCACAGTGGCTGTATCATTTTACATTCCCCACCGGTGATATATAAATTTACCTTCCACTTTTCCCCAGTTTTCTTGAGATATAACTGACTGTAACATTTTATTAAAGTGTACAACATAATGTTTGATATGTGTATATTGTCAAGTACATTTAGTTACCATCCATCACCTCACATAGTTACTTTTTTTTTTTTCTTGTGGTGAGAACTTTTAAGATCTACTTTCTTAGCAACTTCCAAAATACAATACAGTATTGGTTTTTTAACCTTTTTTAAATTGGAGGATAATTGCTTTACAATGTTGTGGTGGTCTCTGCCATACCTCAGCTCGAATAGTCATAATTTATATATATATATATATATATATATATATATATATATATCTCCCTTCCCTCTGGGCCTCCCTCTCCCTACTATTTCACCCCTCCAGATCATTGCAGAATGCCAGGCTGGGCTCCCTGTGCCATACAGTAGCTTCCTGCCAGCTAGCTGTTTTACACATGGTAGCATATGCATGTCAAAGCTACTTTCTCAGTTTGTCCTACCTTCTCCCTCCCCTGCTGTGTCTACCAGACCATCCTCTACATCTGCATCTCCATTTCTTCTTTGTTATGTGGTTCATCAGTATTATTTTTCTAGATTCCATATATATGCATTAAGATACAATATTTTTCTTTTTCTGACATACAGTATTGTTAACTATAGTTACCATCCAGTACATTATATCCCCAGACTTATTTATCTTATGACTGGAAGTTTGTATTTTTTTAACATTTGTTTTCATTTATTTATTTGGTTGTGCTGAGCCTTAGTTGCAGCTCATGGGATCCAGTTCTCTGTTCAGGGATTGAACCTGGGCCCCTTGCGCTGGGAACTCAGAGTCTCATCCATTGGATCACCAGGGAAGTCCCAGAAGTTGTACTTTTTAACCATTTTCATTCTTACCTCTTATTGTCCAATACCCCTTTCATTCTTAAACAAAACCATTAAGGGACTGTCTAGACAATCTTAGGTAAACTTTTGTTGTCAAAGAGATTAAACAAAGCCAGACACCAGTTAAAATGGTAAGGACAGATTTTAATCCATAATAGATGTTGCAATAAGGCAGAGTCCAACCTGAACTGAATCCAGCTTTGATCTGTACGGAGGTGACTGGGAATTGTAAGAGGAGACTGAGAAAGGAGGGAAGAGAGTGAGCTTGGTCTCGGAAGAGTCATAGAAGTGAAAAACTACAAAAAAGTGAGCTTAGTCTGTGTGACAGTCATTGGGTTGCCCACTGTCTCCCTCCCACAGAGGCTGGGACACGGAGGTTGTATCTTTAGATGTTGGCTGGAACGAACAGTGAATTCTTTCTTTCAGTAGCCTTGAGTTTCTCAGCCAGGCACGTGAATGGGGAGATAGGTTCACGCTTGCTATTTAGCCTTGAGCTGTTAGAAACTATGTTTTGGTTTTTGCTTCAGTCTTTACAGGCCAAGGTTAAGGTCTCATCAAGTTAGAGGAGCCTGGCTAGAGTCTGATCAAAAAGAGAATGAAGAAATGAGAGAGGATCTTTCTCTATTCGTGTTCCCCTTAAAGTGTGCAATGAAACTTAACACTGATATCATCACTGAAAGTGAAGTCGCTCAGTCGTGTCCGACTCTTTGTAACCCCATGGACCATAGCCCACCAGGCTCCTCCATCCATGGGATTTTCCAGGCAAGAGTACTGAAGTGGGTTGCCATTTCCTTCTCCAGGGATCTTCCCCACCCAGGGACTGAACCCAGGTCTTCAGCATTGCAGGCAGATGCTTTACCATCTGAGCCACAAGGGAAGCCGATGTCATTGCTAACTTTTGTTAAAATGGGCTCAATGCATCCTGCTATAGAAATTCCATCAACTTAATAGACAGCTCATATACAGCACAGCTTATCCATTGAGAAGTAGCCAGAGTTGTGTGTTTTCATGGACGTGGAATGAGAGGACAGAACTGAAATGTTAACACTGTGGGTAAGGTGTCCATCGGAGATCATCCTGGATGTGAGAAACACAACAGGAAGTACATCTGCCTGAACGATGTGCCAAAACACTGACAGGAGGAGTCCTCGCTGATTTTAGGTTAAAACTTCTGACAAAGGAGCTTTGGAGAATGAATGTTCTTGGGCAGAGAATGCTACTTTAAAACTAACTCCACAATTGCTACCTTTGAAAGAATCTTTCATGACAAGCAGAAAGACAAATAAACTCTCACTTTGGACAACAGCCTCTGACAGCTTGAAACTGTGTATCTCACTCTCTCTCTCAGAATGAGAGTAGAGAACCAGTAGGTTTAGTAAAGTGTCCCCTCCACCCCAGCCCATCCCTGCATGAATCTCTTTTAGTCCTGTCTGTGCATCACAATCTTTAATATTGATATGCATGAATTATGATTGAACATTTATTATATTGGACTTCCCAGGTGGCTCCGTGGGTAAAGAATCTGCCTGCAATGCAGGAGATGAAGGAGACACCGGTTCGATTCCCAGGTTGGGAAGATCCCCTGGTGGAGGGCATGGCAACCCATTCTAGTATTCTTGCCTGGAGAATCCCATGGCCAGAGGAGCCTGGCGGGCTACAGTCCATAGGGTTGCAAAGATTCAGACACGACTGAAGCTACTAAGCATGCACGCATGTGTTTATTATATGCAAGATTCAGTAGGGTTACAAAATGAATTTAGAGGTATTCTTCTCCCTGGAAATTTAGAATCAAGTGTGTAAAATAAATGCATAAATAAAGTAATAAATAAAATACAAGGTGAAAATCAGTAAAGTTATGTAGGAGTTTGGAATCTAGTGATTCAAGTGTTAGTCTCTAAGACATGTCCAACTCTTTGCAAACCCGTGGACTGTAGCCCACTGGGCTCCTCTGTTCATGGAATTCTTCAGGCAAGAATACTGGAGCAGGTAGCCATTCCCTTCTCCAGGGGATCTTCCCAACCCAGGGATCAAATCCAGGTCTCCTGCATTGCAGGCAGATTCTTTACCATCTGGGCTACCAGAGAAGCCCCTAGTAATTCAAGGGGAGGAGAAATAACTTCTGGCTAGAGTTGAAAGAGAGTCCTTCCTTGTTGAAAAAGGCAAAAAAGTACCCGTGTGTGTGTGTGTGTGTGTGTGTGTGTGTGTGTTTGGCTGCACCACATAACTTATAGGATCTTAGTTTCCCAACCAGGGATTGAACCTTGGCCATTAGCAGTGAAAGCAGAGTCCTCACCACTGGGCCACCAGGGAATTCCCCTCTAAAGCATCCTTTTGAATGGAGGACTCACCATAATACTAGCTATTTAGAGAAGTTTAAAAAGGAAATGCGAAATCCCATAATCAAATTTGGGGTGACTGCTGCTAGAGGAAGAGAGGATTTGTACACATGTCACACCTAGGGGTATTTCCTCTCTTTTGTGGCTTGAATAATTCTTTTTTAAGGCCTAAAACCTACCTTTTGTCCAGTTGTTCCCCTAGTTAAAAGTTTCATAATGACAAATGCTTGATCTCATATCCTACATTTTTCCTAGTCTATTTACACTGCTTCTAGATAATTTCTTTCAGTTCAAAGTATTTATGACTTGTTTTTTTCTTTTTTTAACATTTTTAATTGGAGGATAATAGCTTTACAATTTTACGTTGGTTTCTGCCATACAACAATGTGAATCAGCCGTAAGTATTCATACGGCTTGTGAACCTCCTTTGTGAACCTCCCTTGTGAACCTCCTTCCCACCTTACGGCTTGTTTTAATATTGAAGAACAATGAAGAAAGGACCAGCTTTCCCCAATTATATGCATAGGAATGTGTGTGCTTTTGGATACTTATATTCTGTGGGGAAGGTCTTGTGGATTTCAAGTGTTAAAGAGGGAACTCATAAAGCTAGAGACTAGAACTTTTCTAGCTAGTTATTAGGATACTATTTTTAAAGATTTCAGGACTCAAAGGACTCAAAATATAAGCATCAAAATCTCCCCACACTGGCTGTTTTTGTCAAGACTGATTGAACGGTTTGTGGGGTCATGCCACAGAGTGGGTTAATTAGCAGAAGATACTCCAAAATCACTGCAGATGGTGACTGCAGCCATGAAATTAAAAGATGCTTACTCCTTAGAAGAAAAGTTATGACCAACCTAGATAGCATATTGAAAAGCAGAGACATTACTTTGCCAACAAAGGTGCATCTAGTCAGGCTATGGTTTTTCCAGTGGTCATGTATGGATGTGAGAGTTGGACTGTGAAGAAGGCTGAGCACCAAAGAACTGATGCTTTTGAACTGTGGTGTTGGAGAAGACTCTTGAGAGTCCCTTGGACTGCAAGGAGATCCAACCAGTCCATTCTGAAGGAGATCAGCCCTGGGATTTCTTTGGAAGGAATGATGCTAAAGCTGAAACTCCAGTACTTTGGCCACCTCATGCAAAGAGTTGACTCATTGGAAAAGACTCTGATGCTGGGAGGGATTGGGGGCAGGAGGAGAAGGGGATGACAGAGGATGAGATGGCTGGATGGCATCACTGAGTCGATGGACGTGAGTCTAAGTGAACTCAGGGAGTTGGTGATGGACAAGGAGGCCTGGCGTGCTGTGATTCATGGGGTCGCAAAGAGTCGGACATGACTGAGTGACTGATCTCTCTCTCTCTCTCTCTCACCTCTCAGCCGCACTTCAATGCTCCAAGTCCTTCTCAGATTTTTCCTTAGGAATATTTTTCTTCTGTATTTTTGCACTAGTGGTAAATAACCCACCTGCCAATGCAGGAGACGTGAGAGACAGTGGTTCAATCCCTGGGTCAGGAAGATCCCCTAGAGGAGAGCATGGCAACCCACTCCAGTATTCTTGCCTGGAGAATCCTCATGGACAAAGGAGCCTGGCAGGCTATAGTCCATAGTGTTGCACAGAGTTGGACACGACTGAAGCGACTTACCACGTGTGCGCATTTTCTTTAATCTGCAGAACTCTTCTGTCTCTCTCTCATCCAGTTCTCTGATGATATAAGCAATGGTATATTCATTCTGGGGGATGACATGTTCAATGGCATTTACACACCTATTGATTATCTTAATAGCTTCATCCAAAGGAACAAAGGAAGTCTGCAGTGAAGCCAGTTCCAGCAGTAGTTCTTTGGCATAATTCCTCTTCAGTTTAGCCAACTGTTCCCCACCTCTGGCTAAACCAGTCAGTTTATAACTGTCAGTTCTTTCAGGGTGAAAGAACTGTATTCTTTCAAATACTGGCAAAAGAACACCCTGCTACATTATCTTTCTTTGCTTTAATCTTCACTTGGGTTTTATTTACATTTTGGATAACTGTGATGCTGAAGTCCACACGTTTTGTGTGGACATATGTTTTCACTTTTTTTAGGGTATATACTTGTGAGTGAAATTGCTGGGTCATGTGGCAACTCCACGTGTAACATTCCAAGGAGTCACCAAACTGTTTTGTATAGTGTCTGTACCATTTTGCATTCCCACCAAAAATGTATGAGGGTTTCTATTTCTCCATGTTTTCAACAATATTTGTTATTATCTACCTTTTTGGTTATAGCCATTGGTGGGTCTGACGTAATATCTCATTGTGGGGACTCTATTCAATGTTTTGTAATGACTCTTGCCTAGAAAATCCCATGGACGGAGGAGCCTGGTAGGCTGCAGTCCATGGGGTCGTGAAGAGTCGGACGCTACTGAACGACTTCACTTTCACTTTTTGTTTTCACACATTGGAGAAGGAAATGGCAACCCACTCCAGTGTTCTTGCCTGGAGAATCCCAGGGACAGGGAAGCCTGGTGGGCTGCCATCTGTGGGGTCGCACAGAGTCAGACACGACTGAAGCGACTTAGCAGCAGTAGCAGCACATTGGAAAAGAATCTAAAAGTGGAGTGGCTCAGGTGGTAAAGAATCTCCCTATAATGCAGGAGACCCAGCTTCAATCCCTGGGTCAGGAAGATCCCCTGGAGAAGGAAATGGTAACCCACTCCAATATTCCTGCCTGGAGAATTCCATGGACAAAGCCTAGTGAGCTACAGTCTAAGGGGTCACAAAGAGTAGGACACGACTGAGCACACATGTATATAAATAGCAAATTGCCCCAGCATCATTTATCAAGCAATGCATCCTTTTTACAGGGGTTGAAAAATGCCTCCATCATCACATAAACAGTAGCTCCAAGGAAATGTGTCCCTTTGCTGCTGCTGCTAAGTCGCTTCAGTCGTGACCGACTCTGTGCGACCCCATAGACGGCAGCCCACCAGGCTCTCCTGTCCCTGGGATTCTCCAGGCGAAAACAATGGAGTCGGTTATGTGTCCCCTTAGTCTTCGGTTTTTCATGCAGTGTGGCGCACCACAGTGTCACATCATTTGGAAAATACCTTGCAAAGATTTTTCTCAAAGAGATAGTTGGAAACCTCCTAAATAAGTGATAATAATAGATTATGGTGCAGGCCACACAATCACTTCCCACAATGCTGCTGAAGACTTGACCTAGAGTGATCGGGCAAAAGCCCACTCTAGTTTCTTTGGCTCGTGGAATTACCAATGTTTTTCATTTTCCTTTTTTCTTCCATTCAAATCTTCAGTGACTAAAATATTCAGAAGACAATAAATGTTAATAAAACAAAAGCCCTTTCAAGAATTTAAATCCTTGACAGTTTAAAAGAACTCATGCACAGTACGTCTGGGTCCAGCACACAGAGTTATGCTGGGTTCAACAGCTGCTGGAGTTGTTGGTGCCAAAGTCCACATGGCAGGCTCCCCAAGGGACATCCTCTCTTAGACCCTTGAGGCCCTCCCATCCTGACCCATCAAACCCTACTTCCAACAGCTGGCTCTCCCCTCCCTCCTCCTCTTGAGACAACACCAGGGGAAGCATCCCTTAATTGCATAACACAGGCAATGGGGTGGGAAGAAAGCAGGACACACCTTTCTCCAGGGAGCAGGGAGTCCACACACTCTCCTCTCCGTGAGGGCCAGCTGTTTTGGAAGCCACACAAAGGAGCTTCTACCTGAGCTTGGGGAGAACCAACATGGCGACCCAGATACCCTCCAATGAGAAGGTGCTGGTGGGGAGGGGGCTGTAGACTGTAAAGACCACTTGCATATCCAGCATAAGGTATGTGGGAGGGTGGGGAAGAAAGGGTACAGGGCAGAAAGGGTGGTTCAGTCTCCATCTGGAAAGAACATGTGACCAAGAAGGTGGGGTTTGGATTTATGGGAATTAAGCAGTCTCGTGTAGGACTTTGCACACTCTTGAGGCCTTTCCGCCTCCACTTCCTTGTTTAAATAATGGAGACAGTAATATCTATATCATTAGCACAAGTTCATGTCCCTGACATACAGTGAGGTCAAACACACCAAAATGTCCGAGTTTGGAGCAGAGAAAGGTTTATTGTGGGGCCATGTAAGGAGAAGGGTAGCTCATGCTCTAAAACGCCCCAAGCTTCTCAAAGGGTTTCTGCAAAGCATTTTTTAAAAAACTCAGGTGAGGGCAGGGATCACAGGGTATGTGATCAGATCCTGCACATTTGGCTGGTGATGAGGGAACAGGGTGGAGTCACAGGAGTTAACATTATCAGTCCTGGGGCTGTGTACTCGTGGTCCTCATGTAGTTAGCATCTTCCATTTGGTGGGGGTTTTCGCATCTGAGAAACAAGTCGGGAAATGTGCATCAAATACTGTTCTCTTCAGAGAGGAGCTAAAGCCGAGGATAAGCGGGAAGATGTGTCCTGGGAGGCCCATAATGTTGTGCTTGGTTATAAGATCATTAAGTAACACAGTGATATTAAGCACCCAGCAGGGCCTGGACTTTACTGAGTCGCATGTGTTCCTTCCCTCCACACGGCCCTCCTCACATGCATGCACACAAACAACCCTCCCTGCCCTCCCTCCCACCCCCAGGCCTGGAATGTGCCTTAAGCAAACCCGGTGCCAGCAGAGACCAGCAGGAAGAGTGTACACTGAGTCCCTGTCTCCCTTTGGGAGGCCAAGGGCAGGGACTGGGCCAGTCATGTGACTGCCCAGGCTCCAAGGTAAAAAAAAAGACCACAGCAGTGCAGGAAATACTGTGGCTGCAGCAGAAAAACCTAGGGCTGGTTTGTGTATATTGTATTTCTGGCCCAGCACATAGGCATTGTACAAATTAAACAAACAAACGGCCCTTTCGGCCTTGAGCTCAAAAGACTTTTGCCATTCTTCTGTTTCTTTCCCCCCAGATGGTACTTCCCCTGTTGTTGGGGCCAGAAGCCAGAGAATTTTTCAATTCCTCTCCTCTCCATCCACCCTGGCAAGTCCTGCCACTTCTGTTTTCTAAAAATGCACTTATCAAATCTAGAAAAAGGGTACTGATGAATCTATTTGCAGGGCAGGAATAAAGACGAAGATGTAGAGAATGAACGTGTGACACAGAGCCGGAAGAGGAGTGTGGGATGAATTGGGAGAGTGGCATTGACGTAAAGACACTGCCTTGCGCAGCAATAGAGATGAAGCCAGGTAGAGACTTGTAGATACAATGGGGAAAGGAGAGGGAGGGACAAATGACTTGAAAGAGCAACATTGAAACATACATTACCATATGTAAAGTAGATAGCCAGTGGGAATTTGCAGTGTGAGGAAGGGAGCTCAAACCTGGTGCTCTGGGACGACCTAGAGGGGTGGGATGGGGTGGGAGGTGGGAGGGAGGTTCAAGAGGGAGAGGACAGAGGTCCACCGATGGCTGACTCAGGCTGAGGTGTGGTAGAAACTAACACGATATTGTAGAGCAATCATCCTCCAATTACAAATAAAATAAGTAAAAGAATAAGAAACAATTCATTAAAAAAACAATAGATAGCTAGTGGGAAGCTGCTGCACAGCACAGGGAGCTTAGCTCGGTGCTCTGTGAGGATGTGGGGGGACGGGGACCCGGGAAGACCGAGAGAGAGGATGTATGGACACATACAGCTGATTCACTTTGCTGTGCAGCAGAAAGTAACACAACATTGTAAAGCAATTAATTAAACACATACACACAAAAGAAAAAAATTAAAAAAAAAAAAAATGGGACTCCGGTGAGCACTGTCCTTCCAGGACCCTGATCACAGGCTCTGTCTGCAGAACAACCCAGAAGCCCCATCAGGGCAGGGTCCACCCAGGCCCAGTCAGTCCCCATGGTAGCTAAGTGGGGGCTTGAGGGTGGGGTCTTTCCAAACCATGGATCCCACCACCGCCCCCCACCCCCTCTGAGGACCAGCCCCTCCACTCACCCTCTCTGCTGAGGCCCAGGGGGCCCTTGGCTGCCTGCCTGTCACCTCTCCCCGGAACTCCCCTCCCACGCTCTCCCTTTCTGGGTGCTCCAGTCATACTGGCTTCCCTTTCTCTGAGTCCCCTACCTCCTGCAGGCTGCCCTGCTTCTTTCAGCTTTGCAAAGCTTTCTCCCTGGTGGGGACCCCTGCCCCAAGGCTGCCCTGCCCTCCTACAGGCCTGGCTGCCCACCCTCTCAAGGTCCCTCACTTCCTTCTCTCGTAGCAGTTGTACACTCATTTGTTTTTCCCTTTGGTCTGTCCCCCCAAGGATGCAAGGGGCAGACACTCGAACTTGGTTACTTGCAGGCTCTCCTATCTCAGTGTCCGGCCCAGAGTAGGTGTGAAGGTAATGCTTAGTGGACAGCTGAGTGACTGAATACGTGAAAGACGGAAGAAACTGATCAATGAATGACAGCAGACAGCCAAGCGCCCTTCTCTGACTCTCTAAGGGGCAATGCCTTGGCGGCATGGGGAGAAGTCCCAGGCAGACGCCCACACACCTGACCTCAGGCTGGCTTAGAGCCCCAGGAATTCCCATGGGAACCTTGACTACTGAGCCTTGGTGAGAACTCAGGATCAGATGCTCCAGCACCCCCTCTCCAGGCTGTCTGCACTCCCTGTCTCCTTGTCCCCTCATCAGCAAAGCCTCATTGAACTCCTCCTGTGCACCAGGCATCTTCAAGGCACTGAGGATGCAGCCGGGAAGCAAACAGCCCCAGTTCTCATGGAGCTTGACTCAAGTGCGGGAAGGGAGACCCCCTAAAGAGGGAGCAGCTGAGAGTGAAGCAAATGCCTTTTGGGATGGCCCGGAGCAGGGCTCTGGGATGGAGGTGACACCCTCTGATGGCGGTGGGGGAGGGAGAGAGATCAGGCAAGTCTGTCACCATCTCTGCTTTGGTATTTTCATCTGTGAAATGGGCTGATGACAGTCCCTCCTCATAGGGACTTTATCACAGAAGTCAGGTCCCACCCTCATCTGTTCAAAGCCAGCAGCCGTGCCTTCTGTCACTAAGAACCCTGCAGGATGTCTCCATCACCAGCTCCATGGCCCCCAGCCCTCACCTCCCTGAATTCATCCACTCCTATCGCACCCCCACCTCCCTCTGGGCGTCCTGCTGCTCGTGAGTCACGCCGGGCAGCGCATTGAGCAAACTCCACTCCCTTCCAGGTCATAGCTAGGGCAGGGCCGTGACCAGAGCCCTGAACTGAAACTCAGGGTCTCACCCTCCCCGCCACTCATGCAGAGTCCACACGCTCAGGGTGACGGGCAGCTGAGGGCAGCAGCAGGTTCGTCTCGATGATTCTTCTAGAGCTATCAGGAGTTACACAAGGATAACTTCATGGTCGCCTACCTCCTTGTTCCTGAGCAGGGCTATCCCACGGAGGTGTCTGGAGACCGTGCACTCAGCACAGATTCTTGTTCTGTATTGGCCAGAAACCAGTAAAGAGGGACGAGTTTTGTCCCAGATGCACTACCAGGCTTCCTACAGAGCTCTGTGCTGTTTCTGTCCCTGCCTTTCCCACCAGTAACATTCATCCAGCACGTTTGTATGTGTGTACTAAGTCACTTCAGCCGTGTCCAACTCTTTGCTACTCCGTGGACTGTAGCCCACCAAGCTCCTCTGTCCATGGGATTCTCCAGGCAAGAATACTGGAGTGGGTTGCCATTCCCTTCTCTAGGGGATCTTCCCAACCCAGGGATCGAACCTGCATCTTTTATGTCTCCTGTGTTAGCAGGCTCCACTTAGGAGCCCCTCTCTCTCTCTCTTAAGTGGCTAAGTTGTGTCCGACTCTTGCGACCCCATGGATTGTAGCCCTCCAGGCTCCTCTGTCCATGGGATTCTCCAGGCAAAAATGCTGGAGTGGGTTGCCATTTATATGCAAGCATAAGGCTGTGGGATCACCTGTGTTAACAGCTAACTCTAACAGAGAGCATAAAAAAATGGGGTGAAGATTTGCTGCTGTGTCTGGAAGAACCAATTCATTCAGCAGAGCTCAGGGAAGGCTGCATGGAGGAGGAAGCCTTGAGCTGAACCTTAGGAAAGATAAGATAACTCCCAGAAGGTGGCCTCTCTTGGCCAATCCTGACCAATCCTGGCAGTCCTGGCCATGGGGAACCTCAGCCTAGAGGGAGAGGGGGCAGAGGGTGTGGTGGGGTTGGGGAGAACAGCCGTAGTTCCAGATAAACAACTTGGACATCTCTCATTAGCAGGGGACCTGGGCTGCTGGAGAAGCAATTCCCATTGTTTCTGTTTCCTCCGTGGGGGGCTGTTTGAAAGCAGGCGGCAGGCCTCTGATTGTCAGTGGCCTTGAGAGCTTCTTAAGAGCTCAAGAGGAAGGCAGAATAGGAAACGACCCCCTTGAAGAAATAACAGCTAAATAAGGATCAAACGACAGTGCCCGTGGTTTTGTAAGAAGCAGGCTCTGAGAAAATTCCTCTGACTCAGATACCAGTGCAAGGAGGGACCATCCATTTCAAACTTATAATTTTACAGAAAAGGATGCTCAGTTTCCAGAAAGTGATGTGACTGGTTCAAGGCCAAGCAGGCGATTGCTTTCCTGACTCCCTGTGCCATGCTCAGATTGCTTCCTGAGGTTGAGAGCAGGCGAAAGGGAAAACCCAGGTCCCTTCTCCCTCCCTCCTGTGTTAGCAGAGGATGGACAATTGCCAGCCAAGCAGGACAACCCCTTCCAGGTGCCCATGAATCTTCAGGTCATAGGAAGGGGCTCAGTGCAGCTCTCAGGTGGGGGCGGCTCCCTCACCCGCTTCCTGCCCACTGGTCTCCCCAGCTCTAAGGCCTAGGGTGTCTGGGAGACCAGGTTCCAGCCCCACCCATCAGGAGAGTGAAGGGCAATGGTTGCACTCATAGCAGAAGGCACATCCTTGGCAAAGGCCTTCAATTGCCAGAGTCAGTGACTCAGATGGGGGCCTTTACCCACTCCCCACGCCCTGCCAGTGGCCCCTCTCCAGACACCCCAGGGCACTCACCTCTGGGCCTTTGCACGGGGCCTCCCATCGCCTGAAGCCCCTCCTTCCTCCTCTGCCTGGGCAGCTCTGCTCAACCTGCAGGCCCCAGCTCTCTCACCACTGCCTTTTGGAAAGCCTTCTCAAGATGGGTGGAGGGGCCCTCCTTTTGAGTCCCTGGGTCCCCACATGCACACGCTTATCACATGGGATTGTCTGAAACCCTTCGATCAACTGCAAGTTCCCTCAGGGCCAAAATTTCCTTTGTTTATTCTAGAAATAGGAACACCACAATGACATAATATTGAGCTCTTTCTATGCGTTTCACTGTGGTGAGAATTAACTCACTCTCTCCTCCTGATGGCCTTCTCTGGTGGCTCAGTGGTAAAGAATCTGCCTGCCAAGGTGAGGGTGGGATGATTTCAGAGAACAGCACTGAAACAGGTATATTGCCATATGTAAAATAGATGACCAGTGTGAATTTGATGGGTGAAACAGGGCACCCAAAGCTGCTGCTCTGGGACAACCCAGAGGGATAGGGTTGGGTGGGAGGTGGAAGGGAGGTGGGGGGTGAGGGTTGAGGATGGGAGGGACACATGTGTAACCATGGCTGATTCATGTCTATGTATGGCAAAAATCATCACACTATTGTAAAGTAATTATCCTCCAATTAAAATTAATTATTTTTTTAAAAACAGAATCTGCCTGCCAAGCAGGAGATGCACATTCCCTGGGTAGGGAAGATCCCCTGGAGAAGGAAACGGCAACCCATTCCAGGATTCTCCTCTGGAGAATCCAATGGACAGAGGAGCCTGGTAGGGTACAAAGAGTGCCTGAACAACGGCAAGGACAACTCCTTCGAATAACTCTACAACGTGGGTAGTGGGGCGGGGTCAGAGGGTGTAGACACAGCAATGTACCACCCACGTGTGTCTGCTGGGAGCACTGCATGCAGACAGCTTTTCAGTGAAGAGCCCTTTCAGGATTGCCTCAGCCCCTGAGAGCAGCTTCAGCTAAAGGTGCATGCCCCCTTCTCCTTGGGGACTGATCCCAAGGCGGCCCCAATAACCACCCTGCCCATGAATCTGCAACGGCCCATCTGCCACCGGGGTACAGAGCAGAACCCCTCGTCCCGATGCCTCCAGTGGAGCAGTCCCACCACCTAGCATGGTGCCGGCTGCTGACTAGAAACTGGCACTCACCATCTGCTTCTGCAAGGATGAAGTCACCAGCTCCTGTAGTCGCTGACCTTCAACACTCCCCCTGAAAGGAGTTCAGGGTGGAGATCAGGAATGAAGCATGCTGTGCTCTTGGAAAAATGGGCAGAACAGACCCTCAGATAATTAGGTATACTAAGGAGAAGATTTTATGAACCCAAATTCTTGCATCTTGTCCCATCTAGAAAAGCACAAAAGACATCTGCTCCAGGTGACTAGCAGCAACCTGCCAAAATGTGAGCTTGCCTGCATCTTCCTTCATCAAAATCACATATATTCTGACCTCCCCCATCTCTTTGGAGCAGTTCCCAGAGCTATCTGAGAGGCCATCTCCTGGGTTAGAGTCCTCATTCTGCTCCAAATAAAACTTAACTCACAGGTCTCATGTATTTTCTTTTTTCAGTCAACACAGAACACAGCAAGCACTTGAAATGTATTTGTAGTAAAGAAGACGTGATATCCACATACAATGGACTACTCATTCAGCCATGAGAAAGAAGGAAATCCTGCTATTTGTGACAACACGATGGACATTGAGAATATCATGCTGAGTGAACTAAGTCAGACAGAGAAAAACAGATACTGTGTGATCTCACTTATATGTGGAATCTAAAAAAAAAAAAGCTAGCCTTGTAAAAACAGAAAGCAAAATGGTGATTTCCAGGGCATGGGAGCAAAAGAATGGGAACGATGTTGTTTAAGGGCATATGTGCTTAGTGGCACAGTCATGTCCAACTCTTTGTGACCACATGGACTGTAGCCCTGTGGGAAGGAAAGAAAAAAATCCATGAGATTTTTCCAGGCAAGAATACTGGAGTGGGTTGCCATTTCCTTTTCCAGGGGATCTTCCCGACCCAGGGATTGAACCTGCATCTCCTGTGTCTCCTGCATTGGCAGGAGGATTCTTTACCACTAGCGCCGCCTGTTTAGGGGCACAGACTTGCAACTAGTAGATAACTAAGTCCTGGAGATCTAATGCACACTCTAGTGAATATAGACAACATCATTGTACTGTTAAAAAATATATATATATTGTACTGTAATGATCCAACTTAGAGACTAGATCTTAATTGTTCCCACCACACACACACACACACACACAAAGATAATTATGTGACAGGTGACAGAGATGCTAACTACGGCTACAATGGCAATCATGGTCCAGTATATAAATGTATCACACCAACATAGTGTACACCATAAATTTACACAATATATCAGGTGTATTTCAATCAAAAATATGTTTTAAACAAATGCATGAACATAAAAGCAAAGAGACTTCTTGGGTGATTTAACGAAAGTGTGTATTTGCCTCCCAGGTCCTCACAGTTTATAATACCTAGCCAGTAGTTCCCCTGCAGCTATATGGAGGGAGGGAAGAGTGTCCAACCGTCCCGCACCCTCCAGAGCTTTCCCACTGACGTTCAGGCTGCCTGTTTGTCTTCTGAACACTCTGTGTCCCGGGGGATTGTCAGGACTTCTGGATCCCCATGTTACAGATGAGGCCAGTCTAGGTGTTTGGAAACAAGGCCACTGGCAAACCAAACTGAAAAAAAAAAAACATTCAGGGTGAAAGTTCAGAGTCCTTCCTCATGGCTGGAAGAGGCTAGAAGCTGTAAACTGCTCCTTTCCTGTCCTTGTCCGTCCTCTGCAGCCGGTGATCCTGTCCCTCCTACTGCTCCGGCACTCACACCCCCAGCCCAGCCCAGCTCTCCTGCAGCCTGGGTTGTTTTCCAGCAAAGGGAAAGTTGGGGCTCTCATGTGATCTGGAGGACCCTGGAAGCCACTCAGAGCAGATAAAGGATATGTTTCAGGGCAATAGAGAAAAACACTAAGGGCGAATGTGGCAGCAGGCTGTCTCTGCTTCCCCACCCCTCCACGCTGCCGGGTTTCCTCCGTTGTAGTCTCCCCCCCACACTTCCTCCATCTCTCAGGCCTTCTTTTCCTTCCCTCCCACAGGTCAGGACACAGGGAGAGCTGAGCTGAGGAGCTTGCCCAGGGCCACAGGGCTGGAGGATGCCAGCGCTGTTCCTGTCCTACAGGGTGGCTTCCTGCTACCCTTAGGGCTCTGGCACGTGGCCCGGGGACCCAGGGACAAACAAGGGAGGGCTGGCTCCATGGACGCACAGTTACCAGTCAATGAGAATAGTAGCTGTGGCTGCAGAAATCCTGCCAAGCGAGTATGGCAAAATAAATTCAACCGCACTGACTTGGGGTCACAGATCCTTTCTCCTGTCCAGGCCCTTGTCCCCACTCTGTGCCTTGGCCATGGCAAAGTGGCAACTCAGCAAGCACAGCATCTCAAGAATCCAGAGTATGATGGGAGGGTAAGCACCTCGAGGTGTTTTTTTAATATATTTTTAATTTTAATATTTTAAATTTTAATAAAATTAAATGTTATTATTAAATTTAATTAAATTTAATAATAACATTTAACTAATAAATTAATTTTAAATTTAAAACATTAAAATATTTTAATGTTTTAGATTTTTAATTTAAAAATTTAATATAATTTTTAAATATATTTTTTAAAATACTTGCTTACTACTCTGGCTGTGCTGGGTCTTAGTCCTGGCACGCAGGATCTTTAGCTGCAGCGTGGGAACTCTTCCATTACCACCACGCGGGATCTAGTTCCCTGACCAGGAATCGAACCTGGGCCTCCTGCACTGGAACCTCTTAGTCTTAGCCACTGGACCACCAGGGAAAGTCTCCCTCATGTTTTGTTTGGAGGGTTTTTTAACTACCTGGATCCATACTGTCAGAACCAGGAATGCGTGTTGGATGTAACTCCATTTATTTATTTGTGTGTGTGTGTGTGTGTGTGTGTGTGTGTGTGTTTTGTAATTCCATTTAAAGCATCACTCTTCCTCATGGGTGCTGGTGGTAACAGGAGCTTGAGAGGAAAGGAAACGAGAGGCCACTGAAACTGGCCAAAAAGGGAAGCTGTGGGTCCTGGTTTCAGGCTTCCTGGCCACAGCATTAGAGCAGAATTCCCTACCTTCTCTGAGCTTCAGTTTCATTATCCATAAAACTCAGATAATAACAACAGCTATCATGTTGATTTTGTTAATGAGAAGGAGATAAAATGGATAATTAAATGAATGTCATGAAACCATGGGCTTCCTGGGTGGCTCAGTGGTAAAGAATCCACCTGCCAATGCAGGAGGCGCATTTTCAATCCCTGGGTTGGGAAGATCCCCTGGAGGAGGAAATGGCAACCCACTCCAGTATTCTTGCCTGGAGAATCCCCATGGACAGAGGAGCCAGGTGGGCTATAATCCTTGGAGTCACAGAGTTGGACATAACTTGGTGGCTAAACAACAGTAACATGAAGCCACCCAGCACACTGCCTTATTGACTGAAAGAAAAATGCAAAAAGCAGAAGTTGTGAGTTAAGTTTCATTCATAGATCTTACTGAGGACTATAGCCCAGAAGACAGCTTCTCAGCTAGCTCTGAGGAACTGCTCTGAAGAGGTGTATGGCCAGGCCACTCAAGACAGCTGTGCTCATGCTCTCTGTACATCCCCTCTTCCCTGCCTTCTGCTGGACCAGTGCCTGCTTCACCTACAGCCTACTCACATGACTGAGCTTCCTACATATTTGTCTCAGGCCCCAGCTAATGATTTTTCCCAACAGCTTATGAAAGAGGCAGTGAAGGGCTACCCCCTTGCAGATTTCCCTGGTAACCATTGTGCCAACCTGACCTAACTCCCCCTATAACTGCTAACCTCCTTCTGCCCATGGGAGCAAAGCATGTCACCGCAGGACCTGGCTTCAGATATTCTTCCAGCCTTCAAACCATTGATGTCTCTGTCACTGACTCCAGGCTCAGTCTTTGATCTCAGGGCAGCCCACCAAGAAGTAAGGGAGGAGGCAGGAGAATTATACTGGGTCTCTTTGCTATCTGGAGTGATCCCATACCATAAGTGAGCTAACCACCTGGAGATAAAGTATAAACCTTAGAACTCCTCATTCTCCTGTTGCTATTTATGTACATAATTGAAATTCCAAGTTAAAAGATGAAAATGTATGCTCTTTTCTTTTTGCTGGGGAAAACATGCAATCAGGCATAAAAATATGATTGATAATCACAAAGATCAGACATTTCAAGTTAATGGTTTTAGTGCTTTTCTATGCATGAGGTCTGTCTAGTCAAGGCTATGGTTTTTCCATTGGCCATGTATGGATATGAGAGTTGGACTGTGAAGAAAGCTGAGCGCCGAAGAATTGATGCTTTTGAACTGTGGTGTTGGAGAAGACTCTTGAGAGTCCCTTGGACTGCAAGGAGATCCAACCAGTCCATTCTGTAGGAGATCAGCCCTGGGATTTCTTTGGAAGGAATGATGCTGAAGCTGAAACTCTAGTACTTTGGCCACCTCATGTGAAGAGTTGACTCATTGGAAAGGACTCAGATGCTGGGAGGGATTGGGGGCAAGAGGAGAAGGCGACAACAGAGGATGAAATGGCTGGATGGCATCACCGACTCTATGGACATGAGTTTGAGTGAACTCCAGGAGTTGGTGATGGACTGGGAGGCCTGGCGTGCTACAATTCATGGGGTCGCAAAGAATCAGACACGACTGAGCGACTGAACTGAACTGATGCATGACAAGATGGGAGAATCTTAGGTCATTGAAATTTTTTCCTTAGATATGCATGCTAACTTTTGAGCCAGTATATCCAAAGCACAGGTTGCTTCCTCTTTTCCCCATCCTGAACTCCCCTCGAGGGCAGTGCCCTATAGTTGGGCATCTGCAATGGTCAATGGCTTGATCCTTGCAGAACTGGAATGACAGGCGACATTTTTTTCTTTACAGCCTAGTATCTAGTAGGTGTTTGTTGCATCTTGGTTCCCTTCTCTGATCCTACTGACAACAAAGCCATGACTGGGGGAGCAGGTAGCATGGAGTCCAACCACAGGAGCAGCTCACTGATTTACTGAAATGAAATGAAGAAACACAAATTCAAGTCTGATTTTGTTTGGAAAAACAATAGTGATGACGAAAAGTGCATAAATCATCTATGCCCTTTTCAACTTCAAAGACCTCAAAATACACAAACCATTGCCCACAGTATAAAATGTCTCTGCTTCCTAGTTCCTTTCCTGTGGGCGTGATAATCCCTAACTTGTGTGTGCTTGCTCAGTCGCTGGGTCATGTCTGACTCTTTTGTGACTCCATGGACTGAAGCCCGCCTGGTTCCTCTGTTCATGGAATTTTTGAGGCAAGAATACTGCAGCAGGTTGCCATTTCCTACTCCAAGGGATCTTCTCAACTCGGAATCAAACCCACATCTCCTGTGTCTCCTGTATTGACAGGCAAATTCTTTACCACTGAGCCACCTGGGAAGCAAATACCTAACTCAAGACTCTTTAAATGATTAACGAAGTTGAACAAGTAAAGGGTTTTTCTGATGGACAGGTCTCCCTGGGGAAAGGAGGGAAGGAAAAGAAAGGTTATATCACCACATTCTACTTCTGCAGCAATTCTAAACATCTTCCATAGGAACCCAAACAAAAACAATACAAGTCATCTCCCTTCACTTTCAATGAGGAAAGCTAGTCTGCATGGAAGTGGTTCACTCTGGAATTACAGGGCAAGCAAGGGAAGAAAGCATGCCCTCTCAGCTCTGTGTCTGTCAGCACATTTGCCCTGATTCTTCTGTCTGCTTTGAACCAGATACATTTATTTAGAGCCTTGTCAACAGATGCTGCAAGAGGAATCACCTGAGAAACAACTTAAAAAAAAGCAGAGCCAGTGCTCGAAGGTGGTGGGTTCTGGTCCTGAAGTCTGTCTCTAGATGGAACTGCAGGGTGCAGGGCACCCGGCAGCCCTGGGGCGTTGGGCAGGCAAGCCTCTGCCTTCGCCTCCATTCCTCTTCCCTCTCCCTCCGCTCCTGTGTGGCTTGTGCACCCACTGGGTTCCAGCACTGCACATTCTAGAAAATCTAAAGAGACTTTCTTTCTCTTTGGTTATGATGGAGTGGCTTGGCTCAAAAACAACTTTGCCTCTTACAAGCAATATCCGTGTATTATTTTTTTGTAGTTTGTTTTTATTTTTTAAATTTATTTTTAATTGGAGGATAATTGATTTACAACATTGTCTTGCTTACCACAGTGTGAATCAGCCATAATATACACACGTCCCTTACCTCTTGAACCTCCCCCCACCACCTCCCACCCCATCCCACCCCTCTAGGTTGTCACAGAGCACTGGACTGAGCTCCCTATGTTATACAGCGACTTCCCATTAGCTATCTATTTTATATGTGATAATGTATACGTTTCAATGCTATGCTCTCAATTCGACCCACCCTCTCCTTCCCCTGCTGTGTCCAAAGTCCGTTCTCTATGTTTAAGTCTCTATTCCTGCCCGGTAAATAGGTTCATCAGCACCATTTTTCCAGATTCCATATATAAGCGTTAATACACAAAATTTGTTTTTTCTCTTTCTGACTTACTTTACTCTATAACAGGCTCTAGGTTCATCCACCTCATTAGAACTAACTCAAATGTGTTCCTTTTTATGTCCGAATAATATTCCATTGTATATATGTACCACAACTTTATCTGTTCATCTGTTGATGGACATCTAGGTTGCTTTCATGTTCTAGCTATTGTAAATAGCACTGCTACAAACATTGGGGGGTACACGTGTCTTTTCCAATTATGATTTTCTCAGGCTATATGCCCAGTAGTGGGATTGTTGGGCCACGCATTATTAATTTTTCCCCATTTCCACCATGAGTGATCAGGGAGTTTGAGCTTTTCTTATTCAGGAACCATCTAGGCTTTTGGCAAAATCATGGAGCCTCTCAGATGCAGCCTATACAAGGATGCTGAGGGCATTTGTTTTAACTCTGTGTATAATTTGTATTGGGCTTTCCCGGTGTCTCAGCAATAAAGAATCCACCTGCAATGTGGGAGCTGCAGGAGACACTGGTTTGAATCCCTGGGTCGGGAAGATCCCCTGGAGGAGGGCATGGCATTATGAAATAAACTTACAGGAACATCTATAACCGTTTCACAACATTTTGGGGGATGATGGCATCACAAAGTTAAATTCAGTTCATCTCTGCTCTTGTAGAAGGATGGGGGAGGCATGGCAGGTGCAAAACCTGTCACAGCAGCTGCCTGAATCTAAAATTGCACTGATGGCTTCCCAGCCCCACAACCGCTTTCTGCTGAGGGCACTGCATGCCCAGGAATATTGGTGAATGCACAGGGAGGTGTGAGTTCAAATCCTGCTTCCGGGTGCTTCTTGGTCAGACACCAGTTGGAGCTTCTCCAACAAAGCACAGGTGGTGGGCAAGGGGCCAGTGTGGGTGATTCCAAGGCAACGGAGGACCTCTGGGATCTGGCTTCTGCTTTGTCCTAAGCCTCAGGGTGGGTTGACATGCGTGGCCCCTACCCTGCCTGGAAGTGTAATGACAGCTCGTCCGGATGCTCCGGTAGGGCTGAATGAGTATGCATGTTTCATGGGCTCATCAAGCACTGACACCTGGCTGACCCCAGGTTCCATTTTGGAGCCCACTGGCCCATGCAACCTGCAGCTGTCCCTGGCACCAGCATCTCCCAGTTCAGGCAGGTCAGTGACTACTTCAGAATCTTCTAGACTGTGGTAGAAAATGCAGATTCCTGGCCCCACTCTAGACTCTCTAAATCCAAATCGGAGGTTCTGGAAATCATTTTTAACCAACACATGAGCTGAGGCCCCTACATAGACACCTCTTCTACTGAGCTTCTGGAGAACTCACTCCCCCCAACCTTGAGTCCAGGGAGTCAGAGTCCCTATCCCTTCCCTTGGTCTTGGGGAGAAGCCTTGGGCTCCTGGTGGGGGCCCCAGGGACGTGTCCCTCACTCTCTGGGGTGGAGGAGAAAAACTTCACACGCAGAAACATTAGACAAATCAGGTCTTTTATTTACAGACTATGATGAAGAAAACATACAAAAGAAGCCTCTTGGTCAATCATGTAAAGGGAAAGCTCTAAAATTCAATTTTTAGTAGAGTGTGGATGCTGATATTAAAAAAAAAACAAAAACTGAAGAGAAAGAAAAGGCAGAAAAGTAAGCTGCAGCATGGGTACCCTGTCTTGGAGGAAATGACAACTCAGCTGAGTGCTTAGAACGGTTCATTTTCTGTGCACAGACCTTCACAGGGATGGTCCTGGAAAGTTTCAACTTTTGCAATTTCTGGGTTAATTCTTAACCAGAATTCCAAAACGTAGGGGCCAAATGTGTTTGGCCTTACAGTGTCTCTAACTTGGGGCTGGAGTGGGAAGCTCGCCCTTGGATGGGCCTTGGCCGCTCTTGTCCCTCCCAGGCCACACTTGAGGTCCCCCGAGAAACTCAACAGGGTTCTCTGGGTCAAGTCTGCAGCGCTGAGCCACCAGGAAGGTGTGCTCCCAACCCACGCAGGCTCCTTCCCCCATCTGCCTTTCCTGTGATCAGCAGTCCTGACTCTCTTCCCCACTAAACGAAGCTCTGCTTTTCTTTCCCCTGATGTCTCCTTTTCCCTGACTCCCAGTGTGGCAGGGCATGCTATAATTATCTTACATGTGTGAAAATGTGCCATTGGTGCTAACACAGGGCCATTTCTATTCTCTTTTCCTCACAAATATGAATGATGCAGGAATTAGGTCCCAGCTCACCTTCAATGATGAGCCTCCAGGATGTGAAGCAGAATCTAGCTTCACAGCTACAACAATCTCCCCTCCACTCATTCCTCTTTCTATCCATCTGTCTGTCTGTCTTCCAACTTTCTCCACTTCCTGGCTAGGTTTGATGGGTGAAGCGTGAGCAACTGAGCCTTCATTCCCCAGGAAAACTTCACAGGGCAACAAGTAGGTGTCATCACCGAACCTGCAGACTGGTTCATAATAACTATTTTGAACTGGAAATTATTATTCTGGAAACCAGGTCAGAACAGGGGCGTGTTATGGGGGTTGGCAGTGGGCACCTCCCTATCCAATGACTCAGTGGCAGTCCACAGATCATCCTCCAGGTCGAGGACTCTCACCCACCCCATCTTTTTGAATCCAGCTGAGATGATGTCAAATTGGGCAGCACAGGAGAGGAAAGTCTACTCCAAGGGCAGCCAATGTGAGCTCACGGGCCTCAGAGGGTCTGGAAGCATCAGCGTGGCACCACTGACCACGTAGCCTCCCCTCGCCCACATCCAGAGCCTAAGACTTTTCAACACTGATAACCCAGAGCTGGTCCCCGTGCTTCTACTTCTCTCATCCAGCATCCTCCTTCTGCTTCCTTCATACCCTCTCCTACTTTCTGGTTCCTTTTCTAAATCATACACTTCCTTTCTAGGTGTTTTTCTCTCAAGACAGAGCACCCGCTGTCGGTTTGATGCCAAGGATGACGGGGCTGATGGTACCTGGCAGCTGGGTCAGGAAGCCCATGACCTCAGCTGGCTATCTGCCTGCAGGCGGGTCTGGCCAGCCCCACACGCGGCCAGGCTGGAATGGTCTGGACTGGGCCTGGCCGCCCTTAGGAGCCCTCCCTCCCTCAAACAACCTGCACTTGAACTTGCTGATCCTCCTTCCCCCATCACCACCTGCACACTCATGTCAGAGAAGGTGAAAGTGACAAGCTTTCATCTACTTGAAACAGTCATGACACAGTGTCAGCATGGTTTTCAAAGCATCGGCGCCTTCAAAGAGATTTTTCTTTCCTCCTTCTTCTCAAGCCTGTAATTAAACTTCTGGTGGCAAAGGAGTGCAAAAAGGAGATGGGGGGATGACTTTAGGAACAAACAGTTCCTTGGGTACTCTCAGAACCGAGGCAGGCACGGCCTGGGAGCTCTGTCAGCCTGAGAACTTTCAGAATCGAGCAAATTGGCTCACTCCAAATCAAAATCCCCCACCTCCCACCCCATCCCTATTCACCACTCTGCTGCCCACCCAGAGCACTGGCTCCGGCCAAGTGTTTGCCTCTCAGCCACCCCCTGCCATCTTTCATGGGGAGCTCCGGTTTTAGCAAACTCTTGCTAATCCCAAACCCAACCTCAGCCTAATTCTCTGCAGGATTGTCCAGTAGGGCCACCTGTGTCCAAGAGATGTGGAAGCTCAGCAGATGGATGGGGATGACTCATCCATGACATTCATCCAGTTCAACCAAGACAGTTTTTTCTCTTCCGAGTATTCTGTGGGTTCAAGTCTGAAATGCTCCTGGGTTTGGACTGTTCCCAGAACAGAGGCTTCCGATTATTTTTGCAGGGTCCACCCAGGCAGCTCCCACTAGCGGACGAACGACACCACGCTGGTGGCCACGCCGAATGGGGCAGAGTAGGCGGCGGCGAATCCCTGCAGGCCGACCACGATGTAGCGGCATCCTTTGGTGATAACCTTCCCAACATTCTATTTTTTAGGAACAGAGGAGAAAAGCAAAGGGTTAGATGAGGCAACTTTGTGATCTTTCATGCATAATGGTGCCATACATACAGAGTCATCTCGCCTCACTTCCCCAGGGCAAATGAGCAAGTCAGCAATTTCCCACCTCTCTGGCACCCCACATGGAACCCCATCAGAAGAACACGCGGGGGATCAGAACAGACCTCAGCACCTTGACAAGGGCTTGCCAGCCCCACAAGTTTCCAGGTAATTCAAAGATCTTCTTGGAGACAACTGTGAAGCTGCTAGTTCTAAAACCAAACCAGGGGACTTCCCTAGTGATCCAGTGGCAGAGACTCCATGCTCCCAATGCTGGAGGCCTGGGTTCAGTCCCTGGTCAGGGAACTAGATCTCACATGTCACGACTAAGACCTGGCACAGCCTAATAAATATTTGTAAAATTTTAAACCAAACCGATAGTGTTGTATTATTTGAAACAAAGCCTACTGTCCTCTGTTACTGGATCGGAGGAGGGCTGGGTCAAGTCTTCCTTCATTCACCTGAGCTGAAAGCCACCCAGTCCTCCGTCTCAGCCCAGGACACGCCCCGTCTGACCCACATGTTGTGTCTCTAAAGTCTCCCGCAGCTCTGTCATTGTGCCCATGGTTTGGGGTTCCTGATACAACTCTACACTCCTTAATGGTAAGGGCTGGGCCTTACTTTCTTGGTATCCACTCTACCTCTTCCTTGTCTTCAAGGCTTGGTGCCAGTCAGAGGGTATCCAAGGGATTCAAGTGCAGTCGCAACAAAGGAATGAAGACCACCACCACCAGCTAATACTGACAGTGCTGCTGCCCCTCCCCCTTTCTCTCCCCACCCCCAACTTCTGTCTCCATGACGACGGCATTTGTGGAGGTGACCTGGATGTCACCATACATCTTGTCTGTCCGTCCTCAATGCTTCCAGCTCCAATGACCACTTAAAATCCCTGGTCACAATTGCAAGCCTCACTCTGACACCAACACCGCCTGACCAGCCTGGTCCATTGGTCCAGTAGGCTGACTGTCCCTCTCTCCCAGGTAGGATTTCTTACGTCTTCCTTTCTCCACAAGCCCCCAGGACACACGAACGCACACTGTGTCCATACCTTCATTAGATGATCCCACTTTATCTCTCACTGAAAGTCTCAGAAGTCACTGGGGAACCCAGTCATGCTCTACCACTGTCTACACCTGCCCTAACTTCTCCTCCCACCTAGCCATGTCCCAGGGGGAAAAAGTACCCCTACAGCCATTCCTTTGCTACTTGCTTTTAGTACCCTCTTCCCCTTCCCTCCAGCTTTCCCTTCTCCAACATCATCACCCTCTTCCTCCCCATTGGATCACCCCCCTTAGCTCACACATATGCTCAGCTGTCCCCTTAATTCCACGGCCTTCTCTAGGTCCTGCCCACATCACGCCAAACCAATGGAAAGAGTCATCTGCACACACTGCCTCTACTTCCCCCCTCCTTATTCTTTCGTCCTCTACTCTGACCCATCCAGGACGGATTGGCCATGGCCATCTGCCACCACCATGTTGTCTGAGCCAACGAGCACCTTTCTGTCTTCCCCCTGACTCTTGGCCGCTTTGGATACTTCATCAAACAGTCATTTTGATTTTTCCCTTACCTCACACGAAGCCCTTCTTCAGCTTTCTTTTCTATTTTTTAACATTTTTAAAATTGAAGTATAGTTGATTTACAGTGTTTCAGATATACAGCTGCTGCTGCTGCTAAGTCACTTCAGTCGTGTCTGACTCTGTGCGACCCCATAGACAGCAGCTCACCAGGCTCCCCCATCCCTGGGATTCTCCAGGGAAGAACACTGGAATGAGTTGCCATTTCCTTCTCCAGTGCATGAAAGTGAAAAGTGAAAGTGAAGCCACTCAGTTGTGTCTGACTCTTCATGACCCCATGGACTGCAGCCTACCAGGCTCCTCCGCCCATGGGATTTTCCAGGCAAGAGGACTGGAGTGGGGTAAATATATCTGTATATGTGTGTGCTGTGCTTAGTCACTTAGTTGTGTCCAATTCTTTGTGACCCCACAGACTGTAGTCTGCCAGGCTCTTCTGTCCATGGGGATTCTCCAGGCAATATATATATATATATGACAGGATCATTTGCTGTATGTCTGAAACATTGTAAAAAGGATATATTATATATCCATCTATATGTAGAGACTTTTTCAGATTTTTTCCATTATAGGTCATTATAAGATATTGAATATGGTTCCCTGTGTTATAGGGTAGGTTCTTGTTGTTTATCTATTTTATGTACAGTGGTGTATATGCTAATTCAAAATTTCTAACTTATCCCTCCTCCCCCTCTGGTAACCATAAGCTTGTTTTCTATGCCTGTGAGTTTATTTCTGTTTTGTAAATAAGTTCATTTGTTATCCCTCTTTTTTTTTTTTTTGGTTTCCACATATGAAAGTGAAAGTTGCTCAGTCGTGTCTGACTCTTTGCAACCCCATGGACTACACAGTCCATGGAATTCTCCAGACCAGAATACTGGAGTGGGTAGCCTTTCCCTTCTACAGGGGATGTTCCCAACCCGGGGATTGAACCCAGGTCTCCTGAATTGCAGGCGGATTCTTTACCAGCTGAGCCACAAAGGAAGGCCCACACATAAGTGGCATCATATGATATTTGACTCTGACTTATTTCACTTAGTATGATGATCTCTACATCCACACATGTTGCTGCAAATGGCATTATTTTGTTCTTTTTTTAATGGCCCTCCTCAGGTTTCTTCACTGGATTATTCCTTCAATCAAACTTTAAAATGTTATTCTTCAGTACTGTTCCTTATTTTTTATTTTAAAACATGTTTTGGCCTAGAATTTCTCCACAGGTGATGTCATCCATTTCCAATGACTTTGAGTATTTCCTGTATGCTGATAAATCCCAAATTTATATCTTTGGCTCCTACTCAAATATCTACCTCTCTATTTGAGGTCTCTACTTTTTGAGGACTCATGATTCCTCTGGCAAACACTCTTCCTTGCTGCAACAAATAGACAAATCTAACTTCGACTGGCTACTCGTATGTTCCTAGAGGCCTTTGGTTATTAGGCTTCAACAAGAGGGAAGCACCAGGGAGTTAAGTTTATTTGTGATTATACAGCTGGTAAGAGGCAGAGCTGAACTTCAATCCCAAAGAAATCTCATCTCAGGATCTGTGTCCTTCACTCCCACATACACTTCCCTTCTTTCACGAAGGCAGATGTAACCTTGCAGTTGCTTGTAGCTTGGGCATAAAGTCCACCCCCCGTCACTTACTTAACTTTCCTTGGCCTCAGTGTCTTCACCTATATAATATTTGGTGACCACCTCACTGGATAAAGAGGATTAAATGGGTTTATGCAAGGAAAGTACTTAGAACAGTTTTTTTAGTTGCTAAGTTGTGTCTGACTCTTCTGAGACCCTCATGGACTACAGCCCACCAGGCTTCTCTGTTCATGCGATTTCCCAGACAAGAATACTGGAGTGGGTAGCCATTTCCTTCTCCAGGAGATTTTCCCTACCCAGAGATTGAACCCTTATCTCTTGCATTGGCAGGCGGGTTCTTTACGAGCGAAGCCCACTAGAACACTGCCTGGCACCAAATCCGGCAGTACTGGAAAATAACCTCTGCTTCTTTTTACTTTATGGTAGTTTCGGTTTGTGGTAGTAATTTTAAAATCTAAGATATTTTGTTGTCTGTTCAGGGAAGTTTCTTAAGACTGTACTTTCCTATGATTTCTGGCTTATTTTGGCTTTCATCGACCTTGGGATAACAGAATGAGGTCCTGCTCGATACTGTATGCCCAGCATCCAGAAAGGGCCTGAGTGTTTCCTTTGGTTGATCTCAGGCCAAAGGAGGAGTTCTGAGAGATGAAAGTAATTTTGATGGCATTTTTAGACACTGATTCCTGGGACACTGTGTCATCAACTTCTCAGTGGGGTATTAGGGTGTGTGTCCGGGATAGAGAGGTGATGCTACTCAAAGATACATCTCTATAAATGTGTGATAAGATTCAGAGAATTTTACTTATCTGTTTGAAATAACCACAAAAGTTGTCCTCTAACAGTCCAGAGCACCCTTTATAAGGAAAGCACCTAGAATCACGGACTGCCTTCATTAAACTTGACATTATGGGTATTTGTACATCCACTTCCTTCTGCCTGCTATTTTTAAAAAAACTGCTTGTCACTTATCTTTGCCGTGAGAAAAAGATGTTACTAAAATAGCTCATTAGCTAGAACATAGTCAAAACACAGAACTTGAGAAATGTGATGCAAAGAAATGCAAAATATTACCATCGACCAATTCAGTGTCACTGGAGGGAGCGATTTTGCAATCTTTGATCTGAGTAGAGTTTTTTCAAACCAAATGATGTCTCAGAAGGGCAAAGGGGCCTGGGGGATCACAGGACAGTGTGGAGGGTTGGATAATGCCTTCTTCCGAGAGTCCGAATCCCCAGAATCTGTGTATAGGCCAACTCATTTGGCAAAAGGGACTTTGCAGACATCAGTTAATGAAGGATCTTGAATTGGAGGGACTACCATGGATTGTGGATTATCTAGGGGAGCCCGATCATTATAAGGATTCTTATATCTTTATTAATGTAAGGATCCAAATAAGAACAGCCAGTCTTATAAAAGTGATTCTGGAGGACTCAGAGAGAAGGCAATGCAGTGACAGAAGCAAAGGGACAGAGAGAAAGAGATCTGCAGATGCTATGCCAGTGGCCTTGGACGTGGAGCAGGGTGGCGGGGAGGGGGGCACCTCTAGAACCTGAAAAGAACAAAGAAACGGTTTTCCCCTGGAGCCTCCTGAAGGAATCAGCTTGCTGACGGAAGCTCAGAAAGGCCAATTTTGGACTTCTGGTCTCCAGAACTGTAGGAAAGCAAGTTTGTGTCGTCTTAAATCACTGTATTTGTGGTAATCTGTTACAGGGAATCTAATACAGGGAATGTGGCTTTTCTAGGGGTTCCCAGGCATTCAACTAATCCCCAAGGATGTCGGGGTCCAGTTTCCAAAAGGAAACCAGTTCTCAACAAAGGGCCTTTTCCCCGGAATATAAAATCCAGTCTTCACACCCCAGGCACAAAGCTGAGGTGGCTGGTCAGCTAAGTGTTAGTCGCTCAGTCATATCCAACTCTTTGCGATCCCATGGACTGACTGTATGTAGCCCATCAGGCTCCACTGTCCATGGGATTCTCCAGGCAAGAATACTGGAGTGGGTTGCCGTTTCCTTCTCCAGGGAGCTGATTTTTTTCCCCCTGAGATACAGCTCATTAAACAAAATCAGAAAAGAACCAGTCGTATGCGGCCTCTCCTCCATCTCTTAGAAAACAGTCAGCAGCAGTCATAGAACTGTCATCACATTCCAGGTGCACTCTGAGACCTCTGCGTGGATGAACTCATTCACTCCTTACCACAGCCCATGTGACAGAGAAACCAAGGCAGAAAGGAGAGCAGAGCCCAAGGGCACACAACCAGCAGGAGGCTGAGCACAGCTTGTACCTGGCAGTCCGGCTCCAGGCCCGTGTCCTAACCCCACATAGACATGGGGCCAATACCTTCTTGAGCTCAAGGTCATTCCACACCCTGTGTTTCCCCTCTCCTAACTCCCTTCAAGCAGCCCGATTAACAAAATTTAGTAACTTTTTAAACCTACACCTCTTCCTGTGGCTCCCAGAGGTGCCTGGGAAAGATGACCTCCTATTTGAACCTACGTTTGGGGTTTGGTGCCCTTAACCCGCTCCTGCCTCCATCCTAACTGCTTCTGCATAGGCAGAGGCCAGGAGAGGGTCCTGATGCCCAGCTCGGCTTCTCTCAAGCTGTGCAGCCTTGAACAAAGAGCTTAACTTCCTGAAACTCCAGTTTCCTTCACTGCATAATGGGAGTCTGTGGGCTTTCCAAGGTCGTTAAGAGGAGTCAGAGCTATGGCACGTTGTGTGTGCAATGGAGCACCCGGCAGACTGTAAGACCAAAGAAGTACTTCCGCCTCCTTCACTCAAAAAACAGGCACTTTCCCAGCAACCCAGGCTCCATCTGAATATTCTAGTACTTCAAAATCAACTGGGGCCCCTGACCACCAAGAGTCCTGGGCACCCAGCCTTCAGAGCCCAGAGCTTCCTGCCAGACACTGGACCCAGAACAGCCCTGGGGTGACCCTACTCAGGGCCACGGGTTAGCAGAGGGTAGGGGGCCTATCCTAGGACAGTTCACAAAAGCCAAACACCTTTCTGTACATAGAAGCAGGAGGGCTTCCTTGGTGGTCCAGTGCTTAAGAATCCGCCTTGCAATGCAGGGGAAACCGGTTCGATCCCTGGTCTAGGAAGATAACACACGCTGCGGAGTAAATAAGCCAGTACACCACAACTCCTGAAGCCCAACTGCCTTAGAGCCCATGCTCTGCAACAAGAGAAGTTACTGCAGTGAGAAGGTTTCAGATCACGACGAGAGAGGAGCTCCTTCTCACCAAATCTAGAGAGAAGCCTGAGCACAGCAACAAAGACCCAACACAGCCAAAAATAAAATTTTTTTTTTCCAAAAAAGAGAAGCAGGAAAGCACCTGCATGAAGGATTTGAGTGGCTAAAAGATAGAAAGGAACTTTCTTCGCCCTTCCATGGAACTATCTGCAGATCTCTTCTTACTCCCCTGACCGAAGTGAGATAAAATTTTGCCTGGTGACGAAAGCTGGCAAAATGTCACCTCCCAACATTTCTAGCTGAGCCTTGGCTAATGTCATGGATTTTCAACAAAGAGGGGTGGCTCATTTGCACCCTGGGAACTGAAGGGCAGAAAGGGCACATCCACCTCTAACGTGACAGTGTCCTCACCTGGCTTCCTGGTCTACTGAACCAGCGTGTGACCCTGCAAAGCTGTCACTGCCTCGATTCTGCTAGCGCTCTGCCCTGTACCCCATCCTTTTTCTATCTGGTGGAATTCTTTCTTGTTTGTTTGTTTGTTTTAGGTGAGGTGAAATTCACATAATGTAAAAATTAACCATTGTCAAGCAAACAACTCAGTGGCATTGAGCCCATTCAAAACGGTATGCAACCACCACTTCTATCTACTTCTAAATATTTTCATCAACCCCAAAGGCAAAGCCATACACATTAAGCAAGCAGTCACTCTGCATTTCTCCTTCCCTCCAGTCCCTGGCAAGCAACCATCTGCCTTCTGTCTCTCTTGATTTACCCATTCTGGATATTTTATATAAATGGAATCATATGCATGATATGTGACCCTGTATGTCTGGCTGCTTTCAACTAGCACCATGTTTTATCCATGTTGTAGCATGTACTTGATTCCTTTTCATGGCTGAATAATATTCCACCGTGTGTGTGTACTACATGTTGTTTACCCGCTTATCAATTGATGGACATTCGAGTTGTTGCCACTCTTTGGCTATTGCGATGCTGCTCTGAACACGTATACGTATATATCTGTTTGAGTACCTATTTTCAGTTCTTTTTTGGGTATACAGCTAGGAGTGGAATTACTGGAACTACCATTACATATGGTGCATGCATGCTCAGTTGTGTTCAACTCTTTGTAACTCCACGGACTTGTAGCCTGCCAGCCTCCTCTGTCTATAGAATTTTCCAGGCAAGAATACTGGAGCAGGTTGCCATTTCCTCCTCCAGGGGAACTTCCCAACCCAGGGATCGAATCCAAGTCTCCTTCATCTCTCGCATTGGCAGGCAGATTCTTTAGCACTGTGCCACCAACATACATATTCCTTTTCGGATTGTTTTTCATTAAAGAGCATTACAAGATATTGACTCTAGTTCCCTGTGCTTTATACAGTAGGTCCTTGTTGTGTATTTATACACTAGCCATATGTTAGTTCTGTGTTTAATTTTTTGAGGAAATGCTAAATTGTTTTCCACAGCAGCTGCCCCATTTTACATTTCCGCCAGCAACACACAAGAATTCTAATTTTCCACCTCCTTGCCAACACTTGCAATTTTCTGTTTGTTTTTCTAATAATCACGCTAGTGAATGTGAACTAGAACCTCATCATTAACCTGTGAAGTCCTGACTCATCCTTCTGTGCCCAGTTTCCATGTCACCATTGATCTGAAAAACTTGACTTTACAACCTTGTTCCTGAAGATAAAATGCCCAGGCTCTTTCCATGTAGCTCCAGGGCAGTGACCCATATGCCAGCATCTCCCCAGGAAGACTCTGCTAGGGCACAACTACATCATACCCATTTTAGATCTCTAGTGCTCAGCACAACGTCTGGCACATTGTTAGAACTCCCAAAGCATCTTCAGCTCAGCCAGCCTCTGAGCTGGGATTCACACATTTATCAGTTCACCAACTGAGGCAAACAATGATTTTTTTGGTGCTCAACTGGGAAAAAAAGGAAAAAGGATGATTCATCCTCTCATGACTCTAAGCCTGAAAGTCCCAATTTTATACTTTTTACTAATATAGATTTATTAATATACTTTGCCACTGCCTACTTGTTTACTGGTCCCAGAGCTGCTGACACACCTTTAAAGAAGATGACAAAGCTCAGTTGCTAGGTGTGGAGACTGGTCAGTTTCATGTACGATAAGAGATTGCTGGAGGACACAGATAACTGGAGGGACAAAAATGAGGTGGAGCCCTGCCCTTTGGCCAAGACAGAGTGAGCTCCTGTTGCCTCGTCCGGCTCCAGGGGCCTGAGGCAGCAGGAGCTTTAAGGGTTTACAGGCAGAAGAACTTGGGAACTGCTTTGGGGCTTTGATCATTGAGAAAGAAACTGCCATTGTATCCCATATTCATATTCTCTGTCTCTCCCCCTCCCCACCCCCACCCCCAGGCAAGTGACGGTGTGTTTGCAGAGAAACACACTGGGAGAAAAGTAGATTCAACGAGTGAATACTTAGGGACTGTTGCGCTCCCAGGCCCTGGAAATCACCTTGAGAATATTTAGGGGAATGCTGCTGCTAAGTCGCTTCAGTAGTGTCCGACTCCGTGCGCCCCATAGACGGCAGCCCACCAGGCTTCCCCGTCCCTGGGATTCCCCAGGCAAGAACACTGGAGTGGGTTGCCATTTCCTTCTCCAATGCATGGAAGTGAAAAGTGAAAGTGAAGCCGCTCAGTTGTGTCCAACTCCTAGCGACCCCATGGACTGCAGCCTACCAGGCTCCTCCGTCCATGGGATTTTCCAGGCAAGAGTACTACGCCAACAATTCTCAGCTAATGGGATGTCCTTGAGAGGATGTTGCTGGAAAACAGATAAACTGGGTTGTAACTCCTTGCTTTCCAACTGGGCTGTCTTCTACAAGTCACCAAAACACGCTAATTCCTCAGTGTTCCCATCTGTAAAATAGGGACACTGATTCCTGTCCTCCCGACTACACAGGGGAGTGGGAAGACACCCCTAGGACAAGAACCACCTGGTAATTGACCCTTGGGAATGTTATTCACCCGCCAGCATGGGGGAAGCCGGGGACCTGTGCGCAGGGAAACCTCTCGTTTAGTTCGATCCCTCTCCGCAGTCACTTTCGCCCCACTGCCCAGTTCACGGAGCCGTTTCGGGGCTCCAGGAAAGAATAGCGGGGGGCGGGAGGGCGGTGGCGGGCGCGGGAGCAGAAGGGGCGCAGGGCAGGGCAGAGAGGCTGAGAGCGTCAGGCTTGCAGGGATCGGACTCCAGCTCTCTGGCAGACGTCTGGGTGCCCAACCCAGGGCACTGGGGGCGGTGGAATGCCTACCTTGCCATACTTCTTCAGCTTCTTCCGGTACCTCTTCTTGGGCTTCTCGCTTGGCACCTGCTCCTCCAGCGGCTCGTAGCGCTCTGGGAGGACGGCGAGGTGCACCCTCCGTGCGCCCCGGGACCCCGGGCGCCGGGCGCTCGCCTCGCTCTCCGCCGCCTCCGCCCCGTTCTCCAGATGCTCCAGGATAGCGGCTGCCTCCTCGTCCCCCTCCGTCCGCCCTCGCCCCCGGGTCAGGGGCCCACAACGCGGGAGGCTGCTCGCCGCCTTGCTTCGGAGCCTGGCTCCCACCGTCATGATGCCGCGGGCCCTCCGGCTGAGGTCGGGGACACCAACCTTTGCTCCCAGCCCGCACCTCCAGCCGCGCCGCCCACCCCTGCCCAGCGAGACCAGGCCCAGCCCAGCCGGGCCAACCCGGACGGGGCGGGAGGACTTGGCATCGCAGCGCCCCCTGGCCGTGGGGCCTGGGATGGCGGTGGCTCCATCGAGCCTGGCCTTCGGCTGATCGGGTCCCAGCGGCCAGGATCCCAGCCACTGGGTGAGGGCTATCTCTAAAGGTTAATGGACAATTAACATGCAAAGCAAGTTCAACCGCACTTAACGAAAGAAGTGAACCCCAACTAGTGAGACTTCCTTTGCCCACGTGCAGACTGGCAGAGATGATGATAATGGTGATGATGATGGAAAAGATGATAGTAATAAAGATCGTGCGCGGGCTTCCCTGGTGGCTCAGACGGTAGAGTCCGCCTGCAATGCAGGACACCTGGGTTCGATCCCTGGGTCGGGAAGATCCCCTGGAGAAGGAAATGGCAACCCACTCCAGTATTCCTGCCTGGGAAATCCCATGGACAGAGGAGCCTGGCGAGCTACAGTCCATGGGGTCGCAAAGAGTCCGACACGACTGAGCGATATTCAGTGGTGGTGAGGATATGGTGAAAGGATGGTTATAATACAGTATTCAATGGAATGCAAACTAGAGATAGGCTATTGGAAAGGCAATCAGAAAATATTTATTGAGTTCTGAAAAACAGTTGTAACTCTCCAGGTGCCTATGCTAAGGAAACATTCAGAAGCACAAAGCAGTCGTGGATGGTGCTCATCACAGTCTGACGCCGGTGAAAAAGGGAAGCAAACCGACAGGGCTGGAAAAGTTAATTCTGGCGCAAGCATTTGACATCATATGAAGTAATCTTTAAAATCACAATTTTCAAGAATATCACTCTGGTAGACATGCATTCTCAGATTACTGTGCATCTCAATCTGTTTGGGATATCTTACTTTCTTATGTAGGTGAATACCTGTTAATTCTTGGAAATTTAGCAGTAAGTATAAAAACAATGTATTATCATTTCATTAATATTTTAATACTATCAAAATGTGTGATATGTTTAAGAACTGTTTGGATATACTGCTGCTGCTGCTGCTGCCTCACTTCAGTCGTGTCCGACTCTGTGCGACCCCACAGACAGCAGCCAACCAGGCTCCCCCTCCCTGGGATTCTCCAGGCAAGAACACTGGAGTGGGTTGCCATTTCCTTCTCCAATGCATGAAAGTGAAAAGTGAAAGTGAAGTCGCTCAGTGGATATACTGCTATAAGTATATAAAATAGTCATAATTTAACAAAGTAGAATATAAAAAATTAGTTTTGTGATTTCAACTTAAATTGTAAAATCAAATAATTTTAGACTGATAAGTTTAACTTGAAAGGAATATAAAAATAAATTAATTTACTATATTTATGAGTTACATAGTCCTGTACAAAGTTGAAGGACTTGAAAAGAAAATCACGTATATTAAGTTTATAAAAGTCACTTAAAATGTTTAAGATAATTAAATGAAGTGAATGATGAAAACCCATTACAGTGACTGTTAAATTTTACTAGGTTTGTAAATGAAATAAAACAGTACTGGAGGTTAAAAGATTATGGGAAGCTTGATCTATGGATTTGTAACTTAACTAAGATAACTATCAATTTATAAACAAAAACAGACTCTAATCGTCCCTTTTCTATGTGAAAAATGGGCTTCAGAGACCCTCCAACTCCCAACTACATAACAAATGGAGACATAGGAGAAATGTCCATGGAATGTGTTTTGTTTGTTTCCTGTGGGTTTTTTTTCTTTTCTTTTTTTTGCTGTACTGGGTCTCTGCTGCAGTACAGGAGCTTCTCTTGTTGCCTCACAGCATGTGGGATCTTCGTTCCCAGACCAGGGATCAAACCCACAACCCCTGCACTGGAAAGTGGAATCTTAGCCACTGGACCACCAGGGAAGTCCCCATATGGTGTGTTTTTGTCCAAACAAAATAATTTTCAAATATCACAACCACATTTAGCTTACCTGTTAAAACACTAGAGCAAATTTAAAAGTGATCCCCAGATTAAGTCTCTATAATCAGTGAGCAAACAGGACTCAAGGAGATGTAGTCAGAACCCATGTTATGTTGCTCACTATCATCTCTTTAGAAGTTATTCATAGTGGGGTGTGCTTCCCTTGTTTCTACATCCCTTGTTTCTACATGACAGTCTTATATATGTATACATATTTTTTTTCTAATCTCATAATCAAAATCCAAAGTTGCAAATATGTTCTCAATTTATATAATTTTAAATCTTACAATATCCAATTCCATGAAATACCCAGGGACTTGAATTTGATTTAAAATTAATCCTCTCTCCTCCCTCAGAGAAATTCAACACCTGCAGGGCTATACTTACTAGCAGAAGCAGCAAAAACAGCAGAAACAGGGCTTTCACCCTAATCTGCCTTTCAAAACTCTCAGGAGTGCCCCTGATTATAAGTTAACTTGTTAAATTCCTGCCAGTACTCAAAGGACTATGGAGGATGCCCATCTCCTAGCCTCTGCTCCCAGGAAAGGGAGTGGAAAGGGCTGAGAGCCCATCCTTAGGAATCTTTCCTTCCTGGTAATAATTCGGAACCTGCTAATAATTAGCCCAAGGGATAGCATGTTCCCAGGCAAGAATACTGGAGTGGGTAGCCATTCCCTTCTCCAGGGGACCTTCCCGACCCAGGGATTGAACCTGGGTCTCCTGAGTTGCAGGCAGATTCGTGAAAATGTATCATCGGTTATTGAGTTAAAATAAAAAATGCTTAAGCTATCTCAGAGTCTTAAAAACAATTGTTTATTTGAATTAACTTGCCTAAGATAGTTACAGATATTTAATTGAAAATCAAGTTTCCATATGTAGACCTATAAAGGTTTTATATCTTTTGTTTTGCAATAAATATATGAGTTTGGAAAGAAAGAGGGGCTTCCCTGGTGGCTCAGATAGTAAAAAATCTACCTGCAACAAGGGAGACCTGGGTTTGATCCCTGGGTGGGGAAGATCCCCTGGAGGAGGAAATGGCTACCCACTCCAGTATTCTTACCTGGGAAATCCCGCAGACAGAGGAGCCTGGTGGGCTACAGTTCATGGGGTCGCAAAGAGTCAGGCACGACTGAGCGAGTGAACAGCAACAATAACACTTCTGATTAGCCCAAACCTCAACTTCTGGGTCACCAGCGTCAAGAGGCCAAGGTGTTTGATCTTATAGGCACTGGGGCTGGAAGGGAACTGGCGCACAGCGTCAGCATTTGTTCACCCCTGGCTTCAACTCCAGCAAGGCTCTGGCATCCACCACGGTTGGAAAGTTTGAGAAAGTCCACGTGCTTCCCAGTGCAGCCCCTTTGCTGCTTTCTCAGCACAATTCTGGGGATAAGGGAACCATCACAGGGCCAAGTGACTTGTTTATTTTCTATTTGGGGCATTTCCAGATTCCAGTCTAGCTTGCCAGCCCCAGGTAACTAAAAGCTTGACTCTTTCCTCCTCACCCGCAGGCATCACTTCTCAGTGCCAAGCAGGCCCCTGTCTCTGGTCCCCCACACAGCTCAGTGACTTGCCCAGAAAATGCAGGCTGCACGCCTGCCTGCCCATCCGTGAGAGCTTGTCACTCTCTGGAGTTCCATTCACCAAGACTCCCCTGTATCCACCACCAGTGCATCATTCTACATCAGAATTCACCTGTGGACAAAGACTTAAAGTAGAACATGTAATAGTCAAAATCATCCTTCAACACTGTAATAAAATTGCATCTTATTTGGTTGGATTTATTCAAAAGCCACTGATGACTTGGAAAACTCCCAAGCTATTTGCACTGAATATTGATAACAGAAAAATGTATGTGTAGAGAAAAAAGTCAAAATTATGACCTTATGACTTAGAAGAATATTTCTGACTAAACCTGAAAAACCTGCACTGATATGCATTCTCCTTTGCCAACAGTGCATCATTCGAATATTTATATATAAATATAATATGCATAATACAAATATATGTATATACATTCTAATATAATAAATAACACCATTTTTCCTGGATGTGTATTAAAATATCTTAATAACTGGTACTGTATTTAGAAAACAGCAACACAGAAAACTATTTTGGCTTGTCTATAGTAAAACCAAATAATTAGTTTGATATAATAATACTTAGAACAAATGATGCATTTATTAGAAAGGAGGAAGAGGGAAGAAACACGAATATGGTAGGTGTAGGGAGCAGAGAAGATTATTAAAAAACTCTATTAGGATAGAATTTAGTACAATGAAAATTTAACTAGAGACATGAAACTGTAGATTCTAAACATATTAAGAGAAATTGAATAGGATGAATTTGTCATCATGGGCTTGTCTGGGTTTGTCCAGAATGTACATATATAAATCTTATACCTATAGCTGTGCCTAGAGTCATTGTAGGTGAGCCATAAAATGACTAAATGAAATTCTTGGTCAATACTCAGAAGACTGAAATAGTATGATTATTTCTATTTGTTTTAATGATATGAAGTTTTAAAACTGACTTATTTTTTGCCAGTGGCTGAATATAGCCCAAAGTAAAAAGCAGGAACTAAAATATTAAAAATTCAGAAATGTCAAATGCTGACCCTTTCAAACCGAAAAGAAATGGAAACATTTGGACAGAACTTCGCTAAACCCCAGAATGAGGAATTATTTCAGAGTTCTCTAAACCAAAGTAATTTTACTCTATAACCTCTGGTGTACTCTAAGTACAAAAGCAAGTACAAATACAAATTTTACTTTCATTTAGCAGTTTAATAATTACTATTCATACTGTATCACTATTTTGGATCTTTTTCCTTTTATTGGCAAGTAAAATAAATTAGTAATTCTGTTAGCTTTGTTATAAATCAAGAGCTTCACAGTGACAATTATATGTGTCCTTTATGATAAAAGAAAAGAAGGCATAATTATAGTTTAAATATAGAATTAAAATTTTAAATACTATGGTTGTGAAGTAATATAAGGACTAAACTAAAAATGCCTATGAATGTATTACACACGTGTGTGTCTGGAGAGATAGATTGGGAGGTGGACATTTTTTTCCATCTCTGTCTACTGAAATGGCCTATAGGTCATATCATCCTAGTAGCATAAAATCAGATAAGCACCTCTCGTGCCAATAGTTTGGTCTCAAATCAATTTCCATGGAAAGGTAATGGGGTTTAGGAAAAACTGGCTGATTGCATGCCTGGGATGAGGAAGGTGTAAGATGGGCTAGGGATATCTGCTAACTAGAAAGCAAAGACACATTTAAAAATTGTGCATTTTGGCTGGTGGCTCTGTGGATAAGAATCTGCCTGCCCGCTAGTGCAGGAGACACGGGTTCATTCCCTGATCCAGGAAGACCCCATATGCCACAGGCCTGTGCTCCACAATACGAGAAGCCACAGCGATGAGAGGCCTGCACAGCACAACTAGAGTAGGCCCCACTTGCTGCAAGTAAAGACCGTGAAACAACAAAGACCCAGTACAGCCAATATTAAGTAAATATTATTTTTAAAATTGTGCATTTTAGGTTACATGGGCTAGTAGGCTGCAAAGCCAGACTGCTTTTTAATCTCAACATGCACACACACACAAAACTAATGACCACAAATAAGTGAAAACAACTGAGTCAGTGAAAAACCATTGGCTCATCACAGTAGTCTAAGAGGAAAAATATGTGCAGTATAAAAGAATGTAGTTATAAAAGATATGGGGAGGGAGGTGGGAAGGGGATTCAGGATGGGGAACATGTGTACACCTGTGGCGGATTCATGTTGATGTATGGCAAAACCAATACAATATTGTAAAGTAATTAGCCTCCAATTAAAATAAATAAATTTAAAAAAAGATATGGGTTTTAAAAAAAATGGTATTTTAATATTCCTAGGGGTTTGACCCTGTTAGACTCACAAAATGTGAAAAGAATGCAGAATTCTATCAAGTTCCAGAAAATTTATGAAAGCATTACATTTTGATATGAAAGATCCAATGGAAGGTAACTGAGGTGTCTTTGCAGCCAGATTAAACAACCTGAGTGAATCAAAGGGCAAAATTCAACCGAAGCAGCAAAGGACTTTAGCCTCAAATCCATGAGAAGGCAGAAGAAATAAATATGCTCTTCGTTAAATCTAGAGAATGTGGGCCACGAGAACAAGCACTTTTCAGGGGCAATGGGATATCTGTTCTGCAGGCAGGTCCCTAGGATTCCAACCACTGTGGGTTGTAGGGCACAAGCACTGCATCCCAGACAGGGGGTTTCTCTGCCCTCTAGTGGTTCTCTCTGGTAATAACTGGAAAGTGAAAGTGAAAGTCGTGTCCGACTCTTTGCCACTCCATGGAGTGTATGCTGCTGCTAAATCCCTCTAGTCGTGTCCGACTCTGTGCGACCCCACAGACGGCAGCCCACCAGGCTCCCCCGTCCCTGGGATTCTCCAGGCAAGAACACTGGAGTGGGTAACTTATCCCTTCTCCAGTGGATCTTCCCAACCCAGGAATCGAACCGGGGTCTCCTGCATTGCAGGCGGATTCTTCACCAGCTGAGCTGTGAGAGAAGCCCAAATAACTGGAGCTAACAACAATTTCAATACGTCAAAATTTTTAAGGAAACGGTCTGGCATTTCTGTGCTTTGGTCTGGGAATATCCATTTAATATGGGGGCAGGGGTTATATCACCCTGACCTGAATCTTTGACTGACAAATGCATTATTACTCTGATGCAGCTCAATAGAACAAACTTATAAAGTTGGTTCCACAAATATAAAGGAATTCCTTTATATTCCTTTATAGAGAAATATAAAGAGGGACTACAGTCCGTGGGGTCGCAAAGAATTGGACACAATGGAGTGACTAACTTTATTCGGGTTTCCTTGCTGGCTCAGATGGTAAAGAATTGGTCTGCAATGCAGGAGACCTGGGTTTGATCCCTGGTTGGGGAATATCACCTGGAGAAGAGAATGGCTACCCACTGCAGTATTTTTGCCTGGAGAATTCCATGGACAGGGGAGCTTGGTGGGTTACAGTCCAAAAGAGTAGGACACAACTGAAGTGACTAACACTTTCACTTTTTTCAACTTTGTTGGTGAAGAATTTAGAAAACACTGGCAAAACAATAAGTTGGGATTCCAGAGCCCAGAGTGCTAAACCTTTCTGACCAGATTGGATGAAACCACTTACAACAACATCTTTGATCTCTGTTTCCTCATCAGAGAAATGAGGGTGTGAATGGAATGATTTCTCAGGCCACATCTGTCCATGATATTCTGGGAATACAATGTTTCAGTTCAGTTCAGTTCAGTTCAGTCGCTCAGTCATGTCCGACTCTTTGTGACACCATGAATCGCAGCACACCAGGCCTCCCTGTCCATCACCAACTCCCGGAGTTTACATAAATTCATGTCCATCGAGTCGGTTATGCCATCCAGCCATCTCATCCTCTGTCGTCCCCTTCTCCTCCTGCCCCCAATCCCTCCCAGCATCAGAGTCTTTTCCAATGAGTCAACTCTTCGCATGAGGTGGCCGAAGTACTGGAGTTTCAGCTTCAGCATCAGTCCTTCCAAAGAACACCCAGGACCTGTCTCCTTTAGGATGGACTGGTTGGATCTCCTTGCACTCCAAGGGACTCTCAAGAGTCTTCTCCAACACCACAGCTCAAAAGCATCAATTCTTTGGCGCTCAGCTTTCTGCACAGTCCAACTCTCACATCCATACACGACCACTGGAAAAACCATAGCCTTGACTAGGCGGACCTTTGTTGGCAAAGTAATGTCTCTGCTTTTGAATATGCTATCTAGGTTAGTCATAACTTTCCTTCCAAGGAGTAAGCGTCTTTTAATTTCACGGCTGCAGTGACCATCTGCAGTAATTTTGGAGCCCCCCAAAATAAAGTCTGACACTGTTTCCACTGTTTCCCCATCTATTTCCCATGAAGTGATGGGACCAGATGCCATGATCTTAGTTTTCTGAATGCTGAGCTTTAAGCCAACTTTTCCACTCTCCTCTTTCACTTTCATCAGGAGGCTTTTGAGTTCCTCTTCACTTTCTGCCATAAGGGTGGTGTCATCTGCATATCTGAGGTTATTGATATTTCTCCCAGCAATCTTGATTCCAGCTTGTGTTTCTTCTAGCCCAGTGTTTCTCATGATGTACTCTGGATAGAAGTTAAATAAAGCAGGGTGACAATATACAGCCTTGACGTACTCCTTTTCTATTTGGAACCAGTCTGTTGTTCCATGTCCAGTTCTAACTGTTGCCTCCTGACCTGCATATAGGTTTCTCAAGAGGCAGGTCAGGTGGTCTGGTATTCCCAACTCTTTCAGAATTTTCCACAGTTTATTGTGATCCACACAGTCAAAGGCTTTGGCATAGTCAATAAAGCAGAAATAGATGTTTTTCTGGAACTCTCTTGCTTTTTTGATGATCCAGTGGATGTTGGCCATTTGACCTCTGGTTCCTCTGCCTTTTCTAAAACCAGCTTGAACATCTGTAAGTTCACGGTTCACGTATTGCTGAAGCCTGACTTGGAGAATTTTGAGCATTACTTTACTAGCATGTGAGATGAGTGCAATTGTGTGGTAGTTTGAGCATTCTTTGGCATTGCTTTTCTTTGGGATTGGAATGAAAACGGACCTTTTCCAGTCCTGTGGCCACTGCTGAGTTTTCCAAATTTTCTGGCATATTGAGTGTAGCACTTTCACGGCATCATCTTTCAGGATTTGAAATAGCTCAACTGGAACTCCATCACCTCCACTAGCTTTGTTCGTAGTGATGCTTTCTAAGGCCCACTTGACTTCACATTCCAGGATGTCTGGCTCTAGGTGAATGATCACACCATTGTGATTATCTGAGTCGTGAAGATCTTTTTTGTACAGTTCTTCTGCGTATTCTTGCCTCCTCTTCTTAATATCTTCTGCTTCTGTTAGGTCCATACCATTTCTGTCCTTTATCGAGCTCATCTTTGCATGAAATGTTCCCTTGGTATCTCTAATTTTCTTGAAGAGATCTCTAGTCTTTCCCATTCTGTTGTTTTCCTCTATTTCTTTGCATTGATCGCTGAGGAAAATGGCTGTCTGAGGAGGCCTTACAAATTCAATGTTTACAAGAGTTTAAAAATCTGAACCAATTTCTGAGTCTGGATTTTTTAATAATTGCAAGAAAATAAACGTTTATTAAATCTCTGGATTGGAGATTTTTTTATGGTTGAATGATGAAAGCAATTGTAAAGGATAGGCTAGTAATTCAGAAGATAGCAGAAGGAAAGTAAAAGGCAAACAGCAAACTGAGAAATACTGGCAACAAATTAGAAAAATAATGACAGCAAACTTTCATTGTGTCTAAGATTTATTAGGGTCTTACAAAGAGCCAGGCATATTCTAAGAGCTCTATTTGGAAGGTGAATTTTCAATCACTGGATCACCAGGAAAGTACTGGGGGAATGCCTTTTTTAAAAAAAATTTTTAATTGAAGGATAATTGCTTTACAGGTTTTCTGTCATACATCAACAAGAATTGGTGCTGTCTTTTTAAAGAGAGAACAGAAACCATTTAGATGCTAGTAAATTTGAAAATGCCATTAGGGAAGAATCTCTAGCATCATGTTTTCTAGTTCTTGCCAGGTATTCTTGCCACAAATCAGTACACTTAAAGAAGAGGCAAAAGGTGATTTTAAGATGCAAAGTTACCTGAAAGTATACAATATGGAATTACCTGTCTTGAAAGGAAACACTGGAAGAGGCCTGCTAAATGAAGCCAATGGCATTAAATTATATATTCTGACTTTGGAAAACAATAATAATTAAGAACATGTAAGCCTACATGTTTTCCAAGGCAAACCATTCAATATCACAGTAATCCAAGTCTATGCCCCAACCAGTAACGCTGAAGAAGCTGAACGGTTCTATGAAGACCTACAAGACTTTTAGAAATAACACCCAAAAAAGATGTCCTTTGCATTATAAGGGACTGGAATGCAAAAGTAGGAAGTCAAGAAACACCTGGAGTAACAGGCAAATTTGGCCTTGGAATACGGAATGAAGCAGGCCAAAGGCTGATAGAGTTTTGCCAAGAGAACGCACTGGTCATGGCAAACACCCTCTTCCAACAACACAAGAGAAGACTCTACACATGGACATCACCAGATGGTCAACACTGAAATCAGATTGATTATATTCTTTGCAGCCAAAAATGGAGAAGCTCTATACAGTCAGCAAAAACAAGACTGGGAGCTGACTGTGGCTCAGATCATGAATTCCTTATTGCCAAATTCAGACTGAAATTGAAGAAAGTAGGGAAAACCACTAGATCACTCACGTATGACCTAAATCAAATGCCTTATGATTATACAGTGGAAGTGACAAATAGATTTAAGGGACTAGATCTGATAGACAGAGTGCCTGATGAACTATGGACAGAGGTTCATGACATTGTACAGGAGACAGGGATGAAGACCATCCCCAGGAAAAAAAGTGCAAAAAAGCAAAATGGCTGTCTGGAGAGGCCTTACAAATAGCTGTGAAAAGAAGAGAAGTGAAAAGCAAAGGAGAAAAGGAAAGATATAAGCATCTGAATGCAGAGTTCCAAAGAATAGCAAGAAGAGATAAGAAAGCCTTACTCAGAGAACAATGCAAAGAAACAGAGGAAAACAACAGAATGGGAAAGACTAGAGATCTCTTCAAGAAAATTAGAGATACCAAGGGAACATTTCATGCAAAGATGAGCTCGATAAAGGACAGAAATGGTATGGAACTAAGAGAGGCAGAAGATATTAAGAAGAGGTGGCAGGAATACACAGAAGAACTGTACAAAAAGATCTTCACGACACAGATAATCACGATGGTGTGATCACTGACCTAGAGCCAGACATCCTGGAATGTGAAGTCAAGTGGGCCTTAGAAAGCATCACTACGAACAAAGCTAGTGGAGGTGATGGAGTTCCAGTTGAGCTATTTCAAATCCTGAAAGATGATGCCGTGAAAGTGCTACACTCAATATGCCAGAAAATTTGGAAAACTCAGCAGTGGCCACAGGACTGGAAAAGGTCCGTTTTCATTCCAATCCCAAAGAAAGGCAATGCCAAAGAATGCTCAAACTACCACACAATTGCACTCATCTCACATGCTAGTAAAGTAATGCTCAAAATTCTCCAAGTCAGGCTTCAGCAATACGTGAACCGTGAACTTACAGATGTTCAAGCTGGTTTTAGAAAAGGCAGAGGAACCAGAGGTCAAATGGCCAACATCCACTGGATCATCAAAAAAGCAAGAGAGTTCCAGAAAAACATCTATTTCTGCTTTATTGACTATGCCAAAGCCTTTGACTGTGTGGATCACAATAAACTGTGGAAAATTCTGAAAGAGTTGGGAATACCAGACCACCTGACCTGCCTCTTGAGAAACCTATATGCAGGTCAGGAGGCAACAGTTAGAACTGGACATGGAACAACAGACTGGTTCCAAATAGAAAAAGGAGTACGTCAAGGCTGTATATTGTCACCCTGCTTATTTAACTTCTATCCAGAGTACATCATGAGAAACACTGGGCTAGAAGAAACACAAGCTGGAATCAAGATTGCTGGGAGAAATATCAATAACCTCAGATATGCAGATGACACCACCCTTATGGCAGAAAGTGAAGAGGAACTCAAAAGCCTCCTGATGAAAGTGAAAGAGGAGAGTGGAAAAGTTGGCTTAAAGCTCAGCATTCAGAAAACTAAGATCATGGCATCTGGTCCCATCACTTCATGGGAAATAGATGGGGAAACAGTGGAAACAGTGTCAGACTTTATTTTGGGGGGCTCCAAAATTACTGCAGATGGTCACTGCAGCCGTGAAATTAAAAGACGCTTACTCCTTGGAAGGAAAGTTATGACTAACCTAGATAGCATATTCAAAAGCAGAGACATTACTTTGCCAACAAAGGTCCGCCTAGTCAAGGCTATGGTTTTTCCAGTGGTCATGTATGGATGTGAGAGTTGGACTGTGAAGAAAGCTGAGCGCCAAAGAATTGATGCTTTTGAGCTGTGGTGTTGGAGAAGACTCTTGAGAGTCCTTTGGAGTGCAAGGAGATCCAACCAGTCCATTCTAAAGGAGATGGGTCCTGGGTGTTCTTTGGAAGGAATGATGCTAAAGCTAAAACTCCAGTACTTTGGGCACCTCATGCGAAGATTTGACTCATTGGAAAAGACTCTGATGCTAGGAGGGACTGGGGGCAGGAGGAGAAGGGGACGACAGAGGATGAGATGGCTAGATGGCATCACTGACTCGATGCACATGAGTCTGAGTGAACTCCGGGAGTTGCTGATGGACAGGGAGGCCTGGCGTGCTGCAATTCATGGGGTCGCAAAGAGTCGGACACGACTGAGGGACTGAACTGAACTGAAGCCTACAATGAAGACATGACTCCTATGAGCTAGGTTTATTTCTGCCCTTTCTGTTGTTGCTGCTCTTCTTTTTGCTTAATTGTAGTAAGATATTCATATACATGGAGAAGGTAATGGCAGTCCACTCCAGGACTCTTGCCTGGGAAATCTCATGGATACAGGAGCCCAGTAGGCTACAGTCAATGGGGTCATGACACGACTGAGCGACTTCACTTTCACTTTTCACTTTCATGCACTGGAGGAGGAAATGGCAACCCACTCCAGTGTTCTTGCCTGGAGAATCCCAGGGATGGGAGCCTGGTGGGCTGCCGTCTATGGGGTCGCAGAGTTGGACAGGACTGATGTGACTCAGCAGCAGCAGCAGCATGCATATACAACTGACCCTCTCAATCATTTATAGTCTAGAGTTCAATGTTGTTGAGTATATTCACGTTGCTGTGCAACCCAATCTCCAGAATTACTTTCATCTTACAGAAGTGAAACTTTATACCCATTAAGCAAGTCTCCACTTCCCCTTCCCCAGCCCCAATCACAATTTCATTTTCTGTCCCTATGAAGTTGACAGTGAACTGCATCACATAAGTGGAATCAAGCAGTATTTGTCTTTTTGGGACTGGCTTATTTCACTTTAGAGCATACTGCCTGTGTTTTCTTCTGGGAGTTTTATGGTTTCAGGTCTTAGCATTTAAATCTTTCATCAATTTTGAATTTATTTTTGTATATAGTATTAAGTAGTCCAGTTTGATTCTTTTGCATGTAGCTGTACAATTTTCCCAACACCATTAATGGAAGAGGCTGTTTTTTACCCATTGGTATGCCTCCTTAGTCATAAATTGACCACAAATATGTGGCTTTATTTCTGGGCTTTCTATTCTGTTCCATTGAGCCGAGTGCTTGTTCTTGTGGCAATACCATACTATTTTGATTACTGTAGATCTATAATATAGTTTGAAATCAGGGCACATGATACATCTAGTTTTGTTCTTCTTTCTCAAGATTGTTTTGGCTATTTAGGGTCTTTTGTGTCCCCATACAGATTTTGGAATTATTTGTTCCAGTTATGTGAAAAATGCCATTAGTATTTTGATAGGGATTGCACTGAATCTGTAGATTGCCTTGGATAGTATGGTCATTTTAGCAACATTAATTCTGCCAATTCATGAGCACAGTACATCTTGCCATTTGTTTGAGTCATCTTCTGTTTCTTTCTGCAAGGTCTTAAATGTCTTTACCTTCTTGCTTAATTTATTCCTATTTTATTCTTTCTGATGTAATTGTGAATGGGATAGTTTTCCTAATTTCTCTGATAGTTTGCTGTTAGTGTATAGGAATGCAAAAAATTTATGTATGTTAATTTTGTACCCTGCAACTTTATTGAATTCATTTATTAGTTAAAATCGTTTTTGGTGGCATTTTAAGGATTTTCTACGTATAGTATAATGCCATTTGCAAACAGTGCAAGGGGGCTTCCTTTCTCGTTCCTTAGAGAAAAAAAGTCAGGTTTTCACTGTAAAGTATGGTGTTAACTGTGGGCTTGTCATATATCACCTTTATTGTGTTGAGGTATGTCTCCCTCTGCGCACTTTCAGGAGAAATTTTACCATAAATGGAGGTTGAATTTTGTCAAAAGCATTTTCTTCATATACTGAGCACATGAGTTTTGTTCTTCAGTTTGTTAATATGGTATATCACATTGATTGATTTGTGGATATCAAACTATTCTTGCATCCTTGGGACAAAACTCACTTCATCATGGTGTATGAGCCCTTTAATGTATGGTTGAACTCACTTTGCTAATATTTTATTGAGGATTTTTGCATCTATGTTAATCATTGATTCATGCCTGTACTTTTTTTCTGTGGTGTTTTGTCTGGGTTTGGTATCAGGGTGATGCTGGGTTTATAGAATGAGTTCTGAAAATATTCCTTCCTCTTTGGTACATTGGAATGGTTTGAGAAGGATAGGTGTTAACTATTCTTGAAATGTTTGCTAGAATTCACTCGTGAAGCCCTCTTGTCCTGGACCTTCATTTATTGGGAGGTATTTTTTTAAATTATTGATTCAGTTTCAACACTGGTAATTGATCTGTTCATATTTCTATTTCTTCCTGATTCAGTCTTGGGAGATGGTGTTTCTAAAAATTCATCCTTTTTTATTCTAGGTTGTACATTTTTATTGGCATATATTTGTAGTAATTTTAGGATATTTTGTGTTTCTGTAGTGTTGGTTATAACTTCTTTCTCATTTCTGATTTTATTCAGGCCTTAATTTTTCTTGATGAGTCTGGTGAAAGGCTTATCAATTTTGTCTTTTCAAAGAACCAGCTCTTAGTTTCATTCTTTCCTATTTTTTTTTTTTTTTTTTTTTAGCCTCTGTTTGATTTCTTGTTCTTATTTTTCCCTTTTACTGTCTTTGGGGGTTGTTGTTGTTCAATGTTTTCTAGTTCTTTTAGGTGTAAGGTTCAGTTCAGTTTAGTCACTCACTCAGTCGTGTCCGACTCTTTGCGACCCTGTGGACTGCAGCACACCAGGCCTCCCTGTCCATCACCAACTCCCGGAGTTTACTTAAACTCCTGTCCATTGAGTTGGTGATGCCATCCAACCATCACATCCTCTGTCGTCCCCTTCTCCTCCTGCCCTCAATCTTTCCCAGCATCAGGGTCTTTTCCAATGAGTCAACTCTTTGCATCAGGTGGCCAAAGTATTGGAGTTTCAGCTTCACCATCAGTCCTTCCAATGATTGGTTGAAATTTTTCCTATTCCCTGAGGTAGGCCATTAACCTCCCTCTTAGAACTGTTTTGGCTGTGCTCCATAGATTTTGGATTGTTATGTTTCCATTTTTGTCTCCAGTTATTTTTAAATTTCCATTTTCATTTCTTCAGTGACCCATTGATTACTTAGTAGCATTTTTTTAGCCTCCACACATCTCTGTCTTTTGCAGTTTTTTTCTTGTAGTTGATTTCCAGTTTGACAGTGTTGTGGTTCAAAAAGACCACCTATATTTTCTTCTAGAAGTTTTATCATTTCAGGCCTGAGGTTCAATCTCTTTGCTCCTCAGGAGTAGCTAGGAGTTCAATAATGCTTGATTATGATTCACAGAGCCATGGAGTGGGACTTATTGGGGGTTGGTTACATATTTAGTTGTAGATTCAGTGTATCATTGGAAGTAGCCAAGTTCAGGATCCTCCCAGATCACCATCTTGAACAAGAACCAGCTTATCTATACTTTCTAAAATTTTGAACACATGCTGCTTTTGTAAGAATAAAAGTCTACTAACAGGATAGTGTATATGACTATTTTTATTGCTATTAAAAATTATTTTATAACTCCCAGATGGGGAAGTAACATTCAAGGGGACAGAAACAGTTCAACAGGTGAGATTTCCAAATTGCTATAAATGTCCTTTGCAAAACTGAGCCAAGAAATAACTGAGGCACCAAGACACTACCAAAACAGGTAAATGTTGGTCTCTAGAAAAATCTTTTGAGTAATGTAGGAAGTAATTACATTAAGAAGGAAAATGAAAGATAATTATTAGCAATTAGCATGGGTTCCCTAAGAAAACCTTGTACCAGATAACCTTTCCCTTCTTCCTTTTGTGCTTTTGTTATTATTATTAATGCATGTCATGGGAAGTACGTCTAAATTTAAGCTAAACATTTTGGAAAATCAAAACATGAGTAAGCCGAATAATAGATTACTCATAATTGGTTAAATGAAATACATGCATATTCATTTCTCCATGTGCTTGTGCTTCAAGCCCTTCCCAGCAAAGGATGTAGCTGGGAGAGATGAGAATGGGAAAGAAGGGTGTGCTTTGGGACATGGTCTTTTTTGTGCTTTGCATCTGGCCCTGCAAATATTTAGAGTTGGGGAGCCTCGTGGGCTGCCATCTATGGGGTTGCACAGAGTCAGACACGACTGAAGCGACTTAGCAGCAGCAGTAGGCTTGTCTTTGCAGCAGCAGTAGTAGCATGACCAGTTTTGGGGGACAGCTTAGCGTAGATTCAGCACTGTAAGAGTCTTTCAATCCATGATATTTTGATCCTTTGACCAAGTTTATTATTAGTTAATCTAGACATGGTAATAATTTCCTACACAAATTTCCATTAGAGTTGAAAATTTTGTATCAAGTGTGTATGGTGATATCAAATTTTAAAATATCTCACACAGAATAAATTAGCTACTGATGGCATAAAGAGAAAACAATAAACCCAATATAACTCAGGTTCCACCTTAATAAAATTAACATTTTGAGAATCCATAGTTAACTTTAGTTGGTTTTGTTTATATGTAAGTAGACATGGGCTGGACATTCTATATTTTAATTTTTTTGATTTCTCACAATAAACAGGTGTTAATTGATGGTTTTCTATTGTTTTACTTGCTTTACTATTTCTGTGACATCATCTAAGTTAAAACATGACTTACCTACAGATGATCTGAGATTAGTCTTCCTCAGCTTTTTTCAGTTTCATATTTTGAAGTGAATATCACTAAAATTTGACATTTTTTTCCCTTAGAAAATTAAGATCAAGATTGAAATGTCATTTCCATACATTTGGTCTATATTATCAAATGTAGTACTATCAAACCACTAAGGGTAAGCTAAGCAAGCAGCAATTATTTAGGAAATTTTACAGAACATGTCTATTTGCAATGATAATACAGTACAGCAGCAGTTATCTAAGTTTCTTTTTCTTAAAGACGATGTCGCTTACATACGATATTCCATATCTACAAATAGTTTTGGGGGATTTATTTCCAAAACATATAGTATATGCCAAGAGCACTGAAAAAAACTGAAATATGCACTGGCTGTACTATAATTTTTTCAGATAATTCCTCATCATATACCCTTTTACACATCTCTTGCTTTATACTCATGAACATGTACTGTTCTGTTGCATATACAGAAAATACAATGATGTTACAGATCAATGAGATGAATGAAAAAATTTTAATTTTTAACCATGCTGGCTTTAAAAAAATTAAAATGTGATGTAGACAGGTTTCTACATAAATGTGTCATCTAATTTTTTAAAAATAGTTCGGTTAGAACATTAATATTTGCATGCAGGAAAACTTTCGAGTGGAGGCTAGATATTATGACTATTACCATGTCAGGTGATTCTTGAGCTCTGTTCTGGAACATAGTTACTTAGAAATAGTTCTTCTGGACATTGCTTGCTAAACTTTGTTAAGCCAGGAACAACACTATTTAATCCGGGGTTAACTGGTTTCCACCGCTGAGGCAGTGACCCAGGAATGACAAGGTTTTTCACTACGGCTGGTTGGAGCAGGCACTACTTCTGTATGAGGTTTGAGGATCGTTCCAGTATTTCAGGTGGTCCTTTCATTGGTTTCGTGTAGTTTTCTCCACGTGTGTGCTGATCTCTGCTTATCTCTGGAGTTTTGGTATAGCTGTCTCCCTTCAGACTTTAGCTGCCTCAGTCTCCCTGGTCTCCCAGCTCTGACTCCTTAATGAGGGTGTACACCAGGTTCCACGTGGGCTTCCCCTCCCTGTATCACAGCCTGGAAACTCTCTCCAGGCAGACAGCTGGGTCAGTCACAAGGTTCATTTCACTTGTTTCCTCTTAGGGATCACTGTCCTTCATTGGCTGAAAATATGTCTTGAAAACACTCCATCAAAATGAAAACACCATCCGAATCGGTTGTTTCATGTTTTGTCTTTGTTTGTTTTCTTGTTTTAGGTGGAAGGATAACTCTAGTACTTATCCATGTTGGATGAATCATAAGCAAGCTGACAACTTGAATCATTATGCCAGGAAGCTCTCCCTGCACTCCACTCAGTAGAATATGGGCCACATTCTACTCATGCTATCCTGTTGATACAGCTTTAGAAATGTCTCTCAAATATACCCTCCTTTCAATGCTATGTTAACCATCTCTATCTAGACTATTTCATCCACGCTTTACAGCTAATAGCCTCTGCAAAGATCTTCCTGGCTCTATCTAGCCTTCAATCATCCCACAGATTTCTATTAGATACAGTTTTTTTTTTTTTTTAACTGCTGTTACCCCGGAACCTAGAATCTGATGTATATTGGTACTTGAAAAAATTGCCGAATTAATGAATTGCTCATTAATAGCTCAGGTATTTCCTGGGCTTCAAAAGCCCAAATTGCTTCCCTCTAATCATAGGTTCAAGCTGAGGCTGCCAATCAATGCTTTACATAATCTTCTATCCATCAACCTAGGTAAACCCTGTCACACCATAAAATAAGTGGTTCATTTCTAAAATGTGTCTTATAGTCTTACTAACTTAAAGCCTTTTCTCACATGTTCCTTCCATTCTTCTTGAATTTTATCCATCCTCAAATCCCTCAAATGCCCTTCTTTTCTCATGCTGATACAGAACCCACCCTTCTCTGAATTCTTACAGCATCTATTCTTTGTGCTTATTTGAGCACTTTCACTGTTTTCTATTTGGGCGTGTATTTTTGGTTTGGGTGTGTTTATATTTTGTCTTCCCAAATGGACCAAAATCTTGCAGAAGTAGGAAACCCCCTTTTACAACTCCTTTATACATTTTAAAGGAGTTAAATATCTATTGATCAATAGATATTTTTAAAGTGAAAGCAGAGATCCTGATGGACAGACACATAAAGTCACTTATTTACAGTAAATTGGTATCTCACTCCATCACATGTCCTTTTTGTTACCCACATTGTGAAATGGTACTGTTGGTGAAAATCACTTCACAATAAAGTATTTTGGGTTTTAAATCAAATCCCTTCTTGGATTATATTATCGAGTCAGGATTCTGAAGCATATTTCATCTTACTATTTATCAAATTATAAAATAATTTAATATTATTAAATTATTTTATAAAATATAAAAATTTTTATATTTAAAATATATAAAAATATATTTTTATCTCTATAAAATAATTTAATATTAGCAATGTTATATCAAATAATATTTAAACAGAAATGAAGGAAATCCTGATATCACATAGCCAGTGAACATAATCTGGTATTTATTTATGCAAACATACTATAAAACTCCTCTAAATCTTCAAAAAAAGTTATGTTGCCATATAAAATGGAAAAACCTAAAGTGAATATTAAGATTTCATTTTTAGCTCATTAAAAAGTACTGAAGTAAAATTCCTTGCTACAAACACAGAAGAGATAACCAGAGTGAGAAAATGTAAAAAAAAAAAAAATCAGTTTCTACTTTGGAGAAAGCATGTCTATTTTTCAAAAAATGTTTTAATTGATAGGAATTCCAATAAAAAGATTAAATTTTTTCTTGTCATGTCATAATGACATCTCAAAAACCTACATAGATTTTACCCTGTTAATTAAATTTAGCACACACAAAAGAAACTCCCCATACAGAAGACTTTTGCACTAGAAAACAGGTAATTCACATTCTGATAAAGAGCAAAAGACAAGTGCTTTATTATGAGAACTGTTCAAGTAAAATTTCAGTGTGCACCAGTGAAAGTGAATAAAGATTTGCATTTTTTTTTTTTGAATGAACATTAGGTTAAAAGGGGGCTACACAGTTGTTTTTTGTTTTTTTTGTTTCCAAACACCATCCTCTGCTAAGGCAAAAATACACTTCATTTTAGAACACAGCTGTTACAGAAGAAAGCTACATCACAGTACAGTACAGGTCACCCTAGTCTGGAAGCCATCATGGAATGGCACATCACCTACGCCTAGAGCTTTCTAATGCAGGCTAGAAGTACAGTATTTTGTCACAGCTTTATTTCTCTTTAAACTGATGAAATTGGAATACACTTTCTATTTCTCAGGAGTGTGCAGATGGGGCCCATATGCTGATATTACAGTAATTACAACATTAAATAACATTGCACAGTCAACCTCCAAGGCTAGTTCAGTAGAAAATAACAAGTATTAAAATGTACCTTTACTAGTGGTTTTACATCGCACTAATTATGAAAGAAAAGTAGGCAAATGCCCAATTACAAAGTTGCACATTATAGGCATAATGATGTGGAATAAATACAAGAAATCTGGCAAAATACTAAAACAGGTCACATGGGAACCAACTGAACAACCACATAAGCGTAAATCAATAATATACTATTATAAATAGCATGTTTTGCTCCAAAGTCTCTTATGTAATGACAGATAGTACTAAGTCAGGGGTGGATGGAGAGGCTTGGAGGGAGCATGAGGCAAACATTCCCAATGCCCATTAATTCCTGAGGTGGCATTATTTCTTAACTGATGCATTGTTCAACACTGTAAAGATGAGTTTGTGCTACGAAACAGTCCCAATATTATTATATTATACTTTCACAATTAATGTCATGGGATTTGGAAGGCAGCAAACCTAAGTGACACTTTACATGATAATAGCCAGGTAAAATATTGACTCTCTTTAATTTTGCCGCTCCAATTAGTAGTGGGCCAGGAAACACTTTCAAATTCAAAAGAAATTTTATGTAGATTTAACTCCTTCCCCAGGACTTCTTAGTTAGCTCAAGCAAAGCTATTATTATCTTCATGTACTTTATTTTAAAACCTCTAAGTGCCAACACTGTAAACATTTTGTATCTTCTCAACTAAATCTTGTCTGATAACAAGGATAAGAGCAAAGATAAGCAGAAGTAATTCTGTGTATAACAAAGCTGATCTATTTATCAGCTTCTGGTTCAAATTTAAATATGGTTTAAAAATAACTTTTAAAAGTCCATGCTACAATTGTAAAGACTAGTTTTCTGTGCACTTTTTAAACTCTGGACACAATTTTCAAAATTGCATGATGGAGATAAGAATTTTAAAAACCCACCAGAATGTAAATAACAGAAAGAACATTTTCAACTCAAAGCATCAAACGTACATTTACGTGCAGAAATCTAGACAACTATACAAGTTTTAAGCAATCATCTGTTTTATTATACAACTCTATAAACAGAAGATGAACAGAAATACACAATATACTTACCTGTACATGTGAACCTACTTTTTTAGCTACAGATATTTATTATAGTTCATACTGACTTTAATTTTATAGTTCATAACTATGTATAACCTTATTGCAATAAGGGCAAATTCTACATGGGGAGATTCACAGGCCAATCACATTAGGCATCACCAGTACATTCAAAAACTGTACCTCATATACGGGTGTATCTTCCCTGATCCTGTAAATTCGAGTGTCTTTACAGCTTAAGCTCATTTGCTATTTTAGATGCAATGTTTTTAAAGGCAATAGACGTCCCGGATATTCGCTTGAAGCGGACCCCGTTGAGGGACAGTCGTGGCAACTTGCAGACTTCCATCTCCCACTGCACGAGGCTATCCTGCCTGGCATCACCATGGACGCAGAAAAGCAAAAACCTCTCTTTCTGTTCATAATCACAGTTATTTGCATCTAACACTTTGCGGATTTCTCTCATCATGTCATTGGGGTCCATTGAACTAGTGGTCTTCATGCTCCACGTGAACCGCAGAGAACGTGGCTTGGAATCTTTACCCTCCTCCTTTTCTCTTTCTTTTGGTTCCCCTGTTGTACTTCTGGAATAAGAGGACAGAGCGGGGAGGGGGGAAAATGAAGACAAAAATTCCTGTCAGCAAAGACATCAAAACACACACAAAATATAAGCAGTCACAACCCAGTGACTAATAAAATGACCCAGTTTGTAGACTACCTTCAAGTAGATACAAAGATCTGTATCATCTTGCTATTACAAAAATCAGATTCCAGGATGCCATCTGTTTTGACTCATATTAATATCTTCCATTTAAAACAGCTTATTTTCTTAAATATATTTGTTTGTGGGAAATGTTTGCATCCGAAAGCAAACAACTTGATATTTTTCCTCCATATTTGTTTGAAAATGCAGATTCTCCATTTTCTATACATTTATACAAAATGGAGACCACAAGCAAGTTGTTTATAAACACACAGTTTTGAAATATAAAGAATAATTTTCCTTTTTTTTTTTTTTTTTTTTTTTTTTGCATAGGAGGTCTGGGGACCAGAAGAGTAGTAATGGCTACTGTGGGATTATTTGTACCTGATGATGTGGAGAAAGAATGTGGTTCTGCAGTGGGGTAACACGCAGGAGTGCAGACATCAGATTTCAATGTTCTGCTAAACATATCCTTAAAATAGTCTACAGGGCTCCAAGTGGCCTATTACACTCCAACTCCCACCCCTAACCCTCCATCTATTATTTTCCTCCTTACTGGCTTCCATACTGTTCTCTGAACATACGGGGTATGTTTTTGCCTTAAGGCTTTTACACAGGCTGTTCCCTCTGCCATAAATGCTTTTCCCTCAGATGGCTGCTCACTTTCTCCATGTGGTCTATAACAACTATGCCTACTCTGGCGCAGCCAATTATATACTATTTAGTTCATTTATTATATGTATCGTCTGTCTTCATCACTAGACTGTAAATTCCAATAGGGCAAGTTTTGTTGGTTTTGTTCACTGATGTATCTCATACATCTAGAACTGTGCTAAGCAAATAGCAAGAGACTGACTTAAATGAGTCAGCCTTACTGGATTTTCCTTATCGGAGGTCTCCCCCAATAAATAATACAGTATCAGAAAATCTACTTCAAATAATCAAAGAAAGGTAAAATTAATAATTATTTATGATTCAGAAGATGCTGTAATTAAATTTGTTGAGCAGTTTTGTTACAATTTTAAATTGCTAATCTAACTAACTTGTGTGTGATTTAAAGAAAAAAAGGATACAATTTTAAAGGAATTTATGTCCTACTATATAAATATTTTATGTCTGTATATAATTTTACATCAATATTATCACATAATATATATTCATGTATACCTTTATATTTATACATTTTTATGTATTCATTTACATATGTTTTCCTCCTCATTCTTAGATATTTCAACAGACAAACCTCTGCCAACTATGCCAACTTGAGAAAACTGGGAAAAGATTAAGTGTAGAATATAAATTTCCAAAGACTATCAAGCAACTATGGAGAGCATATCTCAGTGTCTTCTCTATTAATCTCTTTTATTTGTTCACTAAATCTAAGCTATGACATCACAGGTCTCTGGGTGTGTGTGCAGATCCAACCAGTCATTCACCAGGACCATATGCACAACATGGGCCATGGGATCAGTGTGCCAGGGTGGGGACATACCCAGGAGATCATGTGATTGGACACTCATTTTAAAAACAGAACTGACAACTGGGAAACTTAAATCACTTCTCCATGGTGAAAAGCGAAGACTAGAAATCAGATGTTTTACTCCAAGTCTAGTTTTCTTTCCATTCCATCAAGGAAACCTGGTGACCTTAAGACAATAGGCACATACAAGGTATTTTTCTACCTTTATCTCAAATGCATCACCACCGTTGTAACATTAACTGTACAAAGTGCCTGGACATACTAACATCAACAGTAATAGCTAACACCGACTTAGGAGGAGTACTTACTGTGAAGTGAAGTGAAAGTTGCTCAGTCATGTCTGACTCTTTGCGACCCCATGGACTATACAGTCCGTGGAATTCTCCAGGCCAGAATACTGGAGTGGGTAGCCTTTCCCTTCTCCAGGGGATCGTCCCAACCCAGGGATTGAACCAAAGTCTTCTGGATTGCAAGTGGATTCTTTACCACTGCTGAGCCACAAGGGAAGCCTAGGTACCAGGAATTGTTCTAGGTGCCTAATGTGTGTTAATAACTCATTTACCCCTTACAACAACCCTAGGAGGCAGTCAGAGTGAGGAAGCATGGGTGCCAAGAGTTAAAGTAACTTTCTTAAAGGTATACAGCGAGGTAAGTGGCACAGCATAGCTCACACCCATGAGGTCTGGCTCCAAGCCAGCGCTATTCACCACCATGAATAGGACAGAACCTCACTGTAACAGGTTGGGTCCCACCAGTGCTCCTTACTGCTTCTTCAACTGTAAAATGTCTACCTTTCACTGGGTTGTCATGAGGATTAAATGACCAGCTGGTACCTTACAGATAGTAGGTATCTAATAAGTTTGTTCAAAAGAAAAAAAAAAAAAAAGAGAGAGATAGAGATAGACATGTAGCCACATTAAAAAGATAAATGCATGCAGATTTAAATGCAGCATCAGTAGCCACTTGTGACCTTACATGCCATTAAATGTCTCAAGAGGAAAATCGAGTAGAGAGACAGGATGAGTTGCAAGAAGGGGGCTCAAGACTAAGTGACTCAGCGAGGGCAGGGCTAACCACAAGTCTGTATTTATTTAATAGGCAAAAGGAGGCTGAAAATTGTTCTGCCTCCCTCTGGCTCCCTATTAAGGTGACTTGGGTACCTAATCCCAAAAAAGAAACATTTCAACTATTATGACTAAACACATACACAGCACAGTTTGTAAAAAAGACTACATAGGGATGCTCAATAAAGCTTTTCCAAAGCTGATGGTGGTTTCTGATTTTGGCTGCATGGCACGTGGGATCTTAGTTCCCCAACCAGGGATTGAGCCTGCGAGATGTGCACTGGAAGTGCAGTATTAACTACTGAACCATCAGGGTTTCCAAAGCTCATGGTGCCTTGTTTTTCTAGTAATTTTAAAAGAAGAAATTAAATTGAGACTTGTAGCTGGTCAAATATAATCCCTGAATGAAGCCAGGCCTCTGTCCTACTGAGGAACTGCTTGTCAAGGTTCTAAGGTTTATGCGTTTACCCCTTCATGCTGGTGTACATTCAAAATAATCACACGTCTTCGTTTCTTAAACTTCCCATTTATAAATACAACACAAGCACTAACATGTCACTACCGTGGTCCACACCAGTGGCGCCAGTGCCCCTCCCTGCCAATCACAAGCCCTGGGGGTAGGGCCCAGCCACCCGTTTCATCCAGCCCTCCACCCTATTCTGACTGTGTGCAAGTCTGTGATGCATCACCAAAATGAATACACAAGCAGTATCAAGTGTCAAAAAAGCCATGAAATATGGCAGGGTGAGAGTTTTGAAATGTGGTCCACCAATGAATAGTCCCCTAAAATATATTTCTAGTATCACAGCTTCCTATGTATTTGGTTACCTCAATGTTCTGGGTTATTTGATTAATTTTATTTACATCATTTTTGTGAGAAAAGGATCGGTACATTTTAATCTATTAATTCTTCTGCATGTTTAAGACATGTTTTTTAATAGGACAGAAAGGCATACAGTTCAAAATAATGTTTAGGAAACACAAACAAAGTTAATAATAAATACTAGGCAACATTAGGAAAACCCATACCAATATAAAAACTATAAATGCACATTCTATCTAGTTATTAGTTCTCTCCATGTTTATTAAGTGCTGTTAAGTATTTCAAAAGAACGTCTTCACACACAGGGACCTAGCAGCGAAGTATTAATAGTGGCTCCTCACCTTGAGGTGTCGGCTCTGCCACTGGCTTCGCCTTCACTTGGATCCCTCAAAACAAAGTGAAGGTTGAGATTTAATGATAAAAGTGAAAAAAATTACCAAGAAAACCTGTATCTAAAATGATTTTAAAATTAACTTGTTGAGCAAATTTCTAGCATGAAAGATCTCTATTACTAGTCAGTCTAATATCACTTATGTTTTTCATCATAACCACACTTGACTATCATTTATTGAGCGTCTACTGGGTATTGTCAGAGAGGACATGCTAAGTGATGGTTTAGGATTTTTACGTAATCTTCCAATTTCCAGCTGTGACTTTAAAGTCATAATTTATCTTTTCACTTTTAGTTCAATCTAAAGTTAAAACTATTTAATATTTATCAGCAGCAAGATTTAACTTCATAATGGTTATTACCCATAACTGGAGTAGTCGCTCAATTCAGAAAAATATAAATTAACCTTGTAGTGAGAAATAAAGCTCAGCATATAAGTATTTCTGAAAATAAATACTAGTTTTTAAATATGCAAGTAACTTATTTCAGAAGTTATGCTAATGATTCATGCACATGATAAAATATTACAGCACACCAAACAGCCTATCCAAGCAGATGAGTCTAAAAACATGAATTCAATCTTAAAAGAAACACTGATCTTACCTGGATATCCACCTGTGAAATAAAACCAGAAAAACTCCACTAACTGTTCTTTTGTTGAATGTAATTTGTCATATTCAAAGGTAATTATCTACACAGGAGTATCAAGTTATAAACCAGCTGAAATATACTGAGATGACTTGTGATAGCAAAACAGTAAATAGCTGGGAAAAATCAACAACTTGAACCCTTAAGTTAACATTTTCTTAATGTTTTAACCATTCCAGAAACATTATTTATGTAAAATGAATGCAACAGGAATAAAATCAGTACCACTTTCCTCATCCCTCAAATTAGTAACAATGTCGTGTATCAGTACAACAAGCTCTAAAACTTCAACTGGTTAAAATATGAATGCCTTATATACTTCTCAGGGTCTTTAACTATAGGAATTTCGTGACAGATGTATTAGGTAAAAACCATTTTCCTATCTGAATTAAAAAGGATAATAAGATGTACTCTCACATTCAAACAGGTTTTCTTAAATTTCTATTTTTAATAACTGGCATCTTCCTTGGGAAGTATAACAAAAGTTCAAAGCTATTTACACAAACCTATTTTTACTACAGCACACTGAAATACAACACATTTTTGAGGAGGCCCAAATGAAGTGTGCAGTTTGAGTTACATGTAGATATACTGATAGATACTGAGGGGCAGTCTTTCAACTGGGCAAGAAAGATAATAATGCTGCTGATTCCTGCTGCTAAGATAAAATTCCTTTAACAGGAAGGGATCTATGTTGCACTGGACTTTTCTACGGCTGGCAGACTGCTGCCCAACTGTAAGCATTAGGAATGAAACACACCTTAGGCCCTACTTCCCTTGCAGCTAACTATTTGCAACTGACTCGTCACATCATTCCCCATATCCTGTTCGTGCCTGCCTGGATGCCACAAAGACATTGACTGGAAGAACTTCTGCTAGTTGGCAATGGTTTCAAATAGTGCATAAGTCAGCTCCAAGCAGCCATGGAGGGAGGCACCTGGGGATAGAGAAGTGCAGCTGGCTGTAACAGCACATGCGGTGTGTGTGGCATGGTTCTCCAATATTTAGAAGTTTAAACAAGCCACATACCTTATATATAATCAGCTGAACTAATCAGGTTATTCCCTATATAAGAACTATGAGGTTTGATATAATCTCCAGTCTATACAATAGGTATACAGAACTCCTTCAAAACAAATCATTCTAAACACTTGGAAATAGAACGTCTACGTCCTCCCCTGATGGATTATTCTAGTGTAAATCACTTTACTTAGAAAGTTCTTTCTTAAGCCCAGAAAACAACTCTTTCATGTGGTCATTCTGGTGTCCAGCTTCTTACTGGCCAAGGAGAACTACTAGCTGGCTTCTTCTTTGTGATAATGGTTTTAAAATACATGAATGATTAACTCTGAACTATTCTGTATCCTTCTTTTCTTAAAGCTTAATAATCCAAATTCCTTTACTTTTTCCCTATAACATCCTATTTTTATCCCCCATCTTTTGAAGGCTTTAGTAGCACATCGACTGAGTTGGTTCCTGAACCTGTGAGGTGTCTTGGCTTGTGAGTTGGGCATGTGCCAGCCCTGCCCCCAGCACATGGGGTGTGGTGTGGATCCCACGGAGGTGTCAGCGTGTCGCTCCATTTCTTCCAGCTTTAGGTAGAGTGAGGTGAGGAAGCCAAAGGGAACACAGAGAAAGGCCGGGCTTGAGCCCAGGACAAGCTTAAGAAGACAAGTGGGAAGGATGATAACTTGACAGTTGAGTTGAGAATATTAAATAAGCCACTGAAAAAGTTATCTAGTTTATCGCCAAGCCTTCAACACCCAAAGCTCAACAGGCTGCAAATGCATAAAGATCAGCTGCATGTCCAGTCTGTCTGTTGCTAAAGAGCTCAGTGGGTTCATCCCTGGGATGGAAATTCATTCTTGCCTGTCTTCCTGCATTAAGTCATCTGAAGCAGAATTAGATGGCCCCACCTTGAGCCACAAAATGCTACCCTTATGGCACTGTTGTGAACACAAATATATTTGTAAAGCCAAAACTGTTCATAGGGTGACAAGTGACCTCAGAGCAGAACTGAGCATTTTTTCTCTTCTCTAACCAAATCTGGAATTAATTAAAATATGTTAAAAGTCAAGACATTAAAAAACCCTATTGGACTTCCCTGGTGGTAAGTGGATAAAAATCCACTTGCCAATGCAAGGGACATGGGCTCAGTCCCCGGCCTGAAATTTCACATGCCTTGGAGCAACTAAGCTGTTGCACCACAACTAACAAGCCCCAACTCTACAGCCCACGAGCCACAGCTATTGAGCCCACTTGCTGCAACTACTGAAGCCCAGGTGCCCTAGAGCCTGTGCTCTGCAACAAGAGAAGCCACTGCAGGGAGAAGCCCGCACACCGCAAAGAAGAGTCTTCCCCGCTAGCCCCAACTAGAGAAAGCCTGCACAAAGGACCCAGCGTAGCAGAAAAAAACACAACACCCTCTAATTTCTGACAAACAACAGCAAACAACCTCCTCCCTCGCTTCTTTCTCTCTGCCCCCTCAAAGCCTCTACTAAATGACATTGTTCAAATGGGGATAAGGGCATGGTGGAACCTGAGAAACTTTCACACTAGCACCCCCCGCAGGCTGGCTCTGAGCACTCTTATTCCCTCAACCTTGTCCTCTCTTTCAGGACCTGTTTCCTTCAGAGCACTTATCAGAATGTTTAATAACTTTCTTTACTTTTTAAACTGTCTTCCACATTATTCATCTACTCATGCGATAAACATCTACTGAATGCTACACCACACGTCAGAGGAAGCATTCACTCTTCGGCAGGAGATTCAGCGTAGAACAGAGCAAACCAACCACAAGCCCCTGTTCTCACAGAGAGTGTCTTCTTAGGAGAGACACATGACAAACAATTAAGTCAAGGAAATCCACTATTTCACGTAGTATCAAGTGCTGTGGAGAAAAATAAAGCAGGAAGAGGGAGTGACAGCCCAGTAAAGACCTGAATGAGGTGTAGAAGCCAGCCACGCAGGTGTCAGGGGAGTACGAAATCCTGAACGGGTATGCCTGGTGCGCTCAAGGACAGTTGGGGGCCCTGAAAGGCTGGCGGGGAAAGGGGAGGAGTGGAGAAGATGGAGTCAGAGCAGGAAAGGGTGGCCAGACTACGGAGGCCACTGGGAGGGCTCTAAATTGTATTCTGAATGAGACAAAAAGCAAGCTGAGGATTTTACATCACGGACTTACATTGCTGAGGACAGAATAGGACAAGGGCAGAAGCTAGGGCACCTGTGAGGAGGTGGAAGACATACAGTGACTGAGACCGTGGAGGCAGTGCTGGGAGGGCTGGACGCCGCTAAATCCTGGAAATGCTGTGAAGACAGCGCCAAAACAACTGCTCACGGAATGACGTGTGGGATGAAGAGAGGAGGAGGAGGCAAGGATAATCCAGGCTCAGGGTCCGCAGTAACCGGAAGGACAGTGTCGCCATGACCTAAAACGGCACAGGCTGAGGGAGGCACAGGTTTGGGGAAGAGAAGCAAGAGCTGAATCCTGGACAGGTTCTGTTGGAGAGTCTATTTCACAACCAGGTGGAAAGGCCGAATAGACAACTGGATACAAGACTGTCCTTCAGAAGAGCGGTCTGGCTTAAAAATATAAACTGAGACTGTTAACATATGATGGAATTTAATGGCATGGGCCTGAATGAGATCACCAAGAGTAAGGAGAACCAGGTAAGACAATGGGTCCAAAAATCACGCCCTGAGGCAGGCAGGTCAGGGAAGGGCAGGGGGACCTAAAAGAACCAGCAAAGAGCCTCAGAAAGGACAGGGGGCCCAAGAAGGCAGAAGGCCAAGGGAGGAAAAGGTTTCAGCAGTATGGGGGGGTCATAAGACAATCAGGAACTGCCAGGAAAGGAGGGGCTGTAGCAACAGCACCTGGATGAGAGCCTGGCCCACGGGAGGTGTCCACCTTTGCTGAACGCCTACATGACAATCTCCATCCTAACTTCCCAATGATGATCTCTAAGGCATGTTCTGGCTCTGACAGCTGGTCCTGACTTCTTGTCCAGTGTTCCTTAGTATGTTTCTCTCTCTGATCTAAATTTTATTGCAAATAGAAATATTTTGCATGATACTTAATGTATAATTAGTAATCAAGCATTAAACTCAAAATCTATTTTCCTTCACTTTAAAATCAATTCTGGCTTAACCATAAGAACAAGTACTGTTTTTAAAAATGGATTTAAATTGCCAAATGCCAACTACTGATAATCTAACTGGTGCCCCACAGAGGGTCACCCAGCACTTTCCACGGTCGTGGTGACTGCTGGGGAGCTTTCAGGTCTTTATCACTGTGGTGTCGTAACCGCCCAAATGGTACAAAATCACTGTCTGATATGGTTAGAAACTGACTTTGCATAAGGGTATTTAAAATTACAAATGCAGCTGCGTGATCTTGGGCAAACCAATCCATGAATAGAGTCTATATACAGTTCCACAAAAAGGGAAGAGACTATAGACACTGCTTCTCTTTTCTACACCCGCTCTCTGAAACCCTAGGAACACTAAAAACATTGAAAATTAAGTATTTAAGTAATATTTTTTATAATAAGTATAATACTTTCTTACCCATAACTTCTTATTTGCTCAAATAGCTACCCAGTATGGAGATTTAACTTCTTCCCTAGTGGGAGCCATCAGGGCCTCGCCCACACGTCTCTTTCCATTCCCAGCTCATTCTGTACTGTGGCCGGTGGCAGACAGTCTGGTCCTTTTGGGGCTGAATCTTGAGGGCACAGATGCTGTCTCTTCATTTTTGAAACTTGCTCAGCACTGAGCACAGAGCTTTGTACATACGGGACTTTCGTGGGCCTTTAGCAGGACCTGATGGTGGACTAACTTACATCAACCTGCACTACGTGTGGCGCTCGTAGAATCACCGGTATTATATACTTACGTTACTTTTTAGAAAGGAGTACAATTTCACAATATTACTGAATTAGATTACTACACTTGTATTCCTTGTGTGTTTACTGTGCTGATGTTAAGATTTTACGATGTTAAATTACATAAGTAATATCTATGACTCCAGCACATTATAGGCTTTCTATAAGTCAGAATAAAAGGGGGACTACATGTGTATGTGTGTCATTAGTAAGCGATTTAAAAGTATTCTTAAGTACCATTTGAAGGACAAATGTAGTCACATTTAATTCCTTTTTCTAAACAGAGGCTTTTAACTAGGGAACATTTTTTGTTAGAACACACATTTTTTTATGTCAAGTTATGTTTCTCCTGCTCTATTTTACAGAATTTTTAAATTCTCATTTTGTTTTTTTTTTTCCTTAAGGAAAAAGACTATGTCCTCCATGATCTTTTTCTTCAAGTTTCTGTAAAAAGAGCATGTCTTAATGAAATGTTATAAACCCATTTTGGAAAAAAATCACTGTAGAGGTGAAAGAAAAAAAAAAAGCAAACATCCGTTACTCCCTAAAGGAAACAAAACTGTGCGTTGGTACTGACCTGCGGACGAATTTGGACGTTATTTTGCTTATTATACCAGTGGACGTGCCCCTCCTGGCGTGCGCGAAGGCCCCCGGCTCGTGAGACGGGGAGGCGGGCGGCCCGTTGTAGGCGGCGCTGCGGCGCTCGCGCAGCTGCTCCCCGTGGAAGGTGCTGCGGCTGGAGCTGCCGCGGGGGAAGCGGGTGCGGTCGGGCGTCGAGGCGCTAATACTGTGAGCAGATGGCGACGCAGCGGGCACGCGCTGGGTTGTGCTGCTGAGACACAGAAGATGCGTTACACAGGGTAACCACGGAGAACAGTTTTGCTGATGCTAAAAACTGTTAGAAAGTTGCCATGGCTACTTTTAATCGGCCCTGTTCTAGTCGTTCTGGTGACAGATGTGATGCATGTGTTCACTGTAATTACTGAGACACTATCATTTCAGACTAAATGCCTTTTATAAAAATTTCGTTACTGAAGATTAAGAAAGTACTGAAGCAATTTCTCCATCTTTTTTTTGATGTTCTTTCTCAAGCCTTCATCAAGCATAGTAGAAAAGCTTTTGCATACCTATATAAAAATAATATGTATGATACATATATTTAAAAAAACCTATTGAATTTTTGCCTAACTAAAAAATTTATGATATTTTGATTCAATTTGTTTGACTTGGTATGAATAGAATGCTAGATTTCTAATTTAAAAAATAGATAACACAACAAGCAACAAACATTTATTGAATAGCAGAAGAAACTATAGTATCTTGTAATAACCTATAATGGAAAATAATTTCAAAATTAATATGTGTATATGGATCACACTAAACTGTGGAAAATTCTGAAAGAGATGGGAATACCAGACCACCTGACCTGCCTCTTGAGAAACCTATAGGCAGTAAGGAAGCAACAGTTAGAACTGGACATGGAACAACAGACTGGTTTCAAACAGGAAAAGGAGTATGTCAAGGCTGTATATTGTCACCCTGCTTATTTAACTTCTATGCAGAGTACATCATGAGAAACGCTGGGCTGGAAGAAGCACAAGCTGGAATCAAGATTGTTGGGAGAAATATCAATAACCTCAGATATGCAGATGGCACCACCCTTATGGCAGAAAGTGAAGACGAATTAAAAAGCCTCTTGAAAGTGAAAGAGGAGAGTGAAAAAGTTGGCTTACAGCTCAACATTCAGAAAACGAAGATCATGGCATCTGGTCCCATCACTTCATGGGAAATAGATGGGGAAACATGGGGAAACAGTGGAAACAGTGTCAGACTTTATTTTTTGGGGCTCTAAAAATCACTGCAGACGGTGATTGCAGCCATGAAATTAAAAGATGGTTACTCCTTGGAAAGTTATGACCAATCTAGATAGCATATTGAAAAGCAGAGACATTACTTTGCCAACAAAGGTCCGTCTAGTCAAGGCTATGGTTTTTCCAGTGGTCATGTATGGATGTGAGAGTTGGACTGTGCAGAAAGCTGAGTGCCGAAGAATTGATGCTTTTGAACTGTGGTGTTGGAGAAGACTCCTGAGAGTCCCTTGGACTATCCAACCAGTCTATCCTAAAGGAGATCAGTCCTGGGTGTTCTTTGGAAGGACTGATGCTAAAGCTGAAACTCCAGTACTTTGGCCACCTCATGCGAAGAGCTGACTCATTGGAAAAGACTCTGATGCTGGGAGGGATTGAGGGCAGGAGGAGAAGGGGACGACAGAGGATGAGATGGCTGGATGGCATCACCGACTTGATGCACATGAGTTTGAGTGAACTCCGGGAGTTGGTGATGGACAGGGAGGCCTGGCGTGCTTTGATTCATGGGGTCGCAAAGAGTCAGACATGACTGAGCGACTGAAATGAACTGAACTGAACTGATGTATAACTGAATCACCTTGCTGTGCACCTGAAACATTTTAAGTCAACTATACTTCAATAAAATATATGTATTAAGAAAAAAAAAATTACTGAAACAGGGATATAAAGACATATATCATATATATATATATATTCCTGATACTGGAATTCAGTATCAGGAATACCAAACAAGGGGCATTGCATGCAATTTTTTGTCCCTCCACTGTTCTCTTAAACCAGTCAGCAATGTGGAACACAAATTTTATTGTTTATCAAAAGGCTTTGAATTGAGGCCTTATTTCCTATTTACAATTCACTCCTTTGTGACAGTAAATGCTACCAGATACCAACAATATGATTAACAAAGCTATCAAACATGTTTTTGAATTTGAGAATTCTTAACATGCAGAAATACCAGAAAATAATTTAGCTTTATAACTGAAAGGGATCTTCGAGATTATTTGTTTCACTGATAGGAAAATTAAAAGTTCTTCTTAAGTACCAGTGACTGGCTGGGGCCAAGAAGATTAATCAGGTCTCAACCCCCAGTCTTGTGGGTTGGAATGTTTCTGTTTGTTTTTAAACCATAAAAATTCATTTTATTTAAATGATAAATTAGGAACAACCCTTTATTTCATGGATGGGTTTAAAACAAAATCCTTGAAGAAAATTCCTCTAGAAAATGACTTAAATTATAAGCAACATTTCTGATAACAGCTGGAGGATGTAGCAAGTTTATGTTACAATTAACTTTACCTCTGCCCTATACACTGAGTCTTTTCAAAAAAGCTCTTAAAATGTGATGGCTATCAGGTATTTTTATATGGTGCTATATTTTTTAAAAACTCTTAATGACAAACGAAATGCAACCAGGATGTTACCCAGGCCTGTAAGCTTCAGAGCTGTCTTTAATGGTTGGCAGTGTGACTTTAATAGGATGGCCGGAAGCGGACATGGACTTCTGGTGGCGGGGTCGTGCTGAGGGCACAGCGGAGGCCACGGCGGAGCCTGCAGAGGACATGCTGCTCGCGGACATCTCTGTAAGGCTTTCAACGTAAGCCGGTTGAGAAGACCATGGAGATATAAAAAGAAAAGCTGTAGTTTACTAAAATTTAAGAATTAGATTTTTAAAAGTCTAATATCTTTCATGACAAACACTTAAATCAACAACAATGGTATTATTACTGACTAACAACAATATTTTTAAAAGTGTACAGGGTGAATTTATCACCACCTTCCATGGAAAAGATTTCACACACTCTTGTTCTCTATATGTGAATCTGATACCTATAACATTATTTTTATGGGTAAAATAATTATGACCAGAGACACCTCACACTTTCCAAAAAAAAAAAAAAGCACAGTTTGGAGTGATGTGTTGATGTGGCTCACTGCGCCCACTATTCAATAAGAATTCATAACTGTAGCAAAAATCCCCTCTCTTGAAACATCATCAAAATGCTTTTAGCTCAGTTTTAGGTTAAACTGCTACAGATTAAAGGAGCTGCAGATTAAGATTTAGTAAAGGGAAAAGAGTAAAATAGAAATCAATTCCTGACAACCTCTCTAGCCTAAAGGCTCTTATGTCCAAGGAAGATTCATTTACCTTTGTATGCCTCATAGTAACGATTACTTTAAGTGCCTATTAACTGAGAGGAAACAAGTGTAAGAATGGTCTGTCAAGTCTACTAAAATGACTAGGGATGGAACTAAACAGAATTTATTACAATAAACTCTGTCATTTTGTGATCTACTGATGAGCAGTCCTTACAACTCACGATGAAAAGAAGTCAAATTTTTTAAATAATAAAACATGATTTATCATTATTTGGAATAAAACACTCTGAGATCTGAGAACAGTGGGGTCTCAATGATCAGTTGAGATGGCCACATTTCTTTAGAGGAAAGGAAACATAGTCTTCTGTATTCATGTATAATGATTCATATATAATTCGTATATAATTCCTGTATTTGTACAGGGTGAGTGGGAAGGGAGAAGGTAAGAAGGAAGCAGCAGAGGTATAATAGAGTAAGAGTCAGGACTTCCCTGGTGATCCAGTGGCTAAAATTCCAAGCTCCCAATGCTGGGATCTCAGGTTCGATCCTTGGTCAGGGAACTAAGATCCCACATGCCACAACTAGGACCCGGTATAGTCAAATAAGTAAATAAAAATAAATACTTTTTATAAAAGAACAAGATTCAAGTAATGAAGATAAGATTGGGACACTGTGATAGGTTTTGCTATAGGGAACTATTTACTATTGGATTTTATTTAGAAAATCGTAGATTAAGAGAGTTACCTCCTATTTTCCCTAAATATTCTTTCATTGCTCCATTCTGCTAAACATGAGGAGGTGCCTTAGGAAGCATGGCTGGCTGCCATCTAACTAGCGATTCTGTTTCCTTTCCTCTTCACATGTTCAGCTACAGGAGTTGTACCAAGAGCACTACTAACGCAAAGCGATGACAACGGCAGTCCTACCTGCATGGTGACAGTTACCTGCTGTCTTTCCCGTTTTGCAACGCTGTGTATCGATCTGTGGTTCTTTCACAGACATACGTATTCCTTCTTGCCATGCTACCTCCAGGATACACATTGTTCTTTAAGGAGGGGAAAAAAAAAGACACACATTAAAAAATTTTAGCTGCAGCTGTGGAAAGTCAAAGAAATGAATTCAAACGGCAAGTAACTCCAGAAAAATCCATGGTGGAATTTTAACTTATCAGAATCTTATATTAATAAGCTCTACCTCCCACCTCTCTCTTGAAGGAGTAAAAGGCAGAGCATGGCAAGTGCCTCACCATATTTTAGCTGACTGTCCTGCAGAAGCAGTTGTTTGGAAGCAACAAAAGAGCTGGGCTTTATTCATGCCTCTGTATGCTGGTGATGGGGGTGGTGCACAGGTAGCTTGAGGGGACATGCACCAGCAACAGCCCTGCACTAAGTGTCACTTAGCTCCACACTAAGTTATCATCCCAAACAGGAACCCTGGGGCCCTGACAGTGGAAGGCCACTCGGAAGCCTGTGGGTGTCCATTCTGCACCTGCTTGGGAAACCCTCATAGCCACTGGCCATGTGAAGAGACCAAAACGTGTGCTGTGCCACCCAGGGGAATATTTCCTCTTTCCAACTACATAGATATACAGTGTTTTCTTTTAACTAATAAATCCCTAATTTTTGAACATGTAATTATTCCTTACTTTGCTTTTAGAGACTACTGAGGAGGTTTAACTGAAGATTAAAATTTAAGAGGAAATTAACTGGAAATTAAAAATTTAGAGGAAAAATCCTGGAAATAATAGAAAGGAGGAAAAAAATCCTGGGAAACTATAAAACTATAAAGAGATTACTAGAAGTCTGTAAAATTATCCCATGGGAACCAAATGTAGCAACTTAAGAATCCATCTTTGATCATTTCACTGTCTTGGCTGAATTGTCACACGAGTAACCTAATTTTAAACAAAAATCTAATGTTGAATAAACTCATTGTTGGATATGCTACCATACCTCCCCTTTAGAGACCTCCTAAATGTTTCTGGCTGTCTTCAGTTAACACTGCTTTCCTTCTCAAAGTGTGACAGGTGAAGCACTTCTTCAAAACTCAGCCTTCTGAGTCTGTGCTGCCACAGGCTCCTTCCCTGGGCTTGTCCCTTTCATGCCATTGATGCTAATACTAAGTGGCCACGAGAAAAATTTCTCAATCAGAATCTTTTGGCTTATGTTAAAAAAAAATAAGTGTGGCATAGTAAATCTGAATTTAAGCCAATGCCTTCTTTAAATGAAAAAAATTGTGCTCTGGACACCCACTATGCACGTGACCACTAGTGATTCTGAGGAAGCAAGTGTGCTGGTATATAACAGGACATAAATGTGGGGAAACAACAGTGAACAATGCAAGGCAGCATTTAACTAAGAGCTACATAATGTGGTCCGGTGATCAGAAAGGCTGATAAGGTAATTTTAGAGTATTCAGTTACAGGAGGCTCCAGGCGGAAGGCAGGACTCGAGATGATCTACAGAAATGCGATTTTCATAATGTGAGGAGGAACTTTAAGCAAGAGCACCACATAGAGACGGGTGGAAATCGCTGAGTATATTTATGGAAAATGAGACCAAGCTGAGTTGAAATGACAGGTACACAGCAGAACAGCATGCAATAAAAGGTGAAATTATTTCTTTCTGTTATATGATGTGATGACACTCTGGCAACCGTCTTCTAGTTGATATGTAAGTAAGAGGAAGTGATTTATCTGAAAAACTGCTTATAAAAATATATTAAACCCTATTGTAGTTACATCATTTCCAAACAGATCAGCTGGAATGTAAGTGGCTATATCCATTAATTCTTAAAGTGGTTATATATAGCTATTTCATAGACCAAAGGTAATGATCACACCACATATTTTTAAAACATATGGTTTCCATTACATGTATAAAACAATAGGTACTGGGGAGTTTAACCCATTTACAATTACGATTATGTTAGGCTTTCTGGTACCTTATTTCATGTTTCTATTTAAATCGCTTTTTTCTTTTTTCTCTCCTTCCCTACTTTCCATAAGCTAAATCACTTTTTTTTTCTTCTATTGGCTTAAAAGTTATACATTTTTTGTTCTTATATTTTTTGTCCTTATGTTTCTGAACTCATTTTTGCTTACTGCTACAGGTGTCCCTTGTTATTCAATGGGGATTAGCTCCAGGACCCTTGCAGATTCCATGATCTGTGGAAGCTCAAGTCTTTCATATAAAATGACTGAGTATAGTCAGCCCTCTGTGTATCCACAGGTCCCCTGTCCACAGATTCAACCAGTCACAGATGGAAATCAAGGGCTGACTGTACTGATTTCCTAAACCTCCCTCCCATCTTCCCTTTTAAGGCATATGCTTTTTCCTTTAATTTCTATCCCTATCTTCACTTCCTGGTATTGTCCAAAATTTTGATTCTGAATTTTCATTATTGTTTTCTTCTTTTTTGTGTATGTTATCACGATACATACTGTAATAAGTTAGCCGATTGCTTTCAACTTCCATATATTTTACAGAGTATTGTAGATACCTTTCTCTTCCTATAAGAATACTTGCTCAGACAGCAATGTTTTCAAGTGGGTCATTGTATCACAAGAGTTGAAATACTTTAGTCATGAGAATATTCTTCTTTACATATGGGGTTGCAAAGAGTCAGACACGACTGAGCAACTGAACTGAAATGACTGACATTTATATGACAGTTTGGTTGGGTATAAAATTCTGGGTTCAATGTGCTTTTGATACTTTAGAAAAAAAAATATTTTTTATCCATTTATCTCCTGCATCCATGTTGAGAAATCTGATGTCAGTGTGCATCTTGTTCCTTTTTAGGTCACCTCCTGTCTCATTCTGAAACCTTTAAAGTTTTTCCTCTTTGTTTTTGGTATCCATATATCCCACTTTAATGAGCCCAGGAATAAGTTTTCCTTCTGTCTTCTGTATGCCTTTTGAGTCCTTTTAATATGAAGTTTTCCATCACTTTTTTTAGTTATTATTTCTTCAAATATTTCTTCCCCTTCATTTTGCCCCTTTTCCTTTCTAAACTCACACCTCCTAAATGATACTAATTCTACTTCTATCCTTTGTACATCTTGGCTTTCCTTTATATTTTCTCTTCATTCTTTGCTGCTAAGGTAAGATCTTAAGGTAGATGTCTCAATCTATCTTCCAGCTCTCATTATCTAATTTCTATAGTTTTCTGTTTTAAGTAGATAATGTGAATTAACTCTGTAAATTAATTATTGCTATAGTCTGCCTTCACTGAACAGCTTATTTGTAAACGTAAAATTAAATGCACCAATGAAATATACTATCAAGTAAATATTACAAACATGAAAACTGAGGCAGGAAAGTTTAATGTACTTTCCTTGTGATAAGGTAAATGTTATTTAAAGAATTCATATTTTTTCGTTCTTAAACTACATTTATTAGAAGCTTGGCCCCCTTTGCATGTTCTTTAAATGTATGATTCACTTTAAATTTTGAAACTTGAAAAAAAATTTTAACCTTTAAATAAAAAATTTCAACAATAAATAACTACAGCATATTGCAATATGCCAGAATAATTACTCACACTTGGAATAGTTGAAGACTTTTTTCTTTCTGGCCCTACAAGAGGGCTTGCAGTCATTTCACTTTTTGATCCAACTGTTGTGCTGCCAAGTTTACGAGCCACATCTTTGTCCCAATCCTCTTTCTGTTCACTTTCCACGCTGTTAGCCTGAGGCCTTTTGGTGTATGATACAGCAGGAGGAATGGATGGACCAGCTGTAATTTTTAAAAAAGCAAAATTAACTGAAAAACAACTGACATATTTTCTTCTCACAAACAGAAACTTTTGTATTAAAAATAATCTTTGTTTGCATACTTTACACTTTGAGCTAAGATTAAACTTGATTACAAAAATTAGGTCAGCCCCTGAAAACAGGATTATATTAATCATTCAGTAATATAAATCTGTGATAACTGGGGATGACACAAGGACATAAACAAGTGAACTGTATAATGCTTAACAAAAAACGCAAGTTTGGGCAGACTTGGTTTGTCTTTGCACTTATTTGACTCTCCCCCACCATGATCACTAAAGCGTCGTTGCTTCTGGTTTGCCGAGATGCTCCGCTGGACCTTCAGGTGAGCAGGGGACTGCAGGGTGCTGTTGTTTAAGTCACTGCTGGGCCGGGACCTCTGACACAAGTTTCCACTGGATAACGATTCACCCCCTTCAAACTATATGAAGAAGAAAGACGACCAGCATTTTAAAACAAAACAAGTTCATAGAAACAAAATACACTCTTGATTTTCCAATTTATTCCAAGTCATACAAGGAGCAATCAGAAATAAGAAAATAAAGTTTGGATACAGAACTGAAACTTGGCAAACAGGAAGGGAGAGGACCAGCTAGAACATCCTTCCACAAGAACATGTCATCTTCTGTTATCTTGATCAATGGCTTTGGGTCCTTCTGGGTCCAAATAACAGCTACCAATTCTTGAATGGTTATTATATACTAGCTGCCATGCTGGAGGACTTCCCTGGTGGACTTCCCTGTAGGCTGTAGGGTCTGCCTACAATACGGGAGACTGGGCTCGATCCCTGGGTCGGGAAGATCCCCTGGAGAAGGAAATGGCAACCCACTCCAGTACTCTTGCCTGGAGGAGCCTGGTAGGCTACAGTCCATGCTGTCGCAAAGAGTCGGACACGACTGAGTGACTTCACTCAGCTGCCATGCTAAAGTTTCTGTATGTGTTACTTTCTTTAATCATTACAGCAAGCCTATGATCTATTAACCTGCACTTTTTAGATGTAAAAATTGAGGTTAAGAGATTCAAGAGACATCTTTGGGATTCAAACTCAGGTATAGTTGGGATTCAAACTTAGGGTGAAATCTAAAATTTTTACTTCATACACACATATATTTTTTGTTTTGTTTGGCTTTCTCCACCACATTCACAGAACAAAAAATGTGGTTTATTGGCTGTGACTCAGAAATTTCTTAGAACTAAGCATGGTAAACTGGGGATTGATACACTATCCTTCTCTCTATAACACCAAAGTATTTTGTTGCCAGTAACTTCTGACTGAATCACTGGCTTTCCAATGGGAAATCTAATATGCAAAGCTGCTAATGATAAAGAGCAGAGTAATACTGATAATGAAAATTTTAAAAGACGACAGCTAACACAAAGGACATAGTAATGTGCCAGAAAGTGTTCTGAGGACTTGAGAAGTATTAATTCATCTAAACTCTTTCAGTGATGCTAAGACACAGGTACCATTCAGTTCAGTCGCTCAGTCGTGTCTGACTCTGTGTGACCCCATGAACTGCAGCACGCCAGGCCTCCCTGTCCATCACCAACTCCCGGAGTCCACCCAAACCCATGTCCTTTGAAACGGTGATGCCATCCAACCATCTCATCCTCTGTCGTCCCCTTCTCCTCCTGCCTTCAATCTTTCCCAGCATCAGGGTCTTTTCAAATGAGTCAGCTCTTTGCATTAGGTGGCCAAAGTACTGGAGTTTCAACTTCAGCATCAGTCCTACCAATGAACACCCAGGACTGATCTCCTTTAGGATGCCATTACATCCTCATTTTATAGACCAGGAAACTGAAGCACAGAGAAATTAAGTAAATTGCCTAAGTCACACAGCTTGATAGTGGCTGTGCTAGGGTAGGAGATGGGTAGGAGTTCAAACCCAATGACCCTGGTTCCAAAGCTAAGGCTCTTGCTACTTATAGTAGGTTTACTAATTTATATCAATGCAATTCAAACTTCATTTTAATTCATGCACGGGCTAGGTTGTATGCTTATAAAACTTACATTAATAGGAAAATTAAAGATCTCAGGAGTAAAATCTAAAATCCAAGTAAAAACAGGTTGAAGTCTTTAGAAATAATTATTTATATTTCCCACTTCTTAAAATTCTCTTGGCTTGGCTTCTCTGACACCACTGCCTCAGCTCTTAGCATTTCTACTGAAGATCCCTTTCCTCTGCTGTAACAGTACCTACCTGAGAGGATTAGATGAATTTAAAAAGTCAAGTCCTTAAAACAGTTCCTGGCACATTACTAAGTGGTCCTCTGATGACAACTCACAAATCTATTAATGCTATTCAACTCATTCCCTTCAGATCCAGATCTTTATATCCAAATGACTACTGAACAGCTCCAACCAACAGGAAGTTCAAATTCAACCACCCCGAACTGAACAAGCCTCCCATCTTCCCCCTGAGATTCACTCTTTTCCTATCTTGACAAATACGTCTAACAAAACCAGTCACCTACACTACAAGTCTCAGGGTCCCTTCTCTCTCATTTCCAACAGGTTATCAAACACTGTAAATTCTGCCTTGGCTTGCTGTGGGTGTCTGTCCTCTTACATCCCAGAGTTTCCTGTGCAACCTCTCCTCAGAGCATATCCCACACCGTACCACACTATGGACTGATTCCCTCCCCTCCACACTGAGAGCAACCAGAGATCACAGACCTTCTAATCTTTCTATTCCAGTATGTGGCATAATTTCTGGAACGGAGCAGGTACAATAAATATCAGCTGAATGTACTGATTCACTAATAGTTACTATCTACTTATAAATAATTTAATCCTATTCTACAAAATGCCTCCCACCAACTGTCAAAGCTCTGGGCTATTCTTGATTCTCAATTTATACCTTTATATTTGCTGACCCAAAGGATCATTTGCTTTTATGGTTCAATAACCACTGGCATAGTGACTTCTTTACTCTCTCTCTCCCTAAGATAGATCTCGACTGGTCCTGAGACTTCCCGATTGATGTATAAAAACACTTGACCCACTACAAGGCAAAACATATCACAAGATGACTTTTTCCTGGGTTCCCACCTATATTTCATTTTAAATGCTGTATGTCCCTTTGTTTCAGTTACTGTGTATTCTGTGCACCTGGAATAACCATGTTGCCTTTGGAAGGGCTCTTGCATTTGGGGGATGCTGTTCTCAAGGACCTGACTGAACGGGGCCTCTCAGAGCTAAGCAAGATACTATGCCTACTCTTTCGAAACAATCTCTTCGTGTTTAGAAATAAGATTAGTTCATAACTTAGCACTGTGAATTTTGAATTCTAATAGATAAGATTGTTAGTGTTTTTATATTTTTTTCATACCACCTAGAATATATTTGCTGATATTATATCTATGCTTAAGCTGTAACTTAGCTTAAAAAATAATTCACATTAATGTGAAAAGGTGAAAAACTTACTTCAGGTGGTTTTCTACCTAAAAGAATATAAGTAGCCATGACTTCATCATATTTCTGATTTATTAAGGCATCATTTATCTCATCTCGTACAAAACCCATGGTGATCATGATATCTAGAAATAAAAAACAAAATGCAAAATTTCGAAAAACAAGTTTTAGTAAACAAACCAACAAAAATGGGCAAGTTTGTCCACATTAGATATGAAAACTAAGTTCTAACATTTTAAAGTGTAACTATAATATAAAAACTTCTGGACTACTAATATACAGACTCTGTGTAGTTAGATACTGCACATCCCCAATTTTTCAGGCAGAAACACTCTCATGAGCCAATATACTCCCGAGCCTACTCCATTTCTCTCTGCCTAGCACATTACTGAGCTGAGTTCCTTTGTCCAGATAGACATACTATCTGTCTGTGACATACACAGAATATCTTCTCTCTCTTGCAACACATACTCAGCCACTCATGGAGCAGTTTCTCTCATTGCTTGACAAATTTGTTTTCTGAACTGTAGGCAGGTTGATTCTTTGGAAGGCTTGAATTCCACAGTTCTGATCAGATTTCTAACTCCCTCAAATGCTCCTCCTTTGCCATTTTGCCCTCAAGCAAGACAGGAGCATGGCTGAGGTGACTCAGTTATGAGTTTCTGATGGCTTTGAGAAGGAAGAGGGAGGAGGTTCGAAGCGGACACTGACTGGGTGTGGAGGATGGACCCTGCTGAGTTAGTGGAAACCAAGAGGGGACCAAAGTGCTCCTCCTGCTAACTCAGTGCCTCTGTATTTTTGGTTAAAATACGTGCTATATTTTGCTGACATTTATCAGTCTGAACAGTGCTGATTCTTAAATCAGTCATTCCTCTTGTTAGGAACTGTTGAAAGAAAAGAATGAGGCTTATTTACATTGTTTCCATTTTTATATCACTGTTGCCAACAAATGTTTTAGATTATAATGTATGAGAACAAACTAAGGAACTTGAATTTTTCAATGTTTAGCATATATCTGCAGAAAGAAAAGATGACAACGTAAGCTTTTTTCAAATAAAAACTCCTTCCCATTTACATTTGAAACGCAATTTTGGTAGACTAAAGGACTCTGACTTTTAGCCTAGGGAGGACAGCACCTCTCACAATACTTAAATGCTTACCTATTCTTTTTGTGTCATTGAAATCTGGTTCAGGCTCAGCATATGGCTTTAGTTCTTCTTCTTCATGACCAACATTCATCCACCGATCTTTCATTATTTGCTAGGAAATAAACTCTACATTATGTTTGGCCAATCAGGACATTCAACCACTTATATTAGCTCATATTTTAGTAAATGTGAAATTTGCTAGTTTGATCAACAAGAATCATGTGACATTTTCAAACTAAAGTTACTGTTTCTAGTTTAATTAGCAGGCCAACAGAAGGTATAGGCCTGAGACATACTTGTATTAATGTATCTTATGACAACTATACCCATCATCCTGCACACTCACCAAATGAACTGACTCAAAATACACTGCCTGCTGCCTATGTTCCTCTAAAAGGAGTATTTTCACATTTGAAAATTTTAACATAAAAACCTACGGATTTTAACTTCTGCTTTGTATTTTTATAGTTAAGAATAATGAAGAGATTTTTCTCCTGGTCTTCTACCAAATATCTACCGTGCTGATTTTAAAATCATCTGCTATATTTTAAAATCCTCACTAAAACATTAGGAAAGAAGAGATCATAGGAGATGGAAATCAGGGTTAGTCAATGATGATAGCTTAGAGAATATGGGAAGAAAGGACAGTTAAGATTTAAACCTAGAACTAGGAATTATTAAGAATCAGTGTGAAAACAGGCACTGGTGTGCATTACCAGAGTCAAATTTAAGCCAACACTCAAACAACAGTCACCCCTGGGCTGTTAAAAAGCAACCTGGGAGAGGCAGTCTATGGAACGAGGAAACTATTGGCAAACTATATATCACATAAGGGGTTAATACTCAGAATATATAAACAACTTCTACAACTCAATAACAACAAAAAATTGCACAAAATAAAAAATGGGCAAAGGACCTGTATAGGTATATCTCCAAAGAATATATATAAGTAGCCAATAAGCATGTGATAAGAGGCTCAACATTACTGATCATCAGGGGAATCAAAATCACAGTGAGATATCACCTCATATCTGTTAGGATGACAACTGTCAAAAAAAAAAAAAGAAAAAAAAAGAAAATAACAAGTGTTGGTGAGAATATGAAGAAACTGAAACTGTTGTGCACTGTTGGTGTGACTGTAAAATGGTATTGTTACTATGGTAAATAGTATGGAGGCTCCTTAATATACTAAAAACGGAACAACTATCTGACCCAGCAATCCCACTTCTAGGTATATATCCAAAGTAACTGAAAACAGGATCTTGAAGAGCTATTTCATACCCATGTTCATTGCAACATTATTCACAACAGCCAAGATGTAGAAAGAGTCTAAATGTCTGATGGATGGATAAAGAAAATGAGATATGCACATACAGTGAAGTGTTACCCTTAGAAAAAAAGGACCTCTGAGGACACTGTTAAGAAAAATTAGCCAATCACAGGAAAACAAACACTGGATGATTCTACTTATATAAAGGATCCTTTAAGTAGATCCTTTATATAAGTAGAATCATGTTTTATTTAAAGGATTTTAATCCTTTATTTAAAGGATCTACTTATATAAAGGATGGTTTTAAATAAAACTCATAGAAACAGGAAGTAGAATGCTGTCTGCCTGCGTTAGGAGGAAGGAGCAATAGGGAGCTATTGTTCAATGGCCAATACACTGCACTAGACCAGGTGAACAAACTAATCCATTTCAGATTTCATTTCAGATACCTCAACACAAGAAACAAGAGGACAAACAAGACTCCGAAACTGAAGAAAGTTTACTTTAGCCATCACTGCCAGTGAACGGAGACGACTACTTGCTGAGAAACTCTAGCAAAATAATGGACACAGAATTATGAAGAATTAAACAAATTAAAAAAAAAAAAACCCCTACACAGAGGTCCACACATTAAAAGACTATGGACTTTAGATTGGCCAGATGAAAATAATATTTCTTAAATCGTTTTAGCCTTTGTAAAGTATACCCCATATGCATCCGAATTTGTACTCAGAAATTTTCATTTCAAAAATGGTTTTTATTATTGTTTTTTTGCTTTACTACCACTTGTACTAGGCAGACACAAGCAAGATTTTTAAAATTATCTTAGCTGAAAAAAATGTTAAAAGTAGAAAAATACTTCTTGAGGACTAAAAATGACAGAGAAAAAGCAGTAAGGAAGCGCTTTGCTTTAGGCTCAAACTGTTATTATTTTAAACATTTTGGTTAAGGGCTGGAAAAATTAAAGAAAATATACAAAGATGAGACAGCAGAAGAGTTTTTCATCTTCTTTCTAAAAAAAAAATTCAGACATACCAATATTCTAATAAATAGGGGAAAAAAAGTATACAGCATGAAACACAAATTCTTTTAAAATCATGTGTGATCCTGTCTCTCCCATTATGATCCCAATTAGGAAGAGCTGAAAGCATTCATATACACAGCCTAAGAAAGCTATATAACTATTTAGATCTAGAAACAATCAAAGGTCAAGCAAGGATAATATGAAATCAATTTCATTAATCTTGTTCTCATGGAGGATTAAGGCACATAACTTATAAGGCCCTAAGAAATACATAGTCACATCTAAGAAGCAACAGGAAGGTGTGTAAGTTAAATAAGAAGTTTAATAAGACAATAAGCAGATTATTTGAATCAAGATTCTTTAAATCAAATTTTAATATTAGCAAATTATATAGTCAGGAAAGACTAGCGTTTACTCAGTAATTCACGATACTCAAATAACACTGAAAAATAATACATCAAGTTCCATTTAAAAAAAAAATGGGAATTGGGAAATATTTCATATCAAAATGTACAAAGTTGATATAAGTCTATAAAGCTGATTAACCAGACTCCCTCAGTCAAGCAGTTAAAGGGATACAGAGAGCTTAGACATGAAGAAGCACCCTTAACCTATTCATTAAAAACACTGAGTATCATCTCTAATGAAAGAAACACAAATTAAGGTGATTATGACTGTATTACTACCATAAAGACACCAATTACTAGAAATTATTCTATCCAATACAGAAACAAGCTGTGGGGAACAGATACCCTCAAGTGCTTTAGGTCACATGCAATCTTTTGGCAATGCTACACAGGACCTAGCAAACTGCTTATTACCTTCTGACTCAGAAACTATGGGCATAGAGTATTTATCTAAGCATATATCCCGAAGGAAAAAAGTTTATCACATTAATTTTAGCAAAAACAATGAAAACAGTTCAAATATGCAACAAACAAGAAAACAGTTTAACTTTGATACATAAAGGGAAGGAGATCATTCTCATGATAAAGCAAAGAGTACAAACTATAAACGTTTAAGTTAAAAAAAAAAAAGAAGGCAATATGACATGAAAACATTACTGTATAAAAATTTGTTTACATACTGCAGACTGGTGTTTTGAAAATGGCTGTTTTTAAAAGTTCATAGATCTATTTTAATTGCAAAGTTGACAATAAAGTTCATCTGAAAATAAAAGTGAAGACTAATACAATTTTTAACATCATTGTTATTTCTAAGGGAGTTTCTTAGGATTTGGGAAAAGAAATCTTTTATTTAAATTGGTATCAGGTTTCTCTGGAAAGTCAGTTCTGGGAATTGTGAAACAGAACAGCCTTTGTATAGTGATATCTGCAATATTATGGTAGCATTTCCAATGTAGACTCATGGTTCCATAGCTGGAAAATGCAGTTTTGATAAGCTGAAACAGGAGGTTTCAGACTATACTCAAATACATCAAGTTGAACTTCTGATGAGCAAATGTTTTCATAATAATAATTTGGATTTTTAATTCTACTCAGAGAATTCTAATACTGTAATCCTTCACATTTTAATGTTAAGGATAAAAGAGTTAAATATTTGGCCATTACTGTAAATGAATCATCGTTAAGACACCAAGTACATCTTATCAACTGTACACAGAGATTTTAACATCTATTCCCCTTAAATAATTTTTGTTGGTCTTTTTGCTCTGCTGATTAGCTGAGCTGATGCCTCAACTCTGGAGATTTTTTTTATTAAGTGACATGCATATAAATTTGACTCCAGTGATAAAAATGGGTCACAAAGCAGGATTAAGAGAAGTTTTTTGTCCCTATAAAATTTTAGAACTGATGAGTGTCCACAATTTTAACTATTTCACTTAATTTTCTATTATAATGGTTGAAAGTAAGTTTAGAAGAGCAGTAATATGAAAGTGGGCTTTTTTACTGCATAGATTTATCTATTAAAACATTATTAACATGTTGCTTGACCCCCAAAGGAAAAAAAAAAAAAACAGAAAAAAATTATAGGAAGGAACTAATCACATTTAAACAAATAATTCAGTAAAAAACATCTGATGACTGATTCACTGATATAAAGCATTTAACTTCCCAGTGGAAGCCACCATCCCTTAACTTCCATCCAAACATACTGTATCTTTCAGTGAAAAGTACTGTGGTAATAAAGTTACAAAGCCCAAACTAACCTGAGAGCTCTGTACACACGGATGGCTCACTATAAGGCTGTCTCCTAACCAGCATGGAGTCCGTGTCAGAAAGCCCCATTGCTACACTAAAAAAGTACAGTTTAAATGAGGTTAATTCTCTGAATTTTCTACCCTATCTATTAAGGCAAATAAATGAAGACAAAAAAGTACTAGAGAACAATACATGCTGAATCTCTGAAATTACTTTAGTACAGGTGAAAATATTCTTGAAAACAGATGGGCAAAATACTTAATAAGTTGTTCAGATTACAGCACCAGAAGGAGAAAATATTAGATCTTTTTGGTTACATGAGCCTCTGACATCAGTGGGTGCAACATACTTAATACTTTTATAATAGCACCTACTATTATAAATATCTCACATATATGGAATGTATTAGGCAACAAAACAGTGTGGTAAGAAATGAAATACCTGTTTCCAACATGCTCTAGTTATTAAATATATCAAATTTTTCGTACTGATGTTGAGAGGGTTATACTGAATATTTTACTATCAGATACAGTCATGGAGTATTCACTGGATTCAAATTTCACTATCTTCTTTCATCCTTGAAATATTTGTACTTCCTAAATACAAGGTTAGGTTTTCCTTCTTCTTCAACTACGTCAATCTTATCCCTATTTTGATGTTGTTCGAATACTTCATTGCAGGATGAAGAAGAAATGAGAATCTCTAGAGAAACCCACTGCACAACTTTTGAGTAGTGAAAGCATCATGTGACTTTCTCTAGCTTGAACAAAAGACAAATGAGATGATCCGGCAATTTTACTAAAAACACACGGGTCACTTCCTCGAATATTTTAATTGTCAAACTTTAAATATAGGGTGGAAAAAATTACTTACTTCTAAGCTGCCTCTCTTAATTGGATTCAGCACTAATAATTTCTTCAAAAGGTTTTCACAGTCTGTGGACATATAGAAGGGAATACGGTACTTCCCTCGTAAGACCCGCTCCCGCAGTTCCTTAGAAAGAAAAAGAAAGCCTTTACTGCTGGCTGATGAAATCAAGGTGATTGGGGATAGAACATTAATATCGAATTTAGCCAATACCTTTAAATTCTGGCCGTCAAAAGGCAAGGAGCCACTGACTAACGTGTAGAGAATGACGCCGAGGCTCCACACGTCCACTTCAGGCCCATCATACTTCTTCCCTTGGAAAAGCTCAGGAGCGGCATAAGGTGGGCTTCCACAAAATGTGTCCAACTTGTTCCCGACTGTAAATTCATTACTAAAACCAAAGTCAGCAATTTTAATATTCATATCAGCATCAAGGAGAAGGTTTTCAGCCTAAGAAGAAAATAATAAAAAGGACAATGTAAAGAGCCTACATAAAATAAAATGTTCATTATAATTGTTCAGATCTTAAACATGTATTCTTGTCTCTCTTTTTAAGATTATGTGAATTTTTTATTATTTAAAAACTTTTCCAAGCTTCAATGAGGTATGATTGACAAATAAAAATTGAATATATTTAGGCTTTACAGCATTACTTTTTAAAAGGGTATACAAAGCAATAATTTAATAAACCTAAACATTGTGAAATGATTACCATAATCTAGTTAATTAACACATCTATTTTCTCACAGTTACTTTTTAAAAATTTGTTATTAATTCTTATTGGAGTTTAGTTGCTTTACAGTTCTGTGTTAGCTTCTGCTGTACAGCAAAGTGAATCATTTATACGCATACATATATCTGCTCTTTTCTGGATTTCTGTCCCATTTAGGTCAGCACAGCACACTGAGTAGGGTTCTCTGTGCTATATAGTAGGTTCTCTTTAGTTATCTATTTTACACATAATAGTGTATATATGTCGGTCTCAATCGCCTAATTTCTTGTCTTACATTTTTAATATAACATCAAACTGAGAAGCCCAGTAGAGTACTTCAATATCTAACTGTTCAGAATTACATCTATATAGGACTGAATTTTAACACTATCATTTCATGGCAATCAGATGGTGTATAAACATGGAACAGTGACAGACTTTATTTTCCTGGACTGCAAACACTGCAGATGGTGACTGCAGCCATGAAAGTAAAACGCACCTGGAAGAAAAGCTATGACAAACCTAGAGAGTGTATTAAAAAGCAGAGACGTCACTTTGCCAATAAAGGTCCATATAATCAAAGCTATGGTTTTTCCAGTAATCTTGGACGTGAGATTTGGACCACAGAGAAGGCTGAGTGCTGAAGAACTGATGCTTTCAAACTGTGGTGCTGGAGAAGACTCTTGAGAGTCCCTTGGACTGCAAGGAGATCCAACCAGTCAATCCTAAAGGAAATCAACCCTGAATATTCACTGGAAGGACTGATGCTAAAGCTGAAATTCCAATACTTTGGCCACCTGACCCAAAGAACTGACTCACTGGAAAAGACCCTGATGCTTGAAAGACTGAAGACAGGAGGAGAAGGGGACGACAGAGGATGAGATGGTTGAATAGCATCGCTGACTCTGATGGTCATGAGTTTGAGTAAGCTCCAGGAGTTGGTGATGGACAAGAAGCCTGGCATGCTGCAGTTCATGGGGTTGCAAAGAGTCAGACAGGACTGAACGACTGAACAACAACGACAAAGACTGAATTTTAGCACTCTATAGGAAGGTTTTATTTATATGCATATATGTAACTGTTTGGGCTTCACAGGTATTGCTAGTTGTAAAGAATCCACTTGCCAATGTAGGAGATGTAAGAGACGCAGGTTCAATCCCTGGGTCGGGAAGATCCCCTGGAGGAGGGCATCTGGTCCCGTCACTTCATGGCAAATAGATGGGGAAACAGTGGCTGACTTTATTTTTCTGGGCTCCAAAATCACTGCAGATGGTGACTGCAGCCATGAAATTAAAAGACGCTTACTCCTTGGAAGGAAAGTTATGACCAACCTAGCTAACATATTCAAAAGCAGAGACATTACTTTGCCAACAAAGGTCCATCTAGTCAAGGCTATGGTTTTTCCAGTGGTCATGTATGGATGTGAGAGTTGAACTATAAAGAAAGCTGAGCACCAAAGAATTGATGCTTTTGAACTGTGGTGTTGGAGAAGACTCTTGAGAGTCCCTTGGACTGCAAGGAGATCCAACCAGTCCATCCTAAAGGAGATCAGTCCTGGGTGTTCATTGGTAGGACTGATGCTGAAGCTGAAACTCCAATACTTGGCCACCTGATGCAAAGAGCTGACTCACTGGAAAAGACCCTGATGCTGGGAAAGATTGAGGGCAGGAGGAGAAGGGGATGACAGAGGATGAGATGGTAGGATGGCATCACCGATTCAAAGGACATGGATTTGGGTGAACTCTGGGAGTTGGTGATGGACAGGGAGGCCTGGCGTGCTGCAATTCATGGGGTCGCAAAGAGTCGGACACGACTGAGCGAGTGAACTGAACTGAACATGATAATTTGATATACATACACACAGTGAAATGATTACTAAAGTTAATTAACATATTTTCTCACATTTACCTTTTTTTTGGGTATTAATGATGGGAACACCTGAAATCTACTCTCTAAGCAAACTTCCAGTACTTAATACAGTATTACTAACTTTTGGGGGGTGGGGCCATACTGCACGGCATGTGAGATCTTAGTTCCCTGACTAGGCATCCAACCTGTGCCCCTCGCATTGGAACCTTGGAGTTTTAACCACTGGACCACCAAGGAAGTTACCAATTATTAAGTTTTTGGATTATATATCAAAAGCTCAGGCAACCAAAGCAAACATAAACAAGTGAGACTATATCAAACTAAAAAGCTTCTGCACAGCAAAGGAAACCATCAACAAAATGAAAAGAAAACATACAGAATGGGAGAAAATATTTGCAAACCACATATCTGAAAGGGGTTAATATTTAAAATATGTAAGAAACTCATGTGACTCAATAACCAAAAAACCAAACCACCAGATTAAAAAATTGGCAAAACATCTACATAGACATTTTACCAAAGAAGACATACAAACAGTCAACAGGTATATGAAAAGTTGCTCAACATCACTAATCATCAGAGAAATGCAAATCAAAATGCAAATCAAAACAATGAGGTATTATCTCACAACTTGATAGCTATATGAAAAAAATAAAAGATAAGTGTCATCAATAATGTGAGGAACTAGAACACTGTGTTCTGCTGGGAGGGCTGTAAATCGGTAAAGCCATTCTACAAAACAGTACAGAGGTTCTTCAAAAGCTGAAACTAGAACTACCCCATGATCCAGCCATCTGCCTTCTCAGTCTACCTAAAGAAAATGAAATCAGTTCCTCCAAGAGGTATCTGCCCTCCCATGTTCATTGCCACCATCATTTCTTGACTAACACACATAACTTAGTCTTAAGTATGCTGCTGCTGCTGCTGCTGCTGCTAAGTCGCTTCAGTCGTGTCCGACTCTGTGCGACCCCATAGACGGCCTCCTACCAGGCTCCTCTGTCTCTGGGATTCTCCAGGCAAGAACACTGGAGTGGGTTGCCATTTCCCTCTCCAATGCATGAAAGTGAAAAGTGAAAGTGAAGTCGCTCAGTCGTGTCCGACTCTTAGCGACCTCATGGACCGCAGCCTACCAGGCTCCTCTGTCCATGGGATTTTCCAGGCAAGAGTACTGGAGTGGGATGCCATTCACATGCATTTGATATTCCTAGTAGTAATAGTGTTAGTCGCTTAGTTGTGTCCAACTCTTTTGAGACTGCGTGCACTGTAGTCTGCCAAAGTCCTCTGTCCATGGGATTCTGGACAAGAATACTGGAGCAGGTAGTCACTGCCTTCTCCAGGTGATCTTCCCAAATGAGGGATCACACTCAGGTCCTCCTGCATTGCAGGTGTATTCTTTACCAACTGAGCCAACAGGGATTCATAAAAACATTAAAATTTTCCTAATATTCTCTGAATTCCAATGTAACGATGAGCACTGGCTCTAACATCAGACAAACCTGGATTTGTACCCTGACCTTGCTTCTGATGGAATGGGGCCTCTGGCATTTTTAATTAGGGACAAAGTTACATATTTATGTATTAAGAGAAGCTAATTAACAGAATCAAATCCTCTTACCCTTTAATGCTAGATAACCTCTCATTCACATTTTCTTCATTTGCTCAGTGAAAATACTTTAAGAAAATATTCCTATGATTTATGTCAGAGTGTTTTGCCTTGGTTCTCTTCTAGGAGTTTTATGGTGTCATGCCTTGTATTTAGATCTTTAAACCATTTGGAGTTTGTATTTGTATACGGTGTGAGACAGTGGTCTAATTTCACTGACTTAAATGTAGCTGTCAAGCTTTCCCAACACCACTTGATGAAGAGACTGCCTTTTCTCCACTGTATACTCTTGCCTCCTCTGTCTTTGCCATAGATTAATTGTAGGTGTGTGGGTTTGTTTCTGGGCTCTTGATTCTGTTCCACTGATCTATGTGTCTGCTTTTATGCCAATACTAAGCTGTTTTGATTACTGTAACTGTGTGGTATCATCTGAAGTCTGGGAGGGCTATCCCTCCAGCTTTGTTCTGTATTCTCAAGATTGCTTTGGCAATTCTAGGTCTTCTGTGGTCCTATATAAATTTGAGGATTATTTGTTCTAGTTCTGTGAAAACTGTCATGGAAGTTTTCATAGGAATTACGTTACATTTGTAGATTGCTTTGAGGAATGTGGCATTTTACCAATATTAATTCTTCCAATCCAAGAGTATGTGGTTATCTTTCCATTTCTTTGGATCATCTTCAATTTTCTTTATCAATATTTTACAGTTTGCAGTGTTATAGATGCATATAGGTCTTTTACCTCCTTAGTTAAGTTTATTCCCCCAGGCAAAAGATATAAAAGCAAAAATAAATAAAATAAATGGGATCTAATCAAACTTCAAAGCTTTTGCACAGCAAAGGAAACCATGAACAAAACAAAAAGAGAATCAAGGAATGGGATAAACTATTTGCAATTTTTTTAACTTTTTATTAACAAGGGGTTACTATTCAAAATATATCAACAGCTCATACAACTCAATAGTACAAAAAACCAACAGGCCAATCAAAAAATGGGCAGACAACCTAAATAGTCACTTCTCCAAAGAAGACACACACAATGGCCAACAGGCACATGAAAAGATGCTCAACACTGCTAATTATTAGGAAAATGTATACAAATGTGTATCAAAAGCACAATGAGGTTATCACTTCACTGTGGGCAGAATGGCTATCATCAAAAAGACTACAATTAATAAACGCTTTAAAGGGTGTGAAGAAAAGAGAACCCTCCTACACTGTTGGTGGGAATGTAAACTGGCGCATCGGCTGTGGAGAAGAGTAAGGAGGTTCCTTAAAAAACTAAAAAATAGAGCTACCACATTACCCAGCAATCCCACTCTTGGGCATATATCCAGAAAACACAAAAACTCAATTTGAAAAGATACATGCAAACCAATGTTCATAACAGCACTACTTACAACAGCCAAGATACAGAAACAACCCATGTGTCCATCAACAGATAACTGGCTTAAGAAGATGCAGGTGTGTGTGTGTGTGTGTGTGTGTGTGTGTGTGTACTTACACAATGGAATATTACTTCACCATAAAAAGGACTGAAATAATGCCATGGCAGCAATATGGATGGACTAGAGAATACCATACTAAGTGAAGTAAGTCAGACAAAGAAACACAAATATTATATAATATCATTTATATGTGGAATCTAAAAATAATACAAATGAATCTATATACAAAATAGAAACAGACTCATAGATACAGAAAACAAACTTATGGTTACCAAAGGGAAAAGGAAGAGAGGAGGGATAAATTAGGAGTATGGGATTACCAGATACAAAATACCATACATAAAATAGATAAGCAAAAAGGATTTACTGTATAGCACAGGGAACTACATTCAATACCTATAATGGAAAAGAACCTGAAAAAAAAAAATATGTATAATATATAACTGAATCACTGTACACTTGAAACTAACATAACACTGTAAGCCAACTATACTTCAATTTTTAAAAAAGAAAGAAAATATACTGCCTTTTATAAAAAGCTGCTGTAAAAATTAAATAAAAACTACTTTTCTTCTATAATGTTTGGCACAATCATGCAATCCAAAAAATAGCTCTAACTATCAAATATCTGTTAATAATAAGAAATTTTTGTTATTAAACCAGTTGCTTACCTTAAGATCACGGTGAACAATACACTTTTGATGACAATACTGTACAGCAGATACAATCTGAAATAAATATTTGGATAAAAGATTCAAAATTATAGTAAAAGCATCCATTTTTCCCAATTATTATTCCAATTAGAAAGTTAATACTTGGATTTCAAAGTTACATTTAGTAATTTCACTGTTCCTTTAGTTCAGAAAACCATATGTACTAAAGTGATGAAATTCTCACTTTTAAATTCAGACAATGTGGAAAAGTAGTGTTCTTTTGCTAAAATATACTAAATATTTATCAGAGTGCATGCAGATTTTTCCTATAGGTTGTCACATTTCTCTGTTTACGCAATCAAATGCATCCTTCACAGACTTGGGTCAAATGGTTCACTCCACTGTTGGAATAAGAATCTTGGCACACATGAGTCAGCATTTCAAGACAGTTGGCTCAAGTTCAAAATGCAAACCTCTATTTTAGGAATTCCATTAAATGTACTCAAGGCATGTTTCTCAGGGAGGTCAACTGACTTCAGAATTTATCAACAGGGCATTTAGCAATACTGTATTTTTGTCTGTTCATATATTACAAAGCAAAGGGAAAATTTTTGAGCCTTAAAAGGAAACCTAATTTTCAAAAGAAAAGGGATAAAAACGAAATATAATTTTAAACCTGTCACTAATTCAGCTGGGCAAAGTATTCTACCCTTGTAACCAGATTCTGTATGCAGTCTTAATTTCTATTACCTAGGGCTCTTTGGGGATAAGTGCTAAACAGGAAAGAATCCAATGGCTTAAGGGCCAAAGATACAAGTGAGAAATAGGTTATAAGCAAATCTATAATAGTTATATACTTTATTACATAAAATACAGAAATGAAAACTATCTGATAGCAATCAGGTAAGAGCTACTTTGTACATATATGTATGGCCATTTTAGCACAGCAGAACATTCAGGTCTGTGGAGTCAGTTAAATGTAAACACAGTCTGAATGTTGAGTATTGGTTAGGCATTTACAAATGGGGACAGAAATGAGATTTTTAAAAGTCTAAAGGTGATGTGAGGTATGATCACGCTAATAGGATACTGGTTAGGGAAAAAAAAAAAAAACTTCGAAGTAGTACAAGTGAAGCTGATATTTCAGTATTATAAAATTATTCTAATGTATATTAAAATGGTTCAAAGACAGAGAAGACATGAATTCAAAACAAAATCAACATACAATGAGTAAGATGTAATTCTATTAAAGTCAGTTTGATCCAACAGTTTATTGAGTACCTGCTATGTGCAAGAAAATGTGCTAGTTGCAAGGGGAACACAAAAATGAACAATACATGTGCACCCTGTCCTTAAGGAGTTTACAGTCTGATTAGGAGGAAAAAATATGTATATGAGTAACTATATATATAACAAGGCAGAATCATAGAAGCAGATGTACAAAGAAGAGAAGGAATCATAAAAATAAAGAATAATTTCCAGTTGGTAGGTGATACTAACATTTGACCTAAGCCAACATGAAGGACAGAAATATTTTAAAATGTGGAGGCTTGGGGATGGGGATGTAAGGGGTAAGGGGGTGAAATGCCTACTGTGAAGGCAACACAGTGTATCTGGAAAGTAGGTTGGAAAATGGTAATACTGGGAGTTAAACCTGGATAGACAAGTTGGTAAAAGTCTCTAAATTCCAAACTAAGCAGGTGCTACAGAACCATGATATGTTTTTGAGCAGAACAACTGTGAATGATTATAATCAATTTGAAGTGTGAGTCCCCCCAAAACAGCAGGACCCTACAAGTAATATGTAGGTTCATTTTCTTAAGCAATATACCTCAAACTGTAATATCTAATTTTCACCAAAATATGTTCATTAGTTAAGAGATATACATTTACATGTAAATATTAATTCAACTTACTGAATACATTATATAGGCCATAGGACGTTCATACTATAAAGCTATTTTTGTATCATAGATGACAGAACTTTGCTGATAACATTATGTTTTTCAAGTCACCTTCTCTTGATACAGTAAAGAAGGCATGCTACAGGTAATGATTTGGTTACCAAACATGAACTTCACCTTAGACAGGATAGTTTCTATGAAAGCAGTTCTATAGGCACTTCTGGAATAAAAATCTCCTGCGTCTTAAAGACTTAAGAAGGGAAAGATAATTTATAATACCACCACACTGATCTAGTAGGATACAATTTCTACAATGAAAGAAGCTCTGGCTTCTGACTCACTCACTGTAAGAATCCCCATCCACAAATCCAAGTTTTACTGCATTAATCTATGGCCAGACCCTCCCATCTCAAACCTTCTGTACCTCCACAAATGCAATGTATGAACTTCTTTATGATCCTTTAGTTACGGATCTCAAAAACATGATTGACAATCAGTCCCGCACTGACCCTAAGACAAGACATGTCAATATTTTGCCATGAGGTGCAATTGTGGGGTTTGCTTTGCAATTATTTATAAGTGAGTCAGGAATTCCCAAGCTTCAAGTCATAGCCTTGATATTGAGAGGGCTGAATCAACATTATGATTTTCTTGCAGGCCTTCAAATCTTAAGGGAATGCAGAGGTACTGTAGGAGCAATAGCTGCTAAATTGGTCCTAAATTGTCGTAGTGTCTTTGCTATACTTCATGGTAGAGTCAAGGACATACATGGATAGGTGTGTATATACCCTTAATAATATAGTATATTCCCCTTCACTGTTAAACTCTTAAAAGTAATTGCATGACATACAGACCAAATAAAAATAAAATAAATATACATTAACTAGAGTTTTAATTAAACCTATAAAGAAAAATAAACTTAGCAAAAATAAATATAAAAACAAAAACAACTTTTTGACAAATAACTACAAAATTGTGTGTGTTTTCATTGTTTTTAAAAATGTGAGTTGGTTATCTATTTAATTTGGGGGGAACACATATAGATAGTAAAATACATTTAATATTTATAATAGAGAATTATTCTTTAAACTTCCATTGTTTTACATTTTAAATAGAATTCATTTCATATTCAACCTCTGATCTCATTTTAAAGTAATCCAGATTTCACTTAAAAAAAAAAGAGCCACTTAATAATTACTTGGATCTTTATGAAAATATCTATATCCCAGCCTCCTATCCTGCTCATACCTGTCAATAAAGATGAGTAAGCTCTTTAAAACAGCAGGCATTTTCACATTCTCTAATTCCATATAGTACCCAGCACAATTTTCAACCACAGTATGTTTTTAATAGTAAATAAATAAAACCAACCAACTAAAAAGAAGAGTGAGCAGTGACAGTCCTTCAAATACCGATTTAGATTTCAATGGAAATATCTAATGTCAATTGGAATTTTCTTCCTAGTTGGCTACTAAAGCTAGAGTTGATGGAGAGAACGACGACATTTGAAGTGATGATTGTAGTTCCTTACTTAAGTAAACCTGGACTTGCAACCCAGCGTAGCAAAGAATTTAACAGTATGTGGCTGATCGCTGTCCAGCTTCTTAAGGTTGCGTCCTCATTACCAGCTGTCTTTAGATTCAGCTATTTTAAGTCAAATGCTTATAAGATCCATTTCAAATATAATGAATGGCTGTGTATATCTTTGGTCTAAAGTATTTTATATATTGTGTTCCAAAAAATAATGATTCTGTGAGATATTAATAATAGATGTTTCCCAAAATAAGCTCACTCCATGATTAATTCGGAGAGTGCTCGGAGAGTCAAAAAGGTATTTTCCTCCCATCTTCCTCAGGACTGCTATACTTGTTTATATGTTAACATATATGTAAAAATCTCACAGTGGAACATTTCATATTAGTATGACCCACTCTTACTGATTATAGGATCACTTTAATTGCAGAATCATGCTTACGGAAGAGATACTGAACTATTTTTAAGTGAGTATTTTAAATTCACTAAGGCAAAGTTTGGATATAGTAAGCTATCTGTTGACACTTCAGTAAATTTTATGAACAATTTACAATTTATTAATCTGGCATTGCTACAGTGATTTTTAAAGTATGTTAATTTTAATTACTTCATTCCTAAAAATTAGAAACAAAAGCTTAGATGAACTTAAATTGCTTTTTCTTATTTTATCATTTATGTAACAAATCATAATCAAGTCGACCTGGAAATACCAATATCTTACCATATTCTTCACACTGGCAAGGTTCCTTCCCTACTCGACTAAATAAAATTGATCATAGTCTTTAAACCTACAAAAATAGGAGTTCCAAAAGCAAGATATCTTTAATTACTTAAAAAAATACAAAAACCTTCTTAAACAGTACACAGTTATGTTGTACACATAAAGGTAATAATACTTAATAATAATTCCTGGATAAATGTTTAAGTATTTATTTTCTATCTCACTCTAGGTCTCTACTTCCAAGACTATCAAAGAGTTATTAATAAGAGTCTCAACTATAAACATTTTACTATTTATATGATCTAAAAATAACCAAATATAACTATTTTACAAGTTTATTTTTCAGTTTTCCATCTTAAAAAAGAAAGTATGAATTTTTCTTTTTAAAGTACCATGTACTCTGAATTCTGGTTTGTGATACTGTCCATTGTACATCACTAAAAATATCAGCAAAACAAAGTTGAAAACTACTTTCCATACCTGCCTAAATTTTGCACGGGCCTCTTTTTCTTTCATTCTTCCATGGGCAACTAAGTAATCAAATACTTCACCTGAATCAGAAAGGTAAAGCAGGCAGTAAAATATACATAGATTTTCAGTTAACAATATATGCATCGTCAAGTTTTTGCCTTGTTTTTAAAGAAGCTTTTGGCCCACACTTTTCTGATAGTTCTATATAAATTATAACTATTACATGATAGAAAAAAAGGGGAAAAGACATATAAAACCGAATATTGGTAGCAGCTTATGAATCAGCAAAACTCCTTTAATTAAAAAATCATAAAAACATTAAGAAAACTTTCTTCTTTCCAGTACTATGTGAAAATACAGTCAACTCTTTATTATCCATTCAAATAAAGGGAAGCCACAGCACGGGCAACCAAAAATTACATTTGGCTCTGTATTTGGGGCTTACATTTCAAATAAAATACCAAAAGTCATATTATGTTGGCTCACTCTCTTAAAGTCTACTGATCATTTAATCTTGGTCAAATTCCACCTCTATCTCCATCCACACTGATTTCATTCTTATCCTTCATATTTTGATCATGTTCATTCTCATGATACTCATTTCACCTGCACTGGTACTTAACTCCTTACTATACAGAATGAAACCATCCTTGTCTGCATCTCCTATTACCCTAGAGGAGCTGCAACCTTCTTGAATGCTGTCATCACACCCATACTTTACCTGCATGCCCATCCCCATGACAGGACACAAAGTGGATAGACATTACAAATTTGTTGAAAGAATTTAAAGATACTAGAAACTGTAAAAATTTTCTAATAGATTCTTTACATGTAAGTTTTTTTTCATTTTTCTCTAATTAATAATAATAAACCTAATGTTCAGTTACATTATGAAAGATAAAATACCTCAGTATAAGGGATAAAAATTTTATATCCTTATAATTTGTACCATATAGACATATATGTATATTAAAAACTCACCAAGTGTCTTGCAGAGTTCTTATAAAGTACAGCAAAGTGGTTAAAAACTCAGGTTTTAGAATCAGACTAATTTTGGTATGAATCCTGATTTAGCCCTAAGTTGCTATGGGGAGATATTAGGAAGATTTCTTAACTATGTTAAGACCCCGTTTCTCCCTATTGTCTATCTCACATGGCTATTGTAAGGATTAATGAAATAATGCACGTGCTTAGCACAGTGACTGGCATATAGTAAGCACTCAATAAATTATATATTTGTATCTAGGTATACAGATATATTACATATACATATATGCAATATCAATCCTAGGACATAAGTAAAATGTTAAAAATCAAAATGCAACGATGTATGTATGTCAGATGAAACTAATACATCTACAATGTTAGCAGATTATATAAAGCATACTTAAATGATTAAATGGGATGATAAAAACAGAGAAATGAATAGATGCTCTAGTTGACCCATCATAGCAGTTAACTCTAGATATGTGAATTTAGGCTGGGAAAGATAAAATATATACAGCAGGGGTTCAAAAATCTGGACTGCCCTCAAGTTCTGCCTGGAATGTCCATACCCCAGATGTTTACATGACCCAGTCTTTTACTGATTATATATTACATGTTTATGATACGCTTCCCCAACTAGAATGTCATCTTTTTGATGGCAATGACGTTGCATCTGTTCATCCACGTGTTGTTCTCACCTTGAATATCACCTAGTACATAGTAAACATTTAATAAATAACGTTTGCATGAACAACAGGAGAAATACACATACCATTGTGGATTAGCCCTGATGCCTACTTTTAATAGGTTCCTTTGAACAAAACATGGTTCATATAGGAGTTCCCTGCCCTTCTAATCACTGAAGATCTTTTGCCCCATGAATGAACCAGAGTCAAGAGATGTACTCCTCAAAGAGGCCGTTTTTCATGCTAAGTTTCTAGTGTGCATGTCAGATTCAATCCTAAAATATCTATAAATTTTAGAGGAAACATATTGTTTTATTTTCCAGAGTCATCTTGTCATTTATAGGTTTAAAAGGCAAGAGGTCGATTCTAGATTTACTGCTACAGAACTGAGATGGTTTTGTTACAGTACCACTGACTGGCAAGACTCAAAGGAAACCTATCATCAGGAATAAGAATTAAGTAAGAGACCACCTGGTTTGGGATGAGCTGAAGTACATACCCCTCTATCCTACACTATACCCCACTGCCCTCCAGTGCTACTGAAGGAGAGCAGTGAGGACCCCAGGTGCTGCCTATTACTCCAGCCATTGCTCCTCTTCATTAGCACCAATAGAGAGTTGACTGTACTTACCATTAATTGTTAGAGCAGTACGCACATTAGTATTAACCCAGCCTTGTGGTGGACCTTCATAAAAATTGAACAATGCCCATCTATCTTTAGCTGTCTGTAAGTTCTCGTATCAAAGCCATGTCTAGCCCTTCTCTTGAGACTAGATCACTAAAAAAAGTTTAACTGAACTATAAACACACAGGGTTCCCATACTGATGAACTGTTAATTTACATCTAACTAAAGAAGAGTTTAGTGAAGAAAGAATTCATTATGTGGTATTTGAAGGTTCATTAATTTTATTATAGACTAACATTTTATGCAAGTTTGCATGACAATTAATATTTTTAAAAATCCTATGATAATAAAAAACATTAATGATTCAGGTTTTTGGTTTATGTAAAAAACTTACATGAAGTATTTTTAGGGTTTTAAAAAAGTGATGCAAAAACCCAAATCTATTAAAAAACTAAAAAGTAATTAAAATATTTAGTATTTGTAGTAAATTTTTTAAAAATCTAACAGACACTATAAAAATACATAGTCTAAATGTTGTAGATTAAAATAAATCGTCTTTATTCAAGTTACAGAAAATCAGATCATAAAAATCTACATCCTTTTTTAGCTAAAAGGATTCAAAACTAGACTCAACACTGTTTTCCTACTAATTAGCAAAAAAAGGTTAATTAGACAAGTTGGTTTAAATAATTTCCAATGCCCTCCTTCTTTAATTGTTTAAATTCTATGATTCCTTAAAACCTTCAAGATCCTCTTTTTACTTATTAAATTATTTAACTCCATAAATTTTAAACCTGTTTCTGAGAAAGTTAAGGCTTATGCCTAAAAGAACAGTGATTCTACGGCAATGTATCTCTCATTTGAGGAAAGTGCAGGAAATGAAAATGATTTTCTAATAATCAGTGTTTATTTTGATGCTAGACAGTCAAAATAAACATTGTATTCTACTAGAAGTATATCTTACCATTCCCCTGTCAACTCAGTATTCTAATTTATAAAATACATAGATCAATATTTGTTTAAATTGAAACATTTTATAGATTATCTTGAAGATGTATGTATATTGAGAATCTGTGATATGCGATCAGTTAAACAAAAATGTGACCTAGAACAGGCTTTTACTATAAACATTACTAAAAACATTTGGGTTTGAGATTTCCTATTTATAGCCAAGAGAAAACAGTATTAGAAAATAATAATAATAATATAATATTAAGATGAATGTTTCATAGATTACATTCATAGATAACATTCATAGATAACAATGCAAATTTAATTTTGAAAAATATCCCTAAGTAATTTTTAAATAAGCCAAAGTCCAATTTTTAAATGTAGGATCAATAGGTCTTAAAATCAAACAATGAATTTTCCTAAAGACACCAATGAAAGGCATTTTAATAAAACTACAGATTCATTAACAAAATAAAGACATAGATATTATAATGAGCTTTCAGGTATTAATAATTCAACATGTCTCATCAAAGGTAACTTTTCAATCCTCTCATCCTTACCCCCACTCGCGTATTCCATGACTAAATAGAGAGTCTTCTCTGTTTCAATAACTTCAAACAATTTTACTGAAAAAAGAAATTAGAGATATAACTCTGTAATTGTGAGCATACTAGATATATTTTAAGAAAATTTAAAGTAACACTAAACCAAAGGAAAAGTTGAGCATTTACTAAATATTACTACTTACAATTTAAAGTTTAAAAGTTTTCCCAAGGATTATTACTACCATGGTAGATAACTATCACAAAATGATTTGGAACCAACTGCTGGGTCAAAAGAGAGTTAAGTTTCTAGGATTAAAAAGCTTATCCCCTTTCAAATTAGAATAAGGTAATAAAAAGGAAAATCTTAAAATCAGAATAATAAAATTTAGTGAATGCTTAAAAAGATACTATTATCATAACGATTCAATCAAAAATGTTAAATAATCTTTGGTACAGAAATAAAAAATTTTATAATTATGTGATATTTTAAAGTTTCTGATTAAAATCTACTAAATTATCAGACTTATGTAGTTGAAATTATATACCAAAGGGAACTGCATTTGTATCTCTAATTAAACATAAGATTTTTTTAGTGAGCAAGAAACACACTTCAAGAATAAACAGATTAAAAGAATAATTGCTTTTTACTTCTTATAATCCAATGACTTTGAGTAATATGTTGTAAATTAATTTACAAATAAATTTGTCTGTAAATATGCGGGGAAAATAGAATTTATGGAAATAAGTTCACTAAAATTGAAATAAAATCTTTATTTTCTTTAAAATTCAAACTAGTTATTTTGCCTATGGACTATGAACAAACCCAAGTCCAAACTGCCAAAATATCTGGAATTACTTCTTATCCATATCTAAATGGCATGCAATCTTTAGAGAGATTTAGTAAGGAGACATAAGAAACACCTGTATACAGCAACTCCAAGTCATATGTATTATTTTAGTGAACAGTAGAAGATAGCAAGGTAGTAGAAAAATACAATTTGTAGCCTTCAGTTAACTTCTTTATAATATTTTTACCCAAAGTAACACTTTCTGAGATTATTACTTAGGTTATCACTTTTCTTCTTTTTATACAGAACATCCTTAAAACTGTATCATTTTAAATAGCCTCAATAGTATTTAAGGAAAATATTTTATCATTAATTGTGGAATATAAATTTCATACCTATGTTAGGGTGATTCAATATCTTCATTATTCGTACTTCTCGAAACAACTGTGAAAGGAAACAGGAAACATTTCTGCTAAAAAAGAATACTCAACAGAGAACCAATCAAAACATCTATTTGAAGAAATTTATCTTCTTGTAAGACACTATAGGATTTATTTCACAATTCCAACTCTACTAAGACTTGGCTTCCAGGACAACGTTAACTAATTGAACTCAAATGGTTCTGTGTGTGTGTGTGAATATACCATATACAATAAAAAAAATTCAAATACTCATTACTAGGAATAAAAGAAAAATACTATGGAAATGAAACTAAATGTACATTCTTATGACTTTTATCCAAAAACAACGTTCTTAGGAGGTGGGGGGGCCTGACTCTTTATCTCTACTGGTTGATCACACTATAAGCAATTATGAATAAAGGTATATAAACCATTAAGCTTTTGTGTGGACATAAATTTTCAATTCACTTGGGTAAATATCAAAGAAGATGATTGCTGGGTGGTATAGTGGAGTAGGTTTAGTTTTATAAGAATCCAACAAACTACCCTCCAAACTGGCTGCACCATTTTGCATTCCCATCAGCAGCTGAGAGCTCCTGTTGTTTCACATCCTTGCCACCATTCAGTGTTGTCACTGTTCTGGATTTTCACCATTTTATAGGTGTGCAGGAAGCCCCAATAGCTCAAGAGGCAAATAATCCACCTGCAATGCAGGAGATGCAGGAGACTTTGGTTTGATCTGAGTCAGGAAGATCCCCTGGAGAAGGAAACAGCAACTCACTCCAGTATTCTTGTCTGGGAAATCCCATGGACAGAGGAGCCTGGCAGGTTATAGCTCATAGGGTCGCAGAGCTGGATGTGCCTGAGCACACACATGCAATGCAATGGGTGTGAAGTGATATCTGTTGTTTTAATTTATTCTAGTTAAAGCAATAATATACAGCCATCGGGTTCCTACATCTCAAAGATGTCTAGAATATATTGTTCTATGGATAGTTTCCTCTTCTTCAGGTGGATTTCTTTTTAAATTTATTGAAATATGGTTAATTTAAAAAGTCGTATTAGTTTCAGGTGTTCAGCAAAGTGATTCATATATGAACATATCCATATATGTTCATTTTTAGACTCTTTTCCATTATAGGTTATTACAGGATATTGACTACAGTCCCTGTGTTATACAGTCGGTCCTCGTTGGTTACCTATTTTATCCTTTAATAGTTTTTGACAAGGAGTGAGAAAAAAACAAAAACAAGCAACAGCATAAATGTGTGTATAAGCTGGGTATGTGCTGGCTTAAAGTGACAGGCAGCTATGGACAGAAGAGCAGCTGCTGCTGGAAGAAGTAATGATGGGGGTTTTAAGTGCTTAATTGACTTGGAACAATGAAGTGCCAGAATCATGCCCTGCCAATCACCCTTATTTCTAAAGAAACACTTAAATTGTCACCAGATTTGTCATTAACCTTCCAAACCTAGAGAATTTGGGTCAACTTAACAGGAGTAGCACATGGATTCAGTAAAGGTTTATGATGCTCTTCTTCATGATTCCCCATAATCCCTTCTTAAACTCTAATATTCCAGTTGGTTGCACAGAAGAGAGACTGGACAATGTCGAAGTCTTCTGCACCAGTCACTTGAGTCAAAGGGAGCAGAAGAGGGAGAGACAGTGAGTTCCTTACACATATGTGATTTTTTCACTCAGAACACATCCTTATTAGCAAAGACGCCAATCTTATCCATGCTTGCTCTTCCTTAGTAAAGGGGGAGAGAGAGAGGTGAGGGAGAAAGGAGAGCTGAACATTTAGACCAAGTTAAGAAGGTTACCCTGAGATGGAGAAATGTTGTAAAAATCACTGCACGCCTGTGTACTACAAGAGACACAGGAGATGTGGGTTCAATCCCTGGGTTGGGAAGAACCCCTGGAAAAGGAAATGGCAACCCACTAGTCAAAACTATGGTTTTTCCAGTAGTCATGTACAGATGTGATAGCTGGACCATAAAGAAGGCTGAGAACTGAAAAATTGATGCTTCTGAATGGTGGTGCTGGAGAAGACTCTTGAGAGTCCCTTGGACTGCAAGGAGATCCAACCAGTCCATTCTAAAGGAAATCAGTCCTAGGTGTTCATTGAAAGGACTGACGCTGAAGCAGAAGCACCAATACTTTGGCCACCTGATGTGAAGAACTGACTCATTGGAAGAGACCCTGATGCTGGGCAAGATTGAAGGTGGGAGGAGAAGGGAGCGACAGAGGATGAGATGGTTGGATGGAATTGCCGACTCGATGGACATGAGTTTGAACAAACTCCAGGAGACAGTTAAGGACGGGAAGGCCTAGCATGCTGCAGTACACGGGGTCTCAAAGAGTCAGACACGACAGAGTGACTGAACAACAACAACCAGTATTCTTGCCTGCAAAACGCCATGGACAGAGGAGTCTGGTGGGCTATACAGTCCATGAAGTTGCCAAGAGTCAAGATATGACTGAGCGAACTAAGCATCATATATCCAGGCCAAGTAAGGACAACAGAAGTCTGCCATTGTTTTAGACCAGCATTTATATGAGCTTTCCCACCTTTAAAAATTTCAGTGTGATTAAAACGCACATGAGAATTAACCAGGAAAAAAACAGAAGTTCATGAACATATTAAATAGTCCCACATTACTATTTGAGTTTCTGATTCTAATTTCTAGTCCTAATTTTCCTCTTGAAACTGTGACATCATGATGTTCCTAACATATACAAATTTAGCAGGAGAGCTCTGGATTCACTAATACCTTTCAAACTATTGGTTCAGCTTTTCTGTCGGCAGAGAACTAAGGCCAGGGTTTTAAGACTGTGTGTTGAATTAGAGAAGTAAGTGCTGAGCGAGGCTTGAGACGGATGGGTCTTCCATGACGGAAGGGCAGGCACTTCACTGTCTGGACTTTGTGACAGTTGTTCTAGTTGTTCAGAGGCTTCTGTGGTTTCCTCCTGGGTTCTTGACTGTTTTAGATAACGGAAGTTAGTGAACAAGCCTCAGTTCTGTGCAGAGGTATTCACTTTTCAGTTCAGTCCTTCCTGGTTAGAGGTAAGGATCAGGATTAGGCAAACTCCATTAGTGTTAATCAATACATATTTGTCTTATTTATTTCTTCTCTCAACTACTCTGTTCCTTCCAACCTCTTCCATTCCTTCTGCTTATTATTACTTTTTTTTTTTTTTTCCGAGAGACAAAATTTAATATATGCACACGGTTTTATATGGGGATGGTGGAAAAGTCTATTCTATTTATTAGTAGTCAAGTGGACATGGCTAAGACAATGGTCATCCTATTTATTCTCAAAGCATCATAGTCAGGGACCAGTCAAACTGCCATCATCATCTCTACCAGACCTGCTCACTGTGCTGTCCTGGGACCTGTCAATGTCAAAGGACTTCTTCATCATCTCTGTATTCTTGGGCAGATAGAGAAGAACTCTGGCCACGGAGAAATTGACAAAGGCAGTGGTCAACCTTGTTCCCCCCAAGGAGAGCTCTTCCAGGCTGTCATCAGAGTCACAGTATGCTGGGCTCATAAGAGGAGGCTGACATGCATATCTTCTTGGCCTTTTAACACAGCTTTCTTGGCCTTTCAGGTATTTTGCTCTGATTTGGGTTTGAGGAGGGGCAGAAGCCCTTCTTTGCCTTTACCTCAAACCTTGTAAAAATTCAACTGTATCTTTCACAGCAGTTTACTGGCCTATTAACGTGAAGTGTGGGTGCTGCTGTACCCTGTAGGTGATGTTCAGATCTAAGGGAAAGGGCTTTGTATACACCTTCTCAGAGACACCAGTCATTGAGGGATTTTATATACAATGTGCCTATATTAACAGAACCCTACAGATTAAACTCTCAGCTTTTTAATTTCTAGCATTACCATTTCATTCCTCTTTTACTTCAGACATTATTATTAGGACATCAAATATCTTATGAAGTTATTCCTAGTACCAGTATTAAAACACAGGCTAACTTAAGCTCTCCCCATGAAATACTTCAGAAAAAGAAATCTGAATATACTTAAATTAGTATATATTAGATGATTTCTAAATAAAAAACACAAAATGCTTAGTATTACTTCTAAACTTGACAACTTGTCATCAATTATTAAATGCAAAATAATAGGCTCTGCCACTTTGCCTAAATTTTACCTTCATATATGAATGATAACTTTTCTTTTTATGAACTGGTACTAATTTTATAGTGCTATAGTCTTTCCCAAGGGCTTGTATGGATACAACTGTGGGCTCAAGTTGCTGTTAAGTAAATACAATTATTTGAGACATCAAATCAAATAATTTCATAGAGAAGATACTAAACATTAAATAGATTAAATCTGAAAAAATGTCCAATCTCACTAGGCAGAAATCATGAAAATCAAAAGAAGATACCTTCCACGAGATTGGCAAAAATTAAGAAATCTGATAATATAAAGTGCTGACAACAATGTGGAGCAAAAGTAAATCTCATACAAAGTTAGCAGAAGTAGATATTGGTGTAGCCACTTAAGAGCAATTTGACATTATTTAATAAATTTGAGGATATGCATGCCCTTTAACCTTGCAATTCTACTTGGAGAGATATATACCCTTCTTTACTTCTTTAGAAAAATAAGTACACAACAATAAACATTGCTGCATTGTCTGTAACAGCAAAAACAAAAAGCTAACTAGGAAAAAAAAAAAAGGAAACACTAAAACAACAGGAACAATCTAAATATAAACAGAAAGATGGACTAACTGGTAGATATCTACTAAGAGAATGGGTAAACCAGCTTATTTGTACAATGGCATTAGTAACAGTGAAAATAAGTGAGCTAGACTATACACACTAACATGGATAAAACTGTAAGACAAGCTAAATGGAAACAAGTAAGCTGCAGAAGAATAAAAAGCTTAAAATAAATAATATATAGTATTTTATGTAAAGATACACATGTGAAAAATTTTTAAACAAATGAATGGGAATAAGAAAGACCAAATTCAGAATAGAAGTTATTTCTAGGTAGAAGGACAGGAATAGAGCCAAGAAATGACACACAGGGCTTCAACTGTATCTCTAGTTTTATCTTATAAAAAAAGATCAGAAAAAAAAAAAAAAGATCAGAAATGAAACATTTCAGCCCAATAAATAAATATCATGAGAAAGCAACTTTTTTTAAAATGGTAAAGATGTTTTGAAGTCTCCATCCAAAAATTAAAGATAGACTAGTGTACTATATCAACAAACTTCCCAACTTAGAAAAGCCAGGAGTATGACTCTTAAAATAACTGTGAAAATATTACATAGTTCTTGAGAATACAGAAATAGATGTACACTTTTCAGCCAAAAAAGTCTGAGAAATTAGAACAGAGGTCTTCAGAATCAGAGGCAGAAATACACGCATCAAAAGCAAAATCCAAATAGTACTATTCAAGCAAAACTAAAGCGATGTTTTATGAATAACTCTTGGTTCTGGGTGCTTAATTTTAAGAAGGGCAGGAGGATTTAACACCTGTTGTGGAGATAGGAAAGGTTTCCCTGAAGAAATTACTCTTAAGGCTGAAATGTGAGAAGTGAGCAAGAAGTGGAGATAGGAAAGGTTTCCCTGAAGAAATTACTCTTAAGGCTGAAGTGTGAGAAGTGAGCAAGAATTAAGTGAAGTGAAAATCGCTCCGTTGTATCTGACTCTTTGCAATCCCATGGACTGTAGTCCATGGAATTCTCCAGAACAGAATACTGGAGTGGGTAGCCTTTCCTAACCTCCAGGGATCCAACCCAGGGATCAAACCCAGGTCTCCAACATTGCAGGCAGATTCTTTACCAACTGAGCTATCAGGGAAGCCCAAAGGGAGTGGTAAAAGCTTAAGAACAGGGTGGGTGAAAAGCTGCAAAGGCCTGATGGCTGAAACAGTATGAATAGCACCAGATGAAAGAAAGGCAGCAGAATCAGAGGAGGAGGGGATGAGAAGAGTGGGGAGAAGCTAGGGAGAGTTGGGGGACCATGAGATGAAAAAAGAAGGTAGGATCTGAACACCATGTTAATGAACTTGATTTCCAAACTACAAAAAATGGAATGCCATCTAAAAGTTTAAACAGAAAGACAATATAATCAGACAGGTTCTGCATCCTTGATGACTTTTTAAAGGGTTTATATATGTGTGAGTGAGTGACTGAGTGTGTGTGGGGGAGGGTAGGGGGTGTTGGGGGGGATGCAAAGTGCAGAAAACCTAGGTGGAAAGCTACTGGGGTAGTCCAAGGAAGAGATAACAGCAGCGGTGTCGAGAGGATCGGGATGAGAAAGACATTTAAGAAATAAAATCAGATGTCCATCAGCCAATGAATAGATAAGAAAGCTATGGTACATATACACAATGGAGTATTACTCAGCCATTAAAAAGAATACATTTGAATCAGTTCTAATCAGGTGGATGAAACTGGAGCCTATTATACAAAGTGAAGTAAGCCAGAAGGAAAAACACCAATACAGTATACTAACGCATATATATGGAATTTAGAAAGATGGTAACAATAACCCTGTGTACGAGACAGCAAAAGAGACACTGATGTATAGAACAGTCTTATGGACTCTGTGGGAGAGGGAGAGGGTGGGAAGATTTGGGAGAATGGCATTGAAACATGTAAAATATCATGTATGAAACGAGATGCCAGTCCAGGTTCAATGCACGATACTGGATGCTTGGGGCTAGTGCACTGGGATGACCCAGAGGGATGGTATGGGGAGGGAGGAGGGAGGAGGGCTCAGGATGGGGAACACATGTATACCTGTGGTGGATTCATTTTGATATTTGGCAAAACTAATACACCTATGTAAAGTTTAAAAATAAAATAAAATTAAAAAAAAAAAAAGAAATAAAATCAGAACAATTCAAGGACTGAGATGGTGAGGAGGAGGGAGAGGGAGGAGCCAAGGATAGTTCTGAGGCTTCTGGCCTGCACAATTTGGGGACAGTGTCACTCACTGAGACAGGACACTGGAAGAGCAACAGGAGGGCAACATACTGAGCAGGCGGGGGGAGGTCATGAGTTCAGCTTTGGATATAAGTTTGGGTTATCTTTGAGGGATTACAAGCAAATGTAGGAGGGGTTCTGAGTTGAAGAAATAAATCTGTGTTTGCTTATAGGTGACCATTTAAACCAGAGTCACCCTTGAGACAGCCTTGGAAGAGAACACTGAGAGTCCTAGGACCATGCCTTGTGAAACTCCAACACTGAGCGGCAAACAAAAAGGAATATGACTCCATTTAAAGGAAAGAGAAAAGGGGGAGCCAAAAACACAGAGGAAAACATAAGGGAAATATAATCTTCATTCAATACATATTTGCTATATTAAGAATTAATTAATTAACACATGTATTGGACTCAATGACATGCAGCTTTAATCGTAAGGCAGTTTCCATTTCTAGCTTTACTTTTTTTTCCCCCTTATTTCTATTAAGTTTAAAAAATCCTAAATTATAATCACAGATTGACCAGTGAAAGGAACAAAGGAAATACTGGGAGGTATGTCAGAGACATTCAGATTAATTAGAGTACCCAACCTTACAAAAGCAGTTCTTTACAAAGCTTATGTACTGCTCTCAGACAGATTCTAGGCTATTGATCTAATCATACTAAAAAGTCAGAAGACTAGAAATTTCAATCTGAAGGATAATAGCAAATGGTTCTTAATATACTCTTTGGATATGCTTACTCTGGAAAGTAGTCTTCATATCTGGATGTAACATTTGTACGTTAAACCTGCCTATAATATGTTATTGAACTCTTTGTCCAATAACTGAAGGCTAAAACAGGGTTTAGAAAAGTCAGAGTTTTGGTCAGTGAACTCCCTGAAATACAGTTTGGTCTTTCCAAAAAGGAGTCGCCCCAGTGGTTCAGCAGTCAAGAATCCGCCTGCAAGGCAGGAGATGTGGGAGATGCGGGTCTGATCCCTGGATCACAAAGATCCCCTGGAGAAGGAAATGGCAACCCACTCCAATATTCTTGCCTAGGAAATTCCAGGGACAGAGAAGCCATCCAGGGGGTCGCCAAAGAGTTAGATACAACTTAGCGATTAAACAAGAGCAACTCTCCAAAAAATCTGGTTATCTTTAACATTTCAACTGTTGATATTTTAGTTAGACATTAACATTATTAGTATCACCTTTTAAAAGAAACTTGTTTAGAAACTAACACAATATTGTAAAGTAATTATCCTTCAATTAAAAATAAATTTAAAAAGAAACTTGTTTCAGTGTGAAAGATACACTTCCCAATTCACACTGTGGGCTACACAGACATCTCCCAATAGCCAAGATTTTATGATAGTCCCTGTTTCCAGCATTCCTTTAAAATCAAATCAAGGTCAGAGATATGTTACCAACCAAAAATTTCATGGAGAATGAAGCAGTGAGTGACTCGGCATTAGGTATGATCCTATGTATTCACACAGCAGTATCACTCCTTGCAGGTGTTTGAACTTATATATATAAATTCAGTAATGATTCAAAGACAACTTTTGCAGTCTACAACCAGCTTACTAAACACTAATTCTTCTCTTATGACTTAGGTTTTCATTTATCCACGAAAGAACTGGTCAAGACTTTTTCTTCAAATCATCTACACACATGGAAAGAACTGTACACAAGAAGTACTCAGCACGTAAGTGGTTTTTGCAGCTACGAAGTGACATATGTGAGAGAGCAAGCATATGTGAGAGTAATTGGTTTTCAGCCTATGTTCAACAGGGAGATTTGTTAAGGAGTATTGCCAAGGAGCTTCTGCTTTCTTCTTGATCCAAAATATTTGTCAATAATTATAGGATTGCCTTTAAAAGTTTGGTTTTTTGATTTGTTAAAAGAAATATAATTCTGAATTGCTCCCATGATTCTGTCTTCCTCTCTACTTTTACTGACCAAATTCATCAACATGATACAGATTATTTTGAAGATATTCTGGAAAACTTAACTACCTTACCAGAGAGGTCTCTGGGCTTCATCTGAAAACTCACTGAAGTATAAATGGCTTAGGTTACCATTTGACAATGTTTTTACACAACAGATAACACACTAGCAGTAAATGAATTATTCATTCAATAAGTTTGACTCCTAGATGTTAATTATCGAAACTTTTTATACTTGCCCTGCTTGTGCAGAATCACTGTCATAAGGATTCCTATTCTATGTAACTGGGATGCAGCACTTCTCATTATTAATGAGTTTTAGTAGTCTTGTTTCTGTTTTCATTGCAGGTTTTACTACTCAGCAGATGACTTCTGAACCACTGTGCTATTTTTGTGATTTTGAAATATAATAAAACACAGTAAAACAATAAAAGATGCAAATTAATCAGTAATATACAGAAGATAAACTGCACCCTGATGATTGTGAGCTGAGACAAACTAACAAAAACTTTGTCAATCTGTTATAAATTAATATGTCCAAGTTTCAAAACTTGGTGGAATTTCAGAGAAAACAACTAATCTTGCATTTCAAGTAAGTGAACTATGAATAAAACTGCTTCATCGTTCTGCTTTTTCTCCATCAGTTACAGGCTGCTTAAAAGATCCCCAGGGAATCACTAGTGTAGTTCATAGACCCTACTCTAAAAAACCACTAATACGTGAGGCGGGAGTCATACTTCAAAGAGGAACAAGTAAATATAACATCTATGCTAAACAGTCTTAAACTATGAAAACGTATTAAACTGGATTCCATTAACTTAAAATATGTAATACAAATAATACAAGATATTACGTGAGCAATGTTGAAACTAAAGATGCTAACAATTCCAAAGACCAAACTGTTTTTAAGAACTCTATATTTCAGAAGTTTGGAACAGGTAGGGTATCAAATGTAGATTACTTTCATCTATCACCAATGTTGGCAAAGGAAAGTAATATTCCCTATTAATATGCTATACAAAAAGGAATAAACAAGAAGGACCAGCTTAAATTCACATCAAGTTCAGAACAAGACTTAACCAAATACTTTTGGGTTGAGATGAGATTAAAATGAATCCTTACTGCAAATATGTGCTGTCATAATCTGCCTTTTAAGAAGCACACCTAAGGCACGGAAAGCCATTTTGCTATTTTTTTACTATTACTTGACTGTCAGTGCTAAGGGGGAAAAAATGATTAATTTTAATTCCGTGTTTTATATTTTTATTTCTTAGATATGACTGACTGGCATATGAGGTGCTCCTAGCATTCACTGAGTAAGGCCAAATGTTGAATATTCTACAATGCATGAAAACAAAGCAAGCCTTGATCTGTTCTTTCCTAAATCTTTTAACAAAAAGCGAAGCTATGAACATAAATAAAAATTATTCTGAGAACAACAAAATACACATGGTGTACTGGCTACATTTAGTAAATTTCAATCTTTGCTTTTATTTTCACAGATTTAAGAAAACAAAATTGCCATCATTTTTTATATGCCCGTTTGGAAAAGCAACCCTTTATCAGCAAGATTAGCAGAATTTAGCAGAATCTATAACAGAAATTACATCACCAAGTATATTTTTAATCTGAATAACAGTTCAGCTTCACGTCTGCATGTCTGCTGCATGTTTCAACAAGGGTGACTTTGGTTCCACAACTTTCTCTGGGCCCCTCTGGGAAAGACAGAGTGGGGGTCACACTGCCCTGCATCCAACAAGCACAACAGGCCTGGACTAGTTCTACATGTCACTCAAAATCACATAATTTACCAGAGTATCACACAGAGTAACCTCGGAAAAGAGAAAAGGCTAGCTGGGCCATGAACAGGGCCTCTGGGCTGTTATGCAGTCTCTGTGTTTTAAAGGGATTCCCAGGAGAGGGGTGGGCAAAAATTTGCCCCACTGTGGCTCTAACACAGGAAGAAACAGCATCTTTGGATAATTTGTCTGCCCAAGGAAGATGCCTTTTTATAACTCATACCACTAAGTCATGATTAGCTGAGAGACAGGTACTGGAAGTTTCTCCCAAAAAACATCCAACAAGGTATATATCACCTCACTCTCACAGAGAAAAAAAAAAATCCAGCAAACCTTTCATGTTCATACAGATGAGAAATACCAATACTATGAAAAGCTATACTGGTTGGCAAATTTAAAAGGAATCTCAGTAAGTAAAAAGACAGATCCAAATCTCTTAAGTAGAAATATATAAAATAAACTGAGTTATCTGGTACTGAGACAAGTGGAAAGTCTTGATTATCACTGACTCAAATTTTTCATTTAATGTTAGAATCACAACAGGTATAGTTATACACACCACACTAAAACTTTCTTATAGAATTCTGTTTTAGAAATCCAGTTATTTACACCACACTTACATATGTGACCACGATCCCATTATATTCTCATAAAAATAATAATGTACTTTATACATAATCACACATATATACCTTATATACTACACAGTGAGCTATATATAAACAACATATATGGCACAAATGCTAAAATATTTGCTTCATTTTCAAAGTACTAAAATGTGTATCTGAGAAAGTTTTCCCAAATAATTAATGAAGCAACATGAACCAGCTTTACTAAATTTACCAGGTCAATTCCCATTCTACTTGCTTTTTTTGGTCCCTATGCTGTTTTATGGAGAAGGAGATGGCACCCCACTCCAGTACTCTTGCCTGGAAAATCCCATGGATGGAGGAGCCTGGTAGGCTGTAGTCCGTGGGGTCGCTAAGAGTTGGACACGACTGAGCGACTTCATTTTCACTTTTCACTTTCTTGCATTGGAGAAGGAAATGGCTACTCACTCCAGTGTTCTTGCCTGGAGAATCCCAGGGACGGGGGAGCCTGGTGGGCTGCTGTCTATGGGGTCGCACAGAGTCGGACACAACTGAAGCGACTTAGCAGCAGCAGCAGCAGCATGCTGTTTTATATGTTCACCCTTTGAAGAAATGTTCATATCTTCTACTGTAAGTTAGCTTATAGTAACTTCTACTCTAAGTTAGCTTACAGTAACTTCTACAGTAATCTTCTACTGTAGTTTTTGTGGAGGAAGGAAGAGAAGCAACTGAAGCAATAGCAAACCCACCTATTGACAACAGTATCTCATAAGTTGATTAGAATGAAGCAGAATCCTAAGTACTTCAAAATATCTGATACAAAAAGTTTTATCCTACTGTATTAAAAGACATAAGTTCCTTTGACACGGTAAATGCATTTGAGGAGTAGATATTTTTCAAACATTTGATAAATACTTAAATACTAACAAATGTATATATTATGTTGATATCAAGTCTTTTCTTCATATACTGATGAAATGTAGAATTGTACCTAATGGGAAATTTAGAATAACTGATTCTACAAGTATCATATATTGATTATAAACCCATATTATAATTACTTACTATTAAAATAATTAAATACCTTTTGTAGACTGGTAGGATTTAGCTGAGTTTTGTCTATTATTTTCACAGCAACCTGAAAAAGAGAATTATTAAATTTTAATTAGAGAATACATACCTTAAAGAATAAAATTTATAAAGAAAACATCTTTTGTTTCATCCTAATTAGATATAGCTATACTGGGGGTTAACATAATTGGATGGTAAAGTTTTGATAACTAGACAGCCTTAGAATATATTCTATTGACCCAAGTCTGTAACCTATTTGATTCTAAGTCAGTGAAATTACACCTTTGTTAAGTTCTTCCAAGGTTCCCCTTTTAAAGTAAAAATCATTTGTACTTTAATATTTGACTCATGATCTTGATAAGTCATAATTATCAGAAGAGAGAGGCTTATAAACTTTTAGTAAGTTAAGTAATATGTGGGGAGAGAGACTGGACACCCAAACTTACAGCAAACTAACGAAACAGGTTTAAACATCCTCTAAATCTTTGTCTAATATAACCTGTGTCCTAATAGCTCCTGGAGTCAAAATAGAGAAGACTAAATTTAACCATAAGTGACAATAATATTATGTATAAAACAAAATGGAAACTTAGCAAAAATGTTTTATGACACATTTTTCATAATGTCCTAATTGGATCCAATCATGTAATGTAGAGTGTTAGATGTTTAACTATTTTGAGTCTTTAATATACAAATTATTAAATATATTATTATTAAACATATATTTTACTATGTAAATATACCTACTTTGAAACACACAGGATTTTAGAAACCTGATTCTCTTATTATCTGAGAAAAACATCTATAACACTTGCTCAATATAATCTCTAAATAGATTAAAAATTAGTGGCTAATTTCCTATGCATTTATACCTAATTTACTTCAAGTAGTAGTTTTTAGAATTTATTTTTTATTCAGGTAACAATGGCTTTTAACACTATGTAAGTTTCATGTGTACAACCTCAGATTTCTATTCCTATATACAGTACAGCTTAAGTAGTAATTAATAAGAAGTTATCCTAGCCCTGTTCCTGGGGTTGGGTAGCAAGGGTAATCTGAAATGTTTATGGAAATCATATAATGAAAAGACAGAAGGCTAAGAAAACCTCATGTGCAGCACATCTGATTTATAAGAGATGCTAATACGTATGGACAATTTTTCTGTGCTAGGTATAACTCTACCTATGTACATTTCATTCACACATACCCCAATGTTTACTATATTACAACTGTTAATTTATTTCCAGAATCAACTATAGGAAAGCTTTTTAGTAAGACTCTGGAGAGGTCCAAGTAAGTATTAAAAGGCATCGTGAAAACTTACCTCTCTACCGGTTAGTACATGCCTTGCCAATTTCACTTTGGCAAAATTTCCCTTCCCTATTGTCTTTTGTAAACGGTAATTTCCAATGTGAGGCTGTTCGTCTGTTGCTGACGTAATGGAGTTTCTACACCGAGGGATGTTCTGTCTGCTACTTGATTTGGTTGGCTGGATATGGGGTTCAGTATATCCATCCACAGATGTATGCTAAGAAAAAGGTTAGAAGATTTCATCATTAATTAAACTATATAATTAAAGGACAGTTCAAATAACACTACAAACAATTTTCATTAATAATTCATAACCTAGAGGGGTAGGATGGGGTAGGAGGTGGGAGGCAGGCTCCAAACAGAGGGGACATATATAAACCTATGGCTGATACATGTTGATGTATGGCAGAAACCAGCACAGTATTGTAATTATTCTTCAATTAAAAATAAAGAGGAAAAAATTAATTCATCTCTAATGAAAACAGATCGCACTACACCATTTCTGGGCATTCTGTTTGCAATTTCTACTTGACTTTAGTTCCCTTTGCCAGGGGGAATATAATCATTTAAAATGAAACGTTCTGCATAGCTTTAGACATATGCTTTTGCTTTTAAAAAGATATAAATGGTGAGATGGCCAGGAGCCCCACAGATGATTACTCTCCTAAGGGTGTTACCCGTGTAGGCTGAGATGCCAATCCAGATCCAGATTGCTTCCTTACAATGGTAGAATGTCTTCAGTACCAAGACAACTTCACGAGTACAGCTCTGTTTCTCTAAACCAGTCCAGCTACTTGTCCTGGTCACTCTTTCATTTGCTGGGCACATAACTTTGGCCACCTAACCAAGCCGTTTCCCACGACAGGTACACCTTTAATCAACTCCCTCTCAGCCCCTCACCCAGTTTCCCATGCCCAAGAAGGAGCCATCGACAGCCCTGCTGGATCCATGCCTTTACATCCACTGCCTTCTTCCTCCTTGCCGTTCTCAAGGCAGAGACGTCACTTTGTCTCAGCGTCTCACGCTGGCTCACAATCACAGTAATTGACCGTGTTACCCTGGGGCTCAGCACCTCAAGTCCCAGGTAAGGCTGCCTAAGGAACCCTGTTACCCCAGCTCTGAGTGTCCCTGCTCTTGGCTAGTTTTGTCTGTTTTCCGAAGTAAATGAAATTTGTAGCATTTTCTGTAAAAATGTAGAATTATGCATGACAAACATAACATCATTATCTGACATCTTAAAAATAGCTGAAGATGAGTACAACAAATTAACAAAAGAAGTGGGCAGCTTTATTTGCAAAGTAATTCAGACATACATGTTGTCCAAACTATACCACCAAAAGCATGTCTAAAAAATTATGATCAGAAATTTCTTAAAGGCAACTTTGAAGACGACTCCATTTACTAATTTCATCCAAAGCAGGACTCAAGATCATTTTTCTATTAGTTTTTACTTTTGATATTTTTTAAAAACTTGGCTCAGGAGTAAAGGATTTTCTGTGTCTCACACACACTTGCAGCCATTTTGAGTTAAGAGTCACGCTGGGGTATCTTCACAGCAAACTGTACTTCCATGTGATTCGATCCACTGCATTGTCATACACTCACTTCTTTGTGTCTGCCACCTTACCATGAGCAACTTGAGGACAGGCATGTTTTCTTCCCACTTTTATACACTTACCACACTGCAGAGTGCCAGAATATAGGAAAAGTTCAATGAACCAATAGTTCTCAAAGTGCTGTCCTTGGGCTAGCAACATCAGCATCATCTGGGAACATGCTAGAAATGCAAATTCTCTGACCCTGTTCCAGACCTACTGAACAGGAAACTCTGGGGGTGGAACCCAGTAAGGAGTATTTTAGCCAGTCCTCCAGGTGATTCTGATGCAGGCAAATTTGAAAACTACTGCAATAAATAATGTAAGTAGGCAGTAATCACAAAGTCACTGGTTCTTAGCGACTTTTCTATTATCTGAGCATAAACAAGAGATTTTAATTAAAATCATTTTCTCAGAGTCAACAGATCACTATAGTAATTCCTACTATTCCTAAATAGTACTTCTGTACCTGAACTTGTCCAGCAGGGACTATGGACTTCTTTATCATTCAAAATTGAGTTTTATCTCCTCCTCAACAAAGTGCTCTGTCTTTCACAAAGCAGAACTGATTACCCCTCTTTTTTGTTGCTATCTTTATATCCAGGAAAAATTTCTACTATTGGACTATCACACCATCTTCTTAAGTATTGGTCTATGGTCAATGTTCATTGTTAGACCTAAATCTCCCTAAACTCTAGAAATTAATATGGATTGCTAGTTAGTGTGTGCTCAGTCGTGTCCAACTCTTTGCGACCCCATGGACTGCACCATGCCAGAATTCTCTGTCCATCACCAACGCCTGGAGCTTACTCAAACTCATGTCCATCAAGTCAGTGATGCCATCCAACAATCCCATCCTCTGTCATCCCCTCCTCCTACCGCCTTCAATCTTTTCCAGCATCAGGGTCTTTTCAAATCAAATCAGTTCTTCACATCAGGTGGCCAAAGGATTAGAGTTTCAGCTTTAGCATCAGTCCTTCCAATGAATATTCAGGACTGATTTCCTTTAGGATTGACTGGTTGGATCTCCTTGCAGGCCAAGGGACTCTCAAGAGTCTTCTTCAACACCACAGTTCAAAAGCATCAAATCTTCGGCACTCAGCTTTCTTTATAGTCCAACTCTCACATCCATATATGACTACTGGAAAAACCAAAGCTTTGACTAGATACCCTTGGTTGGCAAAGTAATGTCTCTGCTTTTGAATATGCTGTCTAGGTTGGTCATAACTTTTCTTCCCAGGAGCAAGCGTCTTTGAATTTCATGGCTGCAGTCACCATCTGCAGTGATTTTGGAGCCCCCAAAACATAAAGTCTGACACTGTTTCCACTGTTTCCCCATCTATTTGCCATGAAGTGATGGAACTAGATGCCATGATCTTCATTTTCTGAATGTTGAGTTTTAAGCCAATTTTTTCACTCTCCTCTTTCAATTTCATCAAGAGGCTCTTTAGTTCTTCTTCACTTTCTGCCATAAGGGTGGTGTCATCGGCATATCTGAGGTTATTGATATTTATCCCAGCAATCTTGATTCCAGCTTGTGCTTCATCCAGTCCAGCATTTCTTTTGAGGTACTCTGGATATAAGTTAAATAAGCAGAGTGACAATATACAGCCTCAACGTACTCCTTTTCCTATCTGGAACCAGTCTGCTGTTCCATGTCCAGTTCTAACTGCTGCTTCTTAACTTGCATACAGATTTCTCAGCAGGCAGGTCAGGTGGTCTGGTATGCCCATCTCTTTCAGAATTCTCCACAGTTTGTTGTGATCCACACAGTCAAAGGCTTTGGCATAATCAACAAAGCAGAAATAGATGTTTTTCTGGAACTCTCTTGCTTTTTTGATGATCCACTGGATGTTGGCCATTTGATCTCTGGTTCCTCTGCTTTTTCTAAAACCAGCTTGAACATCTGGAGGTTGGTGGTACTACTGAAGCCTGGCTTGGAGAATTTTGGGCATTACTTTGCTGGCATGTGAGATGAGTGCAATTGTGTGGCAGTTTGAGCGTTCTTTGGCATTGCCTTTCTTTGGGAGTGGAATAAAAACTGATTATTTTTCAGTCTTGTGGCACTGCTGAGTTTTCCAAATTTGCTGACATATTGAGTGCAGCACTTTCACAGCATCATCTTTGAGGATCTGGAACAGCTCAACTGGAATTCTATCACCTCTAGTAGCTCTGTAGTGATGCTTCCTAAGGCCCACTTGACTTCTCATTCCAGGATGTCTGGCTTCTAGGTGAGTGATCACATCATCGTGGTTATCTGGGTCATGAAGATCTTTTTTGTACAGTTCTTCTGTGTATTCTTGTCACCTCTTCTTAGTATCTTCTGCTTCTGTTAGGTCCATCCCATTTCTGTTTTATCGAGCCCATCTTTGCATGAAATGTTCCCTTGGTATCTCTCATTTTCTTGAGGAGATCTCTAGTCTTTCCCATTTTGTTGTTTTCCTCTATTTCTTTGCACTGATTGCTGAGGAAGGCTTTCTTATCTCTCCTTGCTATTCTTTGGAATTTGGCATTCAAATAGGTAAATTCTTCCTTTTCTCCTTTGCCTTTTGCTTCTCTTCTATTCACAGCTAATTTGTAAGGCCTCCTCAGACAACTATTTTGCCTTTTTGCTTTTCTTTTTCTTGGGGATGATCTTGATTACTGCCTCCTGTACAATGTCACGAACCTCTGTCCATAATTCTTCAGGCAGTCTATCAGATCTAATCCCTTGAATCCATTCGTCACTTCCATTGTATAATTATAAGGGGTTAGATTTAGGTTATACTTGAATGGTCTAGTGGTTTTCCCTACTTTCTTCTAAGTCTGAATTTGGCAATGCACTCTCAAAAATGACAGATCTCTGTTCATTTCCAAGGCAAACCATTCAATATCCAGTAATCCAAGTCTATGTCCCAACCTGTAATGCTGAAGAAGTTGAAGTTGAACAGTTCTATGAAGACCTACAAGATCTAGAACTACTATCCAAAAAAATGTCCTTTTCATTATAGGGGACTGGAATACAAAAGTAAGAAGTCAAGAAACACCTGGAGTAACAAGCAAATTTGGCCTTGGAGTACAGAATGAAGCAGGGCAAAGGCTAATATAGTTTTGCCAAGAGAACATGCTGGTCACAGCAAACACCCTCTTCCAACAATATAAGAGAAGACTCTACAGATGGACATCACTAAATGGTCAATACCAAATATGGTGTTAGGCACAAAAAAAGACAAAACAAATACAAATCAGCCAAGTAAAGAAACTTATGTTCCCTGTGCTCCTGACACCTATACTTGGGATGACTTAAGAGGAATGATGTCTTGCTGTCCAGATCTCTTAACAGCAGAATGAGTTAAGATATTTGAGTTATATCTCAATGCTGGTTGCAGAGCATATTCTGACTATAAACCAAACTGGTAGACTGAATTATTAGCTCCAAATTTTGACATCCTTTGCCATGTAACTTTCCAATGTCCTCCTACTGAGGGCAGAATATAGTTTTACACTCTTTGGGCATCCAGTCATATGATTTGCTTTGGCCAATAAAATGAGTTCAAAATGGTGGTATAAGCCAGTCCCATATTAGTCATCAAGAGGCTCTGCTGTGTTTCAACTTGCTCTCTCACATTTCTGCCATCTCCATGAGAAGGGCATGTCCAGGTTGAACCAGAAGGAAGACGAGAAACACACTGAGCAGAGCCACTCCCAGCTGAGGTCAGATTAACTCAACAGATCCCCAGATAACCCCGTGACTCATAAGAAACAACATATGCTTGTGAGTTTGAACCACTGGGTGTTGGGATGACTTGTTACCGAGCAATACAATAGCTGATACATAAGAGCTACTTTCTAATTAAGAGGTCATAAAGGAAAAATGAATAATTAGGAGATTCTTATCAGACATGTTCAACTTTTAGCTAAGCTACCAACAAAAGAGAGGGCAGTATAATCAGTTCCCTAAGGAGAAACTCTCGATCAGGTAACTTATCAATATTTAGGGGCAGCATTCTTGACTGTTCTGTATATCCTCAACAAGAATGGTGAGACACAGAGGTCAGCAAAGTTTTCTATAAAAAGCTAGACAATAAATATTTCAGGTTTTGCAGACTCCACTGTCCCTGTTGGGTATTCATTTTTAAAGAAAATTTCTTAGCGCAGGGCCATATAAAAACATATCCAAAAGCTGCATTTGGCCTATAGGATGCAGTTGGCCAACCGCTACTGTAAAACGTCATGGTTTGAAAAGCAGGACTAAATTGCTTCTGGCCAATGCTACCAACAGAGAAGGAGATTCTAGGAAAATATAGGTATGGCAGTGTCTGTACTTAGAGAGGAGAGGAGGGGAGAGAGGGATCTTACAAAAATACTATTCTTTCTTATCCCACTCCTAGAATTGGAAAAGGTAATATATTCTCCAAAATCCTTTTTAAAAATGAGATCTCCTAACTTTCAACATTAAGCATGACCCTTTTTAGGAGCCATCCAACTTTCTCAGAATGCATTTAGAGGAGTCTTAAATTAGAAATTATAATGGAATATAAAGCACATTTTTTATATTATGATGCTAATTATAAAACACCCACCTAAACAAATATTCCTTCCCTCAAACCCCCATTTTTCCTTAGGAGTGCCATAGCACCACTCAGCAGCAGAATCTTTCCTTAAAGGAACTTTCTGAAGAGTAATTTGAGATAACTGATCTCACTCCATGCTGATCAATATATTAACTCTCAAACAGGAGGCCTAGAAAAAAATGTTTATCCAGCATGGGCTGAAGTCATGCTGTGCTGTGTGTGCTTAGTCACTCAACTGTGTCCAACTCTGATCCCATGGACTGTAGCCTGCCAGGATCCTCTGTCCACTGGGATTCTTCAGGCAAGAATACTGGAGTGGGCTGCCATGCCCTCGTCGGGCTGAAGTCATAGTTAAGTTTAATTAAGAACTGTCTCAGCTGTACAAGATATTATGCAAGCTCAATAATATAATGGCTATAAATTCTAGTCCCTCATCTTTAGCTGAAAATACAAATTCAGATTTTATTTTCTTTCTTCAAGTTGTCCACTCAATCCAGTAGACACTGAATTCCTTCATTTTTCTGCAGCAGTGGCAACATGAACCTAAATCTGGGCTTGAGATGTACTGTATTCAAAGTAATTACAGGTAGCGATTTCATTAGCTCTTCAAGAAACTAATCCCATGGATTATCAGACTTAGAATTCCTGAATAATAATAGAATTTTCCCTGCTTTCAATACCAACTGAAATGAAATTTTTCTACTCACTAGCTATGCATCCTTGGGCAAGTTGTTTAATCTTTATGTGCATGTTTCCTCCTCTATTAAAGGAACTAATAATAAAGCCTGCTGCTGCTGCTAAGTCACTTCAGTCATGTCTGACTCTGTTCGATCCCAGAGACGGCAGCCCACCAGGCTCCCCCGTCCCTGGGATTCTCCAGGCAAGAACACTGGAGTGGGTTGCCATTTCCTTCTCCAATGCATGAAAGTGAAAAGTGAAAGTGAAGTCGCTCATGTCGTGTCTGACTCCCAGCGACCCCATGGACTGCAACCTACCAGGCTCCTCCGTCCATGGGATTTTCCTACCTCATAGCTATTCTGAGCATTACATAAAATAATTTCTGTAAAGGTGCTCAGAATAGCACATAGTAAGAACCATACAAGTGCTTGTTGATTCAGTTCAGTTCAGTCGTTCAGTCGTGTCCAACTCTTTGTGACCCCATGAACCACAGCACAACAGGCCTCCCTGTCCATCACCAACTCCTGGAGTCCACCCAAACCCATGTCCATCGAGTCAATGATGCCATCCAACCATCTCATCCTCTGTTGTCCCCTTCTCCTCCTGCCCTCAATCTTCCCCAGCATCAGGGTCCTTTCCAACGAGTCAGCTCTTCACATCAGATGGCCAAAGTATTCAAGTTTCAGCTTCAACATCAGTCCTTCCAATGAACACCCAGGACTGATCTCCTTTAGGATGGATTGGTTGGATCTCCTTGCAGTCCAAGGGACTCTCAAGAGTCTTCTCCAACACCACACTTCAAAAGCATCCATTCTTCAGTGCTCAGCTTTCTTTATAGTCCAACTCTCACATCCATACATGACTACTGGAAAAACCACAGCCTTGACTAGACGGACCTTTGTTAGCAAAGTAATGTCTCTGCTTTTTAATATGCTGTCTAGGTTGGTCATAACCAAAGAAACAAAAAAACCCCATCTCCTAGGCCAGAAAACCAATCCCAAATTTCTGCCATTTCCCTGAGTGTTTGTTGCCTGCAGTGACTTCTGGTTGCAGGCAGTCAGGTTGCCTGTAACCTGACTGTGTAGAAACTGTACTAGTTTCGGTACAGTCAGGTTTCTTGTCTCTTAAGCAACAGAAACCAACTTAGGCTAAGTTAAAAAAAAAAAAAAAGGAATTTTTCTTAAGTCTATTGGTAGCCTGAAAAAAAATTCTGAAGGATAAAACTTGTGTTCAAGTGGAAGAAGACAAGACTATGCAAATAGCCAAAATAAAATAACTATACTTGGTAATATGGGGTAAAAAGGAAATAAAATGAGGAGATGTGACAAGAGTGTCTAGGGAGGGAGTTGGGGTGAATGCTACTAATGGACTAGATGTAATAAATGATGTTTGAGCTGGACCCAACAGATGGCAATGAGCTAGAGAAACAGGAGAAGAGTATTTCAGGCAGTGAAATGAATAAACAGAAAAACCCCAAGGTGAGAGTACACTTTGTAACGTCAAAGAAGAAAGGTACCTAAGAAAATGGTATATTAAATGGAGGATCTTTTTCAAAGGCCTACACGTTGAAAATTCAGTTGTCCAACTGAATACTACTGGAATTCAAACTGTTAAAGTTATGGATATAGAGCCCCTGCACACTGAATCATACCAGTGTCAGATTTAGAGGGCAAAAGATGGTGTAGCTTGGCTAACCTATTAGGTAATGAATGAATACATGAATACATGAATGAATCAATTGACAAATACATGATAAAGAAAGAATATTCCTGAGAAGTTATATATCATATATTAGACCTGAAGCTGGGGATGTCACAACTCACTTCCCAGGACTCTAGAACATGCCACTTTGCACACCATAACTACTCTTTAGTCAGTTGATATTAGCAGCAATACAGGCCACAACAATTTAGAAACAATAACCAAATTTCTATTTCTCAAAGTCATTTTTAAAAAAAAGTAGGGAAGTTATGGTTCTAATAATGGATGAATAGTTGTATCTGATTAATCTACCAGTAAATAAGAATACAATCTCCAGACAAAATATTAAAAACAACTGTTTGGTGGCCCTGAAGAGCTACAGAAAGAAGCCAAAAACTGGAAGGAGACTGATCTTTGTAAAAAGGGAACCACATAGGGTGAAATTTTTAGTTTCCACCTGGGGGGCAAACTCTGATCCACCAAGCTCCCAGTGACTGAAATTCAAGCAGAGCAACAGTCTTACTGGCTTAAGGAGTCAGAGGATGGAGCTGATGGCTAAAAAAAAGAATTGATCTAAGAGTGAAAAAGGAAACTCTGATGAAAATAAAGCTATGGAGAATAAAACTCTAAAGTCCTCACACAAACTACAGGTCCCTTGCTGAGCCCTAAACCAAATGTGAGCAAGAGAAACTCCAAAAAACATGTCAGAAGGAGACAGATAGAAGGTTAGGGAAACTGTAGATTTGCCTATTGAGCGCTACTGGAAAGGCTGAATTTGAAGACTGAGTTAAGCCAAATTAACTTCCTGTCAAATCAACACTTTTCAGAGGAAGATAAATAAATCCAGAGACTCTGTTTAGTACTATCAACAATATCCTATATACAATCAAAATTTACTAAGTACATGATGGAACAGAAAAATGAGACTGTCAAGAGAAACAGCAGTCAACAGAAATAGACACCAAGATGTTCTAGAAGTTGGACTCAACAGGCAAGAACTTTAAAGCAGTTATGATAACTGTTTCTAAAAGTAAAGGATAATATGATTAGAAGAAACAAACATGGGAAATATCAGAAGAGAAATGGAAACTATAGTTAAAAAGAAGTAAATGGAAATTCTAGAACTGAATTGTATAAGTTTTTAAAAACTCAATTCACTGGGCAGGTGTATAGCAGACTGCAAAAGAGAAAGGGTCAACAAACTTGAAGACAGATGAATAAAAATTAGACAATCTGAAGAAGTGAGAATATCAATTAGTCAATCTAAAGAACTAGGGAGATTAAACAAAAATGCAGAGAGCCCCATGATCTGTGGGTCAATAACACACACTAACTCATGTGTAAATGGGGTACTAGAGAAGGAATAAGAAGGAAAGAAGGGAGAAAAAATTACTACATGCAATAATGGTCATGTAATTCCCCCAAACTATGAACACCAAGTCAGATAAGTTTGAAGAAAAACAAAAGGAGGTACATCACAAAGTCTAACTACTAAAAAAATATGTATAGATGGGTGAAGTGGGGTGGGGAACCTTAAGAGGAGTTAGGGGAAAACAACAATACATACAAAGGAGTGACAGCGCAAATGGTAGCTCACTTCTTGGAGAAGGCAATGGCACCCCACTCCAGTACTCTTGCCTGGAACATCCCATGGACAGAGGAGCCTGCTGGGCTGCAGTCCATGGGGTTGCTAAGAGTTGGACACGACTGACTGACTTCATTTTCACTTTTAACCTTCATGCATTGGAGAAGGAAATGGCAACCCACTTCAATGTTCTTGCCTGGAGAATCCCAGGGACGGGGGAGCCTGGTGGGCTGCCATCTATGGGGTCGCACAGAGTCAGACACGACTGAAGCGACTCAGCAGCAGCAGCTCACTTCTTATCAGAAACAATGGCCGTCAGGTGACAATGAAAGATTTTTGATGTACTGCAGAAAAAAATAAACGCAACCCAAAATCCTTTACACGATGAAAATATTCTTTTAAAAAAGACAATTACTGTAAATCAATAATACCTGAATAAAAATTGTAATAAAAAATGAAGACAAAATAAAGATGAACGAGAACTGAAAGAATCTGCTGCCAGAAGACATATGCTATATGAAATGCTAAGGATAATTTTTCCAGCTAAAAGAAAGTAAACATAGATAGTAATCTAAACCTACAGAAAGGAAAAAAGAGCTCTTGAAATGATAAATATGTGAGAAATATAAATAATACATATTTTTTCATCTTTCTTTAAAAGAAATATGACTATATAAAGCAAAAAAGGTAATACCATATTGTGGAGTTTATGAGAAGTAATGTATGTGAAAAAAAAAAGCACAAAGATCAGGGAAATTAAAAGATTCTTTTAAGAGTCTTAATTTTATCTGAACTGTTGCAATATCACCCTATGTGGATTGCAGTAATATATGGGTGCATTCTGTAATCTCTAGAACAACCAATGGGGAGAAAAGGCATTGAAAAAGATACAGAAGAATAGGTAAATCAACAGAGGAATTAGAATGAAATACTAGGGCTTCCCTGGTGGCTCAGTGGTAAAGAATCCACCTGCCAATACACAAGACAGAGGTTCCATCCCTGGTCCACAAAGATCCCACATGCCGCAAAGCCCATGCATCACAACTATTGAGCCTGTGCTCCAGAGTCAGGGAACCACAACTACTGAAGCCCACGAGCTCTAGAGCCTGTGCTTGGCAACAAGAGCAGCCACTGCAACGAGAAGCCCACACTGCAAGGAAGAGGGGTCCCTACTCACCGCAACTAGAGAAAAGCCTGCTCAGCAATAAAATAAATAAATAAAATTATTTTTTAAATGGAATACTAAAACTTAACTGATTGATTCAAAAGCAGAGAAGAACAAAAGAAGAGAGGAACACCACCAAAGATAACAACAAAAGAAAAAAATTAAAGACTTACCAAACATTAATAATTATATTTAATGTAAACAAGAATTTCAATTCAAAGACGGGATTAAATGAGCTTTTAAATTAAAAGATGTACTTTAATTATGAATATACAGATAGGTTGAAACTAAAACTATGAGAAAAGAAATACTAATGCAAACAGTAATAAGCAAAAGAGAGCTAAAGAAGCTATAATAATGTCAGACAAAGACTTCAAAACAAGCAGTACTAACAAAATAAAGACACACAGTTGATAATGATAAAAGGATCAACTCTAAGGAAGACATAACTATCCTAAATATGTATGTGCCTAATAACTGAGTTTCAGTGAACAGAAACTAATAGCAAAGGGCAAAAATCCACAAATCCACAACTATGACTGGAGGTTTTAACAACACTCTCTCAACAGTTTAAAGAACTTCACTCAAAACCGAGGATGAGTAAGGAAGATTTGAACACACTATTAATTTGAGGTAGATTACAGATTTCTTAAACCACATGAATCACAGTCTCCAAGGCAAGAACCCTACTCCAGATTTTTTAAGCTTTAAGTATCAAATTACCTTCCTGGAAAACTGCATATAGACATTAACAACTGTGGCTTGTCAAAGAACGACTTAAAGAACAGCTACATGTCATACAAAAGCATGACTGAAAATATCATTAATAATGACGATGCCTATTTCACAAGGATCAGGCAATAAATGAGTTTAATTGTCAGAAAAATTCTCTCAAATGGTACGCTTCCTTTATTGTATTATCACATAATGACGCCTCCCTCCTTCCACAATTTTAGTGTTTCAAGATGAAATTTCTTTTTTAAATAGCACAATGGTGAGTTGCTTCAGGGAAAGCAGTAGTTTTAAGTGTCAAAAAACTTACACATCAGAAAAAGAATACTTACTACAAATGGAAGGTTGTGCATTCTCTTCCTATAGCACGTGAGAGACATACCTCAGAGACACTATGGGTTCGGTCCCAGCCAAGTACAATAAAGTACTGCAATGAAGCAAGCCAGCATCCTCCAAACTCTATCTTTTTGCTGGTGAAGGGTTTGAAAGAGTTCAAGAATTAATAAAATGTGAAACAGAGACAGGACGTAAGCAAATGCTACTGGAAAAATGACGCCATTGGTCTTGCTTGATTCAAGAGTTGCCACAAACCTTCTATGTGTTAAAAAACACATTATCTGTGAAGCAAAATAAAGCAAAGTACAATGAGAGAGATATGCCTGTACATTCTTCTAGACAACAATTACTTTACGACACAATAGCCTTTTCTTTGGAAACTATCTCCTTTTAAGCTGTGATCTTCAAAGTCACCAAGCATGGTTTCTTTTACATTTATCATTCAAATAGTGGGTGTTGCATGAATAGACCCACTAAACATGTTACAGTTTACATATCTCACCTAAAATATAAATTTAAAAACTCAACTTTATCTTATACATTAAAGATGTACATTTCTTTTATACATCGCATTATTGCAATGAGATGACAGATCTGACAAAATAGTCATGTATCAATTTTTAGAAAGATAAACCACAAAAATGAAAACCAACAAAGATAACCAAATAGTTATTAAATTATCACCAAAACTTTCCAGTAGCTACCAAGCTATGCACTGCATGAACCCAGAGGGCAAAAGGTGCACAGCGTAGTGATCCTACCTGTCTGTAACAAGTAACTGTATAATTTTACAAACTTTCTTACTGTAAGAGACCTCTGATCTTTTTTTAGGAACCGGAAGTTGGTTTGACTTTTAAATACCTCAAATGTACGGTGCTGATGAAGAAAGGCGGCCAATACAGTCACAGGCACGCCTTGTTTCCCTGTGCTCTGTTTACTGTGCTTCATGAATCCTATGATTTTTTAAAAAATTGAAGCTTTGTGGTAACTTTGCATTGAGTAAGTCTACTGACACCATTTTTTCCCTCCCAGTATGTGCTCACAGTGTGTCTCTGTGTCACACTTTGGTAATTCTAGCAATATGTCAAACTTCATCATTATTATTATATTGACTGTACTGATCTGTGACAGTGATCTTTGATGTTATTACCACAAGAAAATTACGAACTCGCTGAAAGCTGAGAGTTAGTATATCTTAGTAATGAAATATTTTTTAAATAAGGTATGCACAATTTTTAAAGACATAATGCCATTGCACACTTAAAAGACTACAGTGTAGTATAAACATAACTTTATATGCACTGGGAAACCAAAATATTCATGTGCTTGCTTAACTGCAGTGGCCTGGAACCAAACCTTCAATATCTCTGAGGTCTGCCTGTACTATACAGAGGTCCAAGAAACCTAAAGAAAATCTTCACCACTATTCAACAACATACTAAAGAACTATCATTACAGTCATTTAGGTATATGACCTAAAAAGGCAAACTTAATTCTATATAAGAAAAACATTACAACTTACCACTTCAATTTGAAAAACAGAGTAACTCTGAGTGATAATCCATAAAAACACAAACAAGACAAGAGCTCATGAAAAACTCAACATTAGAGTAGTGCTAGATAGACCAGTAGTGCTTTTGAAGAAGAAAAACAAAGCGGAAAGATTTACTTGTATCATTTTTCCACTGTTGACCTGAATATAAACCTAGAAAATGCAAGTAAATAATAAAATACCTTCTGGAAGTACTACTTGAGTTCAAAAAAGTTACAAGAGAGAAAGCATCCTTAACAATCAATTAGATTCTGAGTCATTCGGTGAACTCTGAACTCATCCTTTTATATTCAGCTTATGCATTTCCTCCCAGGAAAAGCCATACACCATATCAGAACTTCTATTCCAAACCCCTCTACTTAGCTGAGTTCTGTGCCCATTTTGGTCTTTCTACAGTTATTTCTAGCAGTGCATTGCCCTAAATTTTAAAGTCAATTTTCACTAAAATGATACATGATGCTTCACCAGTAGCTCAGCTGGTAAAGAATCCAACTGCCAATGCAGGAGATGTAAGAGATATGGGTTCAATATATGGGTCGGGAAGATTCCCCTGGAGAAAGAAATGGCAACCTGGTCCAGTATTCCTGCCTAGAAAATTTCACAGACAGAGAAGCCTGGAGGGCTACAGTCCATGAGTTGCAGAGTCGGGCGCAAGTGAGCATGTAAGCAAAATGATACATGCATATGGTCAAAAATGTCAACTAACTCTAACAGGTTATGAACAAAAAATATCAGTGCCCTGTACCACCCTTTAAGATGTCAAGCCTGCTCCCCAGAACCCTCTCTTTTTGCTTTTTCTTCTAAAATTGGCTTAAATGTTTCTAAACAAAATGCTTTCATTGCTAATTCAAGGAGTTCATCATTAGAAACCAAGTAGTATACTATGATGTTTCTACCAAACTTTCTGTCAGCTTCATTGTGGAATAAGTAACACACAATGAAATTCACCAAATTTAAGCATACGACTTGTGACAAACAGGTAAAGTCATGAAACACAGTAACAAATATGTAAAACATCTCATCAAAATAAAAACATCCCTGTGCCCCTTTGCTGTCAAAGCCCTCCTCTCACTGATCTGCTTTCTAATACTATACTCTTAATGTTTTTAGAATGCTAGACAAATAGATGATATCATACAGAGGTTTTTGTTTGTTTTACTTTTTAAAAATTTATGGGTAAAAGTCAAGGTGTAGTGAACTGGCAGAAGGTAGAAAGTGAGGAATGGAGGCTGCTAGGGCAGTTAATGACGCTGATAAGTCTGTCTGTGAATCAGAGGCAGGAGGATGACAAATGGAAAAGGAAAAAAGGTGTGGAAATAAAGGATGTTATTGTTCATTTGCTTGTTCTACGATGGAGGAGACTTGAGCATGTTTAAATCCCAAAGGAAGGACCCAGTGGAGAGGGAGGCACTGATGAGACAAGAGACGGAAAAGATAAGGAAAGTTCCCGGGGAGGTGGACAGTGAGAAGATTCAGGGCACATATGGAGAGATTGCCCTTATGCAGGAAGAAAGACATCACTTCTCCCGTAAAAAGTAGAAAGGAAGAGAAGTTAGATCTAGATGTAGAAAGGTGCACACATTCGATGGTAGGAAGCTAAGGGAGTTCAAATCTGATAGCGCTTCCTTTCTCTAGGTGATTGGAGGCAAGGTCACCTTCTAAGAGTGAAGAGAGGTTTGCAGAGAGTAAAAAAAGATTGGAAATACTCCATTTAGAAAAACGAAAAATGAGTTAACCAAAGCAACCTGGTAGGGCTGCTGGGCAATACCGACAGACTGCTTGGTATCGACGACCATGAATGTATTATGGCTCTCATCTGTCCAGTTTTGTCATTTTTTTCCCCAGCAGTACTCAACGGCCCACACACAGATTACTGAGGAAGCAGATCAATGAGTTAACTCTGGCCTGGAGGTTGTCAAACAAGTACCATCAAAGAGAAAGTAGCAAGACAAGACAAGTTAGGTTACTGCAAGTTACTGAGATGATGGGTCAAAAATCTAAGCTGGATAAAGAAGAAACAGAAGACAAAAACAAACAACCACTGTTGGATAGGGAGTAGTAGCCAATATAGCAGAGGGCCCAATGAGATCAGAGAATAAATGCGCCAAGACTAGCTGAGAAAACCATTAGATGGCCAAGCACTTGTAGTCAGAAACCCAGGTGATTAGACTGGTGATAACTGGAAGGACCGGAGAAGACAATGGCAACCCACTCCAGTGTTCTTGCCTGGAGAATCCCAGGGACAAGGGAGCCTGGTGGGCTGCCGTCTATGGGGTCACACAGAGTCGGATACAACTGAAGTGACACAGCAGCAGCAGCAGCAGCAACTGGAAGGACAGTAACCAGATGCCTTAAGTATAGAATGCCTTGTAAAAGAAGGCATCACCAAGAACTATTTTGCGTATTTTTCATTCTTTTTTTAACATGTGCCTATTCCATTTTTTAAAATGTTTTAGAGAACTGCATTAAATATAACAGCTTCATTATTAGAAATTATTTTTAATTACCTATAATCATTACTGGTTACATTATTCATGGTAGTTTCTTACATCCTACAATTCCCTTTCTTTGGTTCACTTTTTCTAGTTGGTGAATGTTTTTTCAGATAGGTGTGTAGGTGATACACTTTCTAAATTATTATGGCTAATTTTCTTTGATTTCTATAAATCATAACTCACTTGGATACAGAATAAGATACAAAGAAACATTTTCCCACTTATTTCTGGATTGTTCCAGAAGGCTATATTTTATAGAATTATGACTTACTAACAACCAGAAAATTATTACAATTAAATGGTGACCCATGAATGACAAAATAAAAGTGACAAAATGTTTACAAAATTTTATCTAAGGAACACATTAAAATCCAAAGAAGTTGTGAGATGCCAACATCAATGTTCAGTTCAATTCAGTCACTCAATCGTGTCCAACTCTTTGCAACCCCATGGACTACAGCACGCCAGGCTTCCCTGTCCGTCACCAACTCCTGGAGCTTACTCAAACTCATGTCCATTGAGTCAGTGATGCTATTCAACCATTTCATCCTCTGATGTTCCTTTCTCTTCCTGTCTTCAATCTTTCCCAGCATCAGGGTCTTTTCAAATGAGTCAGTTCTTTGCATCAGGTGGACAAAGTATTGGAGCTTCAGCTTCAGCATCAGTCCTTCCAATGAATATTCAGAACTGATTTCCTTTAGGATGGACTGGTTGGATCTCCTTGCTGTCCAAGGGATTCTCAAGAGTCTTCTCCAACACCACAGATCAAAAGCATCAATTCTTTGGTGCTCAGCTTTCTTTATGGTCCAACTCTCACATCCATACATGACTACTGGAAAAACCATAGTTTTGATTAGACAGACCTTTGTCAGCAAAGTGATGTCTCTGCTTTTTAATATGCTATCTAGTTTTGTCATAGCTTTTCTTCCAAGGAGCAAGCAATTTTTCATTTTATGGCTGCAGTCACCATCTGCAGTGATTTTGGAGCCCCCCAAAAGAGTCTGACGCTGTTTCCACTGTTTCCCCATCTATTTGCCATGAAGTGATGGGACCAGATGCCATGATCTTTGTTTCCTGAATGTTGAGTTTTAAGCCAGCTTTTTCACTCTCCTCTTTCACTTTCATCAAGAGGCTCTATAGTTCCTCTTTGTTTTCTGCCATATGAGTGGTATCGTCTGCATGTCTGAGGTTTGATATTTCTCCTGGCAATCTTGATTCCAGCTTGTACTTCATCCAGTCCAGCATTTCACATGACATATTTTGCATATAAGTTAAATAAGCAAGGTGACAATGTACAGCCTTGACCTACACCTTACCCAATTTGGAACCAGTGTGTTGTTCCATGTCTGGTTCTAACTGTTGCTTCTTGACCTACATACAGATTTCTCAGGAGGGAGATAGGATGTTCTGATATTCCCAGCTCTTTAAGAGTCCTCAACAGCTTGTTGTGATCCACACAGTGAAAGGCTTTAGCACAGTTGATGAAACAGATGTGTTTCTGGAATTCCCTTGCTTTGTTTCCCCTCCCCGCCCCCCATCTCTGGTTCCTCTGCCTTTTCTAAATTCAGCTTGTACATCTGGAAGTTCTCGGTTCATGTACTGTTGAAGCTAGCATGTGAAATGACTGCAATTGTGTGGTAGTTTGAATATTCTTTGGTATTGCCCTTCTTCAGGATTGGAATGAAAGCTGAACTTTTCCAGTCCTGTGGCCACTGCTGAGTTTTCCAAATTTGCTGGTATATTAGGTGCAGCACTTTCACAGCATAGTCTTTTAGGATTTGAAATAGCTCAACTGGAATTCCATCTCTACTAGCTTTGTTTGTAATGATACTTCCTAAAGCCCATTTTACTTCACACTCCAGGATGTCTAGCTCTAGAGGAGTGATCACACCATCGTGGTTATCTGCGTCATTAAGATTTTTTTTCTATGGTTCTTCTGTGTTTTCTTGTCACCTCTTTTTAATATCTTCTGCTTCTCTTAGGTCCATAAGGTTTCTGTCCTTTATTGTACCTATCTTTGCATGAAATGTTCCTTGGTATCTCTAATTTTCTTGAAGAGATCTCTAGTCTTTCCCATTCTATTGTTTTCCTTTATTTCTTTACACTGTTCACTAAGGAAGGCTTTCTTATCTCTCCTTGCTAATCTTGGAATTCTGCACTTCAGATCAGATCAGATCAGATCAGTTGCTCAGTCCTGTCCAACTATTTGCGACCCCATGAATCCCAGCACGCCAGGCCTCCCTGCTGCCGCTGAGTCACTTCAGTCATGTCTGACTCTGTGCGACCCCATAGACGGCAGCCCAACAGGCTCCTCCGTCCCTGGGATTCTCCAGGCAAGAACACGGGAGTGGGTTGCCATTTCCTTCTCCAATGCATGAAAGTGAAAAGTGAAAGTGAAGTCGCTCAGTCCTGTCTGACCCTCAGCGACCCCATGGACTGCAGCCTACGAGGCTCCTCCGTCCATGGGATTTTCCAGGCAAGAGTACTGGAGTGGGGTACCACTGCCTTCTCCGCAGGCCTCCCTGTCCATCACCAACTCCCGGAGTTCACCCAGACTCACATCCATCGAGTCATTGATGCCATCCAGCCATCTCATCCTCTGTCGTCCCCTTCTCCTCTTGCCCCCAATCCCTCCCAGCATCAGAGTCTTTTCCAATGAATCACCTCTTCGCATGAGGTGGCCAAAGTATTGGAGTTTCAGCTTTAGCATCATTGCTTCCAAAGAAATCCCAGGACTGATCTTCAGAATGGACTGGTTGGATCCCCTTGCAGTCCAAGGGACTCGCAAGAGTCTTCTCCAACACCACAGTTCAAAAGCATCAATTCTTCGGCGCTCAGCCTTCTTCACAGTCCAACTCTCACATCCATACATGACCACAGGAAAAACCATACCTTGACTAGACAGACCTTTGTTGGCAAAGTAATGTCTCTGCTTTTGAATATGCTATCTAGGCTGGTTATAACTTTCCTTCCAAGGAGTAAGTGTCTTTTAATTTCATGGCTGCAGTCACTATCTGCAGTGATTTTGGAGCCCAGAAAAATAAAGTCTGACACTGTTTCCACTGTTTCCCCATCTATTTCCCATGAAGTGATGGGACCAGATGCCATGATCTTAGTTTTCTGAATGCTGAGCTTTAAGCCAACTTTTTCACTCTCCTCCTTCACTTTCATCAAGAGGCTTTTGAGTTCCTCTTCACTTTCTGCCATAAGGGTGGTGTCATCTGCATATCTGAGGTGATTGATATTTCTCCTGCCAATCTTGATTCCAGCTTGTGTTTCTTCCAGTCCAGTGTTTCTCACGATGTACCCTGCATATAAGTTAAATAAGCAGAGTGACAATATACAGCCTTGACGTACTCCTTTTCCTATTTGGAACCAGTCTGTTGTTCCATGTCCAGTTCTAACTGTTGCTTCCTGACCTGCATACAGGTTTCTCAAGAGGCAGATCAGGTGGTCTCGTATTCCCATCTCTTTCAGAATTTTCCACAGTTTATTGTGATGCACACAGTCAAAGGCTTTGGCATAGTCAAGAAAACAGAAATAGATGTTTTTCTGGAACTCTCTTGCTTTTTCCATGATCCAGCAGATGTTGGCAAGTTGATCTCTGGTTCCTCTGCCTTTTCTAAAACCAGCTTGAACATCAGGAATTTCACGGTTCACATATTGCTGAAGCCTGACTTGGAGAATTTTGAGCATTACTTTACTAGCGTGTGAGATGAGTGCAATTGTGCGGTAGTTTGAGCACTCTTTGGCATTGCCTTTCTTTGGGATTGGAATGAAAACTGACCTTTTCCAGTCCTGTGGCCACTGCTGAGTTTTCCGAATTTGCTGGCATACTGAGTGCAGCACTTTCACGGCATCATCTTTCAGGATTTGGAATAGCTCAACTGGAACTCCATCACCTCCACTAGCTTTGTTCATAGTGATGCTTTCTAAGGCTCACTTGACTTCACATTCCAGGATGTCTGGCTCTAGGTCAGTGATCACACCATCATGATTATCTGGGTCGTGAAGATCTTTTTTATACAGTTCTTATGTGTATTCTTGCCATCTCTTCTTAATGTCTTCTGCTTCTGTTAGGTCCATACTATTTCTGTCCTTTAGCGAGCCCATCTTTGCATGAAATGTTCCTTTGGTATCTCTGATTTTCTGGAAGAAATCTCTAGTCTTTCCCATTCTGTTGTTTTCCTCTATTTCTTTGCATTCATTGCTGAAGAAGGCTTTCTTATCTCTTCTTGCTATTCTTTGGAACTATGCATTCAGATGCTTATACCTTTCCTTTTCTCCTTTGCTTTTCGCTTCTCTTCTTTTCACAGCTATTTGTATCTGACAGAATGTGGTCCACTGGAGAAGGGAATGGCAAACCACTTCAGTATTCTTGCCTTGAGAACCCCACGAACAGTATGAAAAGGCAAAATGATAGGATACTGAAAGAGGAACTCCCCAGGTCAGTAGGTGCCCAATATGCTATTGGAGATCAGTGGAGAAATAACTCCAGAAAGAATGAAGGGATGGAGCCAAAGCAAAAACAATACCCAGCTGTGGATGTGACTGGTGATAGAAGCAAGGTCTGATGCTGTAAAGAGCAATATTGCATAGGAACCTGGAATGTCAGGTCCATGAATCAAGGCAAATTGGAAGTAGTCAAACAAGAGATGGCAAGAGTGAATGTCGACATTCTAGGAATCAGCGAACTGAAATGGACTGGAATGGGTGAATTTAACTCAGATGACCATTATATCTACTACTGCGGGCAGGAATCCCTCAGAAGAAATGGAGTGGCCATCATGGTCAACAAAAGAGTCCGAAATGCAGTACTTGGATGCAATCTCAAAAATGACAGAATGATCTCTGTTCGTTTCCAAGGCAAATCATTCAATATCACAGTAATCCAAGTCTATGCCCCAACCAGTAACGCTGAAGAAGCTGAATTTGATCGGTTCTATGAAGACCTACAAGACCTTTTAGAACTAACATCCAAAAAAGATGTCCTTTTCATTATAGGGGACTGGAATGCAAAAGTAGGAAGTCAAGAAACACCTGGAGTAACAGGCAAATTTGGCCTTGGAATATGGAATGAAGCAGGGCATAGACTAATAGAGTTTTGCCAAGAAAATGCACTGGTCATAGCAAACATCCTCTTCCAACAACACAAGAGAAGTCTCTATACATGGACATCACCAGATGGTCAATACCGAAATCAGATTGATTATATTCTTTGCAGCCAAAGATGGAGAAGCTCTATACAGTCAGCAAAAACAAGACCAGGAGCTGACTGTGGCTCAGACCATGAACTCCTTATTGCCAAATTCAGACTGAAATTGAAGAAAGTAGGGAAAACCACTAGACCATTCAGGTATGACCTAAATCAAATCCCTTATGATTATACAGTGGAAGTGAGAAATAGATTTAAGGGCCTAGATCTGATACACAGAGTGCCTGATGAACTATGGAATGAGGTTCGTGACATTGTACAGGAGACAAGGATCAAGACCATCCCCATGGAAAAGAAATTCTGCATTTAGATGGGTATATCTTTCCTTTTCTCCTTTGCCTTCTGCTTCTCTTCTTTTCTCAGCTATTTGTAAGGCCTCCTCAGACAACCATTTTGTCTTTTTGCATTTCTTTTTTCTTAGGGATGGTTTTGATTACCACCTCCTATACAAAGTTATGAACCTCTGTCCCTAGTCCTTCAGGGACTCTACCAGATCTGATCCCTTGAATCTATTTGTGTAATCAATCGTAAAGGATTTGATTTAGGTTACACCAGAATGGGCCAGTGGTTTTCCCTACTTTCTTCAATTTAATTCTGAATTTTGAAATAAGGAGTTCATGTTCTGAGCCACATTGAGCTCCTGGTCTTGTTTTTGCTACTCTATAGAGCATCTCCACCTTCAGCTGCAAATATAATCAATCTGATTTCGGTACTGACCATCTGGTGATGTTCACGTGTAGAGTTGTTTCTTGTGTTGTTGGAAGAGGGTATTTGCTATGACCAGCGCATTCTCTTGGAAAAACTCTGGTTTTTTGTGTGTGTTTATTGCTCAGTCGTGTCCAACTCTTTGTGACCCCATGGACTGTGTAGCCTGTCAGGCTTCTCTGTCCATGGAATTCTCCAGGCAAGAATACTAGAGTAGGTAGCCATTTCTTTTTCCAGGGGATCTTCCTGATTCAGGGATTGAACCTGGGTCTCCTGCATTATAGGCAGATTCTTTACTGTCTGAGCCACCAGGGAAGCCAAGTGGTCTTGGAGGGCACTCACCAAGACGCAGAGGATAGAAGCAGTGACCCCACAGAGACTGAATTAAAACCACCTGCTAGTGCTAGAGAGCGTACTGTGGAGGCATAGGTCGGCAGGGTCTCACCAGGAGACTGGGACACTGGCAGCAGCAGGTGGGGAAGGTCCCCCTGGCTCTTGGAGCTCACTATTAATCCTGCCATAGAGCCTGTAGAGTCCAGGGCTGGGTCACCTCAGGCCAAACAACTCCCAGGGAGGGAGTACAGCCCCACCCATCAGCAGATAATTGGATTAAAGCTTCACCAAGCAAGGCCCTGCTCACCAGAGCAAGACCCAGTTTTCCTTCAGTCCCTTCCATAAGTAAGCTTACACAAGCCTCTTAGCCTCATCTGTCAGGGGGCAAACAGAAGAAGCAAAAAGAAGCACATTCCCATAGGTTAAAACAAAAATCACATTATAGAAAGTTAATCAGGATGAAAAAGCAGAAAGTTATGTCCCAGATGAAGGGACAAGATAAAATCACAGGAAAACAACAAAATGAAGTGGAGATAGGCCACCTTCCAGAAAAAGAATTCACAATAATGTTCGTGAAGATGATCCAGGATCTCAGGAAAAACATGGAAAAGATGCAACAAATGTTTACCAGTGACCTACAAGAACTAAAGAACAAACAAACAGATATGAATAATACACTAGAAGGAATCAACAGCAGAAGAACTGAGGCAGAAGAACAGATAAATGACCTGGAGGACAGAATAGTAGAAATCACTGTCACAGAACAGAGTATAAAAAACGAATGAAAAGAAATGAAGACAGTCTAAGAGACCTCTGGGACAACATTAAACACACCAACATTCTCATTATAAGGATCCCAGAAGGAGAAGAGAGAGAAAGGGCTGGAAAAAATGTTTGAAGAGGGAATAGCTGGAAATTTCCTGAACATGGGAAAGGAAATAGTCAACCAAGTCCAGGAAGTTTATCCCAAATAGGATAAACCCAAGGAGGAACACACCAAGACACAGTCATCAAACTGACCAAAATTAAAGACAAAGATAAAATACTGAAAGCAACAAAGGAAAAATGACAAATAACATACAAGGGAACTCCCATCAGGCTATTGGCTGATTTCTCAACAGAAACTCTACAAGCCAGAAGGGAATGGCATGATACATTTTAAGTGATGAAAGGAAAGAACCTTCAACCAAGAATACTCTATCCAGCAATAATAGTCTCATTCAGATGGAGAAATCAAAAGCTTTCCAGACAAGTGAAAGTTAAGAAAATTCAGCACCATCAAACCAGCTTTATGACAAATACTAAAGGAACTTCTCTAGGCGGAAAACACATGAAAAGGAGAAGACCTACAGAAAATAAACCCCAAACAAGTAAGAAAATGGTAATAGGATCATACATATCAATAATTACCTTAAATATAAACAGATTATCACCAACCAAAAGACACAGACTGGCTGGGCAAATGAAAACATGTGCATGCATGCACTTCCACTTACTACACCACTCTGCTTGACCACTCCACCAAATTGTATATAATTATTTTATATTGTTAGGTTAATCATGTTCACATTATGGCTTGCAATTATAATTATCTTTTATTTTTTGTCTGGTTATTGATTGTGAAAACGGATAAACATCTATTACTATCGTGATTATGCAAGTATTACTCACTTAATACCATTGTATCATGACTGGTCAGCAGAAAAATAATAGAACTCTGTATCACCAAAGCTACAATTTAATAGAAAAACTTGTAATCACTTTTTAAAATCCAGATGCCTAACAGAATTATCTTGAAATTTTTTGAAAAATACAAATGCTTAGGTATTGCTTTTCTCGTCTGGAGCTTCAAATATGTTTCTAATGAGCATTCATGTTTAAAAACTGGACTATATGATGATCTTTTACTTTTATCTGGTTTGTTTCACTTTTTCCATTTCATATTCAGTGCTCCCATTTCATTTAGTTCATGTTTTCCAATGTCCCCATCTCTCTTTTTTTTTTTTTATGTTTTCTCAAGCTCTTATCAAATGTAGTAGAAATGCTTTTGTATACATATACATAGTGAATTTGCTGAGTCGTGTCTGACTCTGTGATCCCATGGACTGTAGCCTACCAAGCTCCTCTGTCCATGGAATTTTCCAGGCAAGAGTACTGCAGTGGGTTGCCATTTCCTTCTCCAGAGGATCTTCCTGACCCAGGTATCAAACCCAGGTCTCCTACATTGCAGGCAGACACTTTACCATCTGAGCCACCAGGGAATTTCCCATATATACATAAATGATATGTATAATGTATATATTTTAGAAAACAGGAATTTTTGCCTAACTAAAAAATTTATGACATTTTGATTCCACTTGTTAGACTTAGTATGAATAGAATGCTACATTCCTAATTACAGTAAACAAAGGTTTACTGTCTAGCACAGGGAACTACAGTCAATATCTTGTGATAATCTATGATGGAAAATCGTTTCAAAAATAACATACGTGTATGTGTATAACTGACTTACTATGCTGTGCACCTGAAACACTGTAAGTCAACTATACTTCAATAAAATATATATATTAATAAAAATAAATAAAGCTACCACTAAAAAAAGATATTCTGCATTTGCAGATTGGACAAATTAACACTGTTAAAATGCCTATGTTACTGAAAGCAATCTACAGATTCAATGAAATTCTATCAAAATTCCAAGGACATTTTTCACATAACTAGTATAAAATGTTCTAAAATCTATATGGAATCTCAAAAGACCCCAAAGAGCCAAAGCAAACCTAAGAAAAAGAACAAAGTTGGAGGTATTGCACTGCCTGATCTCACACTATATTACAAAATCATAGTAATCAAAACAGCTTGGTGTTGGCAGAGAAGGAAATACAGAGATCAAAGTAACAGAAGAAAAACCAGAAATAAACCCACACATATATGAACATTAATTTATGACAATGAAGCATAGAACATAGAGAAAGGACAGTCTCTGCAATAAGTGGTGCTGGGAAAATCGGGAGAGCCACATGCAAAGAAAATGAAACTAGCCCATTAGTGTACACCATACACACAAAGCAACTCAAAATGGATTAAAGACTTGAATTTAAGACCTAAAACCATAATACTCCTAGAAGAAAATATAGGCAGTATGTTCTTTGACACTGGTCTTAGCAATATGTTTCTAGATATACCTCCTCAGGCAAGGAAAACAAAAGCAAAAATAAACAAATGAGGATTACATCAAACTAAAAGCTTCTGAACAGTAAAGGAAACCGCCCACAAAACAAAAGACAACCTAATGAATGGGAGAAAATATCTGCAAACAATATATTCAATAATGGGTTATATCCAAAATATACAAAGAAATCACACACAAAAACAACCCCATTAAGAAATGGGCAGAGGAGTTGAACATTTTTCCAAAGAAGACATATAGATTGTCAACAGGCACTTGGAAAGATGGTCAAAATCACTAATTATCAGGAAAATGCAAAACAATATAATGAACTATCACCTCATGTCTGTCAGGATGGCTATTACCAAAAAGGCAAGAAATAGCAAGCACTGATAGGGATGTGGAGAAAAGGGAACCTTTGAACCCTATTGGTGGGGATATAAACTGGTGCAGCTACTGTGGAAAACATGGAGATGCCTTTCAAAAATTAAAAACAGTACTACATGATCCAGCAACCCCACTCCTGGGAATATATCCAAAGAAACAAAAACACGAACTCAAAACGATATGTGCACTCCCATGTTTGTAACAGGATTATTTATAAGAGCCAAGGCATGGAAACACCCTACGAGTCCATCAGTAGATGAATGGATAAAGAAACTGCAGTTTCTATACGCAGTGGGATAAGTGTTCAGTCATAGAAAAGAATGAAATCTTGCCATTTGTGGCAACATGGATGGATCTTGAGAGTATCGTGAAATTGAAAGATAAATACAGTATGATTTTCACTTAAATGTGAAATATAAAAAATAAAATGAACAAACAGAACCAAACAAAAACAGATACATAGACACAGAGAAGAGAGTAGCTGTTACCAGAGGGGAAGGATGGGAAGGCGGGGAGAAAGTGGGTAAAGGGGATCAACTGTATGGTGACAGACAGAAACCAAACTTTTAGTGGTGAGCATGTGTGTGCTATACAGAAGCAGATGTATAACACTGTACACGTGAAACCTACATGTTATAAACCAGAATCACCTCAATAAAAAAGTAATCTAAAATTAAAAAACAAAAAACCCTCTCCTCAAACCCAAGTAAAAAGAGAAATAATAAACCAAGAAGATACTTGTAACATGGGCAGGCAAATGGTTCATTTTTTAAATACTAAAACCTCTGGCAAATCATTAAAAAAAAAATTCAAAGAGAAAATGAAAATAAACAAAGGATAGGTACAAACAGTTCATGGAAAGGACAAATACATCATTTTTGAATGTGTTAATATTTTTCATATAAAATTCATAACAAGTCAAATACAAATTTGTTAAGCTACAATGAAACACTATTCCTCATTTCTCAGATTAGAATTTGACAGCATTAGCTGCTAAAGCTATAGTAGAAATAGGCACACTTATATAGCACAGATGAATGAAAACTAATACAGTCTCTATATAAAGGAACTTGGTCATACCTATCAAAGAAATTCCTACAATTAGACTAGAAATCTTACTTCTAGTAATTTATTCCATACACATGATCACTAATGAGTCAGAAAGACGAGAGCAAAGTAATGTATTACAGCACTTTCTGTAACAGCAAAAGCTAAAACAAGCATCAGTGTTCATCAATAGGGAACTGGTTATGTATGTATGTATGGTAGGTCTGTTTTTATATGTGTGTGTACCCATGTACAACCATCCCCAAGCTTTGATAAGAAAAGAAGATCTCCAGGAGATTACATACGTGACCTAAATGTAAGTAGTTCTTACTTCAGGTAGAAACTAGGGTATCAGGAAAAAGAAATAGAGGGACCACTTTCTTTTTCTAATGTATCTTTTAAAATACTTGAAAAGTTATTTTATAATATTATGTAAATACATTAACTCTTCAATATAATGAAACAAGTTATTTTTTTAAGTTTATCTAAGAGAATGGGCCAGGAATGGGGGAACCAGCATTTACTGAATGTCCACTAGGTACCACACATTCAGTTCAGTTCAGTTCAGTCACTCAGTTGTGTCCGACTCTTTGTGACCCCATGAACTGCAGCATGCCAGGCCTCCCTGTCCATCACCAACTCCTGGAGTTCACTCAAATTCACATCCATCAAGTCGGTGATGCCATCCAGTTAACTGGTTGAATAATTTACCTAAATTCAATCCAATAACAAATTCCATTATTGGGATTAAAAACTCAGGTGCAATAAACTATAAATTAGTAGACAGAGAGACATTTTTTAAAATTATAATTTGAAGTAAAGCTTTTGGGGGCAAATGGTAAGTAACAGTACTTTGTATAACTTCTTCAGTATAACCCCTTGGTAGAAAATATGAAAGAACCAAGTTAGAGTATAATAATGTAACCACAGCCCCATTCCTCAAACTTTAGATTAAAAAATGGTAAGTGAATAGTTTCAGAAGGGCCTTATTAATAATCTCTAACTAGGAGGGCTGATGATCAGATGCATAGGCAGACCACAGAAGAAATGGCAGGTGTAGTTGATATTGAAAAGAACCATGTGGTAAGATCATTTTAACTTTCTCCAACTCAGCTTCCTCACTAGCAAAAAGGGTTTTAAATCTGCTCATTCAGGACAGAATGACCAAAATCAATGGAGTATTCCTTACAGGTTACATATGACTCTAAAACCCCTAAAATTCAGTAAAACTGTCCTAAAAAAATACACCTTAACTGGGCAATAGCACCCCACTCCAGTACTCTTGCCTGGAAAATCCCATGGACGGAGGAGCCTGGTAGGCTGCAGTCCATGGGGCCGCTAAGAGTCGGACAAGACTGAGCGACTTCATTTTGACTTTTCACTTTCATGCATTGGAGAAGGAAATGGCAACCCACTCCAGTGCTCTTGCCTAGAGAATCCCAGGGATGGGGGAGCCTGGTGGGCTGCCGTCTATGGGGTCGCACAGTCGGACAAGACTGAAGTGACTCAGTAGTAGCAGAGGTTACCTGACCCCACTTGCCCCAACCTCCACCCACAATCTTAATCCCCTTACCACTCATCACTTCTCTCAAGCTACTAAGAACTAAAAAGAGAATATGAACCCATGTATACTTAAACCTAGCTGTCAGATCAAGTGCTACTTCCACTAAAGGGGGAAATAAGTCAAGGAGGATCCACATACATCATTCTTGGGCAAATAGCAAGCCTAGATAAAATTCCCCATTTGGAGGATGAACTATTAAGTAAAAGATTCCTGCACTGTCCCTATGCTTAGATACTGGAGGAAGGCGGGGGTGGGGGAACTATGAAGAAATCATGAAGAATTACTCTAGGACACAGGAAAGGAGAAAAAAAAAACACCAAACACTTTAATTAAACCTTCTCTACAACATATATACACATTTGCTTATATTTGCAAAAGAACACTAAGATAAACTGAAAATTAAGGAAAATGGTTACCTATAGGGGAGGGAGGGAACAAGAATGAGAGGAAGTAAGACGGTGCTGAATATACCTTGCTGCTGCTGCTGCTGCTAAGTCACTTCAGTCGTGTCTGACTCTGTGCGACCCCATAGATGGCAGCCCACCAGGCTCCTCTGTCCCTGGAATTCTCCAGGCAAGAACACTGGAGTGGGTTGCCATTTCCTTCTCCAATGCAGGAAAGTGAAAAGTGAAGTCACTGAGTCATGCCCGACTCTTAGAGACCCCATGGATTGCAGCCCACCAGGCTCCTCCATCCATGGGATTCTCCAGACAAGAGTACACAGCTTCAATTTAGAAACCACGTGAATATTTTAAACACTGGACAAACAAAATCAACACTAAAAGTAAAAAGTAATCTTGAAATATTTAAAACAAAACAAACGAACTTAACAATATGTCAAATTGGTAAAACAAAATGAAAAACATTATTTTAAGGACTTTAGAACTCTGTTTTGACTATGTTCTTCGTGGAATAACATTTTTAGGCAAAGAACAGTTAAATACCATTTAGTAGTCTGATGAACAGTGATATTTTTTGGAGACTATATTTTATATATGAACATACGCATATATAAAGCAAGTAAGTAATTACGTATTCATGTTATTTAAAAATGTCATCATAAAATCAATGTAAAATCATGTAATATTAAATCTGAAGTGCTAATATCAGTATGAACTCATGCTTTTTTACTTTAGCAAAATGCCTACTTCCTGATAACACAGATAACCGAGTTACAATGGCACTCTCATTTAAAAAAATTGGCTGATTTCAGGTCTGGGTGGGGCGGGCAGGAGATTTACAAGATAAACCCCGGACATCTTGTGCCAGTAGCAAAAAAGCTGGCAATTATTAAAATGAAGTTGTATCAAAAGGACACAGGAGCCAGTCTGATCAGGCTCCCAGTGTCCCTCAGCGGTCTATTACAAAGCAGAGCTGAAAGTGAAACCCAGGGAGTGTACCTCCAGGAGTCACATTCTTAACCACTATTCTACACCACCTCTCACACAAGAAAAATCCAATGAAGAGGGGAGGGGGAAATGAGATAAAAACCAGAGACCAGAACAGAGAGAAAATATCTTGCCTCACATACCTCTTGAAAGAGTTGATCCCTCCTTCCTTCCCCCTTAAGTTCCTTCTTTACTTGGTTTTCACGTATTCCTCCCGCCTGACTGCACCTTTTCAGAGTTTGCTGTTTGCTTCTCTTCTCCTCCACTTCCTAATACTGAAAGCCCCTGGAATTCAGATCTTAGTATTCCTGTCTTCTCTGTCCACACTATACTAACTCCCTTGGTGATCCTATTCAGCCTCATAGCTTGAAATAACTAGTATATGCAGACAGCTCCTAAGTTTCTATCTCCATTTATCTCTCCCAACTCTAGACTGCCACCTCGACATGTCCATATAGATGTTTATTGGTATTCCAGCCTCAGCTTGTCCCAAATTGACCTCTATCCCCCATACAAAACCTGCCCCAACACAGCCTTCTTCATCCCAGTGAAGACAAATCCACCCTTTCTGGTGCTCAGACCCAAACTCTAGGGTCATCTTAGCTTGGACCTTTCCAACCCTACCCAACTCTCTCATCCTACATTCATTGTCAGGAAATCCTATTGGTTCTACCTTAAAATATATCCAGAATCCAGCCACTCCCACCATCCCTACTGCAACCACTCAAGTCTGAAGCTACCTAGATTACTGCATTAGCTTCCTAACAGGTCACTGTTTCCAAATTTACCCCATTCTACTCAGAGTAAAACTCCAAGTCCTTATAACAGCCCTACAAATTCTGGCCCCTTATTACCTCTCTGAATTCACTTGCTACCACCCCTCCTTTTCCACTCCCCTTGCTCAGCCAGTGTGGGCTCACAGCTGCTCCTCAAACATGGGGGCACACATGTTTAGGATGACCTTTGGTCTAGCTATTCCCTTTGCCCAGAACATTCTTCTCTCAGACACCTGTCTGGTCAACTTCCTTAGCAATCTTTCCCCAAATCTCACCCTCTCAGGGAGGCTCATTCAGATCTATCTGATACCACATTTCCCCTGCTGTACTTACTTATTAATGTATTAGCTTTCCCTCCACCCCCCTCCACCCACTGTAAGAAGACAGGTATTAGTCTAGTTTGTTCACTATTGTATCTAAAGTGCCTGACAATGTACAACATCAAGCAGCACTAAGCAGGTTCAAATAAAATAATTTAACAAAGCTAAATCTATCATATCATCAGAGCATAAGTGGGTTATTTAAAATTATTCAAAAGAAAGACTTTTACACTGGGGGAGCGTTAGTCACTCAGTTGTGTCCAACTCTGTGACTCCATGGACTGTAGCCTACCAGACTCCTTTGTCCATGGGATTCTCCAAAGGTACGCCTAAATTCACCTCTACGCTGCCTGTAAGAGACACTTTTAACACAAATGGAGTAAAAAAGTTAAAAGTAACAGAATGTACCAAAACACCAGGTAAACACAAACTGAAAGAAAGTAGGAGTCATGTGGGCATTAAGAAAACAAGCTTCAAAACTAGACAGACCTAGGATCTAAGTGTCGTTACAACACTTAACAGCTCTGTGACCTTTGGGAAGTTACTTCACTAAGCCTCAGCTGAGTCATCTATAAAATGGCAGTATTACCTATACCTCAAAGGGTTTTTAATGAGAATTACATGAAACAAAGCATTTAACATGTTGTCTGGCATATAATCAACACTGGAACATGCTGTAATGACCTTGTTATATACTAAAATGGAACAAATATCTTTCAGTGTTTCTATAAAAAAATAACAGTCTTGGTAAGAGTTGTTTTAAAACAGGAGGAAACACCAGAGCAACAATTCTAGCTTTTAGGCAGCTATTCAGGTTTCTGAAGAGGCCTAAAGAAGCATTCAATACTAAAAGGCTTACTTTACAAGAGCCTACCCTAACTATCCTTCCTTCTCTCTCAAGTAAAGCACAAATATTTATTATGCCCTGTTAGAGGCTTCTTACAAACTTTACGAGGTAGCAACCCTACACTACTCAAAAAAACTTAGCATACAAATAAACTCCCAAATGTGAGAAACGCAAGGTGACATTTATAAGACAGACTTACTGCAACAAAACATTTATAATAATAAAAGGCCAGAAACAACTTAAATAGCCATCAGTAGGAAACATGGTTAAACATATCTATATAGTAGAGTACTAAGCAATTTTATAAAGCAGACCTTTATGTAGTGATATGGGATAACCTCCAGGATATAGTCTTAAAACAAATCAAGGGCTGCCCCGTGTGTAAAGTCTGGTGGGAGGACATGTATTTTTGCTCATATTAATAAAATATCTCTAGAAAAAACTTATGAGGACGAGGGACTAGACAAGCAAAAGGCATACTTTTTTGAACTTTTAAAAATTTTCACTCATTTGAATGCATCACCTGTCATTAAAAATATTTAAGTAAAAAGACTATTGAATAAGTTAGTTTCTATCAGTGACAAGCAAGGTAAATTCTGCCTGAATATTCATAACATTAACTGAATACATCCTACATGTTGATGTTTTTACCTTCAATTTTAGGATCTGATATCAAAAGCAAAGGCAACAAAGCAAAAACAAACAAACTGGACTACATCAAACTAAAAACCATATTTACTGAGCATGGCAAGCACAGTGCATTTATCAATATAACACTCGTATCACTTCCTCTTTCAAAACGAAATAAAATAAATCCCTAGCAATGGTTTGCAAGGAGTAACATGCTTGATCAGTAACAGTTTTAAGCACAACTAGTTGGTGTACAGATGAAGATCCAGACTAGAAAATGCTAGTGGTTAGAGCTATCGTGAAATGGTGTGCTCAAGATTATCCATTAACAGACCAATGAAGAATAAACAGCTTACATTTATGTTTTCAATGGTGGTTCTCTCCTCTGGCTGCTCCTCACTCTTTTTGTCCTAACTCTACTATGACCAGAATACATTGGCATCTACTCATAATCCCTGAAAACAGGAATAACATTACTACCAGTTCAATAATAGAAACAGTAGCCATCATTTATTTAATATTGACCATGTCCTCTGTGATGAGTGCTTAATTAGACATGATTTTATTTAGTCCTTAGGGTAAACTTGAGAAGTGGATTACATGACCCACTTTATAGATAAGAAACTAGAAACTTAGCAAGCAAAACAAACCGGTGGGCCACACACCTAGCAAATGGCAGCTGCAGGATTCAAGGCCAGGTCCAGCTCACACTAAAGCCTATGCTCTCCACTAGAAGGCTAAGTTACCTCCCTAAATGTTCCTCCTATCCCAACATTAACTGTATCTGAAAATAGCAAAAGCAGTCCTTCTGAACCCTTTCAGAGGTGAGCACTTAGAACACACATCCTTATCAGCTTTCATTCATCTGCAGGGCAGGCTCTGCCAGAGGCCTATGATTGTCCAGTCTTGCCAATAGTTAAAAACAAGACAGGGAGAGGAAGAGAGCAAAGAATGAGAATTCTTAAGGGTGTGGACAACGAGAAATCCCATTTGTACTGCTCACTGGCCACAAGACCTGGGCCGTTTCCTTGACCGGAGCTTCTGGGCTGGGGAGGCCTTCCCTCCACCCACTCCCAGTATAATCTGTTGCTCCAAATGCCCGTCTTTGCAGCAGACACAAGACCAAGGTCTCCCCATGTACCCCGCCCTCACAGAATAATGCAAGTAAAAGCACACTTTCATCTTTCAGCATTTCCGTCTATACCTACAAAACCCTGAGGAAAGCGTCAACAAACTGAGATCATGGACCAGTTTACCAAAGAGGGTATCAAAGTAGTGCTCTCAACTTCATCATCAGAATTTTGGTGGCTCCCAGAATAACTTCTCTATTGTGGCACCACCGGAAATCAGTCATTAGCTAATCAAAGATATTCACAGGCTCCAAGTGATGGTTACGGCTAAGAAAACTGATCATCTATTTTACAGTTTAAATGCTCAGTTAGAGAGGAATGGGAAAATATCTGACAGATGTGATTAAAATGTAGTAATTTAATTTCCCCCTTAAATTCCAGTCATTTTTCACGTCAACTATTCTATTCAAGAACTGCTGTAAACAATGTCTTACTGAGATATAAAAGTAGAATGGTACACACTTGGAATTTCATAATCTTTTACATAAAATAGGTTATCTTTGTACCGGCCTAAATTATAATAAGGAATGTTCCTCCCTCAAAAAATACAGAAGGAGAAAAAAAGAGAGGTAATCTTGTAAAGAAGAGAATGACAATTAAGAAAATAAAGAGGAAATTATTTTGGAGGATTCCCCTTTTAGAATTTGAATAAACTCTTCTTAAAAATGAAAAAAATAGTATGACTTCAAGATGAAAAAAAAACAGTATGACAGGACGAAATCTGTAAACCACAACATTACATTGTTGAGTTTAACGAACATTAATCGAGAACCTACAACTGCTGAAGAAACATGACTATAAGTGAACTGAAGTCAAAGTCGCTCAGTCGTATCCAACTCTTTGCGACCCCATACAGTCCATGGAATCGTTCAGGCTAGAATACTGGAGTGGGTTGCCAGTCCCTTCTCCAGGGGATCTTCCCAGCCCAGGGATGGAACCCAGGTCTCCTGCTTGGCAGGCAGATTCTTTAAAACTGGGAAGCCACCTGAGAAGCCCCCATGATTATAAGAAATGACTCTAAATATAAGAAGTTAGCGGGAAAAATACAAACAGTTTTGATATGAGACAGCAATTAATTAGTAACAGGTATACACAGGGTACCATTTTTCTACCCACTAGAGCTGTTTCCCAGCATCAGACAGTTATTCTCAGTAAATCTTCTTTCATCCCTCTTGTACCATATGAGACCTATTCAGAAAGTATATACAGGAAATAATTTGCATATACATCTGGTCTTTCACCTTTCTAGCAATTATCACTATAATTAATTAATTGTACATCTCCAAGGAGATGCTGATAGGCTTCTCTCTGATCCAGCAAAATATCTTGTACAAGGTATCTGGCCTACTTTCACGTGTGAAATGAACAAGCAAACATCCAAAAATATAAGACCTGAGACGGGGCTTCCTGCATGCAGTCTCTGATCCTCGTTAGATTACACACAGCCTTCAGTTAAACAGAGTTTCAAACTCTACACCACAAAAAGAAGTTACAGGCCAAGGAATCATAAACGAAAAGACTCTAAAGCACTTGTATTAAATTAAAATTACAGAGAACAGAGAGAAATTAAATCCACAGGCTACTTAAAGGCCATTTAATGCAATAGTTTCTACTCTGTCCCTCAGCAAACTAATGTTTTTAATGAATAAGCATGTAATCCATTTTCATTTGGCAGCCCTTCTCTTTTCTACTGCTGTCCTCAAACAGAAGTGCTGATTTACAATGAAATGGCCCAAAGGAAGACAGTGCGTGAAGGAGGAGAGCAGTAAGTCTGGAGAAAGAGGGTTATCAGTTTTTAAAGCAAAAAAATGGCTGAGTTCAAAGAAAATATTTCCACGGAAAACATGATTGATGATTCAGGTCCACAAACTCTAGCACAGTGATTAAGGGAAATGGGTCTGGAGTGGGGCTGCCTGGCTTGAATCCTGGCCCTGGGACTTACCAGCTGTGCCACCTTGGGCAAGTACTTGCCTTGGGAAATAGGGTGATAACAGGACCTGTTTCAAAGCGCCATGTTCAACCATCTCCCACCAGCACTGAGGGCCTTCTCCAACCACCAGGTCTGAGATTCTCCCACCAGTTTCTCCCCATTCTTTAACTCTCCATTATTACCTTCATATCACTTACTACTATCTAAAATCATTTTAAAAGTTACTTGTTTTCAATATGACCTCCCCATTAAAAGTATAAAAAGAAATCTTGTCTGTCTTACTTCCACAGCCCTGGTGCCTAGAAGCAGTGCACAATACACACAAGTAGAAACCTGATAAATATCTGCTGAGTCAATGGACGAATAACACACAACACAGGAGATGTATGTTGTAAGCATTCAATAAATGGCTTCCAACATTATCTAGGTAATGAATTCAGGTAAATAATTCAGGCTTTGGTGTTATATCTTGAAATAATTATCCTCGTAGTCTTTGCAGATCTTATTTACTATTCACCAAAACCAAGAATTATACTAATTTACAGCTTGAAAGGATTTTTCCCTTCCACTATTAGGTGCTGCCTTTGGAGTAGATTACTTTATGAAATTCATCTCAGACATTTATTGAGCAATATGCTATGACCTGCATTCCATAGATACAGCAATGAAAGACAGTCCTACCCAGTCAAGAAGTTGATATCTTAGTTTTGCGCCTATCTCTGGCCTGCTTAAATGCAGTATGAGGAGGAGACGAGGATTTGTGCAGAAAGTAATTGGACTGGGCTAAGTGGGAGTCTGTAAAGGTCCCAACCATTTAATGGAAATCATCAGATGATTCTAATGTGGAACTTCAAATTCCTTAATTCATTATGCTAAAATTCTCCCTTAGCTACCGTTTTTGTTGATAACAGTATCACCAAGAGACAAACTAGGTTACTGCCGAGGTCCTCAAATGAGCAAGGCAGGTGTTTCTGAAATACTCCCCAACAGATGGAAGTTTACATAGGTCCTCAGCAAACTAAGGACTGCATATTTGTGTATGTATGTGAATGAATATACATTGTCGGTGTAAGACTGCCAAACGCTCTCTCTTAAAAGGACTATTCTCTATTTTGAGGCTCTGCCCTTCTACTTATTTATAGTTAGCTGTCCTTTCTTTTAAGTAATTATGTTGGTAACTCATGGTGAGTTTTTTTCCCATTTACTTGACAAATAAAAAAGTTCTTATTTTTGCTTATTTAAAAAAAAAATTATCAGTGAAATTCTGAAATCTAGAACATTTAGAAGCAAACAGAACCCAATTAACAGCTGCCTGGCCAAACTCCAAATGCAGAATGCTGGATCTTTTATTTGTTAACACACTGTCTCTTCACTCACCCAAGCCCAGTTTTCTTTAACCAGTTGTCTATAACCATTGCCTATAGTTTGTCTAAGGACTTTCCAGGTGACACTAATGGTAAAGAACCAACCCATTGCCAATGTAAGAGATGTAAGAGACACAGGTTCCATCCCTGGGTCAGGATGATCCCATGGAAAAGGGAATGGCAACCCACTATAGTATTCTTGCCTGGGGAATCCCATGGATAGAGGAGCCTGGTGGGCTACAGTCCATAGGGTCACAAAGAGTTGGACACGAATGAAGCAACTTGGCACACAAAGCACATACCTTCTATATTTTCAGGGTAAATAGAGGGGGAAAAAAATGGAAAATCACTGCAGATGGTGACTGTGGCCATGAAATTGAAAGACGCTTGCTCCTTGAAAGGAAAGCTATGATAAACCTAGACAGCAGATTAAAAAGCAAAGACATCACTCTGCAGACAAAGGTCTGTACAATCAAAGCTACGGTTTTTCCAGTAGTCATGTATGAATGTGAGAGTTGAACCAAAAAGAAGGTTGAGTGCCAAAGAATTGATGCTTTCGAACTGTGGTGCTGGAGAAGACTCTTTTGAGAGTCCCTTGGACTGCAAAGGAGATCAAACCAGTCAATCCTAAAGGAAATCAAACCTCACTATTCATTGGAAGGACTGATGCTAAAGTTGAAGCTCCAATACTTTGGCAACTTGACTCACTGGAAAAGACCCTGATGCTGGGAAAGATTGAAGCCAAAAAGAAAAGAGGGTGGTAGAGGATGAGATGGTTAGAAAACATCACCAACTCAATGGACATGAGTTTCAGTAGACTCTGGGAGATAGTGAAGGACAAGGAGACCTGGCATACTGCGATTCATTGGGTCGCAAAACAGTGGACACAATTTAGCAAATGAGCAACAACATTGTCTATACTATTTGAGCAGATCTAAATTATAACTCAATTTATAAACAACTTATAGACAATTTATAAACAATTTATAGACAATATAAACACAATTTTCCTCATCATTTACGTGTCTAAGAGTAGAATGGCATGGACCTTCCCAGAAAATTCTTAGATCTTATGATGCACTGATATAAACACTATACTCAAACTATATTCTTGACTTTGTGACTTTTTAATTTTTCATGTATCCTAAGTCTTGTAATAGATGTGTTGAGAGCATTTAGAGCATTGATTTGAAATAATTAGCTCTTGTCCCCAGAATATTCAAATAGTCTTGTGCTGGAATATTCAGTTTTCTTCAACCTCAAAACCTCTAGTCCACTGACCTTTCCTCATTCACCACCATACATCCCGGTCATGTCTTCATGTATCTCCTCACTCAGGCAATATGCTATGATTCTCTACTGTACCTGCTCCTTTACAAAATTCCTTGACTCCTCTGCTTTTCAGTACCTCTTTCACATTTGCCTGGCAAACCCTCATTGCTGTGAAACTCAATCATGCTCCAACTCAATACCCGCTCAACGTCATTCAACATCGTTAAGAGACACATTTACAAGTGGTATACCCAATTCACTTACATTTTTGGCCACAAATCCCAAATGAGGACTCAATATCATCTGACAATCCTTTATACTTTGAGAACACTAATTTTACCCTTTAAAACCCTCATTTCACACCTTCTCCTCCCTCCTCTTATATCCCCACTCACCAAAGGATGTTTTGTTTTATAGTTCATTAATAATACAGAGACAATTCGAGAGCTACTCAGTGTTTTACCCACATCAAAACTACGACCTATCCACAACTTTTGTGAAATGTCCTTCCTGTTGCCAGAAAACCAACTCACCTTCCATACTGCTGCTGCTGCTAAGTTGCTTCAGTCGTGTCCGACTCTGTGCGACCCCATAGATGGCATCCCACCAGGCTCCCCCGTCCCTGAGATTTTCCAGGCAAGAACACTGGAGTGGGTTGCTATTTCCTTCTCCAATGCATGAAAGTGAAAAGTGAGAGTGAAGTCGCTCAGCCGTGTCTGACCCTCAGCGACCCCATGGACTGCAGCCTACCAGGCCCCTCCGTCCATGGGATTTTCCAGGCAAGACTACTGGAGTGGGTTGCCATTGTCTTCTCCGACCTTCCATACTATGGGTCCCATTTAACGTTACCTTTTCAGAGGTTTTGTTCCTAAACTTACTCTTGTTCACCTGAGTCATCAGTTTTCAAACAGACTGTCCAATATCACATAAACATATTCCTGCATCTGATTTTAAAAGAGGAAATTGTCCTGTAACTATATGCCCCTTCTAACTCTACTTCCTATACATAAAAATGTTAAGTCATTCAGCTGTGTCTGACTCTTTGCAATCCCATGGACTGTAGCCATCAGGCTCCTCTGTCCATGGAATTCTCCATCAAGAATACTAGAGCGGGTAGTCATTCCCTTCTCTCTGGGATCTTTGTGACCCAGGGATCAAACCCAGATCTCTTACATTACAGGGAGGCTCTTCACTATCTGAGCCACCAGGGAAGCCCTCTCTACACATAAAAATAGTTATCAAAAGAAGCTTTTGTGACGGCTGGTAAATTACTGCTGTCACTTCCCAATCTTTGCTTCAACCCACTCCAAGCAGAATTGTCTTCACCATTTCACTGGGACTAGTTTTGTCAATGGTACTCGTCACTTCTATGTTGAAAAACCCAACAGCTGCATTTGACACAGCTGCCTGCTCTTTCTTTATTCTCTTGGCTTCTGCAACACAACTCCAGATTTTCTGCCTAGCCTACTAACAGTTACTTCAGTGCCCTTTGTTCCTCTTCTCATGTACCACGGCCCTGTCCTAAACATATTCTATTCATCTTTTCAAAGAACCAGTTTTTGGTGTCACTGATGTTTCCTGTTTTTGTTTTTCCATTTCCTTACATGCTGTGATTCATGGGGTTGCAAAGAGTCTGACATGACTGAGCGACTGATCTGATCTGATCACCTGCTCTAATTTTCATTATTTTCTTCCTTCTACGTTCCTTATGTTTACCTGTTAAATTTAAGTTGTAAAATTCAACTTACATCGGGGTTTTTTTCCTAATTAATTCTTAGTCCCTTGTTTTCTATTATGTGTATTCAAAGCAGCAAATTTACATCTTAACTGTACTTTAGCTGAACTACTCTCAGTTCAGTTCAGTCGCTCAGTCATGTCTGACTCTGCGACCCCGTGAATCGCAGCATGCCAGGCCTCCCTGTCCATCACCAACTCCTGGAGTTCACTCAGACTCATGTCCATCCAGTCAGTGATGCCATCCAGCCATCTCATCCTCTGTCATCCCCTTCTCCTCCTGCCCCCAATTCTGCTCAGCATCAGAGTCTTTTCCAATGAGTCAGCTCTTCGCATGAGGGGGCCAAAGTACTGGAGTTTCAGCTTTAGCATCATTCCTTCCAAAGAAATCCCAGGGCTGATCTCTTTCAGAATGGACTGGTTGGATCTCCTTGCAGTCCAAGGGACTCTCAAGAGTCTTCTCCAATACCACACTTTAAAAGCATCAATTCTTCAGGGCTCAGCCTTCTTCACAGTCCAACTCTCACATCCATACATGACCACAGGAAAAACCATAGCCTTGACTAGACGGACCTTTGTTGGCAAAGTAATGTCTCTGCTTTTGAATATGCTATCTAGATTGGTCATAACTTTCCTTCCAAGGAGTAAGCGTCTTTTAATTTCACAGCTGCAGTCACCATCTGCAGTGATTTTGGAGCCCAGAAAAATAAAGTCTGACACTGTTTCCACTGTTTCCCCATCTATTTCCCATAAAGTGATGGGACCAGATGCCATGATCTTCATTTTCTGAATGTTGAGCTTTAAGCCAACTTTTTCACTCTCCAGTTTCACTTTCACCAAGAGGCTTTTTAGTTCCTCTTCACTTTCTGCCATAAGGGGGGTGTCATCTGCATATCTGAGGTTATTGATATTTCTCCTGGCAATCTTGATTCCAGCTTGTGTTTCTTCCAGTCCAGCAATACGTTCAAAAACAGGATATTCTGTTTTGAGTATACATTCTGTACATGTCCACTGAATAAAACTTATTTTACTTGTTCCAATATTCCTTATCTTTATTTTTTAATTTTACTTATTTTATTATTTACTTATTATTCTTAACAGAGAAGCCAACACTGCTTCCAGTTGAGAGGAGCCTATGCTCATGCAGGCATGCTCAGTCACTGTCATGTTGGACTCTTGAGACCCCATGAGCTGTATACTGTCAGGCTTCTCTGTCCATGGAATTCTCCAGGCAAGAATACTGGAGTGGGTAGCCATTCCCTTCTCCAGGGGATCTTCCTGACCCAGGGATCAAATCTATGTCTCCTGCATTGTAGGTGGATTATTTACCATTCGAACCATGAGGTTCATCTTTAATTTGCCAGTTTAATTACCTTTTTCAACATTTTATTCACATTAAACTTTAAAATTTTTCACTTTTTAATTGCTGGAGTTAGATTTTATTATTTTTTATATAAGAAGAGAAAAAACTATATATATATTTTAAATGGGGAGCTTAATCCCCTTATATCTATCCTAGGATCATTCTATCAATTTTTTTCTTTTTCTTTCTTCTATTGGATTTAGTTTAATTTCCTTCCCACTACAAGCTAGTATACATTCCATTTCTTTTATTTAAAATTTAAAATGCACAATATGCCTTAAATTTTTAAATAATCCATTTTACATCCTCCTCCCCAGTAAACCAAGGTCTCAGAAGTTTTCACTCCAATTTCCCCTGTTATTCTTATCTAGCATTTTTGTTCATTTTTTCCCAGCATCCTAAAATAAACAATTACCCTTTGTTTGTGTTATAGTCCATATTTGTATTGATCAACCTGAAATTGTTTGCTTATTGTAATTTCTTACATTTGCTGAGAAAGACAACATACTTCTGTTAAATCTGTTGAGATATGTTTTGTGGACTAGTGTGTGATCTACCCTAGAGAACTCATCCATGTGCACTTGAAAAGAATCTGTATTCTGCTGATCTGGGATGTTATATCCTGTAGATATCTATCAAGTCCAACTGGTCCACTGTGTCATTTAAGATCACTGTTTTCCTACCAGTTTTCTGCCTGGATGATCTCTCCCCCTTGATGTATGTGTGATGTTAAAGTCTCACTATTATTGTATTATTATTAGTTTTCCCCTTTATGTCTGTTAGTATTTGCTTTATATATTTAGGTGCTTGTGTACTGGGTGCATATACGTTAGTAAGTGTAACATCCTCTTCTTGTACTGAGTGCTGTGCTGTGCCTATGTTCTTTTCTAGGAGTTTTATAATTTCAGGCCATACAATTAGGTCTTTACCCCATTTTTAGTTTATTTTTATATAGAGTAGGAGGTGATGTTCTTTTTCATGTAGCTGTCCAGTATTCCCAGCACCACTTATTGAAGAGATTCCATTTTCGCCATTGAATATTCTTGTCTCCTTTGTCACAGATTAACTGTCATAGATTAACATACAAGCATGGGTTTATTTCTGGGGGCTCTAGTCTGTTCCATTTATCTCTACATCGGGTTTTGTGCCAGTCAAAACATATGGGTAGAAAAATCTGTCTTTATTTGTCTGAAAATACCTTTATTTTGTCCTTGCTCTTAAAGGACTGTCTAAGAAGATAATTTGTGGTTTATGATTATTCTGTCATATTAAAGAGATTATATCAATTTTATATATTTCCCAGGTGGCTCAGAGGTTAAAGCGTCTGCCCCCAATGCGGGAGACCTGGTTCGATCCCTGGGTCAGGAAGATCCCCTGGAGAAGGAAATGGTAACCCACTCCAGTATTCTTGCCTGGAGAATCCCATGGACAGAGAAGCCTGGTAGGCTACAGTCCATGGGGTAGCAAAGAGTCAGATACGACTGAGCGACTTCACTGCTGATGAAAAACTTACTGTTCATTTAAGTAACAACTTCAGAAATCATGTTTCCTCTTGACTGCTATTCAGATTCTCTATTTTCAGTTAGCAATTCCACTGGGTATGGATTTCTCTATTCTGGTAGGTATTCAGTGTGTACCAATCTAAAGACACGTTATGTCCTCAACTGTGGATCACTCTCAACCATCATCTTTTCAAAAACAGCTTCTCAAGGATTTCCTTATCTCCTTCTCAAGTGTCTATTAAAGGTACAGTGTACTTTTTCATTCTATGCTCCATATTTGTTAATCACTCTTCAGTACTCTCAATGTCCATTTCTTCATGTTTCACTCTAAATCATCTCCTCAGATGTATATATGAGTCTTCAAGGCTATTTTCAATTAGGTATATTTTGCTGCTTTTTTAAACTGAAGTTTAGCTGATTTACAATATTATATAGTTTCAGGTGTACAGCAAAGTGATTCAGTATTTTTACACATTACACTCCATTAAAAGTTATTACAACATAATAGCTATAAATCCCTGCACTATACAATATATCCTTGTTGCTTATCTATTTTATACGTAGTAGCTTGTACCTTATAACCCCCTACTCCTAATCTGCCCCTCCCCCTTCCCTCTCCCCTCCAGCAACCACTAGTTCGTTTTCTGAGAGTCTATTTCTGTTTTCCTAAATATATGTGTTTGTATCATATTTTAGATTTCATATATAAGTGACATCACATAGTACTTGTCTTTGTCTGTTTGACTTATTTCACTAACTGTAATATTCTCAAGGTCTAACCATGCTGTTGCAAACAGAATTTCCTTCTTTTTTAAGGCTGAGTAACACTGACTACATATATGCTACATTTTCTTTATTCAGTCATCTCTTGATGGACACTAACTAAGGTTACTTCTATATCTTGGCTACTGTAAATAGTGCTGCTATGAACACTGGTGTATATGTCTCTTTTTGAATTAGTGTTTTCTTTTTTTCTGGATATACATACAGGAATGGAATTACTGGGTCATACTGTAGCTCTATTTTTAGTTTTTTTGACTAATCTCCATACTGTTCCAAAGTGGCTACATCAATTTACATTCCCACCATTAAGCGTACAAAGGTTTTCTTTTCTCTACATCCTCTCCAACATTTATTATTTGTTGGCTTTTTGATGAAAATCACTCTGACAGGTGTGAGGTGAGGTGATAATTCATTGTTTTGATTTGCATTACTCTAACAATGAGCAATGTTAAACATCTTTTCATGTGCCTGTTAGCCATGTAAATTCTTCTTTGGTAAAATGTCTATTCAGGTCTTTTGACCATTTTATAATTGGTTTGCTTTTGAGATATTGAGTTGTATGAGCTATTTATATATTTTGACCTATCAGACATATCAAGAGCAAATATTTTTTCCCATCCAACAGATTGTCCTTTTTATTGGTGGTTTCCTTTGTTGTGCAAAACTCTTAAGTTTAATTAGGCCTCATTTGTTTACTTTTGGTTTTCTTTTCCTTTGGGAGCCAAATCCAAATAAAATTGCTATAATTTATGTCACAGAGTGCTGTTACTATGTTTTCTTCTAGGAGCTTTACAATTTCAGGTTGCACAGTTAGGTCTTTAATCCATTTTGAGTTTACTTTTATATAGAGTGGGAGGTGATGTTCTGATCTTTCACATGTAGCTGTCCTGTATTCCCAGCACCACTTATTGAAGAGATTCCATTTTTGCCATTGTATATTCTTGTCTCCTTTGTCATAGATTAACATATGTGTATGGGTTTAATTCCATTGATCTCTAAGTCTGGTTTTGTGCCAGTACCAAGCTGTTTTGATTACTGTAGCTTTATAGTATAGTTTGAAATCTGAAAGCGCGGTACCTCCAACTTTGCTCTTTCTTCTCAAGACTGCTTTAGCAATTCATGGCCTTTGTGGTTCCATATGAATTCTAGGATTATCTGTTTAGTTCTGTGAAAAATGTCATGGGTACTTTTACAGAGACTGCATTAAATCTGAAAACTGCTTTGAGTAGTGTGGTCATTTAACAATATTAATTCTTATAATTCAAAAGCATGGGGTATCTTTCCACTTCTTTGTATCATCTTCAATTACCTTTATGAATGTTTCATACTTCCCAGAAGATAGGTCTTTCATCTCCTTGGTTAAGCTTATTATCTCCTAGGTATTTTATTCTTTTTGATGCGATTTTTAAGCAGGATTGCTCTCTACTTTCTCTCTTTGATAGCTTGCTATTAATGTATAGAACAGCAGCATATTTCTGTATATCAATATTGCATCCTTCAACTTTGTTGAATTCACTTATTAGTTCTAATAGTTTTAGGGTAGATACTTTAGAGTTTCCTATATATAGTTATCATATCATTGCAAATAGTGAATTTTACTTCTTCCCAATCTTTTTTTTTTTCCTCATGTGACTGCTGTAGCGAGTTCTACCATTTAAATAGAACTGGCAAGAGTGAGCATCCCCATCTTGTTCCTGAATTTAGAGGAAAGGCTTTCAGCTTTTCACTGTTGAGTATAACATTGGCTATGACCTTTATTATGTTGAGATATGTCCCCTCTATACCCACTTTGATGTGAGTTTTTTATCATAAATGGATGTTGAATTTTGTCAAATGGTTTTTCTGCATCTATTGAGAGGATCATGTGGCTTTTTACCATTCCTTTTGTTAATGGTGTATTACACTTATGACTTGCAAATATTGAACTATCCTTGCATCTCTGGAGTAAAGCCACCTAGATCATGGCATATGATACTTTTTTTGTACATTGGTGAACTAATATTATGTATTTTTATATCAATGGCCTATAATTTTCTTTTTTTGTAGTGTTTTTGTCTGGTTTTGGTATCAGGTAATGGTGGTCTCATAAAATCAATTTGGGAGTATTTCCTCCTCTGCAGTGATTTTGGAATATTTTGAGAAGGATTGGTATTAACCCTTCTTTATACATTTGGGAGAATTTTCCAGTGAAGCCATCCAGTCATGGACCTTAGTTAGCTGGTAGTTTTTTTTTTTTTTTTAATTACAAATTCTATTTTACTAGTAGTGATCATTCTCTTCAAATTGTCTGTTTCTTCTTGATTCAGTCTTGGCAAGCTGTATGTTTCTAGAAACGTGTACATTTCTTCTAGGTTGTCCAACTTATTGGCATATAACTGTTCATAGTATTCTCTTACAATATTTTGTATCTCTGTGGTATCAGTTGTTAGCTTTCCTCTCTTATTTCTTATTATGTTTACTTGGGTCCCCTATCTTTCATTCTTGATTAGCCTGGCTAAAGGTTTATCAATTTTGTTTATCTTTTCAAAAAATCAACTCTTGGTTTCACTGATGTTTCCTGGTTGTTGTTTTTTTTTTAATCTCTACCTAACTTTTTTTCCTCTTTGATTTATTATTGCCTCCTTTCTGCTGACTTTGGGTTTTGTTTAATTCTTCTTTTTCTAATTCTTTTAGGTAGTAGTTTAGGTCATTTGGGATTTTTTTCTTGTTTTTTTAGGAAGACCTATATCACTATAAATTTCCCTCTTAGAACTGCTTTTGCTGTATCCCACAGATTTGGAGTGCTGTGTCTTCAAGTCAAGTCATTTATCTTGAGATATTTCTGACTTCCTTCCTGATTTCTTTTTTACCTTTTTAGTAACATGCTGTTCAGTCTCCATGTGTTTGTGCTTCTCTCATTTTCCTTTAACTGCAATTGATTTGTGGTTTCATCCTGCTGTGGTTGGAAAAAATGTTTCATCTAATTTCTATCCTCTTAAATTTGTTGAGATTTGCTTTGTGGCCTAGCATGTGATCTACCCTAGAGAACTCATCCATGTACACTTGAAAAGAATTTATATTCTGCTGATTTGGGATGTTATATCCTACAGATATCTATCAAGTCCAACTGGTCCACTATATCATTTAAGATCACCGTTTCCTACCAGTTTTCTGCCTGGATGATCTCTCCCTTGGTGTAAGTGGGATGTCGAAGTCTCACTATTATTGTATTATTGTCAGCTTTTCCTTTTATGTCTGTTAGTATTTGCTTTATATATTTAGGTGCTTATGTACTGGGTGCATATATGTTAGTAAGTGTAATATCCTCTTCTTGTATTGACTCCTTTATCATTATATAAAGGCCTTCTCTGTCTTTTGTTATAGCCTTTTTTTTAAAAGTCTATTTTGTCTGATACGAACATTGCTATCCCTGCTTTCTTGTCAATTCTGTTTGCATGAAGTAACATTTTTCATCCCATCACTTTCAGCCTGTATATGTATTTGGCCTAAAGTAGATCACTTGTAGGAAGCATATTGAAGTTTATTGTTTTTTCATCCAATCAGTCACCCTATGCCTTTTGTTTGGAGCACTTAATCCAGTAACATTTAAAGTAATTAGTAACAAATATGTGCCATCTTTTAACTTGTTTTCCAATTGTTTGTATAGATTTTATCTGTTCATTTACTATTCAAAAATGAACAGCAGTTCGTTTATATATTAGTTCATTTACTAAACAAAAACTATTTTGTTTCTTCCCTTGTGATTTGGTGACTTTGTTTGTGTTCTATCTCCTATCCATATAAAGGTGCTGGAATCACATTTCACAATGTGTACACATTAAGGGCTGTCATGCTGTCAATTTGTGCTTTCCTTTTGGCTTTTATTTTCATTCCTTCCTCCTTTAAAGCTCAGTAGTAAATATACTTAAAAAGTTATATTTAAGCCAATTCATGTTTTTGTAGCAAGAAGGAAGGAACCATGTCAATTCCTTCTACCAGAATATTGGTACTCCCCGTATTCACGTTTATGGGCTTCCTTGGTAGCTCAGATGGTAAAGAATCTGCTTGCAATGAAGGAGACGTGGCTTCAGAAAATCCCCTGGAAGAAGAAATGGCAACCTAACCCCAGTATACTTGCCTGGAGAATTCCATGGACAGAGGAGCCTGGTGGGCTACAGTCCATGGGGTCACAAAGAGTCAGACACAACTGAGAGACTAACACTTTCTTTCTTCACTTTCTACACATTTTCCCTAGGCGAATTTACTGTCCTGTGACTTTCAATATTAGCTATACCACATGACTCCCAAACTTTTATCTCCAACAGTTCCCCTTTGAATTTTAGACATATTTTCTGACAAAGAACTTCTACAGAATACATTATTTTTTAAAAACTCCTATAAATCAAAACAAAAACACAATTGACCCAATTTTTTAAATAATCAAAAGACTTGTACATACACATCATAAAAAAAATATACAAATGGACAATAAGAACACTAAAAAAGTATACATCATTGTTATAATGAATTGTAAATTGAAAATCATAAGGAGATTCTATTAAACATCCACCAGAATGCCTAAAATAAAAATGACTGACAACATCAAATGTTGGTGAAAAATCATCAGAACTCACACATTGCTGGTAAGAGTGTAAAATGGTACAATCATTTTGGAAAATATCTTGTCAATTTCTTAAAAAGTTAAAAATATACCTTTGCTACAATTTAACAATTCCAATCATATGTTCTCCCCCAGAAAAAATAAAAATATAAGTTAAAAAAAGATGTGTACAAGACAGCTCATAAGAGCTTTGTTTTTAATAAGCCCACGTGGAAACAATCCAAATGCTTGTCAGTAGTGGAACGGATGAACACATAGTGGTAGTTTTACACCAAAGAATACTATTCTGCAATGAAAAGGAATTACTGGCTGATATGCACACAACATGGATAAATCTCACAGACAAACGAATGAAATAAGGAAACCTGGGGAACAAAAAAAGAATCACTGTTTGATTCACTTAAGTTCTGGAACAGGCAAACCAAATCTATAATAATAAAGAGGAGAGTGTGCTGATTAGAAAAAAGCTGAAGTGAAATTTCTGGAATAATGGAAATGTTCTTTATCTTGATTGAGCTGGTTTATACTTTTATCAAAATTCACTAAACTCTACCCCCAAAAATCTGTGTATTTGTGTTTGCAAATATTAACTTAAACAACTACCCATCATCCTTTTACTTAACTATAACTTAAATGCCTGGTTTTCACTTGATCATTAGATGCTTATTCATTAATGAGAGCTAAAACACACCACAAAGTTGAATATTGAATATACATACCAAGTTGTTCTAAGTAAACATATACTAAAATATTTAGATTTTCAGCCATGTTTTAGAAGGGGGGAAACTTTTTCAGAAGCATCTCACTTGCCAAAGCTACCATTCTGAATACTGTCCAAAATTTATAGAGTAAAACATCTCTTACGGGTTTTCTAAATAAACTGCATACTCTCACTTTCTTGCAAGTATAGTCATCAAAAGCCACAATCTATCAAAAGCTATCACCAATTAACATTCTGATCAAAAAAAGCTCAAACCATCAGAAGCTTTGTCGGTCACACACAAAGCCACACACTAACCCTGGCCAGGGTGCTGAGCTGCACAAAGTCAGGGCACAACTTTCATATTCCAGTCCATGTCAATGGTACCTCTGGACTTGTACACAGCCACCCTCAATAGCTCTGATGTCAGCTATTCCAAATAGGTAAATAAACTGAGGCAACAATAGATATCACTATATGCAAGCAATATACATCAGCCCAAGGTCAATATCAGTAATAACAACTTTTCTGTACTCAACTTGTGGTGGTTTTGTACCATCATTTTAACTAAGCTGTGATGTTTCCCACAAATTCCCTTCCCTCTATGTTTCTGAGTTATTATTGGCCATGAGAAACTTGTACAAGATTTGTAAAGCCAAAGTGTTACATTCTGGTTCTAAGTCAGGTGCTTTTGTAGCTCACATTGTGACTTGAATTAAAATATAGTTACAGCTTTCAAACAATTCCCAGACTTGAGTGCTTTCAAGACCTAAAGCCCCTCGAATGAAGGGAAAGATAGGTCTACAAGAAAGACAATATTACTTATCCCCAAATGCATACTGTAAATCCTCCTCCTAGCTTTCCCCCAAATGGAGCTGTGTCAGTATGACACAGCTAGTTTACTAGTATGACTATGAACTGGTGATGTGGAGTTAAAAAAAAAAAAAAATACAAACTGTCTCCAAATTAACAATAACTCCTCAAAACCTAAAACTCCACTGTGTTCTACCAGTCAGAGCTGGGGCTTAAGGAAATCAGATGATCAATGACCTTTAGAACTGGGCTCACTTCACAGAAGAACCAGGTCCCCAGATGGGTCCTGTGGTTATTTCCCCAGTTCTGGGATACACAGTTGGAATACACAAACTCAGCACCTGCCAGAACCTAAACACTGGCTCCCAGGCCTGTGAATTAATATGAGGGCCATTAGTCTGAGGAAGGGCAAGTGGAAATTATTAGAATTATGCAGTCTTATCAAAACAGTAAACCAAAGCAATCCTGGCTCCTTGAAGGACTGCAGAGATTAGTGACAGCACAGAGATGCAGGGATAGTAATCCCCCAACACATCCATTCCCACCCCATCTTCATTCAACTCAGTTATTTGGTCTCAGCAAAACACAGATACATTCTGAAAAATGACTAAGTTATCAAAACTTAATTGGTTGGTAATTCCAATTCCAATCACTATTCTAGAAGTGATTTCCCTGCTGAATCGATCAACATACCCTCTGGTACTGAGCGTGCAGCTACTGAGCTGATGAATGCTTTTTTTCTCTATACATCTTAGAATATTTGAAGCAGCTTGTTGCTCCATTCACTATGCTACTTTGGAGATATTTCAAACCTCCAGCCTTATCTCGTAATCTAGTCCACACTTTCTCAATCTTGGCACTACAGACATTTGGGGCCAGATCATTCTTTGCTGTAGGGGACTGTCCTGTGCATCACAGGACGCTTAACAGCATCCCTGGGTCTCTACTCACTAGATGACTAGCAGCTCCCCCCGCCACACACACACACACACACACACACACACTTATGACAACCAAAAATGCCTGCAGGCATGGCTGAATGTCCTCTGCCAACTGCCCACAATTGAGAATCACTGATCTAGTCCATAGGGACCTTATCTTTCTTTCCAAAGGATATCTCACTGGTCTGTTACATGGATGATGTCATGCTGACTGGATCTGGTAAGCAGGAATTAACTACTCTGATACTTTGATTAAGGTATGTGTAAGCCAGAGAAAATAAATTCCACAAAAATCCAAGGGCCTGTCTCCTCAGTGAAACTTCTAACAGTTTAATCATCTGGGATGTGTCGAGATACCTTCTTCAGAGTAAAGAACAAATTGCTGCACCTGGCCTCCCCAATTTTTAAGAAAGGGAAGCCATGGACATGGAATGAAGGCAACACATATACTTCATTTTCATTACAGGCAGTCCAAAAGCTTGCCAGTTGTGTACTGGGGCCAGAAAAGCAGGACTTTGTAGGAGATATAAGGCTGTTGTCAACCTGCCCTGCCACTGGAACTCAGAAGACTCACCAGTACAAGAAGCATCTGTGACCAAGAGAGGTCAAGTACTGAGTGTCTGGCAGGCCCCTACATGTGAATCACGGTGCAGACTTTCAAGACTTTGAAGCAAAACTATGCCACCCTCTGCAAATAACTATTCTCTTTGGGGGAAACTGCTTCTGACTTGATACTGGGCCCCAGGAGAGACTGAATAGTTGATCATTCAACATGAGCTTCCCATTATGACTTGGGTATTGTCCAACTCATCAAGCCGAAAATTTGGGCATGTACAGCAACATTCCACTATTAGATGGAAGCAGTGTATATTAAATAAGGCTTGAGCGGATACTGAATACACAAGCTGCATCCACATAGCTGAAGTGTCCCTGGCCCATACTCCGGATTCCCTGCTTATTCTCTATATTTATTCTAAACCCACACCTATGGCCTCACGGGACACTTCCTATGGCCACTTGATAGAGGAAGAAAAATAAATCCACATCCAGTTCACACTCGTTTCTGCACAATATTCTGGTACCACCCAAAAGTGGACAGCTGTAGCACTACAGCCACTTTGTGATGGCACTAAAGGAAGAGTAGCAAAAAGAAAATTCCCCATGGGTGGAACTTTAAGCAGGGAACCTGGTTGCTTCCGCTGCCTAGAAAGAGAGTGTGTAGATTCTACAGAGATTCGCACACTGGTGCTCGTTGTTTGGCTGAATAATCAAGGACCTGGAAGGAACATGATTTGAAAATTAATGACAAGGAAGAAGTATGCTAATAGATACCCCTAAATGAGCACAGCATGTGGAGAGTTGTACCATGTGAAAGCTCACCAAGGATTACTCATGTGATTGGTATCAGTCAGCCTCTTTCTCTAGTCAACCATCTTCCTGGCAACACAGACTAACATTCACCAAGGCTAATCTGCCAAGTGCAAAGAGTAACACTGAGGTCCTCAAATGACACCACAATTCCCAGAAGGATCAAGTACAGGTAGCCTGGTAGCAGGTTGATTATATGGCTGATTATCATATACTATACGATTATACTTTCATCATAGAAGGGGGCAGTGCTTTGCTCTCACTAGAATAAATATTTGTTGTAGATATGAATTTGCCTTTCTTGTCCATAATGTTTATGCTAAAACCTCCATGAGGAGGTTTACAGAATCTATTTTTTGCCATCATGGTATATTCCACACAGCACTGCTTCTAAGCAAAGAACTTGTTTTATAGCAAATGAAGCAAGACAGTGGGCTCAAGTTTGAAGAATTCACTGGTCTTATTATGTTCCCAATATCCTGAAGCAGCTGGCTTGATAAACCAGTGGAATGGCCTTTTTTAAAGATTCTCTTATGATGCCAGATGGGTGACACTTCGCAGAGCTAGGGTAACATCTTCCAGGATGCAATATGTACTCTGAATCAGTGACTATTATATGGTGCTATTTACTCCATAGTCAAGAGTTCACAGGTCCAGGAATCAAGAGACAGAAATGAGAGGAGCTCTTCTTTCAATTACCCTTAGTGATCCACCTGTGAATTTCTTTCTTTCTTGTCTCTACAACTTTGGGTTCTGCTACCAGAGAAGTCTTAGCACCTAAGGGAGGAATGCTTCCACCAGATGTCATAGTAATGATCCATTAAACTGCAAGTTGAGACTGCTTCGTGGCAGTGAATCAGTAGGCAAAGAAGGTTATTATACTAGCTAGGGCGACTGATCCTGACTACCAAGGGGAAACTGGGTTGCTATTATGCAAAGGCTTGAAGAGGAGTATATCCAAATGCAGAAGCTCCTCTGGGGCACCTCTTATTACTCTCATGTCCTGAGATTAAGTCAATGGAAAATTACAATAACCCAATACAAGTAAGGCTTCTGATGGCCCAGACTCTTCAGAAATGAAGTCCTGGGTTACCTCACCAGGCAAGAAATTGTAATCAACTGAAGTGTTTACTGAGGGCAAAGGGAATATGGAATTAGTAGTAGAAGAAAGTAATTATAAACACCACCTATCTCCACGTGACTAGCTATAAAACAAGGACTGTAATACTTATGAATATTTCTTCCTTATTTTACTATAAATATATCTGCCTATATATCAACCAATTATTTCTTCCTTTTTATTCCCCTTCCCCATTCCCCTAGCTTTTTATATGAATACTGAAGTTACAAGGTATAAAAGGAGAATGTGACTCAGAAGAGAAGTGAACACTACCCAAAGAGGGATAAAGATACTTCATGTCTATCTTCTTTTAAAGAGAGGGTTAACATGTTTTGGTCTACCTATGAGAGCTGTGTCATATTAGGCAAAAGCATAATTTGCTACTATCTTGGCTTCCCTGGTGGCTCAGAGGTTAAAGCGTCTGCCTGGAATGTGGGAGACCGGGGTTCAATCCCTGGGTCGGGAAGATCCCCTGGAGAAGGAAATGGCAATCCACTCCAATACTCTTGCCTGGAGAATCCCGTGGAGGGAGGAGCCTGGTAGGCTATAGTCCATGGGGTCGCAAAGAGTCGGACACAACTGAGTGACTTCACTTTCACTTTATTTGGAAGTTAAGTATGGCTAAGATTGGTGTGGCCACATCCCATACTTAAAAGGGATGTCCAAGGTGACATGGGACAGGCTGTGGTGGCTTCTGGTATGTGAACTTAGCTAGGTTAGAGTTATATTTCCCTTCCCTCTATGGTCCTGGGTTAGTGTTCCTAGTGTTTAGTTGCTAAGTCATGTCCGACTCTTTATAACCGTTAGCCCACCTGGCTCCTCTGTCCATGGGATTTCCCAGGCAAGAATACCGGAGTGGGTTGCCATTTCCTTCTCCAGGGGATCTTCCCAACCTAGGGATCAAACTCACGTCTCCTGTATGTCCTGCATTGCAGGCGGATTCTTTACACACTGAGCCATGATCTGGGTTAGTACTGGCACATTTATTTGCTCTGAAGGTCCCTGTAGGGCCTTCAGACACAGCTGTGAGAGAATCTGCTGGCCTGCCTGTGGGCATGGAACAGCAGCCAGGCTTTCGCAGCTCCTTCAGCCCCAGGACCACGCTCTTCAGCTGCTCTGAGTACTGAGCCAGGTGGCTGTGCAGCTCTACATGAAGGGTGTCAGCTCCCTGCAGGCCACCCTCCTTAGAGGCTGGAAGGCAGTGAGAGACACACAAGCTCCAGTCTGTCCTCAGAGACGCCAACATGTCTTGTTCTCCCCTACTTTCACATTCGTCTTTCCTTCCTGACTGGAAAGCCTTGTAATTTCAGCCTCTTAATACCAGACTCCAAAGCAGCAACCATATATAAAACACTTAGCCAGTTCTCACAACTCCGTAATTTTAATGCCATAGCAAAAGCCTTGGAGAAGACAATGGCAACCCATTCCAGTACTCTTGCCTGGAAAATCCCATGGACAGAGGAGCCTGGTGGGCTGCAGTCCATGGGGTCGCTAAGAGTTGGACACGACTGAACGACTTCACTCTCACTTTTCACTTTCCTGCATTGGAGAAGGAAATGACAACCCACTCCAGTGTTCTTGTCTGGAGAATCCCAGGGACGGGGGAGCCTGGTGGGCTGCAGTCCATGGGGTCGCACAGAGTCGGACATGACTAAAGTGACTTAGCAGCAGCAGTAGCAGCAAAAGCCTTAATCTGTATCATTCATAGGATCCTGCTTCCCAGATTGAATTCAGATGTAATAATATAGGTAAGATTGGCATAGTCTTACTTGTGAAAGGCAGTCAAACATGGACATATATTCCTTAATTTAAGTCACTATTATGTAAACTTCACAAAGGTGAAATTAATTCCTCTGAAGAGAAAATAGCTATCAAGCATTACTTTTAGAAAGATAAATGTTATTTCCTTAAAAGAGAAGGAAGACAATACAGAATGAGAAGAAGAACTCAGAACTTCACCAAAATCTTGCTCATCACGCCATTACCCATCATTTCTAAGGGCCAAAATATAAGTATCACAATTCAAAAAAGACAATGGAAGAACATTATATTCCAGCATACATGATGTCACCATCAAAATTATCTTCAACTTGTAAATGCCTGACTTAAAACCTGCCTTTAAATTTGGGTTCAGTAAAATCAATGCAGTCTCAAAAGAGAGATTCCATTAGCATGTTTAAAGCAGTAAGCAATGTGAGGATATTTGCACTCAGTCTGCAGAATGAGTGGATTGACATGAAGAAAATGGTAAGCATGGGAAAAAGGGAAGCCCAAACACCAGTAAGTTTAATTGTGTATCTTCAACACTGTGGGGTAGAAGAAAGAATACATCCTGATGAGCAACTGTGACTCTTCTTGTCACCTTGGTTTTGTTTCTTTGGTACCATTACTGAACACCTAACTATTGCCAAGTACGTAATGTGTATCTAATAACTTAAACCTGACAATCTAATCAATAGATAAGCATTTTATTCATTTTACAGATAAGGAAATATGCCTAATATTATACACCTTTGTTGTTCAGTCGCTAAGTCATGTCCGACTCTGCAACTCCATGGACTGCAGCACGCCAGGCTTCCCTGTCCTTCACTATCTCCCAGATTTTGCTCAAACTCAAGTCCACCGAGTTGGTGATGCCATGCAACACCTTATAAATGACTAAGCTGGAGATAAGCCACCCCAAGGATGTCTTGTCTACAGAATGTATGCTCTTAAGCATTACACGTATCACAGGTGTGTCCACTGCCACTGAGAACACTGATGTCAGCACACGCCTATCCTTCTCTGTGCCCTGCTCCAATTCCTTGTTTACCAGCTACCTGCACATAATTCAGACTTCCATCTGGCTTTCTTATACTTAATAGAAGCATTTCAATGAGCCAGAACGTTATCCTTCACACTGTAAATTTAATGTATTAAAATTTACCACAATTATTACTTTTTTGGTATAAAAAGGAATAAATCCATGACCTAAAATACAGAAATTCTAGTTGAAATCATGTATAATCCAGTAGTTAAGGTAAGCACTTAAAACTTTGGCATACTCACTTCCTTTACCTAAATGTCATAGTAGTAGTAGTAATGGTGGTAGTAGTAGCAGCTACATTACACAGCTTCTACTAAATGCTTGGCACTGTTCTAAGGGCATGATATACATCCAATCATTTAAACCTCACAACAACCCTAGAAGATGGTCACTATTGTTATTCTATTTTACAGATAAAGAAACTGAAACATAAAGAAATGAAGTGTCTTCCCAAGGTCACAGAGCTAGTAAATGGCAAAGCTTGGATTTGAATATGCCCTAAATTCTGGAATGACATTGCTTTTGTATCTGAGCTGGGGTATACAGAGGTGATTTCCCCCTCTTCAGAAGGTGGATGGGGGAGGGGGGGGGTTGGGAGTGGGGCGGGGGGTGTTGGCCTGGCCTGTGTCTTATTTCCAGAGACACTCCTCCCTGAGACACTCCCCTAAACCCCAGGACACTCCCCTGGGAGGGTTTTCACTATAACTTGCCAGAAGACCTTACAAGCTGACACAACTGAATCACCAGGGGATACAAGAAAACATGGGCCTAAATTATATCTAAAAATACAGTATACTGTTTTAGAAACTTCCTAGTTCTTTCAAGTCCCCCAAGTACAAAAATCATACAGCAAACTCATGTCAGAAATGACAATGGATGTTTGTTCTTTAAAACATTAAAATACTCCAGTAGTCAATGCTTTAGTCTAAGACTTTCAGTTTAGATATATTTACTAAGCTAACAAAATTCCATAATTTTCCTGAATATAATAAGCTAATAATCATATCAACTTAAATGTCAATACACTTTCTGAATAAACCTTTTAAATTATAGCAAAATTTTAACTGATGACTTATGAACATGAACATGAAGGGTAGGGAGAAATAATCTTCAAAACACCTCAGAAATTCATTTTTAAAATGACCAGAATTTAAAAGGCAAATACCTTATCTACAGAGCACCGCCTCAGATTCTTAAAGTACTTCATCATTTTCCAGAGTGCCATCAAGTAGCTACTAGGTGTACAGGACTATGTGCCAAAGGACTTCTGGACAGGGTGTATTTTGCTGACATATTCTTGCTATTTAATATGACACAGCAACAATTCTGAAAGGTTCTGAAAGCCAACTATACCAGCACCACTGCCTGACTGATACGGTAATCGGGAGTGGGGATCTCAGTCTCTAGGAGTTTGTAGCACTGCATACAGAACAGACTTAAAGAAATCTCAGTACAGTGTGAAAGGGCTGTCCTTTAAGGGCACACAAGGGAGAATCCACGGCGTGATACTCAACTTCACCAGAAGAGAGGGCACTGTCTCCTGCCTGACACACTCTTCCCTCCTTGGTTCTACCCCTCCTGGAGAGGAAGGGAAGGTAGAAGAAAAAGGTGGAAGTACTCAACCAAGGTGGCAGCAACCTTTTCAAGGCTTTCCTCCTTAGCATGTTTTTTGGCCACTGGTCTTTAAGAACTTACTGAAGAATCAATCCCCATGTTTAAACATGTGGCCACTGTCACAGAACTTATTTCCCTCTAGCTTTGGTATTTAAGCAGCAAACAGAAAGAATCTAGAGTGGCCAGAAGGACCAATGGCATGACTTAGTAGTGCTATTCAGTCAACAAATAATTTCTGTAGTGAAAAAGGAAGTACCAAAATTCACGTGTGTGCTCAGTCGCTAAGTCATGTCCAGCTCTTGGAAACCCCACCAGGCCACCTCTATCCATGGGATTCCCCAGGCAAGAATACTGGAATGGGTTGCCATACCCTCCTTCAGGGGATCTTCCTGGTATACCAACGAGTGCCAGCAGAAAGGGTAAATGACTTACCCAAGATAACTAGCTAGTGACTCATTAGAAGCTAAACAATGTTCCCCTTTAGGTCAACTCTATTCACTACTAATAAAAATCACAGACAGGGTGTCATGAACAGATAATGAGTTACCTACCTCAAGCATTTGCTAAATCCTTGTCCTAAGCCCTTTACATCACCCTATTCTTCTGCCCTAAGTCTAGAGAGGCTCTACTTTCTGACCTACTCATTTTTTTAAGGCGACTCTGGGATTCTTTAACCTTATTCTCAATACCTACTACCATAGTGAAATGTGTATGGGATTTCACTATAAAATGTGAGTCTTTTCTTAACTAGTGTCAAAGAAATAACTATCTCAATACTTGTTATAACAGCAGGAAGAGTTCATTGAAGATTACTGTACAGGGATATTACAACAGGGGAGGGAGATCACCTCTGAATGCAGCAAAGACATCTGGAGATTTACAGCCAAGGGGCACAGGGAGGGTGCCAGTGGCAAAAAAATTACTACAAGGAAACATCAAGGGTAGGGGGATTCTTGCTAAACTAGCCTAACAGGATTCTTACAGGTCAAGAACTTGGACATCAAACATAGGGGATAAGAAATTTGATTAGATACCAGGGTGGTCAGATAGCAAGAGTTGGGGATTCTCACTTAACTGACGTCACTGAACTCTGCTGAGACTGGGCTGTGCAGGCTCTGCAAGGATAGGACAGACAGGGAGGCTGAGTTGAAAAGAAGGTTCAAAGGAGCCTAACTGAAGTTTGATCAAGGACCAAGATGGACTGGCATTTCTCCTTTACCAAACTCTTCTCCCAGTAGGCCAAATTAAGTCTCCTATTATAAACTTTTTATAAGTCCCCTATTAAAAGCTCTTTCAAGAGCCATGAGAAGGCAGGGCATGCAATTTAAAAACTGGAATGTTTCTAAAACACGCCAGCATACCCAGAATACAAATCTAATCATGCTGACCCTTTACTTGCATCACCCAAGGGCCAGCAGTGTCCCCAGGACCACTTCCTGCTGACGCAGGCTGCAGGGCTCTCACTAAATGTGGCCATTTCCGGGCTACTGTTTGCCTCCTCTGACTCCACGTACATAATGCTCCTTCAGCCCAATATTCTCTTCCTCCCATCAACTCAATCTTCCACAGAGCTGGCTGTTAGCAAAGGATGACTTACCTTCGAGCCTTTGTTCAAAGGCTATTAACTTTCCTTAAGTACTGCCTCCCGCTTTCCCCCACCCTCTTTCAGTCTGTGTTCTGACCACTCAGACGACAAGGAGCTGTAACTTCCTACTGCACTTGTTTGTCTCTATGACTCTCTCTCTCCAGGCTCTGAGTCCCTCCAGAGCAGGGAACAGGTTTCATTTGCCTTTGTATCTCGATTATCTACAGCTGAGCTGAAATAAACAGTAAAGGAAATAAAGAAAACCTTCTTCTGAAACTGTGAAAGCAGCACCGTTGGTCCCCAAAGGAAAGGTACTTGATACCGCGTGCTCATTCAGTCAGTCACGTCCAACTCTTTTCCACCCCATGGACTGTAGCCCACCAGGCTAGTCTGTCCACGGAATTTCCAGGCAAGAATACTGGAGTGGGTTGCCATTTCCTACTCTGGGTGATTATCCCAACCCAGGGATCAAACCTGTGTCTCCTGCATCTCCTGCACTGGCAAGGCAGATTCTTTACCATCACGCTACCTGGGAAGCCCAAAGGAAAGGTAGTCATGATTTAAAGTTTCAAAATAAACCTGACACTATATACCTTACAGGTAGTTCTTTAAGATTTTGGCCCATTTCTCAGCTTCTAACTTGTTTACAGCCTGAACTAAACTCATAGAAGCCAAAACAATATTAACTAGTACTTCCTCAGAAGAAAGAGGCAGCCTACAATCAAAGGCACTGTACAGGTAACTCCTTGATGTTGGCACCTTCCCTCTCAAATAGCTAGGCGATAGGAAGAAAACAAAATTCCTCATTATCCCCTCCTTCCACCTACAAACGCCACATTGTACCTTATTATTTTCAAGCAAGACAATTCCAGTATTTTCTACTGCTGTCATCATCTACCAAAAGGACTGATTCATCATGTCTCTTATCCCACTTGCTTTAGTAACCAAAGATAATTTTCTTTCCACTTTAGTCAAAAGATGGGACTTATTACACAGTAACCATCATCATCCTCATCATCATAACTCAGTGTTTTACAAAGTCTAGGTGGTAGATATCAGTATCAGAATTACTTGGGCTCTACCCTAGAGAAACTGAGTAAGAATATGGACTGAGAGAGAGCAGGGGTTAGGGAATGAGAATTTGAAATGGTTGCCCCAGCTGGTCTGTAAACTCACTATATTTGAAAAAAAAAATAACCCTGATTTATCAAAATGCTGAGGGCCAAAAAATGTGCCAAATACTATGGTAGGTAACATACAACACACACAAGTAATTTGGAAGTAATCACTAACTCAGAAAACTTTCAGTTGAGTTAGGAAGATAAAATTATACACAGAGGAACTGTAGTCTTAACCTTTATGATACAGAATGGCCTTCAAAATTTAGATCAAGTGCTCAATCTTTAAAATCTTCAGGCACAGACCACTTTAAGAATACTGACACAAATTATATATGTATTACTTTACTAACAGAACTTGTACATAAAAAACATAACATAAAACAGGTGAAAGGTTCTTGGAAATACACTAAAACTTTAGTGTAGAGCAAACTTTATAGTAATTAATAAACTATTACTAATATTATACAATATAAACGTGTTTCCTGATTTTTAAAATTTTGGTTTAACAATTGGTGATACAGAGACTGAAGGACTGATTGTAAGTTATGCTACGCTATGCTAAGTCACTTCAGTCATGTCCGACTCTGTGTGACACCATAGATGGTAGCCTACCAGGTTCCCCCGTCCCTGGGATTCTCCAGGCAAGAACACTGGAGTGGGTTGCCATTTCCTTCTCCAATGCATGAAAGTGAAAAGTGAAAGTGAAGTCGCTCAGTGGTGTCCGACTCTTAGCAACACCATGGAGCCTACCAGGCTCCTCCGTCCATGGGATTTTCCAGGCAAGAGTACTGGAGTGGGGTGCCATTGCCTTCTCCAGATTGTAAGTTAAGCTTATGTCAATATTTAATTTCAATGACTATCAGGGACTTTAAAAAAGTACCCCATACAAATAAAAGCAGCTCATTTCTGGTTACATTTATTTATTTATAAAGTCCACATTTCAATCCATCCACCAATTATGTGAAAAATTTTTATAAAAGTAATTTAGGAGACACCTACCTGATGACAATCGGCTGTTCTTGAAAAGTAACTATTTTAATAATTGTAACAAACGGCTTCCACAGTTTACTAAGATTTTTTTTTATCTACAAGACTTATAAACAGCTTGGAATCCACATTTTAAAGTATACAGATATGAGTATTTCAGATACACACAGTTTAGGGTAATATATTATAGGAGTATAAACATTTCTGAACTCCCATTTTCAAAAAACTTATTCCAGCCTTTCTGCAGTATAACAGGCAAGATCCTGTAGTAGGTCCTCCAAGATAAAGGACACTTTTTAAAATGCATTGTTGAGCTTGAATGGGGTAAAAGAAACATCTAAGAAAAAAACAAAACAAACAAATATATAAAAAACAAATTCCAGCTAAAAGCTACTACAAAAGCCAGCATTGCTATAGGGTCAAACACTAAGCCTTGGACCCACTACAAGGAGGGAGAGTTGAACCTAAAACACCCTCATTGAGCCAGGACCCCTATTAGGAGACTGAAGTGTAACCAGGTCAGTAGGGGCTCCCATTAGGGGCAATCACAAACACAAACCCCCTGCAGAGGAAATCATCCTCAATTTAGTCTCCCAACTTTCACACAGACAAAAATCAGGCAAATATGAGTTCATCAGCAAAGATCAGCAAATACAGAAGAAAAAAGTCACAGTGAGTAAGTAGACACAAACAAGAGCACTAAATCCCCAGGGACTTGAGACACTGGAATATCCAGATACAGAATGTAAGTAACTATGTATTAGATGTTTAAGAAAATGTAGATTAAATCACAAAAGTAAGCAAAGATGAAAAGAATATTTAAAAAGCCAGACTGACCTAAGAGAAAACCTCAGAACTGGTAGAGACGAAAAGCTGAATTAATAAAACTAAAAATTCAACAGATGGGGAAAGAGAAGAGTGGAGCATACATCCAACACTGGCTTTTCAGAGGATCGCCCAAGGGACTGGTTTCCATCCAGCTCCACTCAGGTGCTGATGGGAACTGGCATATGCTAGATGCCGAGTGGCCGCTGAGAACAAAAAGACTTGTTCAGTGTGTTGTGCTGCTTCAGAGAAACCATGGTACAGCAGACAGACACCAGAGGGAGCAAAAGATTGCAAGCTGCCACCTTAAAAAAAAATAAAAAGTCCTAAAATTTTTCTAATCAGGAGTCTACCCAGACAAGTGAAAAAGACAACTACAGAAAAGATTTGAGAGCTCTGAGAATCTCCAGCTGAGGTGAACGGTGAAACTCCTTCCTTGTATCAAGACAGTACAGAAAGATTAGGAGAGGTAGCCATTTTTAAATTGTGTGAGTAACAACACAAAACTACAAGGAACATGAAAAGAAAATTAAGAAAACAAACAAAAAACACCATGATCCAAGCAAGGAAAGAAAGAAAGTCTCTAGAAATCAAGCCTAAAGAAACAGTTACATGTACTACCTGACAAAGGGTTCAAAACAACTGGCATAAAGATGCTCAAAGAGCTTATGAAAATGATGCATGAAGAAAATAAGAATTCCAACAAAGATACAGAATCAGACAGAAGTTCTGCAGCTGAAGAATGCAATAACTAAACTGAAAACCTCATTAAAGAGGTTCACCAATCCTTGATCAAGCAGAATAAAGAATAAGCAAACTTGAAGACACGTTGCTTGCAATTATCTAGTCAAAATAAATTTCCTGGTAGCTCAGTGGGAAAGAATCCGCCTGCAATGCAGGAGACATGGGTTTGATCCCTGGGTCAGGAAGACTCCCTGGAGAAGGAAATGGCAACCTACTCCACCATTCTTGCCTGGGAAATCGCATGGACAAAGGAGCCTGGAGGACTGCAGTCCACAGACTCGAAAAAGAGTTGGACATGACTTAGTGACTAAACAACAAAATAACAACAACAACAAATAAAACAGAGTGAAGAAAGTCTAAAGTAAAAATGGGATGCCTATGGTATTTATAAGCACCAATATCTAGATTATGTGGCTCAGTGGTAAAAATTCCACCCAGCAATGCAGGAGATGCAGGACACACAGGTTTGACCCCTGAGTTGGGAAGATCCACCAGAGGAGGAAACGGCAACCCACTCCAGTATTCTTGCCTGAAAGATCCCATGGACAAAGGAGCCTGGTGGGCTCCATGGGTCAGAAAGAGTCAGACACGACTGAGGAACTGAGCATATACACACATCTACACTATGGGAGTCCCAGAAGATAAGAAAGAACAAAGTGTAATGTAAAAGAGGAAAAATTCCCAAATATGGAGAAGGAAACAGACACCCAGATTCAAGAAACCCGAGAGAACTGAAAGAGCGTGGACAAACCCAAAGACGTCCACACCAAGACACATTATAATCCAATTCTCAAAAGTCACAGACAGAAGTTTTAAAGCAGCACGAAAAAAGGGACTTGCCACACACAAATGAACCCCCAAAAACCTAGCAGTAGATTTCCCAGTAGAAAACTGGCAGACTCGGGGGGGAAAGCAATAATACATTCAAACAGGGGAAAGGGGGAAAAGAACAACCACCAGCCAACTAAGAATGCTGTATCTAGAACTGTCCTTCAAAATGAAGGAAAGACAAATTTTCAAAGATAAAAGCTAAGGGAGTTTATCACCACTAGACCTCTCTTACAATAAATGTTAAGGTAAATCATTCAAACTAAAACAAAAAGACACTAAATAGGAACAGGAGAAGTATCATACATAAATGCACATGCACGGAATCTATAACAATGGTACTGATGAACCAGTAGAGAATGGACTTGTGGAAAGGGGACATGGGGAAAGGAGAGGGTGGGATGAACTGAGAAAGTATCACTGACAAATACACAATACCATGTGTAAAACAGATAGATAGTGGAAAGTTACTAATAACACAGGGAGTCCAGCCTGGTGTTTTGTGATGACCTAGAGGAGTGGGACAAGGGGCAGGGAGGCAGGCTCAAGAAGGAGGAGATATGTATATATAATAAGACAGATTCATGTTACTGTATAGCAGAAACCAACACTGCTGCTGCTAAGTCACTTCAGTCATGTCCAACTCTGTGTGACCCCACAGACAGCAGCCCACCAGGCTCTCCCGTCCCTGGGATTCTCTAGGCAAGAACACTGGAGTGGGTTGCCATTTCCTATTCCAATGCATGAAAGTAAAAAGCAAAAGTGAAGTCGCTCAGTTGTGTCCAACCCTCAGTGACCCCATGGACTGCAGCCCACCAGGCTCCTCCATCCACGGGATTCTCCAGGTAAGAGTACTGGAGTGGGGTGCCATTGCCTTCTCCAGAAACCAACACACTGTACTCCTATTTTCCACCAATTGAAATAAATAGTAACAAGGAAGCATATAAATATATAGTCTGTCAGTAAAGAGAAATACATAGGTAAATACAAAATTCTGTAATACTGTAATGATGGTGCATAACGCACTTTCTAATACATTAAAAAAGAAGTATGTTAAAAACTAACTAAAAATGTATGGTACTGGACACACAATATAAAAAGACAAATCTGCACAATCAATAGTATAAAGTATTGAGGTGGGAGCAATAAAAGTGCAGAATTTTTGTATGAAATTGAAGTTATCAATTAAAAACAGACTGCTACAACTATGAAGTATTTTAGGGAAGTCCCATGGTAACCACAAAGAAAATACAAAAGATAAACACACATAGAAAAATAGAAAGGAATAAAGCATGTCACTACAAAAAAATAAATCAAAATACATATAAAGACAGCAAGAGATGTTGAGACCAAAAAAAGAAAAATAAGGCAAAACACAACAAAATAGCAACAGCAAAGTCTTCCCTATCAATAACTACTTTAGATATAAATAAATTAAACTCCCTGATCAAGTCAGAGTGGCTAAAAAAAAAATCCCAACTAGATGCTGTCTAAACGAGCCTCAACTGAGATTTAAGGACACATATATGCTTCAAGTAAAATCATGACAGAAGATATCCATGCAAATGGTAACCAGCAGACAAAATAACTTTAAGTCAAAAACTGTTGCAAGAGACACAGAAGGACATTATATAATGATAAAAAGGTCAATTCACCAGGAAGATGTAACAATTATTTATAGACTCAACTTCAGAGCACTTAAATACAAAGCAAACACTGACAGAAATGAGGGGAGAAATACACAGCAACGCAACAACAATAGATTTGACCACCACACTTTCAATAATGGACAAAACCCCAACAGAAGATCGAGAAAGAAACAAAAGACTTAAACAGCACTATACACTAGATGAAGAGAACTGAAATAGAACATTTTACTCAACAGCAGAATACACATTCTTCTCAAAAGCACACGTATGTCTCCAGGTGACAAAAAGAGTCTTAACAAATAGAAGAATATTAAAACCATACCAAATATCTTATCCAAATTGATGGTATAAAATTATAAATTAATAACAGGAAGAAAAAAATGGAACACTCACATGTATGTGGAAATTAACACAGTCTTGGACAACCAATAGATCAAGAAGGAAATCGAAGAGGAAATTAGAAATATATCTTGCGACAAATTAAAACATATAAAAATGTATGGGACACAGAAATAACAGTACTAAGAGGGGCATTTATAGCAATAAATGCCTGGATTTAAATATATATGTATATAATAATCTAACTATATTTCAAGGAACTAAGAGAAAGAAACCTAAGCCCAAAGCTAGCAGAAAGAAATTAAAGCTAAAAGAATAGTGGAAATAAATGAAATGGAGAATTAAAAAAAAAAATAGAGAAAGTCAACAAATGACTTTTTGTAAAGATCAACCAATGACTTTTTTTTTTTAACCTTGGCTAACTAAAAAAGAGAGAAGACACAAATAAAATTAGAAACGAAAAAGACCATTCAACTGATACCACAGAAATATAAAGGAACATAAAAGACTGTTATAAACAATTACACACCAATAATAACCTAGAGGAAATGAAGAAATCCCTACAAACACAATCTACCAAGACTGAATCATAATGAAACAAAATCTAGGGATATAGGTAACTAGAAAGGAGATTGAATCAGTAACCAAAAACCTGCCAACAAAGAAAAGCCTGGTACCAGATGGCTTTTTTGGTGAATTCCATAAAACATATAAACAACTTATACCCATCCTTCTCAAACTCATCCAAAAACTGAAGAGAGGGAAATGCCTCCTAACTCGTTGTATGAGACCAGCACTACCCTAACACCAAAGCCAGAAAAAGACACTACAATAAAGGGAAATTAAAGGCCAAGAACCCTGGTGAATAAAAATGCAAAAATCCTAAGCAACATATTAGCAAATCAAATTTAAAAGCCTATTAAAAGATCATACACTATGACTAAGTTTGATTTATCCCCAAGATACAAAGATGAGTCAACATATGATAATCAGTGTAATACACCACACAAGACAGAGGATAAAAACACATGATCATCTCTACTGATGCAGAAAAGGCACTTGACAAAATTCATACTCCTTTCATGATAAAAAATCTCAACTCTCTAGGAACAGGAAAATTACCTCAACATTACCTGGTGGCTCAGGGGTAAAGAATGCACTTGCGAAGCAGGAGACATGGGGTCAGTCCCTGGGTTGGGAAGATCCCATGGAGGAGGAAATGGCAACCCATCCCAGTAATCTTGCCCAGAAAATCCCATAGACAAAGGAGCCTGGAGGGCTAGCATTCACAGGGTTGCAAGAGTCAGACATGACTGAGTGACTGAACAATAACAACAAATAATAGCCACATATGAAAAGTCCACAGTTAACATCATACTCAGTGAAAGTCCTCTAAAATTAGGAATAAGGCAAGGATACCCACTCTTGCCTCTTATATTCAACACCATACACTTGTCTCTCGGTATGCTTAGGAAACAGCTTCCAGGACCCCTCCCTCCACAGCTACCAAAATCCAGATGCTCAAGTCCCTTATATAAAAGGCAGAGTATTTGTATATGACCTACACACATTCTTCCATATACTTTTATCATCTCTAGATTATTATTAAGTACTGTAATAGCACAATGTATATAAAAACTACATAAATAGCTCAATGCACAGCAAATTCAACTTTTGCTTTATGAAAATCTGTAATTTTATTTTTAAAATATTCTTAATCTACAACTGATTAAACCCATAGGTGCAAAACCTGCAGATATAGAAGGCTGCTGTACTGAAAGTCCTAGCCAAAGCAATTAGGCAAGAAAAGTAAATACAGATAAGTAAGTGGGACTACTAAATACAAAAATAAGTAAATGGGACTACATCAAATTAAGAAGCTTCTGTACAGCAAAGGAAACAATCAACTGAGTGAAAAGGCAGCATACGGAATGAAAGGAAAGATCTGCAAACCATATATGTGAAAAAGGGTTAACAGCCAAAATATTTCAGAAACTGTTACCACAGCAAAAAAAAAAAAAAAAAAGTGATTTTTTTTTTTAATTTGAGTAGATATTTCTCCAAAGATATATAAATAGCCAATGGGTATATGAAAAGATGCTTGACATCACTAATGATTAGGATTAGGAAAATGCCGTCAGGAAAATTCGTATCAAAACCACAATGAGGAATCGCTTCATGTGTTACAATGTGTTTATCAAAAACCAATACCAGGACTTCCCTGGTGGTCCAATGGGAATGCCACTGTCTGCCAATGCAGGGAACACAAGTTCTATCCCTGGTCTGGGAAGATTCCACTTGCCACGGGTCAGGGAAGCCCATGTGCCATAACTGCTGAAGCTCCCATGCTCTAGAGCTCACATTCCACAGCAAGAGAAGCCACCACAATGAGAAGCCTGTGCACTGCACTAGTGAGAAGCCCCTGCTTACACAGCTGCAGAAAGTGGCACACAGCAACAAAGACTCAGAGCAGCAAAATAATAAATAAGAAATAAACAATGTTTTAAACTTTATTCTTTAAAAAAAGAAAATAACAAGTAATGACAAGGATGTGAAGAAACTGGAACCCTTGTGCACTGTTAGAGGGACTGTAAAATGGTGCAGAGAACAGTGTAGACATGCCTCAAAAAGTTAAAAATAGAACTACCACATGACCCAGCAATCTCACTTTTAGGTATTTATTCAAAATAATTGGAATCAGTATCTCAAAGAGATATTTGCAGCATTACTCACAATCAGATCAGATCAGATCAGTCGCTCAGTCCTGTCCGACTCTTTGCAACCCCATGAATCGCACCACGCCAGGCCTCCCTGTCCATCACCAACTCCCGGAGTTCACTCAGACTCACGTCCATTGAGTCAGTGATGCCATCCAGCCATCTCATCCTCTGTTGTCCCCTTCTCCTCCTGCCCCCAATCCCTCCCAGCATCAGAGTCTTTTCCAATGAGTCAACTCTTCGCATGAGGTGGACAAAGTACTGGAGTTTCAGCTTCAGCATCAGTCCTTCCAAAGAAATCCCAGGGCTGATCTCCTTCAGAATGGACTGGTTGGATCTCCTTGCAGTCCAAGGGACTCTCAAGAGTCTTCTCCAACACCACAGTTCAAAAGCATCAATTCTTCAGCACTCAGCCTTCTTCACAGTCCAACTCTCACATCCATACATGACCACAGGAAAAACCATAGCCTTGACTAGACGAACCTTTGTTGGCAAAGTAATGTCTCTGCTTTTGCATATGCTATCTAGGTTGATCATAACTTTCTTTCCAAGGAGTAAGCGTCTTTTAATTTCATGGCTACAGTCACCATCTGCAGTGATTTTGGAGCCCCCCAAAATAAAGTCTGACACTGTTTACACTATTTCCCCATCTATTTCCCATGAAGTGATGGGACCGGATGCCATGATCTTCATTTTCTGAATGCTGAGCTTTGAGCCAACTTTTTCATTCTCCACTTTCACCTTCATCAAGAGGCTTTTTAGTTCCTCTTCACTTTCTGCCATAAGGGTGGTGTCATCTGCATATCTGAGGTTATTGATATGTCTCCCGGCAATCTTGATTCCAGCTTGTGTTTCTTCCAGTCCAGTGTTTCTCATGATGTATTCTGCATATAAGTTAAATAAACAGGGTGACAATAGACAGCCTTGACGAACTCCTTTTCCTATTTGGAACCAGTCTGTTGTTCCATGTCCAGTTCTAACTGTTGCTTCCTGACCTGCACACAGATTTCTCAAGAGGCAGATCAGGTGGTCTGGTATTCCCATCTCTTCCAGAATTTTCCACAGTTTATTGTGATGCACACAGTCAAAGGCTTTGGCATAGTCAATAAAGCAGAAATAGATGTTTTTCTGGAACTCTCTTGCTTTTTCCATGATCCAGTGGATGTTGGCAATTTGATCTCTGGTTCCTCTGCCTTTTCTAAAACCAGCTTGAACATCAGGAAGTTCACGGTTCACATATTGCTGAAGCCTGGCTTGGAGAATTTTGAGCATTACTTTACTAGCATGTGAGATGAGTGCAATTGTGCGGTAGTTTGAGCATTCTTTGGCATTGCCTTTCTTTGGGATTGGAATGAAAACTGAGCTGACTGTGGCTCAGACCATGAACACCTTATTGCTAAATTCAGACTTAAATTGAAGAAAATAGGGAAAACCACTAGACCATTCAGGTATGACCTAAATCAAATCCCTTATGATTATACAGTGGAAGTGAGAAATAGATTTAAGGGCCTAGATCGGATAGAGAGAGTGCCTGATGAACTATGGAGTGAGGTTTGTGACATTGTACAGGAGACAGGGATCAAGACCATCCCCATGGAAAAGAAATGCAAAAAAGCAAAATGGCTGTCTGGGGAGGCCTTACAAATAGCTGTGAAAAGAAGAGAAGCGAAAAGCAAAGGAGAAAAGGAAAGATATAAACATCTGAATGCAGAGTTCCAAAGAATAGCAAGAAGAGATAAGAAAGCCTTCTTCAGCGATCAATGCAAAGAAATAGAGGAAAACAACAGAATGGGAAAGACTAGAGATCTCTTCAAGAAAATCAGAGATACCAAAGGAACATTTCATGCAAAGATGGGCTCAATAAACGACAGAAATGGTATGGACCTAACAGAAGCAGAAGACACTAAGAAGAGATGGCAAGAATACACAGAACTGTACAAAAAAAGATCTTCACAACCCAGATAAGCACGATGGTGTGATCACTGACCTAGAGCCAGACATCCTGGAATGTGAAGTCAAGTGGGCCTTAGAAAGCATCACTACGAACAAAGCTAGTGGAGGTGATGGAATTCCAGTTGAGCTATTTCAAATCCTGAAAGATGATGCTGTGAAACTGCTGCACTCAATATGCCAGCAAATTTGGAAAATTACTCACAATAGCCAAGATATGAAAATAACCCAAATGTCCATCAGTATCTAAGTGTATAAAGAAAATGTGCAATACACATTCAATGGAGTATTTTCAACCATAAAAAGGAAGGGAATTCTGTTATATGCTACAACATGGATGCACTTAGAGGACACTATTCTAAATTAGTCACAGAATGAATAATACTGCATGAGTTCAGCTGGGCCAAAATGGCAGAGTAGAAAGACCCTAAGCTCTACTCATCTTAAGAACACACCAAGATCACAATGATCTGCACAACAACCATCAGTGAAAAAGATCAGAAACCCACCAGAAAATTTACAACTAAAGGCATAAAAAAGGAAATGCAACAAGACAGGTAGGGTCTATGGACTTGAAACCTAGTTAAGTCCCATAATCCCAGATGGGTGACTCACAAATGAGAATCATTGCCGAAGTTCTCCCATAGGAGTTAGAGGTCTGTGTCACATATCATGCTCCCCAGCCCCAGGTCTCATACCAAGAAGACAAGCCCCCAGAGAATTTGGCTTTGAAGGCCAGCAGGGCATAATTTCAGGAGCCACACAGGACTGGGGGAAGTAGAGAATTCACCATTAAAGGGCACAGACAAAATTTCACACACTTCAGGACCCAGGACAAAAGCAGTTATTTGATAGAAGCCTGGACTAGACCTACTTGCTGACCTTGGAGAGTCTCCTAGAGAGGCAGGGGGTGGCTGCAGCTCACACGAGGGATGGCTTTTACCTCATGAATGCTTGTGTTGGCAGGTGCCATTATAAGATCCTCCCTCTAACTCATTAGTACCAAGGCTTGCCCCCACTCCCAACAGCCTGTAGGCACCAGTGCTGGAAGGCCTCTAAGTAACTAACTGGCAAGGAACACAGCCCCACCCAACAGCAGACAGACTGCTAAAAAGACCTCCTGAGTCCACAACAGCTATAAGCACACCTCAAGACATGGCCCTGTTCACCAGAGGGCCCAGGACCCAGATCCACCCATCAGCTCCAAAATCTCATATCCCAACTCCCCTGACTTCCAGGAGGCCTGCTTTAGCCTCTAGAGCAGCCTCACCAACCAGGGGACAGACACTAGATGTAAGAAAACCATAATCCAATAGCCTATAGGTCCAGCCTGCCCACAGCAGTCCAGACCCTGACCGGAGACCAGTTGGACCACCACCCTGCCCACTAGCAGGCCAAGTTCAGGACAGCCCGACCTCATATTCAACTCAGTCAGGAACCAGACCCTCAACGGGTGACCTGACACCACCTCTGGGATCCCTAGGCCCTGCAACCAGACTCCAGGGTTGAATGCTGTCTGCCAGCAGTCCAGCATCAACCCCAGGACCTGGCTTCACCCACCAGTGGGCAAGCAACAGCCCCACAATCTTCTGGATTATGACTCTGTCCAGCAATGAGCCAGTATAAGCTCTGGGGAACCTAGGGATTCCACAAACAGCCACTTCACGACAGTGCCGCTAACCTGCAGCCAGCAGCCTTTCCACGAGGCAGGGTCTAGCAAACTACTGGACTGGGAGCCAACCAACACTATGAGACTGCCCATACAGCCCACAACAACAGAAGGGTCCATGCAGCCCTCACAGGAGGAACTCCTAGAGCACACAGCTTCGGTGATGAGGACTTCATTCCTGGGACGCACAGGAAGTCTTCAACAAAAGGCCACTTCTCCAGGACTGAAAAATGTAGCCAACCTCCCAGATACAAAAAATAAATAAATAAAACATAACTTAGGCAAAATGTGGTGACAGAGGAACGAGATAAAACTCTTGACAAAGGAACAAGATAAAACCAGAAGAACTACTACCTGAATTAGAGGTAAGTAATCTACCCAAGAGAACTCAGAAAAGAATGGATGCACAGAGAGAAGTTAGACGTTTTTAACAAAGAGTTATAAAACATAAAGAACAACCAAACAGCAATGAAAAACATGATAACAGAAATGAAAAATACAGTAAAGAGAATCAACAGTAAACTAAACGATAAGAGGAGCAGATTAGCGAGCTATAAGACAGAGTAGGGGAAATCACTGATGCTGAAGAGAAAAAAAGGAAAAAGAATGAAAAGAAATGAGGATAGTTCAAGGGACTTCTGGGACAACATCAAGCACACTAATACTCACATTATAGGGGTCCCAGAAGAGAAAAGGGGTAGAGAATTTATCCAAAAACAGCATAGCTGAAAACTTTGCTAGCCTTGGAAAAGAAACATATATCCAAGTCCACAAGGCACAGAGTTTCATAGGGGATTAACCCAAAGAGGAACACACAAAGACACATAGTAGTTAAAACGACAAAAATTAAAGAAAAAGAGTACTAAAAGCAACAAGGGAAAAGCAACAAACAATATAAGAGGGAACTCCCATAAAGCTATCAGCTGACTTCTCAGCAGAAACCCTGCAGCCAGGACGGAGTGACACAATATATTGAAGGTAATGAAAAGCAAAAGCCCACAGCCAAAAATACTCTACCCAACAAGGCTCCTGTTCAGATGTGATGGAGAGATTAAAAGCTTTACAGATGAGCAAAAGCTAAGAGTTTAGCACGTCCAAACCACTTTTACAACAAATGTTAAAGGAATTTCTCCAGGCAAGAAAAGAAAAGGCCACAACTAGAAACATGAAAATCATGAAACGAAAAAGCTCATCAGTAGAGGCAAATATAAAGGTTGGAAATCATCCACACACAAAGCTAGCAGGAGGTTTAAAACATGAAAGCAGTAAAGCCATCTATATTCACAATAAGGAGTTAATCTAGAAAATAACTAGATATATATATACATTATGATATCAAAAAAAGTAACTTTGAGAGAAGGAGTACAAAGGCAGAGTTTTAAAACTGCATTTACAATTAAGAGACCAGCAAATTATAACAATCATGGGGGTGTGTGTGTGTATAGCTAGATGAAAACCTCATGATAACCACAAACCAAAAAATTTTAATAGATATACACAAAATGTGTATATCTATTTTGTGTCATCAAATCACACACACAAAAAAAGAAAGTGGGGAAAGAGCTATAAAAAGAACCCAAAACAAGTGACAAAATGGCAGGAAGAACATACACATCAGTAACTGTCTTAAATTTAAATGGACTAAATGTTCCAGTCAAAAGAAATAGAATAGCTAAATGGAAAAAAAACAAGAACTGTTTACACGCTGTCTACAAGAGACTCACTTCAAATATAAAGACACTCACAGAACGAAAATGAAAGGATGAAAAAAGGCATTCCATGCAAATGGAAATTTAAAGAAAGCTAGGACAGCAATGCTTACACCAGACAAACTGACTTTAAAATAGAGATTATTATGAGACAAAGAAGGGCACTACCTAATGATCAAGGGGTCTATCCAACATGAAGATATAATCATTGTAAATATATAAGCACTCAATGTAGGAGAACCTAAATACTTTGAGCAAATATTAAATGACACAAAGGGAAATCAACCGTAACACAGTAATATTAGGGGACTTTAAAACCCCACTGACATTAATAGATAGATCATCTAGATAGAAAATCAATAAGGAAACATTGGCCTTAAATGACACAACAGACCAAAAGCAGGTCACATGTTAGGCTACAAAACAAGCCTCGGTAAATTTAAGAAAACTGAAATTCTACCAAGCATCTCTTTCGACCACATTATGAGACCGGAAATCAACTATGAGGGAAAAAAACTGCAACACAAACATGCGGAGGCTAACAATATGCTACTAAACAATCAACAGATCACTGAAGAAATCAAAAGGAAATAAAGCATCTCAGAAAACAATAAAAATCTCAAATAACAAACCTAACCTTACACCCAAAGCAACTAGAGAAAGAACAAAGCCCAGAGTTAGAAGAAAGAAAGAAATCATAAAGAAAAGAGTAGAAATAAATGAGACGCAAAGAAAATAACAGAAAAGATCCATGAAACTAAAATCTGATTCTTTGACAAGATAAAGCTGATAAACTTTTAGCTAGACTCATTGAGGAAAAAAAGGGAGAGGACACGAATCCATCAAATTAGAAATGAAAAAGGAGACACTACATCTGACACCACAGAATACAAAGGAGCATAAGAGCCTACTAAAGGCAACCACGCGCCAACAAAATGGAGGACCTGGAAGAGACGAACAAATGTTTAGGAAGGTACAGCTTTCCAAGATGGAACCAGGAAGATGCAGAAATACGAACAAATCAATCACAAGTAATGAAACTGAAACTGTGATTTAAAAGGAATATAAATTGGTACAACCAGTATGGAGAACAGTATGAAGATTCTTAAAAAAAACTAAAAAGAATATCATATGCTCCCAATCACTGCAGATGGTAACTGCAGCCATGAAATTAAAAGATGCTTACTCCTTGGATTATGACCAACCTAGAGAGCATATTAAAAAGCAGAGACATTACTTTGTCAACAAGGGTCCATCTAGTCAAGGCTATGGTTTTTCCAGTAGTCATGTATGCATGTGAGAGTGGGACTGTAAAGAAAGCTGAGCGCCGAAGAATTGATGCTTTTGAACTGTGGTGTTGGAGAAGACTCTTGAGAGTCCCTTGGACTGCAAGGAGATCCAACCAGTCCATTCAGAGGGAAATCAGTCCTGAGTGTTCACTGGAAGGACTGATGTTGAAGCTGAAACTCCAATACTTTGGCCACCTGATGTGAAGGGCTGACTCACTTGAAAAGACCCAGATGCTGGGAAAGAATGAGGGCGGGAGGAGAAGGGGATGACGAAGGATGAGATGGTTGGATGGCATCACGGACTCAATTTTCATGAGTTTGGGTGGACTCCAGGAGTTGGCAATGGACAGGGAGGCCTGGCGTGCTGTGGTCCATGCAGTAGCAAAGAGTTGGACATGACTAAGTGACTAAACTGACTGACTGATGATCCAGCAATCCCACTCCTGGGCATATATCCACAGAAAACCATAATTTGAGAAGATACATGCACCTCACTTTTCACTGCAGCACTATTCACAACAGCTAGGATATGGAAGTGCATATATATACACTATGTATAAAACTGATAACTACTGAGAATCTACTATATAGCTCAGGGAACTCTACTCAGTGCTCTGTGGTGACCTAAATGGGAAGGAAATCCAAAAAAGAGGGGATATATATGTATAGCTGATTTACCTTGCTGTATAGCAGAAACTATTAATAACACAACATTGTAAAGTAACTATACTTCACTAAAGATTAATTACAGGAAAAAAACTAAAAATAGAGTTACCACATGATCCAGCAATCCCACTCTTGGGTATATATCTAAAGAAGATGCAAACTTTAATTCGAAAAAGATACATGTAGCCCAATTTTCACAGGAGCCAAGACATGGAAGAAAACCTAAACAGCAATCAACAAATGAATGGCTAGAGACGATGGAGTATATACGCACGGTAGAATATTACTCAGGCATAAAAGAAGAATAAAATAATGCCATTTGCAGCAGCAACATGGATGAACCTAGAGATTATCACACCAAGTGAAGAAGTCAGACAGAGAAAGACAAGTATCATACAGTATCATTTATATGTGGAATCTAAAAAAAATGATATAAACAAACTTATTACAAAACAGAAACAGATTCACAGACACAGAAAACAAACTTACAGTTACCAAAGGAGAAAGAGGGGAAGGGAGAGATAAATTAGGAGTCTGGGACTAACAGATACATACTACTATATACAGAACAGCTAAACAAGGACTTACTGTATAGCACAAGTAACAATAACCTATCATGTAAAAGAATCTGGAAAATATATATGTGTATGTGTCATATATGTACATACATATAAAACTGACTCACTTTGGTATACACCTGAAGCTAACACAATATTATAAATCAATTGTATTTCAATTAAAAAAATAAAAAGTAGTTAAGACATGGGAGAACTAAGGTCCAACATAATCTAATCAGAGTACCAAAATAAAATTCTAAAGAGACCAGAAGCAAGGCCATGTTTAAAAAAAATAATAGTTGATAAGTATCCTAGTTTTTAATTAAAAAAATAGGAATTCAAAGACAGGGGATGCAAACAGGAAGAAAAGAAATCAATACTTAAATACACTGTAGTGAAAGTATAACACTTAAGAAAAAGAGAATCTTAAAAAAAGAGGGAGAGAAAAGACACCAACATACTGGCAGATGACTTCTGAACAGAAGCAATGGTGATAAGTAGACAATGGAAAGCAACTCAGAATTGGAGACTGAGCAAGGCTATCTTTCAAGAAACGGGCAAAATATATTTCTACATTTAAAAAAAAGTTTATGACAATTATCACCAAAAGATATCTATAAACAAAAGGGAAAATGACCTCCAAAGGAAAACCTGAGATGGAAAAGAAATGGCAAAGGAACAGTCATTTTAAAATATGTGGCTGATTCTAAACAACCTAAGATTTAGAGGAGGAGGGGAGGGAGAGGAGGAGGAGAGTTAATATTAGCATTGAGGTCAGAAGGAAGATGATAGAAGGCAAAGACATTTTTTTTCTCACAATGGATGGTCCTGCATACCCACTCTGGAAACCAATGGTATGGACTATACATACACAGATGTTCAGTTACAGCAGACAGCAATGTTGGCTACAATCATTTCAAAAGGCTTCTTAAAGAAAGTTTGGGACAACAAAGGTTTCTTTGAGCAAAGGTTCAGGAATCAGATGAGCATGGCATACCCTGTTCTTCCTCTAATTATCTCATATCATCATGAATGTCCTTTTAAAATCTCTGAGACAGAAACAAAACAAAAACCTGAAGAAGCAATAGCATGAGCACAGCAACGGTAGAAGACATCAGAGATTGGTTATGACCTTGGGCAGGTCACTTCACTGAGGGCTTTGTAGTATGTTCCCTTCCCACTGTTACTAATATATTCTGATGACAAAGGAAAAAATTCAAACGGGGAATATTATAGGACTGCTCTCCTATATATTACTGCCAGTCATTGTGCTGGCACTGGAGATACACAACAAAGGAGACAAAGTAAATCAGCAATTAGAAGGCAATGTGATAGGTCCCGTGACACGTGATGTACGCACATGGTACTGGTAAAACCCAACACAGTGGCAAAAGCATGCTTCTCTCCTGCCTTTTCACATAATTAACAGTTATTCCCATTAGGCAAACTACTGACATCCACCTTAGTAGTACCATACGGTCACCATACTGAATTTCGGATTTTTGAAAAGAATCATCATCAAGAGTTTTGTTATTAAAAGTTTCAAGATAAATTTATCCAAAGTCCATTTTACAAGACCCCAAGAAGGAATCAAGTTAATTTCCTTCGTACTGATCAAAATTTCACAACAGAAAGCTAGCTGGGACACTTTGGATCCATAGCAATCAGCAAAATTAGTTTTCCTAAAACATGAAAAAAAAGTGTTTCCTAAAACATATTTCAGGAAAATTGATTAGAAAATTTGTGCAGAAAAATTGTTTCTTAAAACATGAAAAAAAAAATTGTTTCATTTAAAAGCACAAAAGAGTAATGGCAATAAATTCTCTATATCCATGCTGCAATTATCCAAGTATAATCTAACAGAGGTAAAATAAGGAAATATCCATTCAAATACCCATTCTCTTTGTGGATTTATTTACAACCTAAAATCAAACACAGTTTGCATAAATTAATTCTACAATACTCAACATATGTTTTCTACTTCACTAGGAAGTATTCATTGCCTTTAAAGTTAATCATCAGTTGTTCTATTGTATTTAGCCATTTGAGGCCTATTAACAATGCACATACAAACCCTTCATCTAAGAAAATACTTCTGAAAAAACACACAGAATGTTCTCAAAGAAAAGCAATTCTTTCTCATTCTACTATACACGAGTAGTAAAGAGGAGAATATTTACTACTAATGTTAACAGTGCTGTAACATCAGTCTTCTGAATTGTTTTTTATATAATATTGTTTACTTATATACCCTCAATATATATTAGTGAAAGGCAGATACTACATATTCCCAAAGATACCAAATCCATTCATGTATAACTAAAATGTTTATAACAAGTGCAAATGATAATAAAATTCAAAGGTTCTTTAACTATTTTGTTTAAATTATTTTTAGCAATCATAAAAAGGTGTTTAGTTATGTCCTTAATATTCCAAAAGGCTTACCAGCATTTGATAGTCACGCGAATGTAAATTTTTCACAATCTTTTTTTTTTAATGTCAATTTCACTTAAAACAGCTACAAACAAATGTTCATTTTGATTACCATACTGGTATTTGTATATTAGCTAACAAGTAGATTTGTTGCTTTATCTCACTGATGAGAAGTAAGCAAGAATGAGTAATGACATTTACTACCAACCAGAGAATAGACAGAGACACGAATGGTGATTCAATAGCCATCACTGGTGATCCTGCTGATTAAAAACCTATAGCACCTATAAAACAATTCAGCCATATTTACACACAGCTTTCTACTGTACATTATTTCTTTGGGACTCTATTTACCTTCCTTCTTAAGTTCCTTGAGGGGAGAGGCCTTGTCTTAAATGTTAATATTACCTCCGCATCCGTTGTAGCTCAAAAACAAAACTGAGTGCATACTTGCTGATAAATTAACAGCTATAGTACAACAGATACTTTCCATGGCAATCAGGAGAAAGTCAGGATGTGGGTAAAGGCAGCCTAAGAGAGTAGAGTTACGCACAATGGAACCAATAACAAGGGACAAGATCATAAAAGCAACTTAGAAAAACCATGTCCAGAAACAGAGCAGATGAGTTTACATAGCATATTCACTTTCAGAAGCAAAATGTAGTACACTGCTATTGCTTAACTGAACTCCCCCCTTTCTCTGGTTTACATGTGATGCTGCATTTTGTACTATTCCCTGACAGATATCTGTATAATGCTATCTCATGTCTGTATAAAGCAGACATCAGACTCTGGAAGAAGCTGTTCTAGTCACAGTCCAAAAGAAAATAAGAACAATGTATTTTTCCACCTATCTCAGGTTAAAAACACAGTGTTTTGCTCATAAAAGCAAAGGTCATCATTTGCCTACTTTTCATTCATACTGAATGACACTGTTTTTTGAAGATTTTCTATTAGAAAAATCCTGTACCACCTTGGCTTTAAAACCAGCTTTAACCCAATTTTAGGTCTTTTCCTGTCATCTTCTTCAATCTCCCAACCAAAATTATGTATCAATTATATTTTTAAAAACAGGCTTTTAAAAAACAGTTATGTTGTAAACTAAGTTATAATTTACGGTGTCAGCAGCTTTGCACTGTATCTTTACCATTTGAAATGCAGGACACTAAACAGCACATAAGCATACTCTGAAATTTCCTGGATCTTCGACAGTCTCTTACCAGAATTTCGTCTCCCTTCTATCAAGTTTCTGCGTTCCTCTACGCTCCAAGATTAAATAAACTGTTTATACACCTCCCTCCAACACTCTGGCGGTGAGTTTGTATGTTTTCTCTCTTGCATCTTTTGTCTAAGAATGCCAAAGCCCTTCATTATTTTATTTTACCAACCCTATGAAGCCTCTCCAACCAAGAGCTGGAGAGTCATGGAGTTGACTTGACAGAGATTGGACAGCAGGCCAAAACTTAGTACCCCTCTAAGGGGTACTCAAAACCGGTCAGAAACATCAGCCAAGGTCCTCTTTACAGGTCATGAGGGCTTTAAACAAACAAAAGAAAAAAAATTATTTTTTTTAAACCCTTTGCCACAAAGGAACTCATGCATTCACACACAATTGTACTTTTCAGAACATGGAAATACAACTGATTTGGTTCTTTCGGTTTTCAGAAGTTTAAACACTGGGGACAACGGCAGCGAGATGAAAACTCCCGAAGGCAATTTGATCAAAGGCACAGAAAATCCTTCCCTCAAAGAAATGCACCTTGTGACACTCCAAGGAGGAGGAGAGGTATTTAAAGTAAAACCTGCCCTGAATTATTACCACTGACTTGAGGAAGAGAAGTAAAAAGCCATTGGCTTCACTGGGCTTTTAAACATTGTGCCGTCACCCTGGGACCACAGAAGCGGGTGGTGAAATTCTTCTACTCATTTCTATGGAAGAGTATCATACAGCAGTATAAACTCACACCCCAACACACACTCACACACACACACACACACACACACACCCGTCTCTACTCCCCTTCTCGTCCCTTCCATTCCCGACCGTTCCCCTTTGGTGCCCAAGACCCAACTGTGGACCTAATGTGATAAAAAGCAAAGTCATGGGCAATGCAGGGGGGTGGGGTGCAAAGGACCGAAAGAGCCAGAAAAGCAAGGGGAGAAGAGGCAGTCGGCCGGCTCGTCTGTGATCATAAAGCAAACATTCGGGTGGGGAATACGGAATGCCGAGTGGAAATAAAGCCCGCCGGGATGCCCACTCTGCCATCTCCTTGTGCCTCTCTGCCCTCCATCACCCCCATCCTTCTCCCGGAGGATCACCTCCGCGGGGAGGGCGCCACCGACGGCGCCCCCCAACCCTCACCCTTCAGAGCAAAGCAGCGAAATGGGGCTGGAAAGGAGGACAGGGGCTGAGCCGGGGGGCGAGGGTCACGCCGGGCTCCGGGTGGAGACCCTGCGGCGGGTGGCCGCCCTGAGGACCCCGGGCGGCCCACGCGGAAGGTGAGGCGGCGGTCGGGGGGCAGCGCCCGGCCCCACCGCTGCCGGGGAGGCTCCGGCTACTCACGTTCTCCGTGTCCCGCTCGTTCACCGTCGGCAATGGCGTCCGGGCCGACATTTTGTGCGGGCGGCGGGGTCGGGCCGGGGTCTCGCGGGCCGGGCCGGGCCCGGGCTTGCTGCGGGCCCCGGGGGCGAGAGGCAGGGGTTGCGGCCGCTTTGCGCGAAGCCGGGGCCGGGCCGGGGAGAGCGGCTCCCGCAGGCCGCGGGCGGTGCAACAAGCGGCCGCGGCGGGGGAACGGGGGGGACAGAGGACGCGGAGGAAGAGGAGGGGGAGCCGTTTCCCGCGGCGGCGCCGCCGGGGGGACGCGGGCCGGGGCGAGGGAGGGCTCCGGGCGAGGGCGGTTGCCCGGCGCGGGCCGGGCGGCGAGGCCGGCGGGACGCGACGCCTAGGCTGGGAGGCGGGGCGGGAGCCGGAGAGGGGCGGTGAGGGGGGGGGCGGGGTCCGGGCCCCGCTAGGCTCTCCGGGCCATAGCCGAAGGCGAAGCGGCGCCGCAAATCACTGCCTGGCTCGTCCCGCCGAGCGCGGCCGGGAGCCGGGAGCCGCGGCCCTGACAGCACCGCCCGCGCCGCGCCCCCACGCCCCGCCTCAGGTGAGCGGCGCCGCCCGGCCGAGCCGCAGCCACGCGCCCGGGGCCCAGCGCGGCGGCGCCCCCGCGCCCCCGGCGCGTCAGCCCAGACTCAGAGTCCCGCGCGGTCTCCGCCGCCGCCGCCGCCGCCGCCGCCGCCGCGCCTGAACCGGGAGGTGCGGCCCGAGCCGGCTGCGCGAGGAACGGCGGGCGCGGCACGCTGCGCCCAGAGGCACTTGGCGGCCGCCGCCGGGTGGGCGGGCGCCAGCCGAGGGGGGCCTCTCCATTCATTCCCTCATTAGGGATGCGGGGCCGCCTCCTCCTCCTCCTTCCGCGCTCCATCGCCCGTCTGTCCCCGTGTTTATTTTTGTTTCTCGCCCCCACCCGCGGAGTACGGTAGTCTTTCAGAGCTTCTGGTGGATTTAATTTTTGATTAGTGTTTGGGTTTTGCCGGGGCGGAGGGGGTGGGGAGGTGAGAGGGCGCTGATGCAATTGAGTGGTCCTTTTTTGTCCGTTTCATTGCGGGGGTGGGGGGAGAATGGGCATGATCCTACGCTGGATCCTATCTGCTATCTCGGGACTTCTCCTATTCTTAATTCATCGCCTCCTTCGCCGTTCTCCAGCTTTCTCGGTTTCTGTCCTCCCCCCAGCCCTCTCGGTCCCCCTCTCCCGGGAGCCGTTGGGTTCAGGGTCACCCTAATAGTTGGGAAGAGGGCATAAAATCTCCCCTAAAAGCGCCAGCAGCCTCGGAGGCGGTGCTGCGGAGTCTGTGCGATGGGCTCCGGCCAGACGGCTCGCCGATGTGTCGGGACAGGATGGCCTCCTAGGGAACTCGGCCGGCGGAAGAGGTCGCCAGGCGCCCACCGCGGCACCCCCGGAGTGGCTGAGACCCGGGAGTCAGGACGTCTACTCTGGCTGATCGTCACTTCCTGGGACGCAAGGAAGTGTCACTTAGGCGAGCTTGTTTAGGGAGGGCGGAGAGCTGGCTCTGATTTGTCCTGTCCTACCTCCTCCAGGTGGTTTTATCACCCTGCCACCCACCTGCCACGTCTTACATCCTGCAGACCCACCTCTGTAACGCGTTACCCAGGGCCCATTAGCCCCTAAAAAGCAATGCTGCTTCTATCTAATTTGAAAGCTTACATTTTGCACACTCAGCCTCTAGGACAAAAACCATACCATTTCCCTATTCCTCGTCTTTCCAGTATGTCTTTTTCACATTCTTTCATGACTGGAAGATAAAAGGAGCAGGAGATAGAAGGGGATAAATCCAGTTTTTTGAGCTACTTTCTCAAACCCAATGGGAATCTTAAGATGATGGGAAATCCCTCCTTTCTCCTGAAGTTCATCCATTTGCACCAGATGGTTTTTACCCTGACTCATTAAAGGTTGTTTCTGAAAACTTAACACTTGACCCTTAAAACATGGTACAAAAGACTTAAAAATACCAGGCACGGAGGTCCTCTGAGGAAAAAAATCTCACCCAGCATATAAATTTGTTTCTAGACCATCAACTATGTATTTGTTTCTTTAACATTTTATTTGTAGACACATCTCAATTTCACAAAGCCAGTAAAAAAGTCACAGGATCCCTTAGGTGTTCATCACCATTCCTCAAACAGAATTCAGGCTTCAGAACTACAAGGCTGCATACTAAAAAATGGTGTACAATTGGGAATGCCAAGCTTTCTCAGTCCTTCTGCAGAGGTCCTGAATCATCAAGATGTACTGAAGTTGCCAAGATAGAAGCTTGTACTTTTCTGATCAACTACAGCCACTGCTACAATCCACGATGCAGCCACTCAAGAGTACCTTATGTGGCAATAGTACCCTGTTACTGCTACTGCTAAGTCACTTCAGTCATGTCCGACTCTGTGCAACCCCATAGACCTGTTAACCTGAGAGGAAACAAGCATCTGTGAAAGTGTGTTCAACCCCATTGGATTATGAATCAGTCCTTGAACTGGTAGCTTGGATGTTGTTTTTTCAGTGTCCACTCACATGTTATCTATCCGTGTGTTGACCCAGACAGGCATATTTCTTCCCATTTTACAAAATTCCACTCAACTGGCTTATTCAAAATCATGGATGCACCAGGTTAATGGTGTACAGAAAAAAAGATAACTGGAATATATGGTACAGTCCAATCTTGCAGTGGTCATAAGATCAACAGCCCTCCCCTGACCCTATAAGGTCATTATACATCTGAGATATGATACATCTGGCCTAATAGCTTCTAAAATTTTGACGTACACATTCAAAGTCTTGGGTAATATTCCATTGTATGTATATGCTACATCTTCCTTCCAATGGACTATTACTCAGCCATAAAAAGGAATGAGATTGAGCCATTCATAGAGACATGGATGGACCTGGAGTCTGTCATACAGAGTGAAGTAAGTCAGAAAGAGAAAAACAAATATCGTTTATTAATGAATGAATGTGTAATCTGGGAAAATGGTGCAGATGAACCTAGGCGCAGGAATGGAGATGCAGATGTGGAGAACGGATGTGTGAACAAGGGTGGGAGGATGAATTGGGAGACTGGGATGGACATATGTGCATTTCTTGTGTGCTGCTTAGTGGGAACGTGCTGTATGGTGCAGGGAACTCAGCTTGGTGCTGTGTAATGACCTAGGTGAGTGGGGTGGAGAGAGGGAGGTTCAAGAGGAAAGGGATATATGTATATATGTGGCTGATTCACTTCATTGTACAGCAGAAATTAACACAACAGTGTAAACAACTGTACTTCAATAAAAAAATTTTTTACATTAAAAAACTGTTTTAAAAGTCTTCAGTAAATCCCTTAGCTATATTTGCTACATTGTGCTCACATGTTGAAACTTACTGAATATTACATACTATAATGAGGGATACTTATTTTTTTAATCAACCCATAAAGGTGGCTGTATAGCAGTGGAACTACTTTCAAAGACAGTTGTTACTAGATGGATAACTCCAATCCGTAATTATGGTTAACAAAATAGACTAGAAACAATTCTATCCAAAAATGGCATTCAAACAATCCTATTCATACCCACAGTTTTAGGCTTGGTACATAAATTTCACTTTACTAGGGTTAGAAAAAAGTCATTGTGTCTTTTAAAAGACATCACTTTCCTGACAAAAGTCTGTATAGTCAAAGCTATGGTTTTTCCAATAGTCATGTACAGATGTGAGAGTTGGACCATCAAGAAAGCTGAGCACCATAGAACTGATGTTTTTGAACTGTGGTGTTGGATAAGACTCTTGAGAGTCCCTTGGACTGCAAGGAGATCAAACCAGTCAATCCTAAAGGAAATCAGTCCTGAATATTCATTGAAAGAACTGATGCTGAAGCTCCAATATTTTGGCCACCTGATGCAAAGAACCGACTCATTGGAAAAGACCCTGATGCTGGGAAAGACTGAAGGCAGGAGGAGAGGGGATGACAGAGGATGAGATGGTTGGATGACATCACTAACTCAATGGACATGAGTTTGAGGAAACTCCCAGTGATAGTGTTGGACAGAGAAGCCTGGTGTGCTGCAGTCCATGGGGTCACAAAGAGTTGGTCATGACTTAGTGACTGAAAAACAACTACAAAATTAGGTGTATACTACAATGTGAGCTCACCCCTCCTTAAAATGGCATGAGGCAGTACCCTGATTGAATGAAAACTCTTTAGCCATAGTCCTTAATAGTGAGACTGCTCATAAGCAAATTTTTGTGTGTCACATGTATAGCTTCTTGTGCTAGTGACTATGAAGAAATAACCAAAGGAATATCTTAAGGCTTTTAGTAATTTTCCTTAGGATTATTAACTAAATGGGGCATGTTTAATGTAGAGATTTCTAACCTCTAAGGTGTTAGGATAATACAGGTTTCAGAAAAAAATTGGAACAATGCAAAGACAGAAGAAAAATTTAAAATATATATGAGGTGCTAAACCCACACTGAAATGTGCTGAATGAGCACTGTCTTCCAGCAGCTCTATGGAGCAGAATTCTCTAGAACTACATTGTTGTATACAGCAGGTACTAACTACAGGCAGCTACTGAGCTCTTGACTGGTTGCTCCTGTGACTGAGGAACTAACTTTTTCATTTGATATCACTTCAAATCATTTGAAAACTGATATTTGAATCAGTTATTGGAACATTTTAAATTATGTTGGGTAAAACTTGGGTAAATGAATCTATCTTTGCAACTATAGATATTCTTAAATCTAAATACAGATTTAGATAAATTTAGAAAATTTATCATCTGGATTGAGATGTGCTTGAATATAAAATGCATGCTGATTTTTAAATACTTAGGGGAAAAGTGTAAGGTATCACTTTAATAGATTTTATATTGATTATATATCAAAACCATAATATATGACATGGGTTAAATAAAATACATTATTAAAATTAATTTCAGCTGTTTCTTTTTACTTTTTCAAACGTGGATACTGAAAAACATAAAATTATGTATGTGACTTAAATCATATTGGTCAGCATTTCTCCATAAAGTAAAAAATGAGAATAAAGAGATTTAATTGCTGAAGAATCAAAGGCCTTGATTAGAAGTTGTTAACAATTTGTTCTTTGACTCAACAAACACTTACTAAGTGCTGCTCTACCACATGCCAAGCACTGAACTGCTCAAAGGATGTATTCTTCAACTAATAGTTACTGGCAGTTAGCATTATAATATTCTTTTTACAGAGCTAAATAAAAAACATGGTGAATTCATACAAATGTTCACAGATAATAGTCATTTATGACCAATTTATCAAATGTGACAGATTCAGCAGAACTTATAACAAATTCAGAAAACTGTACATTTTTTATCATGTGCTTTAAATGTATCCAGTGTCTGATAGACTTGACCAATCAATCAGTAACTGTTTGTTGAGGGCATACTTTGTTTCAATAGGCTACAAAGCTGTCTCCAATCTCTCATTTAACCCACAACAAGGAAACTACAAGATGGGAGGTTTTGTAAAGCACCCAAGAGTTATCCCAGCTAAAGAGAAACATGGTTAGTTCCTTTCATAAAATAAACTGGATCCTGATTGCTCTCCTATGGTTAACAAAGTAAGTTTTTATTGCATGTCAACAAACACGACTCAAAATGGTGAATCACTGAAATGGAAAAGGGTCTCAAAAGATATATTTTATCTTATAAACTGTCTTTGTTATTTAGGTTGGGCCACTCTGCACATTGCAAACACAGTTACTGTCAAGGTGACATTTACTCTCCTTCCGCTCCGCACAAGGACTCTAGGCTCAGCAATATTTCACTGTTTGGAATTCCCCACATGTGGCATATTGCTTTATTCCTCTGCACCTTTGTCATCTGTTCTCGCTTTTTGGAATATTCTCCCCTCTTTTCTGCCTGATGGAATTCAAGTTGAATTTTAAAAACCATCTTTTGGAAGGCTTCCCTGACATACTTACTCCTCCCCATACCACAGAGTTAATTAATCTCCCCCAGGCCCACTATCTCTGGGCTTTCCTGGTGGCTCAGATGGTAAAGAATCTGCCTACAATGCAGGAGACTTGGGCTTGATCCCTGGGTCAGGAAGATCCCCTGGAGAAGGGAATGGCAACCCACTCCAGTATTCTTGCCTGGAGAATCCCATGGACAGAGGAGCCTGGCAGCCTACAGTCCATGGGATCGCAATGAGTCAGACATGACCGAGTGTCACCCACTGTCTATACCTTGCCCAGTCTTCTACTGTTGGTCCGTTTGAGCTGTGTGTACCTGACTGGTCCCCCAACCAACTGTGAGCTGAGTCAAGGAGGGGAAAATGTCCTATTTAACTTTTCACCCAACGCCTAGCAGCAGTACCTAGAAATTAGTAGATACTCAATTTCCTAAATGACTTTTACTGAGTTGTCTCCTGTTGTAAATTTTCCAGAACTTCCACATTCTTCTGTTTCTTTTTTTTTTTTTAATTTTGTTTTATTTTTAAACTTTACAATATTGTATTGGTTTTGCCAAACATCAAAATGAATCCGCCACAGATATACATGTATTACATGGAAATTGAAAAGATGTTACAGCAGAATGGTTCAAGTTTACAACCAGGGACTTCAGGGATACCCAAGAGTTCACACAGTATACAAAATATCTTCCTAAATAAATGTTACTGATTGCGTAGCAAAGAGACTGTTCTATCTCCTGTAGAGCAGTTGCTTAAAGCAGTGCTGCTAATTTTACTATTTTGTGATTTTACTGTAATCATTCATTTTTATCCATACAGAAGAGTTGCTGCTCACTGATATTTCAATAAAACAGTCTTTTAAATGAGTATCTTCATAAACCAAGGTGTACTAACAGTAAGTCTTAGGAGGAAGTACTTAAAGGTAGGCTGAAAAATTAAAAGTGGAATAACACAATGACAGAGTGCTGAAAGCAATAAAGCTGGCAAATCAACTCCAGGGAGGAGTCATCAGCGATCAGGTGGCTCTTTCTAAGCAAAAACAGCAGACTGAGCACCACAGCATCACTTGGCAGTGCAAACTGGAAGAGCGAAATGACTACTGGAGATGAGTGATGCAAGAGTCTTTAGCATCATCAAAAAAAAAAACAAAAAAAAAAACATGAAAATCGGCCTTAATAGCATCATCTTCAAGTCAAGGGACATTGGTTATGTATAGACTCATACAAGTGTGGATACACCCAAACTGTTGTACTTTTCAAACTGTAGTTTTATAATGTCACATAGGAAGCTAAACAATCTTTCAAAGTCTTAAGGTAGCCACCCAAAAACAAGAGTTTGGTCATCTTTCACTTGGCCTTTACAACTACAAACTGACACATAATGTAATTCAACATCCATTTAAGCAACCTGTAATTTGATTAGCTGACTTCATGGATAGTACACTGGATGAATGGTTCCTTTAAATTCTTATACTTATTTTCTGAGTATAAAAATATCAGTTCTGTAGCTTCTTTCCATAAACTCTACTTAATTTACTCAATCCCTTCCAACTGTTTTTGCCATATTAAATGTTACATTACTTACACTTTGATGATTTTCTTTCCTTCCTACTTAAATATGGACACCACTTGTTATTTCGCTTTTCTTTCATTCATTCATTCATTCATTAAAAAATACTGAGCCCCGCTAATGCCAGGCACTATATCAAGCTCTTCAGAAAGAGCAGTAGATAAAATACACAAAAGACCCCATCCACAGGAAGTTAACATCTGGCTAGGCACTTTCAGTGTCTACACAGTTCAAAAGCAGAGGCTTCCATAAACAAATAACATTTTCTGAAACTATGCATTGGTTGTTTTGCGCTTTTAACAAACATAAGCTCCCAGGTCTAATTTATTTTTTTAAGTAATGAATTTCAGTAGTTAGATCTTTTCTTCAATCCAAAGGTAATTGCTTTCTCTCTTAATACTTTGGCCTTTCTCCAGTAAGCTTTTGTATAAACGGCTTCAACTGGTTCCACGAGTAGTGTGGGTACTTTAAAATCATAATAAAGATGCCTTCATGACCAGGTGGCTTGTATTTGATCTACATTTTGTAATGTTATCCTTTATTATCTTGACACCAGCATGTTTACCACATTTCATCATTAGGGACTGCTTTATCTTCAATCACTGGTAGTTCGTTTTTTTCCTTTTTCTATTAGCCCCAGATAGTGTCAGTATTTTAGTTCAGCAAGAATCATATAATAGACAGGAATCTGCATTTATAACCATTTTAGCAGAATTTTTTTCAGATAAAGAAATGGTTTTGGAAATTTCCTGTCAGTCCTAAGAAATAAAGCCCCACTACTCATTTTAATGAAACATTCTATTTTCCTATGCAGCTCTTACAGTAATGATGATAAGGAGGCTCTGTGGGCGTTTTTTTCCAGTGCCTAGAATATGGGGATAACTCAACAGTGATTGGAGAAATGAATCATCAGTTTTATAACTTCTCTGAATTTAAACATATGTTTTAAGATCCTAGATTTCTTTCAGACAACTTTGGTATATTGCCACTCATACATGAAGGAACCAGTTTAGGTTTCCCTCAATCTTTTCAAACTATCTCTTCATAGTCACCCCTTAGGCCCTTCCATCGCTTAATAGGTCAGTTGCCAAGGATCCAGATGAAATTTTACCACTCTTTGCCAGTATCTTTCTTTTCTAGTTCTAAAACAAGTATCCGAATTCTTAAAGTTAGAAATGCCTCTTTTTAAAGGCATCACAGCCATGAAATATGCATCTTAGAAGACTACCATGGCTAGAATCCAAGTTTACTTTTATGTGAAAAAAATGTATTTCCTTTGTAATATTTTCAGTCGTTCTTGCTGCCTTCTTATCTCATATTAAATCTTAATTCCACTTTAACACCATGCTACAAATCCATTGCACGTTTCTGAGTGTTTAATGTCTACTATGTGCTCTGTGCTATACACGCTAAGAGGAGATATACCAAAGTCTGACACTGACATGTTAAAAATAATTTTTACATGAATATAGCAAGGCTTACGTAGCATAAGTAGAGTTGATAATTCCAAGTGGTCACTCTGAAGAAGTCTGTAGTGCTGTGATGTCACACATTAGGAACCCCTCTTTTGTAACTGCCTCTGGAGCCTGTGACACAAGCTATTGTGTATTCTCAGTGGTGGTAAGTCGTCGTCTTTGAAGGGTTTATTTTAATGAAGAGTCATTCAGAACAAACTCCATGGCATAGTATGGGTGATTCAATTGGATAATCTCACATTTGATCAAACATTAGAAATGTAATGTTTGCAAAATATTTCTTGTAGTCTTCAAGCTGGATCATGTTTTAAAGAAGTGTTTAAAGCGTTGAAAGATAACAGCCTCTTTGGAATAAGTATAGAAGCTTTAAAAGTGACTATTTTAAGACGTGTTCTCATTGTTTTTTCATTGTTTTCAGAATCACTTCTGCTTGTGGTTAAGTGGCTCATAAAGTTAAGGAACATGAACACTTGATAGAATGACGTGAGAAGTTGAATAACAAATACAGTGTTAATTGCTAAGTGCCCAATGGGTACAAGAGGCAGTGTTTACAGATGGCCAAGAAACATATGAAAAGGTACTCAGCACCACTAACCATCAGAGAAATGCACATCAAAATCACAAGATATCACCTCACACCTGTTAGGATGATCAAAATTATCAAAAGACAAGAAATTATCAAAAGACAAGAAATCACAAGTGCTGGTGAGGATATGGAGAAGAGGAAACCCTGTGCACTGTTGGTGGAAATGTAAATTTGGTGACTATTATGGAAAACAGTATGGAGATACCCCATAAAATCAAAAACAGAACTACTGCATGATCCAGCAATTTCACTTCTGTATGTATATCAGGAGAAAGTGAAAACACTAATTGACATATATATGTGTGTGTGTGTATATATATATAATACACTGAAGTGAAGTGAATTTGCTCAGTCGTGTCCGACTCTGCGACCCTGTGGACTGTAGCTTACCAGGCTCCTCAGTCTATGGAATTTTCCAGGCAAGAGTACTAGAGTGGGTTGCCATTTCCTTCTCTAGGAGATCTTCCCAACCCAGGGATTGAACCCAGGTGTCCCGCATTGCAGGCAGATGATTTACCGTCTGAGCCACCAGGGAAGCCAATATAATACACCGCTGCTGCTACTGCTGTTGCTAAGTCGCTTCAGTCGTGTCCGACTCTGTGCAACCCCATAGACGGTAGACCACCAGGCTCCCCTGTCCTTGGGATTCTCCAGGCAAGAACACTGGAATGGGTTGCCATTTCCTTCTCCAATGCATGAAAGTGAGAAGTGAAAGTGAAGTCGCTCAGTAGTGTTAGACTCCTAGCGACCCCATGGACTGCAGCCCACCAGGCTCCTCTGTCCATGGGATTTTCCAGGCAAGAGTACTGGAGTGGGGTGCCATTGCCTTCTCCGAATATAATACACTACCATGTGTAAAATAGATAGATTATGGAAGCTGCTATAAAGCACAGGAAGCTCAGCTTAGTGCTCTGTGATGACCTAGAGGGGTGGGGTGGGTTGGGAGGGAGGTCCAAAAGAGAAGGGATATATGTATACATATAGCTGATTTACTTAATTGTATAGCAGAAACTAATACAACATTGTAAAGCAATTATATTTGAATAAAAATTATATGTACCCCCATATTTATTGCAGCAGTATTTACAATAGCCAAAACATGAAAACAATCTAAGTGTCCACCAATGGATGAATGGATAAAGAAACTGTGGGAATATATATATATATATAATGCAATATTATCTAGCCATTAAAAAGAATGGAAACTTGCCATTTGCAATAACATGAACGGACCTTGAGGGCATTATGTTACGTGAAAAAAGTCAGACAGAGAAAGACAAATACCATATGATCTCACTTACATGTGAAATCTTAAAAAAGAAAAAACTTCACATACACAGAGAACAGATTGATTGTTGCCAGAGGCGAGGGGTGACAGAGGGCAAAGTAGATAAAAGTGGTCAAAAGTTACAAACTCCCAGCTAAAACTAAATAAGTCATGGGAAAGTAAGTACAGCATGGTGACTGTAGTCAATAACACTACATTAATAATATGATAATCACATATATCCTAGTTACTAAGAGAGTAGATCTTAAAAATTTTTTGTAACTCTGTAAAGTGATAGATGTTAATGAGATTTATTGTGGTTATCATTTCCCAATGTATACAAATATCGTATTATTATGGTATATACCTGAAACTAATATTATATGTCAACTATATCTCAATAAAAATAGAATAAGCCAATGTTTTTGTGTATTTTCTAAACTTGTTTCTTTGCGTTATCTCATGTAATCCACACTGAAAGTCTGATAAGCAGACAAAAATTCTTAGTTTATTCCCCAAAGGAGAAACCAAGTCTCCAAAGGTGAAATGACTGCCTGGTAGCACACATTTCACAACAAACATCTGAAAACCTGGATCCTCCAGCCCCAAATCAAGGCCTCTTTTCATTCATTTCTGAGTCTCTTGCTTGTATACCCAGGCATCTTCCTGAGGATTGCTGACTCCCACACCCATCTCCCTCATTTCCCTTCCGTTATACTCACCCTAAAAACCACTGTTAGCCTTCTGAAAATGAGAACATCAGTGCAGCTGAGACATGGAGGTGAGTGTTAGGGACAGGAATATATGTGAATAGCTGAGTTTACCTTCTTACACATAAAGTAAAAGCAAGTCTGGCCCTACAGGCAGGATCCATGCCAAAACTATATTATGTAGCTTCTTTGATGTTCTTATATGGACATCAGATTAGAATGAAAACCAAGAGCAAACAAGAATTAGGAAAGAAATAATGAAAAGATGTAACTTACAGCCTGGAGAGTATGTGTGTGTGTATAAGGGGGTGTGATTATGGAAAGGACAGTTCAGTTCGGTTCAGTCTCTCAATCAGGTCCAGCTCTTTGCGACCCCATGGACTGCAGCACATATATCCTAGTTACAGGCTTCACTGTCCATCACCAACTCCCAGAACCTCCTCAAACTCATCTCCATCGAGTCGGCGATGCCATCCAATCATCTCATCTTCTGTTGTCCCCTTCTCCTCCTGCCTTCAATCTTTTTCAGCATCAGGGTCTTTTCTAATGAGTCAGCTCTTCACATCAGATGGCCAAAGTATTGGAGTTTCAGCTTCAGCATCAGTCCTTCCAATAAATATTCAGGAGTAATTTCCATTGGTCTTCCCTTGTGGCTCAGTTGGTAAAGAATCCACCTGCACTCAGGATACCTGGGTTTGATCCCTGGGTTGGGAAGATCCCTTGGAGAAGGGAAAGGCTACCCAATTCAGTATTCTGGCCCGGAGAATTCCATGGACTGTATAGGCCAAGGGATCACAAAGAGTCAAACACAACTGAGTGACTTTCACTCACTCCTTCAGGATTGGCTATTTTTATTTCCTTGCAGTCCAAGGGACTCTCAAGAGTCTTCTCCAACACCACAGTTCAAAAGCATCAATTCTTCGTCATTCAGCTTTCTATATAGTCCAACTCACATCCATACATGACCACTGGAAAAACCATAGCCTTGACTAGACAGACTTTTGTCGGCAAAGTAATATCTCTGCTTTGTAATATGCTGTCTAGGTTGGTCATAGCTTTTCTTCCAAGGAGCATGCATCTTTTAATTTCATGGCTGCAGTCACCATCTGCAGTGATTTTGGAGTCCAAGAAAATAAAGTCTGTCATTCTTTCCCCATCTATGTGCCATGAAGTGATGGGATGGGAGGCCATGATCTTAGTTTTTTAATGTTGAATTTTAAGCCTATGTATAGAGATGGAGAAAGAGGAGTTGCCTGGGCGAGGGTTGTGAGAGAGCTTGTGGACTAATTATATAGTTAAAGGTATTAGATTTTTTTAAATTTTATTTTATCTCAGAGTATACTTGATTTACAATATTGTGTTAGTTTCAGGTGTACAGTAAAGTGATTCAGTTATACGAACCCAAGTGTTCTGCATTGCAGGCAGATTCTTTACTGTCTGAACCACCAGGGAAGCTATATACATATACATATAACCATTCTTTTTCAGATTCTTTTCCCATAGGTTATTACAGAATATCAAGTAGAGTTCCCTGTGCTATACAGTAGGTCTTTGTTGATTATCTTGTTGATTTATCTATTTTATACATAGTAGTCTATATACAGTAGTATGTGCTGTGCTGTGCTTAGTCACTCAGTCATGTCTAACTCTGCAACCCCATGGGTTGTAGCCTGCCAGGCTCCTCTGTCCATGGGGATTCTCCAGGAAAGAATACTGGAATGTGTTGCCGTGTCCTCCTCCAGGGGATTTTCCCAACCTAGGAATCAAACCAGGTCTCCTGCATTGCAGGTGGATTCTTTACCAGCTGAGCTACCAGGGAAACCCAGCGGTGTGTATATGTTAATCCCAAACTCCTAATTTATCCTCCCCCACCATCTTTCTGCTTTGGTAACTGTAAGTTTATTTTCAAAGCCTGTGAGATCTTTACTGTCAGTGGGAGTAGGCAACTATCAAGTGTAAATAACTCCAAGTGTATTCAATTGGTACACACTTATGAAAAGACAGGCTCCCACAGGGCAAAGGTTGTGGATATGAACTCCTGTCTAGCAGTTACAGTAGGTGGATGTTTGAGAAAATGTCTGGAACTGGTACAATGAAGAAAGGGCAGGCAGGGTGGGCTGACTCTCAGAAGACTGAGGAAACTTTCAGTCCTCTTTGTCAATTGAACTAAAAGATATAAATTGCCAGAAGTACGAATAACAATAACTTTCATGTAGACTGGGCTGGCTTTGCGGGCACACAACCCATGCAGTCACACAGGGCCCTACTCATGAGGACCTGGGCTTGAACCTGAGCTTAAGTTAATCCTTTGCTCCCACCACCTTGAAATTCTGAATAATTTTTAAATGAGGGACTTGCCCTGAGCCCACAATTCATGCAGCCAGTCCTTCTTGCCAAATTATTTTGAGGATTAAACAAATTAATACATGTAAGATACATTAAATAGTTCTAAACACCATAACTGCCTCTCAGTAATGTTATTTATTGTTTCTTCTTCCTCTTCTTTTAATTGAATGAAAGACTCTTTAAATTCTATAGTGCTTTACATTATTATCATTATTATTATTATTAATTACTATTATTAGCTATGCTCCTGGAATACGGGGAAACCAGGCAATGACCTCAGTCCAGCAAGTGTCACTAAATTCATAACCACCTTCCTCAAAGGATAAACCATAAATGGAAGACTGGGTGTGTCCTAATGCCAGTGTCAGACTAAATGACCATCTATCCAGCCCAGGAAAGTAAATGTGGGCCATTTCTAGTAAGCAAACCACAACAGCAACAAAACAACCAGCCATCAGGAAGTGAGAGCTCCCATCGTGTGCCTTGTATACTAGAATCTGCAGAAATAGAAGGCTTCTATTATTTAACAACCTACTGAACACCCGGCAGTTTCCATTTATTGTTTTGTTTAATCTCCACAGGAGCCCTATGCGACTTGTCCAGAGTCATGCACGCCATTACAGAATATGTCAGACTCCACTGTGCCCAGATGCCAGCAGAAGGAATTGTCCCTACTTTCAAGGAGCTCATACTTGAGTCAGTTAGACCAAGACCCCTACTCTCATCTCCACTCACCCGGATCTACCACCAGGATCTGAACACACACACACGCCACAAAATGAAAAGCAATTATAAAGGAAAATAACTGCATAGGAAGATAGTATGCAAGGCACCTGTTAGGGCCATGAGGAAACAGCTAAGTGGGTCAGAGTTACATGGGGCTCATTAAAAATGTCTTTCTTTTTTTTTTTTTTATAGCAGAATATCTTTATTAAGGATTTCTTCAACAAAATACAAAAAGCACAAAACATATAGGGAAAGGTTAATAAATTTGACATTAAACTTAAAAATTTGTCTAAAATGCATAACCTAATTTTAATCAAATATCTAGACTTAAAAAAAAATAAATAAATAAAAATGTCTTTCTGGGGAGCAGAGCTTTAAGCTGCATTTTAAAAGACAAAAAGACCAATATACGAGAAGAGGTGTGAATCAGGCATTCTGTGAAGAGCAAGTGATGGGCAACAGCACGGAGACAAGAATGAGCATGCTGGGGATAGGAGATGACAAGCAGATTTGTCGGACAGCCACAGAGTTTTCAGCAGTCCGGAAAAATCATTCATGTGCAAAAATATTTAAGGACTCAACTCTGTGTGCTTATACGTGAAAGTCAGTCTTTCCCTGAATAGAACCACGAGCTTCTACTGAGCCAGCTTTAAAATAATGCTGGGAACCATCGCTTGCTCTTTTTAATTCCTTAACAGTTTTGTCCCAGGGGGACTGTTCAATCCTCCTTGTCTTTGGGCTGCTCTGAATTCTAACAGAACTCACTCCCTTGGGTCTATTAGACCCAAAAATAGAAAAATCACAAAACTCTCTCTTTCCCTGAGTAAATACAATTTCAATTTAAAATTGAAATGTATTATTGTGTGTTTTCTGACATTCTTTCCCCAAATAAGACCACAACTATTTGTACTGCAAGACTATTTTGCAGTTCGACATGTGGAAACTCATTTCACTAAGATAGCTTCATGCATTACTGAAGAAATGTTTGCTTTGCTCTGCTGCCTGTTATTTTTATAGACCATTTCTTCGTGATAGCAAGAACTTTAAATGATAAACAATACATGAACACTGTCCTGACTCCCCAGAATCTCCTCTGGGGAAAAAGCAGGGTCTGGATGTTAAGCCATACCAGATGGATGGAATGATCGGAACTCTCGGTCTGATTTCTGGTTTCAGTGTGCCACACTGAATGTATGATCCTGTTCAGTTACACAGATAATGTAACTGTGTAGCTGTTTGTTCCCTGGGTCTCAGTTTTGCTACCTATTAAATGGAGAGAGCCATTTTCACTTCATAATAAATGCTTCTAAAATATGTCCAAAGCCCTAGTGAGGTACAATAGAAAAATCACACACACACCCAAACATGCACACATAGGCTTTAAAGTACTGACTCCCTTCTATTTATGGTAAAAATTCAAAATCTCCATGACGTCATGTTCCCAGAATAGAGCACTCCTCATCCACCTCAGCCTCTCAGAAGACGACCAAAGTGCCACTGGAAATCATATTCACGGAGGCGAGGCCCGGTTCTGAGGGAGGTGTTCACTGCTCTGGTCTTTGCATCACTCTCCTAGGCTTCTGAACTCATGTCTTATTGCTCTAGAACAGTGCTTTTCAAACGAATTACACTCAAGAGCCAGGTTTCCCTCTCCCCCCCGTTGTAGCCACGCGTTCTGGAAAACAAACTCACTCAGAAGGACGATGCGGATAGTGGAGTGCAGTTTATTACACCGGCGGGCCCGAAGCAGAGTCTCCTCTTGGCCAAGGACCCCGACCAGTTTTTGTGAAAACCTTATATACCCTAAGTGTAAGTGCCCAAACCCACCTCCCCCAATTCCCTGCAACTAGTCTGAACTAAGGAAAAAGAAAGATACAATCAAAGTTAACCCGTGATTCTAAGGCCTTAAGCCTAGGAAGTTAACAGTGGACAATTATCAATAGGCCTGTGGTCACACCCCAATAAGCTTAATAGAATGTATGATTCTATTCGGTTACACAGATAACTAGGGTATTTTTTTAGGCAACAGAGAGCCCTGGGGTTCTTCCTTCCAGGGGCCTGGTTTTCCAGTTGGTATGTCATTTCCATAGATACTGGGCACAGTCTGACCCAAGATGGAATCCTGCTTTCAAGATAGGACCTGTTCTGTTTCCTCCTTCACCCCAATTTCAAATCTGTCCCAGCTGACACTTTTGTAAAAATACATGTTATTCATAGAAATACTAATATTTTAAAATTAGACACATACAATAAAAGGTTAAATATTATTAGACCCCAGACATATAATCACTGTAAAATTCTAGATGTTTCTAAGCATTCTCAACATGTACTTAGCGTGTTACTGAGAGACGATGAACACTTCTGGATGTGGCACTTGTGAAGGGAACGACTGTGTTTTGAGGTGCACTGCTCTAAAGCACCCTCCTGAGAACTCAAATATTGCCTGCCATATCAGTAAATAAAGAGTGTTGTGGCCATCAAGCCATCACATTGCAGCTGGCCCTCTGCCCTGAGGGAACTCAGGATGGAAGCAGGATTTACCCCCCACCTGGCAGTCAGCCATGGCAGCCACCTCCCAACAGTGTACCCAGAGGAGAATCAGGATGAGAAAACACAGGATCCCGGCTGCTCCATAGCTGAGCATAGCTCATAGCTCATAGCATAGCTCATAGCATAGCTCATATGCTCCATAGCATATCAAACGTATGATTTCAGTGAGTCCAGACTTTGTGTCTTCCATTATGTAGAAAAGTGCTGAATTCTTTTAACTTGAATTATCAGGTTTTATTAACAGTAATCCTTTGATGCACTGACTACCTGGTCTTTCACTGCAGAAACTTCTATATATCCTAACATCCCTCCTTGCCTCTTCAGGATAGCTTTCTCAGCATTATCTGAGATGCTGTGTCCTGGGCTTGAAGTCCTCAGAAAGTGCACCATATAGAACATAACTCTCAACTTTAGGTTGTGCTTTTTTTTTCAGTTGGCATTCCCAAACTCTCTTTCCTCTCCTCTCTCCTGTGCCCTCCCAGAAACTCTTCTTAACACTGAAGCATGACTATGCACAGAGGAGTTTTCAGTTAGTACTGGGAGGTAGAGCATCTTCTCAGCTTTTGTCTCCATTTCAAGTGCAGAGATACATCTGAGTCATTCCTTAATTAAACAGCTATTACCGAGCCCAAGCTCACTCTGCTTGCTGCACGAGAGGCCAATAAATCCGAGGGACAAAGTGTTGAGGCAAGGAATATAACATTATTCATAAAGCCAGCTGACTGAGACTAATGTCTCAAATTAACTCTCTTCCCAGGATCTGGATGCCAGGTTCTTTTATGGATCAGAGATGTGGGGAGGTGAGAAAACAAAGTAAAAACTCATTTAATCTTGCAAGTATCTCCTAGAATGGCAAGCATCATGCAAGGAATGTGTTAATTTCTTCCTTCTTGCCATCTACAGCAGAACAGGGTTCTGAACAAAGGCACTTTAGCTTAACAGTCAGGCAGAGGGGCTGGATTCTCAGAGGCAGGCCTTTATGTGTGATTATAATAACAAAAGTGGACAAAGAAAAAGATCAAGCATGGAAGAGTAAAAATTGACTCTTCCTTATTACACAGCCTTCTTGGAAAGAAAGCTAAATATTCTAGGCTTGCCCAAACAACTCCAAAGTCACATGCCATTTCTGGGCTACCTTGGGGATTCCTGAGACATGCCATGAAGGTGCTTAGTCACAGTCTAAAGCTAGATCTTTCACGTCCTAATTCCTGACCCAGAGTCAGAGGGGCCCAAGAGAGTCAGGCTCTGCAGAAGTCCTCCTCCTTCCTACGCTTTGTATTAATGACCTCTGCCACCTTTGGTGGGCTTCCCTAGTGGCTCAGACGGTACGGTGTCTGCCTACAGTGTGGGAGACCTGGGTTCGATCCCTGGGGCAGGAAGATCCTCTGGAGAAGGAAATGGCAACCCACTCCAGTACTCTTGCCTGGAAAATCCCATGGATGGAGGAGCGTAGTAAGCTACAGTCCATGGGGTCGCAAAGAGTCGGACACGACTGAGCGACTTCACCTTACTTTCACTTTCCTCATAGCTCAGTTGTTACAAAATCCGCCTGCAATGCAGCAGACCCTGGTTCGACTCCTGGGTTGGGAAGATCCACTGGAGAAGGGATAGACTACCCACTTCAGTATTCTTGGGCTCCCCTTGTGGCTCAGCTGGAAAAGAATGTGCCTGCAATGCGGGAGACCTAGGTTTGATCCCTGGGTTGGGAAGACCACCTGGAGAAGGGAACAGCTACCCACTCCAGTATTCTGGCCTTTGGTAATTACCTCTTCTCCAAAAAAAAAAAAAAAGATTTTTCCCATCAGCCATTCTTATCCTCTGGCAGCATTTTTCTCTAATGACCACATTCCTGTGATATCAGATAATCATAAAAAAAAAGAACTGCCAATGGGTATCAGTCTTTATGACTGTAAGATGAAAAGACCAAGCCCTCCCCACCATGACATCATGACAGGAGGTTGCCCACTCTTTACTCTTGCTTCTGATAGAGTTGCAATTAAATGAACGGTTGTTTATCTAGAGTTCTGAGACAGAGGAAGATCCAAAAACTCCCTGAAAAGACATGAGAAAGTATGTGTGCTTGTGACTTTTTCTATAAGATGAAGCCTTCGTGTTAATCAGATTACAAGAGTTGCATTTAAAAAAGTTAAAACCTCTAACTTAAGCAATCGTAAATGATTTTCTACAGTATTAACCTCAAGCCTTATATAATATTTCCTCTCCATCTAGACACCGTATTTTCCAAAGTACAAGTTGTGATCTGTACTATGAATCACTATGGACATTAAAAAATGAATTAAAATGAATGAAATAATCACCAGTCATAATCATCACCAGCCTCACATGTATTCAGGGTCTGTACTATTTCATGACACTTTTATCATGTATGTGTATGAGATCTTGTAAAATATATTTCTTACACAGTAGGGCCAACATGGGTTGAAAGTTGCAGATGTAGAGATTTAGTCCTCAGACTTGCATATATATAAGAATCATCTGGGCAGTGACTTAAAATGCATATTCCCAGACCCTTTCCACACAAGACCTGCTTACTAGAAATCTGCTGGTGGGCAAGCACCTCAGGTGACCTTAATAGAGGTAGATTATGAGCTTACGGTAACTATTACAATGCTGATATGAGTTGATTGGAAATTCCTTAGGGTGATTTGTTCTATAGTTAGGTGGTTTGAAAGAAGAACCATAGTGTATATGCTGCTGCTGCTGCTGCTAAGTCGCTTCAGTCATGTCCGACTCTGTGTGACCCCATAGATGGCAGCCCACTAGGCTGCCCTGTCCCTGGGATTCTCCAGGCAAGAGCACTGGAGTGGGTTGCCATTTCCTTCTCCAATGCATGAAAGTGAAAAGTGAAAGTGAAGTCGCTCAGTAGTGTCCGACTCCTAGCGACCCCATGGACTGCAGCCTACCAGGCTCCTCTGTCCATGGGATTTTCCAGGCAAGAGTACTGGAGTGGGGTGCCATTGTATTGGGTTGCAAAAAGTTCGTTTGAGTTTTTCCATAAGATAGTATGGAAAACCTGAACGAACTTTTTGGCCAGCCCAACAGAACCACAGGCTCATTTCTGTGTCTTAGATGTGTCTTAGACATGGGGGAGGAGGGATCACAGATGGTCCTTTCAGCCGCAGCACCTGGGAGTGTGAGGGGAAAGCAACCTCTTGGCCCCTTGACTCCAGGAACTTCGCAGCAGCAAGATGAAAGCCCATCCCCTTGATCTGTCAGTACAAGTTCAGTAAAGCACTTGCAAGATCTAATTCTCAGAACTTCATGTGAAGTAGAAATCAAGTATGGTTAACATAGGTTTAGAGATGAAGAAATAACATGTAGAAAAACTCACTCGTAACCTCTGGGCCACTTATCTACATGCTTCCATCATTATCTCTCTGCTCCTGATTCCCCAAATGACACTCCCACCAAGGTCATTCATTTCTGACCTAGCTCCAAGGAAATTTAAGTATATTTCTACTTAAAAGCCTTCATCTCAAATGGGCTTGAAACCAAAGTTTGCGTCTTTGTTCCTCAGCATGGCTTCTCTTTCAGACTTTGCATTTTGTTTCAGTACCCCATCCCAAGACCTCAGGTTTCTCTCCAGCTTATTCCTACATACACCTTTCACACATAATACACATTGTTTGTATTATAATTATGCATAGGCTCCTCTATTGACCCTACTGAATTCAAGTTTCTAGAGGGCAGGAGCTGTGATTTATTCTTTTATAAATGCCCTATCAGCATAAGTCCATCCTCCATTTCCATAGAGATAGAGGGTGGAGGGCACACACAGTAAGCCCTGCCTTGAGCATTTCCACCTCCTCTTCCTTGCTGCTTGTTCAGGTTGCCAAGCAAGGCTCTGGTTACCCCACTGACTGCAACAACTAAATGCTGCTTAATTCTTGAGACTTAATCCAAAAGTCACCATTTGCAATTCTTGTATTTCCATTAAGAAATATTTGCCTGGAGGGAAGATAAACTAGGAATTTGGGGTTAATATATACATACACTACTATAGAAAATAGATAAACAATAAGGATCTACTGTACAACACAGGGAACTATATTCAATATCTTGTCCTAACTTATAATGGAAAAGAACCCCAAAAAAGAATAGATATATATAGATAACTGAATCACTTTGCTGTACACTTGAAGCTAACACAGCATCATAAATTAACTATTCATCAATCTTTTTTTAAAAAGAATAGGCTGAATGACAGAGGAAAAAAGAAATATTTTCCTGGGATGGAGTTGAGATGTGTAGGACTTCTACTTACGTCATTGGATAACAAAGTAACGCAATTTGAAAGTACTTAAAATTTAAGCAGGGCTTCCCTAATAGCTCAGTTGGTAAAGAATCTGCCTGCAATGCAGGAGACCCCAGTTTGATTCCTATGTTGGGAAGATCCACTGGAGAAGGAATAGGCTACCCACTCCAGTATTCTGGCCTGGAGAATTTCTTGCATGACTTTGCAGGATGTCTTGATATCTAGCAACTACTCTGATATATCAATCCGTCCACAGACTGAAGATAGTATGTCAATCAATCACACGTTAGGTCAGGCTCTGGCACACTATTTCAAGGCGTAATTTTTCAAGATCTTAAAACCAAGTTGAGAGAATTGTCTATGAAATTAGAAACATATTGGAGGGTCCTGACATTGTATAACTGGCTATAAATTTCAGAGATAGTTACACAGTTATAAGATTAATATGTGCACGAATGACTGAAGGAAGGCTGCTTGTAGGTGGGCCTGGGATTGAATTCTGAAGGATGAAAAGAGTTTACAAAGATAGAAGGGGGAAATCACAAAGTAGAGGGCTTCCCAGGTGTCTCAGTGGTAAAGAATCTGCCTGCCAATGCAGGAGACACAAGTTCAATCTCTGGGTTGGGAAGATCTCCTGGAGGAAGAAATGGCAACCCACTCCAGAATTCTTGCCTGGAAAATCCCATGGACAGAGGAACACGGTGGACTACAGTCCATGGCGTAGCAAAGAGTTGGACATAACTGAGTGACAGAGAAAGCACACAAAAGGCATAAACAAGGTAAGCTTGAGTCCAGCACATATGGAAGTTCAGTTCAGTTCAGTTGCTCAGTTGTGTCTTACTCTTTGCGACCCCATGGACTGCAGCATGCCAGGCTTCCCTGTCCATCACCAATTCCTGGAGTTTACTCAAACTCATGTCCATTGAGTACCATCCAACCATCTCATTCTCCGTTGTCCCCTTCTCCTCCTGCCCTTAATCTTTCCCAGCATCAGGGTCTTTTCCAATGAGTCAGCTCTTCACATCAGGTAGCCAAAGTACTGGAGTTTCAGCATCAGCATCAGTCCTTCCAATGAATATTCAGGAATGATTTCCTTTAGGATGGACTAGTTGGATCTCCTTGCAGTTCAAGGGACTCTCAAGAGTCTTCTCCAATACCACACTTCAAAAGCATTAATTCTTTGGTGCTCATCTCTCTTTATAGTCCAACTCTCACATCCATACATGACTACTGGAAAAACCATAGCTTTGACTAGACAGACTTTTGTTGGCAAAGTAATGTCTCTGCTTTTTAATACGCTGTCTGGATTGGTCATAACTTTTCTTCCAAGGAGCAAGCGTCTTTTCATTTCCTGGCTGCAGTCACCATCTGCAGTGATTTTGGAGCCCCAAAAAATAAAGTCTGTCATTGTTTCCATTGTCTCCCCATCTATTTGCCATGAAGTGATGGGACCAGATGCCATGATCTTCGTTTTCTGAATGTTGAGTTTTAAGGGAGCTTTTTCACCCTCCTCTTTCACTTTCATCAAGAGGCTCTTTAGTTTTTCTTCACTTTCTGTCATAAGGGTGGTGTCATCTGCATATCTGAGGTTATTGATATTTCTTCTGGCAATCTTGATTCCAGCTTGTGCTTCATCCAGCCCAGTGTTTCTCATGATGTACTCTGCATATAAGTTAAATAAGCAGGGTGACAATATACAGCCTTGAAGTACTGCTTTCCCAATTTGGAATCAGTGCATTGTTCCATGTTCAGTTCTAACTGTTGCTTCTTGACCTGCATACAGATTTCCAGTGGTCTGGTATTCCCATCTCTTGAAGAATTTTCCACAGTTTGTTGTGATCCACACAGTCAAAAGCTTTGGTGTAGTCAATAAAGCAGAAGTAGATGTTTTTCTGGAACTCTCTTGCTTTTTCAATGATCTAACGGATGTTGGCCTTTTGATCGGATGTGTGGAAGATGAAGGGAGAAGGCAGTGGCAACCCACTCCAGTATTCTTGCCTGGAAAATCCCATGGACGGAGGAGCCTGGTAGGCTGTAGTCCATGGGGTCTCTGGGAGTCAGACATAACTGAGCAACTTCACTTTCACTTTTCACTTTCATGCATTAGAGAAGGAGATATCAATCCACTCCAGTATTCTTGCCTGGAGAATCCCAGGGACGGGGGAGCCTGGTGGGCTGTGGTCTATGGGGTCACACAGAGTCGGACATGACTGAAGCGACTTAGCAGCAGCAGCAGCAGCAGCAGCATGGAAGGTAAGTAAGAAAATCAGCTTGTCTGAAGATAGGAGTTTATATTTGGGAACAAAAAGCACTTTAGTTTGTATGTTTACGTCAGCCTGGAACATCGAAGTCTTGAAATGATGAATGGACTTTGAATTTAATCAAATAGGCAACAAAGAGCAAACTCCTTTCAAGGAAGCGATTGCAAGAGCACAGGTGTAAGTATCTGTCATTGGTGCATATGATGATGGGGAAGATGAGAATGATGGGGTGTTGAGGGGATGGAAGCTTTGCCATAGTCTATATGGGAGACAGTGAGAGGCTAGGCAGCAGTAGAGGCAGACGCATGGAGGGAAAAAAAGAGGAAGGAATCTGAGTTGTTGAAAAGACTTAATTCAGTTTACAAGTATTCACTGAATGCCTACTGAGTGCAAGAGCTTCTGCTATGCTCTAAGATATTAATGGCAAACAAAGTGCACATGGCCCTACTCGCCCAGAGTGTGCCTCCTAGTCAGGGAGGTGGACAATTCGAGAAGCAGACAATCACGGTACAGCATTACAAGATTCTGGTGGGAAGACAGAGGAATCACGTCCATGAGCACGTACAGAATGACTCCCAACCCTAAGGGGCAAAAAGTCAGGGAAGACATCTAAATAAAATAACACTTGATATAGGAAAGTGCGAAGGTAATCACAACCCACTCCAGTATTCTTGCCTGGAGAATCCCATGGACAGAGGAGCCTGGTGGGCTACAGTCCATGGGTCACAAAGAGTCAGACACGACTGAAGCGACCGAGCACATAGAAAGTGAAAGTGAAGTTGCTCAGTCCTGTCCGACCTCTTTGTGACCCCATGGACTGTAGCTTGCCAGATTCCTCCATCCATGGAATTCTCCAGGCAAGAATACTGGACTGGGTTGCCATTTTCTTCTCCAGGGGATCTTCCCAACCCAGCGATCAAACTCAGGTCTCCTACATTGCAGGCAGATTCTTTACCTTCTGAGCCATCAGGGAATCCCTTTCCTTTAATACTGACTGGTTGGATCTCCTTGCAGCCCAAGGAACTCTCAAGAGTCTTCTCTAACTAAGAAGCTCAGGGGCCACTAGAATTGATGATGGCCTCATTCTTTAATAAAGGGAATACACAGGAAGGGAGGGCTTTCCAGGTGGTGCTAGTGGTAAAGAACCCACCTGCCAATACTGGAGACTGTCACAGGATTTATTACAGTGTCTTGTAACTATGGATTTTCTGTTAGTCTCACCTATTGAACCGCATGTGTCTTAGGGGTTGTGATCGTGTCATTTTGGTATAGTAGCTTCTAGTCTAGTACATGGCACAAAAAAGACAGCACATGTAAATAATAAATTAGTAAATATGTGATAACAAGATAGAGCCTTCGAGTCGGAAAAAAGGACCCTGATCTTGCTGTTAAAGAGCTACTGGCAGAAGCAATCTCGCATGTGTCCAAAGTGTGAACAGCAATAGCCTGTGCAAGAGCCCAGTGCAATCAGAGAAACCCTCAACTTGCAAACCTTTATGGCTTTCTGGGTGGAAGACCTCAGAGAGCAATTGTTTCCACTTGTCACTTCAAACACACACACACACACAAAATGTCACCAGATTCCCAGGGCCCAGTGCTGTTGACAAGCCCCATAATGAAGACTTCCTCTCCTACCTATGAGGTCCAAAGACAGAACAGTTAAGAAAGGAACGTGGCCTTGCTTTTCTCTATGCTCTTACATAAGGTTTTCTGGCATTTCCTATCACGAGATTTTAGTCCAAGGTCACAGGAGGGAGATTGCTGGATGCAGAATTCAGGTTTTCTACCCCCAGAGCAGCTGATTCTAACATTCTTCAAAATGAGCTCCAGGCTTACCTCCTGCAAGAAGCATTTGAAGGCCTGCTGCACAATCACATTAAAATGCCCTCCACCTTGTTCTCTGCAAAGTGCAGGCTTCTATAATAACATTTATTACTGTGGTCAGAAGAGGGACTGACTGGTCTGTTTTCCTCTCCCAAGCTAGGAGCAGTGGAAAGCCAGAACACTGTCTCATATCCAAAGCCAAGGACTGGGCTGCACAGACTTTACATCATTTCTCTCCCTGTTCTTTCCTGGGGGGCATGGGGTGGGGTGTAAATATCCTAGGAGGTCCCTCCTCCTTCTACTGGTCTACATTTTTGGTGAAATCTGTGATTGGATGTCCCACTGCTGCTGGTAGCAGAAACATTTTCATGTCATATTTCCATGTTAAGATAAAGACAATAAGGAAGATGGGCTTCCCAGGTGGTACAATAGTAAAGAATCTGCCTGCCAACAGAGGAAGCCAATATTTGGTTTCCTTTAATCATCGGGCAGCTTCCTGGATGGCTCAGACAGTAAAGAATCTGCCTGCAATGCGGGAGACCTGGGTTTGACCCCTGGGCTGGGAAGATGCCCTGGAGAAGGAAATGGCAACCCACTCCAATATTCTTGGCTGAAGAATTCCAGAGACAGAGGAGTCTGGTGGGCTACAGTCCGTGGGGTTGCAAAAGAGCTGGACGTGACTTAGTGACTAAACAACAACAAATGAGGAAGATCGCCTAAATAAACTTCAAGAGCCCCTCCAGCTCCAAAAATCTAAAATGTCATTTGATGCCACCTTCCTTTCTCTCTCCTGCGCCAAGCCCTGCTTCTACACAAGAGAAGCCACAGGAGAGAACACAGAGCTGCCCTCAGCTCCACAGACATCTGAAGGCTGATGTTATAAATGCTCCCTGGGACCTCCTAACAGCTGGGAGGGCTGAACTGCTGTCAATTCAGAGACAGGCCAGCTGCTATCCTGGGATGAAGGATCACGGGCAGAAGATGCTCAAACAACTGTTATAGATTTTACCGACTTAGGAGAGACTAGAATCGAAATGATAATTGGTGAAGACATCTTAGAGGTCACTAGTGAATAGGAGAAAGCTCTCTGACTTTCTATAATAGCAGTCTCTGCCTGAGTGGGATAATAACCTTGAGGAGGGTGGCTTGAAAGATGAATTCATATGGGGAGAACGTCTGGGAACGCCTCTAAATAGCAGCTTCTAGCTTTTTAGAAACAGTGCTGTAATGAGAGTGAATGTTTCTCTTCAAAAGGCTCTTTGCTACCCCATTAAGGTAGCCAAATAGCTGTACCCCCATTTCATCAAGAAATAAACCTCCTAAATTAACAAATAAGCCCAAGTCATTAGTGGGTATTTTCAATAATGAACGTATGTTTCTTAGCAGAGTAGAGAGATTCTAGAAGGTAGTTTCTCCTTCCTGATTGCAAGTGACCTTAAAGGCACTCTTAAATAATAAATGTCCATTAAATAGTCTTGAAATAATTGCATTTAAACCAATATTATGATCCTATATAACCACATGTGACATCATAACGGAGCAAGAAGAAAGTGCTCTGTATTGCAGATATTAGCCAATAACAGAGGAGGTTTTGTGAGAAGGATTAACTTTCAGGGCATCAAAAGACCCCAAGTGTTCCCAAAATATGGCATCCCTACCCTGCGGCATCAATCTCTTCTTCTCCCATCAAAAGAACTAGAAACCAGATCATACCTGTGAGAAAGCTGTTCAAAATGTCACTCTTAAATGGCAGGTTTGTGACTCAGCAGAGACTTTATCTAGCCTCCATCACAAATGCAAGTTTTTCCAATTACCTTGGAAGATAGAGAAAATCTGCTAATATTTATCAACACCCTAGCGAATCAAGGAAGTGAGCTGTAGAAATACAGGATATCGTTTTATATTGATACGTCTGTTAGTAGATTTTCTTTGCACATTACTTATGTTTATCATCAATATGACCTGAGTTTTTATGTACACATCCAAGTGTTTCAATGCAGTGATAAAAAACTAGACAGAGAAGCAGTCCACTTTTTCAGGTCTAGATTCCAAATCAAGACAGAGAGAGAGAGAAACTTTCTTCTCAAAATTAAAAATTCTAATAAACATTCTTGGTATTCAGTAGGAGCGTTCTTATGCTTCTCCGGAAAAACAAGAAAGTAAAATGTTTAGGGAGAAACCATGTATGTCGTGACACTATAGAAAGTCCTGCAAAGGATTCAAAGTGAAGAACCTGTGGCAAGTATAACCAAACAAGAACACTATTATAAATACACCAGTGGCCTTGGCGATGGGCTAGGTGGGCACAGACTACGTGATGCTAGATGAAGCCCTACCTTAAAGGATTAGGGCTAGGGCAAACGTGCCCGTGAGCTCCTGCTATGCATTCTGAGATAAAGATGCACTATATGCAAAGAGTACATGTCCTTTGAAAGAAAATCTGTCCCTTGCTTTCATAAGGATGGTCTTCCCACCTTGGTCAGTAATTCTTAAACTTCTGATACAGTTAGAGAAGGTGGGATGATCAGGCAGGGGTCAAGTCAAGAAAAGACGTCAGTAGCTTTTTCTTTCATATTTTCAAGTTATCTCCACCTCAGCCCTACACACTTACAGGAGTCCGGAACACTTTGTGGACTTGGACTTATTAGTATTGACTCTAATTTCAAGGCAGGGGCTCCCCGAAATGGCAGTGAAACATCAATACCCAATAATATGTCCAACATTACTTGAAAGACGGGAGGAATGAGTGGAATTTAGACTGTGTCAGAGACCGAGCTGATGGAAGAAAAGAACGGGAAAGTCCCCATCCTCCAATCCCCAGGGGTGTGCCTCCATCATTCCTCACAAAGGAAAGGGAGGGAGTGGGCAACACCTCCCAGAAGCACTGCTCCTCCCAAATGGGTGGAAGTCCCCATGGAGGCGTTAGTCTATGTTGGAAGTAGTTAAAATGATGTGACCACTCAACAGAATAGCAGGCTCTTTTTATACATTGGTACAATTTGACAAGTCTGTGAGGTAACTTTTCTACATTTTTTAAATTGACTTTTTAAAAAATAATAATTTTTTTTGGAGTATAGCTGCTTTACAATGTTGTGTTAGGTTTCTGTTGTACAGCAAAGTGAATCAGCTATGTGTGTATATATATATATGTGTGTGTGTGTGTGTGTGTGTGTGTGTATTCCCTCTTTTTTAGATTTCGTTCCCATTTAGGTCACCACAGAGCACTGAGAAGGTTCCCTGAGCTATCCAGTAGGTTCTCATTAGTTATCCATTTTATACATGTTAATGTATATATATCAATCCCAATCCTCTAATTCATCTCACCTTTGCTTTTCTTTCTACAAACTATGGCTGATGAAATGGTTGAAATCCATGTGGTCGTGGTCACCAGGCATGGAGATAACCTCGGACTACCCACTCCAGTGTTCTTGCCTGGAGAATCCCAGGGACGGGGGAGCCTGGTGGGCTGCCATCTCTGGGGTCACACAGAGTCAGACACGACTGAAGCAACTTAGCAGCAGCGGCAGCAGCTGACTTCTAGTCCCACATCTATGGGACAAGAAACTCTGAGGGTGATTATTCAGATTAACTAGGGAAAATTTTCAAAATACCCTTTTCACTGCATAGTCTCTGATTCAGTGTACTTTGAAAACCCAGGAGACTGTGATATTCACCCCAAGTTAGTTATCATTCATCATCAAGAAGACATTCTCAGTTTCGAGTAAGAAGTGACCCAGGACAGAGCCAACCATGACAGGAATGAGGACTAGCAGCCATTTAATTTCATATATCTCAGTCTTCACATCTGTAAAATGGAGATGGATGTGGTATTTGTTTCATGGGATAGCTATGAGCATGAAATGAATAAATCATGGTAGTGCATATAATACGGTGCCTGGCTCCTTTATATTCTTGATAAATACTAGTTGTTGTTGCCTTTGTCTAGCTCTGAAGCTGCCTAAGTAGAAATTGGAGATTGCAGTAAGGTTGTTTGAATGGGACTTGCCTGGAAAAGGGCCAGAGAAGACAGGAGGAAAAAAAAACATACAGTGCTTTTAAAAGTCCAGAGAAGAGCTGGTCATTCTCCTGGGGTCAATCTTTGAGGATTAGTATTTTATTAACCCACTTAGGGTACATCATGCGAAATGCCAAGCTGGATGAAGCACAAGCTGGAATCAAGATTGCCAGGAGAAATATCAATAACCTCAGATACGTAGACGACACCACCCTTATAGCAGAAAGTGAGAAACTAAAGAGCCTCTTGATGAAAGTGAAAGAGGAGAGTGAAAAAGTTGGCTTAAAATTCAACATTCAGAAAACTAAGATCATGGCATCCAGTCCCATCACTTCATGGCAAATAGATGGAGAAACAGTGGAAACAGTGTCAGACTTTATTTTCTTGGGCTCCAAAATCACTGCAGATGGTGACCGCAGCCATGAAATTAAAAGATGCTTGCTTCTTGGAAGAAAAATTATGACCGACCTAGACAGCGTATTAAAAAGCAGAGACATTACTTTGCCAACAAAGGTCCGTCTAGTCAAAGCTATGGTTTTTCCAGTAGTCATGTATGGATATGAGTGTTGGACTATAAAGAGAGATGAGCACCAAAGAATTGATGGTTTTGAAGTGTGGTGTTGGAGAAGACTCTTGAGAGTCCCTTGAACTGCAAGGAGATCCAACTAGTCCATCCTAAAGGAAATCATTCCTGAATATTCATTGGAAGGATTGATGCTGAAGCTGAAACTCCAATACTTTGGCCACCTGATGTGAAGAACCGACTCATTTGAAAAGACCCTGATGCTGGGAAAGATTGAAGGCAGAAGGAGAAGGGTAGACAGAGGATGAGATGGTTGGATGGCATCATTGACACGATGGACATGAATTTGAGTAGGCTCCGGGAGTTGGTGATGAACAGGGAAGCCTGGCTTGCTGCAGTCCATGGGGTCACAAAGAGTCGAACACAACTGAGCGACTGAACTGAACTGAACTGAAAGCAAGATCATTATATATCCATAATGTATCAGTTTATGTCATCCAAAAAAAATCAGTATTTACTCAAAAATAAAAAAGAAAAAGAAAAATAACTTACCTATAATTCAGATTTTGCTTGGAAACTCCTGACATACATTTCTAATAAAAAGTGAAACATTCTCAGCATTAGTATTTAAATTCGAACTCAGATCTCCTGTCAGGGCAGTGTATTTGTTATGTATAACTGCGTAACAAATAACCACAACCTTAGTGGCTTAAGACAACACACATCTATTATCTCAGGGTTGAATTCTCAAGGGCTGACAATTCAGGCACAGCTTTCCTGGGTCCTCTGATTCTGAATCCCTCACTCTGAGATTGATTGAGATGCCTACTAGAACTGAAGTTTATATGAAGGCTTTACTGGGGAAGGATGTGCTTCTAAGCCCACGTGGTTGTTGGTAGGATTTAGTTCCTTATTAGCTCAGGCCAAGGCCACTGTCCTCATCCCTTGTCATTTGGGCTTCTTTAATATGTCAGCTTTCTTCATTAAAGCCAGCAAGAGAGAGATTCTGCTAGAAAGACAGAAGTCATGGTCACATGTAACCTAATCATAGAAGTAGCATCCCATCACCTTTGTTATTCTCTTCTGGTTAGAAGTAAGCCACAAGACTTCCCGGGTGGCCCAACAGTTAGGAATTCACCTTGCAGTGCCGGGAGCATGGGATTGATTCCTGCTTGGGCAACTAAGATCCGACATGCCGCTAGGTAAATAAGCCTGCAAGCCATGACTAGAGAAGCCCATACACCGCACCAAGGACTCAACACAGCCAAAATTAAAAAAAAAAAAAAGTGAATCACAAGTCCCACCACACTTAAGGGGAGGGGATTACACAAGAGTATGAATCCCAGGAAGCAGGGGTCATTGGCGTCCCTCTTAGAGTTGACCTGCCATTGACACATTCCCCAAACTAAGTTCCCTGAAACCCTATTATGTCTCAAGACATTAACTATACTCTGGAAACAAAATAAACCGAACCAATACTAATGATTATTTTTCATCTAGATGTTCTTAGGGAAATGCAAAATATACTTTTATATAATGACAC